>NW_016107407.1:4788613-4799575 GCF_001604975.1 Cebus imitator | reverse complement strand
CCCGCCTCGGCCTCCCAAAGTGCTGGGATTACAGGCTTGAGCCACCGCGCCCGGCCTTTTTTTTTTTTTGATGGGGCTTCACCACGTTGGCCAGGTTGGTCTCGAACTGCTGACCTCAGGTGATCTGCCCGCCTCAGCCTCCCAAAGTGCTGGGATTACAAGAGTGAGCCACCGCGCCCGGCTGATTTTGGTAATCTTAACCCTGCATTCTTCTGCAATATCTGACAAGGATTAAAAACCCAATCAAAGCAGGTCAACAGAGAAGGGCTGTGAGCCCTGCTCCCCCAAAAGATAATTGCATGCCAATATGATTGCCAGAGTCACTGAAGGAGCTGGAAGAGAATGTATGGTTTCAATGGGAGGAAACTGGCCTCATCCATCTATTAAAGCTCTTTTAGGAGGCACATATGCGTAGGGACAAAAGCTCATGAATGGCATCTATTTAGATTGGCAAAAAGGCTTTCACAAAGCTCCACACAAAAGACTGTTTTAAAAATTGAGTCAACATGGTATGATGGAGACCGGCGATGCATGAGGAAGTTGCTTAGAGACAAGAAACAATGGTTTAGGAAAAAAGGGCACTTCTCGGAGGAAGGAGTGTAAACACTGGCGTTCCCCTATGACTATCCTTGTTCACTATTTTTATGAATTATTGAAGGTGGGTAGGTACAGTGACATTAAGTTCTTCTGATTACGTAAATCTATATGAGAAACACTATATGAGAATAACCTGAAGTTAGTGTGAGGCCATGTGAATAGGGAGAAAATATTATACACATGGACAAAAATAAGATATTGAACTTTGGGAAAAATCATCTAAATTAGAAGATCCATAGGCCAGGCAGGATGGCTCACACCAGTAGTCCCAGCACTGAGGGGGCCCCGGTGAGAGGTTCGTTTAAGCTCAGGAGTTCAAGACCAGCCTGGGCAAATGGCAAAACCCCATCTCAGCAAAAAATACAAAAATTAGCTGGGCATGGTGGCATGTGCCTGTTGGCATTCTCAGCTACTTGGGAGTCTAAGGTGAGAAGATTGCCTGAGCCCTGGAAGGTCAAGGCTGCAGAGAGCCACAATTGCACCACTGCATTTCAGCCTGGGCTACAGAGTGACCCGTCTTTAAAAAAAAAAAAAAAAAAAATTCCTTTGTTGAGGATCTACTATGTGACCAGATGCTGTGTGAGATGTGAAGTATTATAATAATTAAGGCATTTCTCTTTGCTCTTGGGGAACTTAAGTGGAAAAAGAAGATATTTTCTTTCTTTTTTTCTTTCTTTTTTTTTTTTTTTTTTTTTAAGTTTTTTTTTTTTTTTGCCCAGGCTGGAGTGCAATGGCACAATCTCAGCTCACGACAACCTCTGCCTCCTGGGTTCAAGCGATTCTCCTGGCTTAGCCTCCCAAGTAGCTGGGATTGCGGGCATGTGCCACCATGCCCAGCTAATTTTGTATTTTTAGTGGAGACAGGGTTTCTCCATGTTGGTCAGGCTCGTCTTGAACTCCCAACCTCAGGTGATCCGCCCACCTCAGCCTCCCAAAGTGCTGGGATTACAGGCATGAGCCACTGTGGCCTACAAAAAGGTATTTTCTGTAGTAGTTCACACAATAGGGAACACATGGAGGTGAGTTTTCTAAGTCTTAAACTAATAAGGCTCAAAAATATGAATGTACTCAACATATGTAGATACCTTTATAAAAGGCATTGTTACGATGGCTTTATTAAGGGAAGCTAGAATATTTGAGGCTAGATTCATGACATCTGGATCACTTTTCCAGATTCATCACATCTGGATCAACAAAAGTCAGGACCACTTTTGTTGCAAGTGAAAAAAATTAAAACTAACTTAAAAGGCTGGGTGTGGTAGCTCACACCTGTAATCCCAGCACTTTGGGAAGCAGAGGCAAGAGGATCACTTGACACAAGGAGTTTGAGGCCATCCTAGGCAACACAGTGAGTACAGACAGGGTCTCTACAAAAAAACAAAACAAAACAAAACCCTAGCCAGGTATGGTAATGCTGACCTGTAGTCCCAGCTACTTGGGTGGGAGGCTGAAGTGAGAGGATCACTTGAGCCTGGGAGGTTGAGGTTGCAGTGCAGTGAGCTGTGACCACACCACTGCACTCCAGAGCACTCTAGAGCCTAGGAAACAGAGCAAGATAGATAGATAGATACTCAGATAGATAGATAGATAGATAGATAGGTAGATAGATAGATAGATAGATAGATAGATAGATAGATAGATAGATAGATAGATAGAATTTTAAAAGTAAGGCTGGGTGGCATGGCTCATGCCTGTAATCCCAGCACTTTGAGAGGCTGAGGCAGGCAGATCACCAGGTCAGGAGATCAAGACTATCCTGACTGACACGGTGAAACCCCGTCTCTACTAAAAATACAAAAAATTAGCTGGGCATGGTGACACGTGCCTGTTGTCCCAGCTACTCGGGGGCTGAGGCAGGAGAATCACTTAAACCCGGGAGGCAGAGGTTGCATGGAGCCGAGATCGGGCCACCACACTCCAGCCTGGGCGACAGAGTAAGATTCTGTCTCAAAAACAAACAAAATTTTAAAATAAAATCATCACACACCAATTACCAGTTGTGGCAGGCAGCCTCTCAGATGACCCTTTAGGATCCCTGCCTCCATTTATTAACACTTTGTATAATGCCCTCCTCTTTTTAACTTTTATTTTAGGTTTGGGGGTACATATGCAGGTTTGTTACATAGGTAAACACATGTCACAGGGGTTTGTTGTATATATTATTTCATCACCAGGTATTAAGCCCAGTACCCAATATTTATCTTTCCTGCTCCTCTCCCTCCTCCCCCCTCCCCCCCCCAAGTAGACTCCAGGGTCTACTGTTTCCTTCTTTGTGACCATGTGTTCTTATCATTTAGCTCCCACTTATAAGTGAGAACATGCAGTATTTGGTTTTCTGTTCCTGAGTTAGTTTGCTAAGGATAATGGTCTCCAGCTCCATCCATGTTCCTGCAAAAGACGTGATCTCCTTTTTATGGCTGCATAGTGTTCCCTGTTGTATATGTACCACATTTTCTTTATCCTATCTGCCACTATTGGGCCTTTAGGTTGATTCCATGTCTTTGCTATTATGAATAGTGCTGCAGTGAACATTCACGTGCATGTGTCTTTACAGTAGACTGATTTATATTTGTCTGGGTATATAACCAGTAATGGGATTGTTGCATAATCCCCTTTTTCACTGTGGGTTGAACTGACTGACTTCTAAAGACAAGACTATGGCAGAAGTGATGGTTTGTAACTTCTGAGATGAGGTTACAAAATACTTCCGGATCCATTTTAGATGCAGTGACTCTTTCTGGCCTTCTCTGGAATCATTCACTGTGGGGAGAGCCAGCACCATGTGAGTAAGTCCTTTGGAGAGGCCCACATAAGTGAGCTTGGAAGTGGATTTGCTGAGACTGACAATAACTAGGCATGTGAGCTTGGGAGTGGACTCCCCTTCAGTGTAGTCTTTTGATGAGACCACAGACCTGCCTGACAGCTTCACTGCAGGCTCATGAGAGACCTAGAGCCTGAGACACCTGGGAAAGCTATTGCCAGAGGCCTGACTCAAAAACTAAGAGATCATACACATTTTTAAAAATAAGAGACAGGGTCTTGCTCTGTCACCCAGGCTGAAGTACGGTAGCCCGATCATAACTCACTGCAGCCTTGAGCTCCTGGGCTCAAGCGATCCTCCTGCCTCAACTGCTTGAGTAGCTGGGACTACAAGTGCATGCCACCACACTGAGCTAATTTAAAATTTTTTTGTAGAGACAGGGTCCACTACTTTTTGCCTAGGCTGTTCTCAAACTCCTAACCTCAAGCCATCCTCCTGCCTCAAACTTCCAAAGTGCTGGGATTACAGGTGTAAGCCACCACGCCCGGCCTCTAATTGTTTAAAGATCTGAAATGTATCACTACAAAGTAAAGGGTCATATAAGGACCACGTGACTTGTCTCTAAGATCTGTGTATGCCTTCATGTGTGTGGGATACCTAAGCACCTTTCTTGATGAAAAGGAAAAACCTCTCCAAGGGAAAAAGAAAGAGGACTGCATCCAATATGAAAAAAAAAATGTTCACTGAAGCAAATTTTCTTTAAAACCTGTTTTCTCCTTGACAGCAGCTTTATAATAAAATGAGATGTTTTAAAATTTATAAATCACATAATCTGGGTATAAATACCAGGCTGATGTTGTTCCATTAAAAATATAAAATTATCGTCTCTAGAAACCGAATAGGTAATAGAAATGTTGATTAACCTCAGCTGAAGTGCTCATACCTGCTGCTATTTTCAGAAATTAATAGCTACCCTGGGGCATTTTTAACTTACATAAAACATTGAGTGGGATTTTCCTATGATGATTACCCTAATATTTCAGAAAGTTCTAATTAGCAACTAATTACCACTCCACCTTGTCATCACACAATCGCATGCTGCTGATGAACTTTATGTCTTCTTCTAATGTGACAGAGGGTGACTGCAATAAGTTCTGAAGGCGTTTTTGTTAATTATGTGGCACAGGGAACAATATTACATTTGCTATTACATTTGTAATATATAACTGGATCCGGGGCTGAGCGTGGTGGCTCAAGCCTGTAATCATAGCACTTTGGGAGGCCGAGATGGGCAGATCAGAAGGTCAGGAGATTGAGACCATCCTGGCCAACATGATGAAACCCCCGTCTCTACTAAAAATACAAAAATTAGCTGGGTGTGGTGGCACATACCTATAATTCCCGCTTCTCAGGAGGCTGAGGCAGGGGAATCACTTGAACCCAGGAAGTGGAGGTGGCAGTGAGCTGAGATCGCACCACTGCACTCCAGCCTGGGCAACAGAGTGAGACTTTGTCTCAAACAAAACAACAAAAAAAAGATGTAACTGTATCCAGACCCTTCGTGAGCTCAATGTAGAACCAAAATAAAGAACTTTAAAAATGCCATCCTCCCTCCTGTAGGCTCCATGTTTTCTCACAAGGGACTGAAAGCAGAGCCCTTTACTTGGAATTCATTGGAATTCAATAAATACTTAGAATTAATTCATTACTCCTCATTACCAGTTAGCCCATCTGCATGTTGTAAATTTCTTCATCTTCACTGATTCTCACTCACATACGTAGAAAATTCTGGGTTTTGACCTATAATGACATTTGGTTTAGTTTGTTAAGGTTCTTTCCCATCCTTATCTAATTTTCTGCTCCTGTAGGAGACTGTTTTGAAGCTAGTTTTTGTTGTTGTTCAGTCCTTTGAAGCCTTATGAAGAAAATTGTGTGCATAAATATACACGTTAATATAGCACAAACATGCATCCTTACTACCTATAGATTTAGGTAAAACCCAACGTTTTACCCCCAAGGGTCTGCAGTAGTATTTGTGGTAGACACTTTGCAGAGAGTGTAGCACCAGCCTGTAGGACCCGGAGAAGCAGTGGAACTGATGATCCCATATCCCCAGCAAGAGTCAAGCACTTTGGCACCCCACGCCTGGGTGGTTGAGATCACCTTGGAGCAGTGCAAAGCTCATTCGGTGCTATTACATGAAAATGGAGTCTTTCTGTGCACCACCACCTTGATTTTACATTGGAAAGCCACAGTTTGTATTCACACTCGAGGGAATTCCACAGAGAAATGGTTACTATGTGTGGTTATTAGTTGATTTAAGATAGAAAAATTTTCTATATACAATGGCAAGGAAAGAAGCCATAAAGGAGTGACTCATAGATTTTACTACCAGAAAGGGTAAAACATCTCCAAGTTAAAA
Source organism: Cebus imitator (assembly GCF_001604975.1). Taxonomy (NCBI): domain Eukaryota; kingdom Metazoa; phylum Chordata; class Mammalia; order Primates; family Cebidae; genus Cebus; species Cebus imitator. The sequence continues at coordinate 4,793,795 of NW_016107407.1, read as the reverse complement.
CAACATAAATAGAATTAAAAAGCAAATGAAAATAATGGAAGATATTTGCAAAATATATAAAAAAGGATTATGGTTAATGTTTTTAATACGTAGAGCTTTTTCCAATCTCTATAAATAGAATTAATTTCCTAGTTCTTTTTCTTTTTCTAGAAGCATTCAAAATGGTGCAGCATTTGATCTGCCCTTGTAGGCTAGCCTACAATATAGCTACCAGTAAGACTACAGAGGCCATGTGAGGTGGCTCACAACTGTAACCCCAGCACTTTGGGAGCCCGAGGCGGAAAGATCACTTGAGCCCGGGAATTCAAGACCAGCCTGAGCAACACAGTGAGACCTCGTCTCTACAAAAAATAAAACTAGCCAGGTGTGGTAGCGTCTCCTGTAGCCTCAGCTACTTGAGAGGTGGAAGTGAGAGGATCACTTGAGCCTGGAAGGTTGATGCCGTGAGCCGAGATCACACCACTGCACTCCAGCCTGGGGAGCAAGATCCTATCTCAAACAAAACAAGAACAAAAAAGACCAGGCTGGCCTGAGCTGCTGGTAGTAGAATTGTTTAGCTTTATACCAAGAGGTGTGAGACAGCACCAAAATCTGGGTGTGGGGTGTGCTCAGGCCGACCAGGAGAGGTTCATGCCATGAGGCCTAAAATTCCTAGCATGTTGTTGAAAGCACAGAAGAGCATGTTGCAGGGCCTGTGGTGCTTCGTGTGCACTAAATGTATCTGTGACAAGATCAGCGTGCTTTTCTTAGTGAGGAGCAGAACATCACTGTGAAAACGTTGAAGGCTCAAGCACAGAGTCACAAAGCTAAATTTTAAATTGAAGCTTTTTTTGAATAATTTAAAAAATCACACTGTGGGAGGCCGAGGCGGGTGGATCACGAGGTCAAGAGATCGAGACCATCCTGGTCAACATGGTGAAACCCCGTCTCTACTAAAAATACAAAAAAATTAGCTGGGCATGGTGGTGGGTGCCTATAATCCCAGCTATTTCAGGAGGCTGAGGCAGGAGAATCTCTTGACCCTGGGAGGCAGAGGTTTCAGTAAACCAAGATAGCGCCACTGCACTCCAGCCTGGGCAACAGAAGGAAACCCTGTCTAAAAAAATAAAAAAGAATATTTACAATATCCAAATTTTAGAAAAAAATATAGAAAGGCTACACTGTGTATTTTCCACAATAATTATGCTTTATACTGTGCTTTATACAAAGCTACATGTTATTTATAGCAGACATATTAGGTTTTGCACATCCGGCATCAGCCCACTTCCTTCTAGCATCCTGGTTTTCTTATGTGGAATAATCCCTTCCCCTCTGCCAGAAAGGCGATTTTTGGCTCCCATATCTCATATCCACCTCTTGCTTATGGAAGCCACAAGCCTTTGATTCCAGAGGCAGTGCTACAAGAGATGGTGGATTTTTTGGAGGGCACTGGCAGCGTCCTGGCAGTGCTGTGGGTGGACAGTGGGTGCGGCTGCGTGATGGGAGTCTGCTGACTGTCTCACCCTCTGGGACTTCCTTGGTCCTTGCCTTTTCCCAAGCCTGGTCTTTTTCTTCCCACTGTGTTCATGAGCCCCTCTTAGCCTGTCAGTAAATCCTTTTCTGCTTAAGTTAGCCAGAGTCTCTTTCTGTTGCTTGAAACCAAAAACTTTTACTAACAAGTTACTTTTAAAAACTGGAAAATGAATAAAGCAAGCTGTAGCAGCTATGGAGCCATTCTTTGCAGGAGTAGTCTAAACCCAGGTGAGCCTGAGATGGCTCAGAGGAAATGCTAAATGACTGGACTATAAAACATCTGGTTGGAAACTAGAAAAATGCATTACATAACTTAAAAACTAATGGATGAAATTAATTCATTTAATCAAATTAACCATTTTAGACATTCCAAGATATCCAGTTGTTCAACATGTTGTGACAGCTGATGATTTTTTGAGATGGAGTCTCACTGAGTTATCCAGGCTGGAGTGCAGTGGCGTGATCTCAGCTCACTGCAACATCCACCTCCCCAGTTCAAATGATTCTCCTGCCTCAGCCTCCTGGTAGCTGGGACTACAGGTGCACGCTACCACGCTCTGCTAATTTTTTCGTATTTTTAGTAGAGTTGGATTTTCACCATGTTGGCCCGGCTAGTCTCGAACTCCTGATCTCAAATGTTCCACCCACCTCCGCCTCCCAAAGTGCTGGGATTACAGTTGTGAGCCACCTCACCCAGCCATGATGATTGTTATTCTTTCATCTTTGTGATTTGAACTTATTTAGAATTTAGAACGCAATAAGGGAAATACTAAATTGAAATGGAAAAAGACCTTCAGTATAGGCTAATGAACCACACACATACTAACTAGTGGGTACCGAAGCTACCCTACATACTGCAGTATGAGGCGGTGGACTTTTAGCTATTTACTGTTATAGCATGACCCCAGGAGAGCAATATGAGTTGTAGCTGTGTTGTTATGCCTTAATAATAGCAGACACCTACACATATTCATCTGCTCTTAACTTGGGTAGCATGACACCATTTGTGTGTGTGTGTGTGTGTGTGTGTGTGCGCGTGCCAGCCATCTGTTATTAAAATGATTACTGCTTTTGATACAGAGTTTGCTAAATATTAGTCACCCAGCCTCAGTCTCATCTTTACACTTCAGGAGTGTTAGCTTCTGAAATCTCGTAGCTTGCCTCCTCAATTACTTTGCCCGTTTTCTTCTGACTCTCGTGGAGAGGATACTCTCCAAATGTGAGTCTGAGCCAAGATTTGGGCCAGTCTTGATACCTGGAGAACACAGTGCATTTAACAGGCAGTAATAATGCAGATTTCTGGAAACAATTACCATAAATGTGATTTTCACTCATTATGCAGCTTTTCATAATTTGCAATCAGTGTTATTAAGAGCTGTAGGAAAATTAAATGTTACACAATTTTACCTTAAATCAGTGCTGGCCGGGGGCAAGTGGCTCATATCTGTAATCACAGTACTAGATCCCATTTCTACAAAACCTACAGAAAAAAAATAGCCAGCCATGGTAGCACATGCCTATAGTCCCAGATACTTGGGAGGCTAAGGCAGGAGGATCCTCTGAGCCCAGGAGTTCAAGGTAACAGTGAGCTATGATCTCACTGCACTCCAGCCTGGGCAACAGAGTGAGACCCTGTCTCTAAAAAATAAATGAATAAAATCAACACTTCTCACATTTTTATGTGCATGTGAGTCAGTGGGGATCTTGATGAAATGCAAATATGACTGAGTAGTTATTTTGGATGTCTGTTGCTGTATAGCAGATATTCCCAAACTAGTGCCTTAAAACAGCCATTCAATGATTAATCATTTATTTTGGTCACAAACCTGGAATTTGGGCAGGGCTTGGTGGGGTTAGCTTGTCCCCACACATGGTTAAATGGGAAAGTTGGATTCTGAGGGTGACTTGATGGCTGGGAACTGAAATCACCTGAAGGCTCATGTACTCTCAGTGTCGTGGTTGATGCTACTTGTTGACTGAGACCCTAGGTGGGGCTCTTGACCACAAAACCCACAGGTATCCCCCCCATGGGGATGCCTGGCTTCCTTACACCATGGCACCAGGTTCCACCAAGTATTGCAACAGAGCAAGATGGCAGTAGCATGGCATTTTTATGACCTTGCCTCAGAAGTCACATAACATCATTTCTGCCATACCCTATTGGGCAAGGCAGTCATAAAGGTCTGCCTGCCTAGGTTTAAGGGGAAGGGGTGTTGACCCCATCATTTAACAGGAGAGTGTTGACTTCACAGTGAAAGAGGAGCATGTTGGGAGGAACATATTGTGGCGGCCATATTTGGAAAGTATCATCTGCCACCGTAGGTCTGGTGAAGCTTGAGACCCCTGAGACTCTTCGTTCACTTCCAACTTCAAGGTGACAGCAATGCTGCACAGAGCCCTTTGAGTGGCAGGGGTCTAGATCACATAATGAAGTCAAATTATATTACAATGATATTTTGGATTGTTTTGGAAGTGGTTAGAATACACATGCATGTATACATGAATGTTCTGGATCTTCCTAAAAGATGCCATGTAGATTTTTCTCATTTTTTGTTTTCATCTTTTAAAAAATTACAACATTCCTTTAGGCTAATCTCATTTACTCCTCTTTCTCCAGAATACTGTAGCCATTTTTTTTGAGGCGGAGTCTTACTATGTTGTCCAGGCTGGAGTGCAGTGGCTTTTCACAGGCACGATCCCACTACTGATCAGCACAGGAGTTTTAATCTGCTCCATTTCAGACCTGAGCCAATTGACCCCTCCTGTGGCAACCTGGTGGTCCCCGTTGCCTGAAGGTCACCATATTGATACTGAACTTAGTGCAGACACCTGATTGGCATAATTCACTACAGTCTGGAACTCCTGGGCTCAAGTGATCCTCTGGACTTAGCCTCCCAAGTAGCTGGGACAATAGGCACATCATTGCACCCAGCAATATTGTGCCCTTAAAGAAAGAGAACTGCTTCCTAAATCTTTGGTTAGATAAACTTGTTTCCAACATACAGCATTTTATACCACAGATTGCATAAAATGTATTGACATTGTATTGTATATTGTATTGAATGATTATTGAAATAAATATTGGTCATTGAAAGTCACAAATCTGTTCCTGAAGGGCAAAATTTGATGATTTTGTAACTAGTGTTAAGTGAATTTATCTATATGACATTGATTTTTAAAACCTGAGAAAATTGATGTAGTATTGACATCATATAGAGCTATTAACCACCTCCATGAAATGACAGGATGACTCCACAGGACACCGCTTGTAGAATCACGGAGGTTCATTCATGGAACTCGTGATTATTGAGTACCCTGAATGAGCTAGATGTTGTTGTTTAAGTGCAGGGGTTACCAAATAAGATTCCTTCTCCCTCTAAAAGCTTACTTCTAGGCCAGTCATGATGGCTCATGCCTGTAATCCCATCACTTTGGGTAGCTGAGGTGGGCAGATCATGAGGTCAGGAGATTGATACCATCCTGGCCAACGTGGAGAAACCCTGTCTCTAATAAAATACAAAAATAATTAGCCAGGCGTGGTGGTGTGCGCCTGCATTCCCAGCTACTTGGGAGGCTGAGGCAGGAGAATCGCTTGAAGTCGGGAAGCAGGGGTTGCAGTGAGCCAAGATTGTGCCAGTGCACTCCAGCCTGGTGACAGAGCAAGACTCCA
>NW_016107407.1:4780750-4787573 GCF_001604975.1 Cebus imitator | reverse complement strand
AAAGGCAGGCATGGTGGCTCAGGCCTGTAATCCCAGCACTTTGGGAGGCTGAGGCGGGCGAATCACGAGGTCAGGAGTTTGAGACCAGCCTGGCCAACATAGTAAAACCCCATCTCTACTAAAAATACAAAACTATTAGCCGGGCATGGTGGCGGCCGCCTGTAATCCCAGCTACTCGGGAGGCTGAGGCAGGAGAATCGCTTGAACCTGGGAGGTGGAGGTTGCAGTGAGCTGAGATCGCGCCATTGCACTCCAGCCTGGGTGACAGTGAGACTCCGTCTTAAAAAAAAGAAAATGAAAAATAAAAGGAATCTTTTTTAAGATCTCAATAATTTGAATAGCAAAAATTTCCCATGGAGTGTTAATCATTCAAGCTCCTATGTTGCCTCACCTGTACTCTTGGGTGGATGTTGGGGTGTGAGACCTCATGCCCAGCTGTGTGGTCTTATCCAAGTCCAGAAGTAGGAGGAGTAGGTAGCAACTCTGGGTATCTGGTTGGCCTGGCATTGTAGTGGTAGCAAGAGGTGACAGTCTTGCTCTCCCGGAGCAAATGGGCTCAAATGGTAGAACTATGTGTTAAGCAAGAACAAGAGGCTGAGGGTCTAGGAGGTGGTGGTGTTAAGTGGACTGAGAAGGAATACAACCTTGTGTCCGATACAAGTATATCTTGGTCACTTTTCTATGGCAGTACATGAAACAGAAGTATGGCTTTACATTATAAGGCTTTATAACTATGGCTTTGTATTAAGGATGAACTATAATTTTATATTTCATTTTATATTATTACTATAGTTTTGTATAAGGATGAACTATAAATTTTAAAAACTAACCTCTACTATTCTGCCTTTGGGCTATTTCCAACTCTTTTGCTTTATAAACACCACTGAAATGACCAGCCAGTACAACAGATATTAGGAAAGTGAACAAGATCATTGCAGTTGTGATTATGCACTTCAGACCATCACTAGAATGTAAGCTGTATAAAAGTATAGATTTTAGCCTGTTTTGTTCACTGCTGTATCCCCAGAACCTAGTATAGGGCCTGTCATAGCATATGTGCTCAAAAAAATATTTGTCAAACGTTGAAAGCAAGGCGATGTGATAGTGATTGGCAGGGGAGTATTCAGGAAGTCCCTGCGTTGAAGCTGAGAATTGAGTAAGGGAAAGAGCCAGTCTTGGGAAGCTGTAAATGGAGGTTTCCAGGCAGACGGAAGAGGATGTGCAAAGGCTTGAGATGGAAGCCCCTTGGCGTGTTCGGAAAACAGAAAGGTTTGTGTGCTGGAGAACAGTGAGCAAGGAAGAGAAGAGATGAGGGTGGAGAGGAGGGCAGCGTCAGAGCAACAGGGCCTTGCCAGTCCTCATCATCATGAACTTTACAAGGGAGCTAAAAGCCATGGTAGAATTTTACCTGGAAAATGGCATCATCAATTTGTGCTTATTACTCTGACCATCTCACTTGTATTAGGATAGCTGCTATCAAAAAAACAAAAATAAGCGTGAGCAAGGATCTGGAGTACTGGAACCCTTCTCCCCTCCAGCTGGAATGTGAAGTGATGCAGTCTCTATGGAAAACAGTATGGCAGTTGCCCAACAAAGCAAAAATAGAACTACCATATGATCCCGCAATTCCACATCTGTGTATATACCCGAAAGAATGGAAAGCAAGGACTCGAATAGATATTTGCACACACATGTTCATAGCAGCATTATTCACAGTAGCACAGCAGTGAAGATGCACTTAATGCCACTGAACTGTGCATTAAAAATGGTTAGGAAGACTTGGCACAATAGCTCACACCTGTAATCCCAGCATTCTTGGAGGCCTAGGTGGGCAGATCATGAGGTCAGGAGTTTCAGACTAGCCTGGCCAACATGGCAAATACTAAAAATACAAAAATTAGCTGGGCATGGTGGTGGGCACCTGTAGTCCCAGCTGCTTGGAAGGCTGAGGTAGGAGAATCACTTGAACCCCGGAGGCGGAAATTGCAGTGAGCGGGATGGTGCCACTGCACTCCAGCGTGGTGACAGAGCGAAACTCCGTCTCAAAAAAAAAAAAAAAAAAAAAAAAAAAAAGGTTAGGAAGGTAATTTATGTTAGGTGTATTTTGCTCAGTGAAAATTTAAAAACAAAAAAGCTTACTCTGTTCTAGAGAAAAGTTTGGAAAAGGGTTATCAGTCAGTATCTTCCCTTCTTCCTAACAGTATGCACTCACTCTTTCCTTCCTAGCAGTGGGAAGTTCAGACATCCACTCCTTCCCCAAATGGCCTTGTACTCCGGGGGAGGATGATTCCAACCTCTTCTTCAGAGGAGGTCTCACTGGCCTACAGCAGTAGTTCTTAAAATGTGGCTGAGGGCCAAGCACAGTGGCTCAAGCCTGTAATCCCAACACTTTGAGAGGCTGAAAAGGGAGAGTCTGTTGAGCCCAGGAGCTTGAGACCAGCATGGGCAACATAGTGAGACCCCATCTCTACAAAAAATACAGAAATTAGCTGGGTGTGGTGGCACAAGCCTGTAGTCCCAGCTAACTTGTGAGGCTGAGGCGGAAAGATCGCTTGAGCCCAGGAGGTCGCGGCTGCAGTGAGCTGTGACTACACCCCTGCACTCCAACCTGAATGACACAATGAGACTCTTGTCTCAAGAAAAAAAAAAAACAGTGGCCGAACATTCCTGGAGTCTCTAAGGTCCTTTACAGGAGTCTGTGAGTTTGTTTTCCAACATATCTTATTGAGGCTGAGTTTTTAAAAATATATATACTTCTACTAATAGATTGCAACAGATTAAATGCCAAAGCAGATATCAGAATCCAGCTGTCTCACATTAAACTCAATATTAAAGTGATTTGTAAAAGGTAAAGCAATGCTACTCTTCTCCTTAAATGTTATAATTTTGCAGCATGTTACTATTTCTTATGAAAATGTTACTTATGTTAATATGTAATAGATTTCCTTTTCCTTTTCTTTTGAGACGGAGTCTCACATTGTCTCCTGGGCTGGAGTGCAGTGGTGCAATCTCAGCTTGTTACAACCTCCACCTTCCAGGTTCAAGCGATTCTCCTGCCATGGCCTCCCAAGGAGCTGGGATTACAGGTGCCCACCACCATATCCAACTAATTTTTTGTATTTTTAGTAGAGACAGGGTTATCATTATGTTGGCCAGGCTGGTCTCAAACTCTTGACCTTGTGATTCACCCAGTTTGGCCTCCCAAAGTGCTGGGATTACAGATGTGAACCACCACCCCTGGCCTAACCCCATAGATAGATCCCTGTAGGTTCAGTCCTCTAGCAAGTGGAAATAAACCAGACCTTGAAATAAACTAGCTACTACAATGGAGTGTGAGAAGCAGTTGGTTCTTTGTGCAGATACTGGGCCAGAGGAGACAAGAAAGTGGTTTTGACTTCTTCCTGTTTATCCCTTCTGATGGGCCATGTGAGGACCCTTGACGGGAGCATTCAGGAAGTATTAACACTTGCCAATAGCCAACCACTTTCAAAGGAGACAACTCTGGGACCTCAGGTCTGCCTTAGCCTGCCCACTGCAAAACATTTACATTTGCTCTCCTGTCTAATACAGGAAAAATCCATTTTTAATTTTCAATGGAATGTTCTCAGCCTTAAAATGTGGGCCTTTGTTCATTCTAATTCGCCTACATCTGCATAAAACAAAAGTTCATTTTCAGAGCCATGTGGAGGGGGACTGTGCACAATTCCAGTTATTGTATAGAAAAGCTATCTGCCTAACTTTTTATTCAGAGAGCAAATAATATGTCCAAGATGTTATTGTGGGTGTTCTTCTGTCACTCATACTGATGATGTCTTGTCTATCTCTCAAGAAACAATGGGCATTTATTTAAGATTGCTTAGATTTAGTAACATTCTTTCATTTTTCATTTCAAATGGCTCTTAGCTGTAGAGTGGGGGAAAAACGAGTTTCTTGAATATTTTTAACAGTTGTAATGGGTTCTAATTTTACCTACAGTGGAAACATTTGAAAGTTTTTAATGTTAATATTATTCTGGCAAGTTAATATGAATTAAAGAACATTAAACAAATATGTCAGTGCAGATCATGAAAGCAAAAGATATTAGCATTTCCAGTCCTGAACTGATTTCTGTGTACATTTTCTTTTAAAAAATTGTTTCTTTTCCAACACTACTGAACTGTACGCTTAAAAGTGGTCAAGGCTGGGTGCAGTGGCTCATGCCTATAATTCCAGCACTTTTGAGAGGCCGAGGTGGGCGGATTGCCTAAGCTCAGGAGTTCAAAACCACCCTGGACAACATGGTGAAACACTGTCTCTACTAAAATAACAAGTTAGCTGGGCATAGTAGCGCACGCCTGTAGGCTGAGGCGGGAGAATCACTTGAGCCCAGGAGGCAGAGGTTGCAGTGAGCCGAGATTGCGCCACTGGATGATGGAGTGACTCCCCATCTCCAAAAAAAAAAAAAAAAAAAAGTGGTCAAGATGGTAAATTTTATGTTATATGTATTATTTATATATATATTTAAAGCTTCTCCAAATCTTTAAAATTTGGAAACATTCATTTGGTAACAAAGTAGTACAGTTGGCCATGTATGGTGACTCATACCTATAATCCCAGCACTTCGGGAGGCCAAGGCAGGAGGATAGCTTGAGCCCAGCAGTCCAAGACCAACCTGGGCAACATAGTGAGACCCTGTCTCTACAAAAAATACAAAATTTAACAGGCATGGTGGCATGCACCTGTAGTTCTAGCTACTTGGGAGGCTGAGGCGGGAGGATCGCTTGAGCCTGCGGAGGTCAGGGCCACAGTGAGATGTAATGGCACCATTGCACTCCTGCCTGGGTGACAGAGTGATATCCTGTCTCAGAAAAAAAAAAAAAGTACAGTTGTCCTGCTATCTGAGGGGGATTGGTTCCAGGACACCCCTGCAGATATCCAAATCCACACATGCACCAAGTCCCTGATATAAAATAGCATAACATTTGCAAATAACCTACACACATCCTCCTGTGTACTTTAGATCATCTCTAGATTATTTATAACAACGACTGAAATGTAATGCTAGGTAAATAATTATTATATTATTTTTAAAATTGTATTATTTTTATTGTTTTTATTCCCCTGAATATTTTTTTTCTCCTTCAAAAAAAAATTTTTTTTTTTTTTTGAGACAAGGTCTCGTTCTGTCACCAGGCTAAAGTGCAGTGGCATGATCATAGCTCACTGCCGTCTTGACCTCCTGGGCTCAAGTGATTCTCCCATGTTGGCCTCCCAAAGTGCTGGGATTACAGGTGTGAGCCACTGCACCTGGCTTTTCCCTCCAGGAATATTTTCATCTGTGGTTGGTAGAATCCACAGATGTGGAACTCATGGAAATGGAGGGCTGACTGTACTTCCCATAGCTGCTTACCATATTCAAAGGGAAGCTTGATGGCAAAATAGTCTGAGGCCCAAAAAAATCCAACAAGCTCTAGAAAACATGCTTGAAAAACCAGCAGCTCCCTTCCCCACTTCACATTCTTTCCACTCTCCAGAAGCAACCACTTTCTTTGTTCTCATCTCCAGATCTCAGGTACTTCCAAATTATTCATGTTTAAGCATTATCAGTATCTCATCACTATGGTAGATGAGGACTATCTCTTTCACTACCATCAACACACACACCCCTCAACTCCTCCTCTTCCCAATAAGGGTGTAGCATGAATTTAGTTAATAATCCATGTTTACATTATTATGACAATGACATGCCAATCATAGCTGAGCCATGAATTAGACTATGACTTTCCCTTTCTTGCTTATATGATTGTTATGAATCAGTAATTTTTTCTTAGTGTTCATTGTACCAATCATTTATTCAATCCTAAACTCTCCAGTTGTATATCTCCTCTCAAAATGTTCAAGTACCCCTGACTGGCTCCTGTCTGGACTGGTTGCTGTGTACGCTGTCACCTTGGGGGTTCCCTTCTTTTGTATGCCCTGCGTCTTCCTTAGTTTAGTCCCTCATGGTTGAGGAACAGCTTCCTGATAAAAGGCACATAAGAAGTGACATTTTTGCTGGCCAATGTGGTGGCTCATGCCTGTAATCCCAGCACTTTGGGAGGCTGAGGCAGGTGGATCACTTGAGGCCAGGAGTTCGAGACCAGCTTGGCCAACATGGTAAAACCCCCATCTCTAACAAAAATTTAAAAATTAGCTGGGCATTAGTGGTGCATGCCTGTAGTCCCAGCTACTTGGGAGGCTGACGCACGAGACTCACTTGCACCCAGGAGGTGGAGGTTGCAATAAGCTGAGATCATACCACTGCACCTTATCTCAAAAAATGAAAATAAGTAACATTTTTGGGAACTGGTATGCCCGGAAACCTTTTTATTCCACTTACTCTTACGCTAATTGAAGTTGGAAATAACGTTCCCTCAGAATTTTAAAGATATTGATCTACTTTATTCTAATATCTGATTTATTTGAAGCATTCAGATTCTCAGTTCTTTGTATGAAACTTTTAAATTCTTTTCTATTTCGGATATTCTTTATACTGAAATTCACAATGACATACCCTAGTGTGGGTCTGTTTTTATATATTGTGCTGGGTATTGAAAGTCATGGCTTTCAGTTAAATTTTCTTTAATTACTTCACTAATGATTTCCTCTGCTATTTCTTCAGTTCTCTTTATGGCATGCTCATTATTCAGATCTGAGGCCTTTTATTCTGGTCTTTTCTTTCTTACTTTCCAGCTGTTCTTTTTGTACTACTTTGTAGATTTCCTCAACTTCATCTTCTAACCCTTCTATTGAGTTTTTAATTTCTATTTTCAGGTCTTGTTTTCTTAATATGCCTTTTTTTCTT
>NW_016107407.1:4770040-4780705 GCF_001604975.1 Cebus imitator | reverse complement strand
TTTTTTTGAGACAGAGTTTCACACTTGTTGCCCAGGCTGGAGTGCAGTGTCACGATCTCGGTTCACCACAACCTCCGCCTCCCAGGTTCAAGCAATTCTCCTGCGTCAGCCTCCCAAGTAGCTGGGATTACAGGTATGCGCTGCCTTGCCCGGCTAATTTTGTATTTTTAGTAGAGACAGTGTTTCTCTATGTTGGTCAGGCTTGTCTCAAACTCCTGACCTCAGGTGATCTGCCCACCTCGGCCTCCCAAAGTACTGGGATTATAGGCATGAGCCACTGCACCTGGCCTCTTTTTCTTAGTTGGAGAAAAACTACAATTTCAAAACCTGGCCGAGCACGGTGGCTCACGCCTGTAATACCAGCACTTTTGGAGGCCGAGGCAGGCAGATCACCTGAGGCCGGGAGTTTGAGACCAGCCTGGCCAACATGGCAAAACCCAGTCTCTACTAAAAATAGAAAAATTAGCTGGGCGTGGTGGCAGGCACCTGTAATCTCAGCAACTTGGGAGGCTGAGGCAGGAAAATCGCTTGAACCTGGGAGGTGGAGGTTGCAGTGAGCTCAGAATGTGCCACTGTACTCCAGCCTGGGGGACAAGAGCGAAACTCTGTCTTTAAAAAAAAAAAAAATCTGAATATAAACTTACATATCACTCTTTGTATGAGTCAAGGTCTAAGGGGATGACCTTACACATGGATACAGAAAACTTTATAGGATACCCTAGGGTTAAGGGAAAGTACCCGAGGAAGAAACAAACTTGGATAGGGATGTCTCTCCCCAAGTTTGGGATTCAGATCCTGTGGAGGTGTGGCTGCAGCCCACTGTGTGGCAGGGACATTTGCTGGATTGCCCTGGGTGACAGCCGACTCAGTCTCCGGAAAACATTCCTTTGAGGTACATTCAGACTGCTACTGGCAAGCAGGGAATCATGGCCAGGACTGGCAAGAAGGAAACACACCATTGTTTCCTTCACCATTGAACCTCACGTGGGCTGAGGCTGGCACCCCCCTCCGGGGTACAAGAGGACAGAAAACTGCAGCCACAAGCAGGGAGCACCTTCCCAGGCTGTGTGAGCTGAGGCTGAAGGACAGGCTCACAGGGAGCCACCTGCCAGCTAGGGAGGTATTCACAGGGCCAAGGCCAGAGCGGCAAGCTGGCTGAGTGATTGCATACTCAGGGTCACAGCTGGGGCTGAGCCATGCCTGACAACAGGATGGTAATAAGCAGCCAGGGGAAGCATGCCAGACCTGAGAAAAGTAGCCCCTTTCTCTTGTAGTGACAAAGCTCAACTGTACAAAGCTTATGCTGACCACGCTAAGTAGAAATGTTTAGAGGATCCTGCTGAATTATCAGAGCAGGCCATTGTGTTAGTTTGGTAGGGCTGCTGTTAAATACCACAGACTGGGTGGCTTAAACAACAGCAATGTATTGTCTTACGGTTCTGGAGGCTGCAAGTCCAAAATTAAGGTGCTGGTAGGATGGATTCTTTCTGAGGTCTGTGAGGGAAGGAGCTGTTCTAGGCTCCTTTCCTTAGCCTGTGGGTGCCATCTCTGCCTACCATCTCCCCTCTATGCATTCCTTTTATTTAAATCATTTTGGATTAGGACCCACCCTGATGATGACTGCATTTTAACCTGATTACCTCTGCAGTCATGAGGTTCAGTCTCCAGGAGGAAGGACCTTGCAACAACCCAACAAGTACCAACTACAATTCCCCAGTCCTGCCCCCCAAAATGATGGCCATTTATTCAGGTTACTGGACACTGGATAAAAGGGAATGCATAAATAGTTTGAAGGCTGGTGGATACAGGGTCTAAGTTGACATTGTGCCTAGAAACCTAAAGCATCATCATGAGGGGTGCACATGGAGGTATGGAGTGCCAGTTAGGTTATATTTAGGTAACATTAAGTGCTCACATTAAAGCGGCACATGCTCTGTGGATCCCTCAGCTGGTCATTCCCGTCTCTGGTGTGTAACTAGAATTGACACACTCAGTAACTGGCATGATCCCTATATTACATCCTTGGCCTGTCAAATACAGGTTATCCTGTATAACAACAAAGGCCAAACAGAAGTCTCAAGCTGCTGTGCCTGCCCTTCCCATAGACAGGGGTACGGGCAAAGAATGTGAGGATCTCGTGTGACATGTTACTGTCTACCACAGTATCCACTAGGGAAAAGGAATTTAACCAAGTAGGATTTAGCCAGTGGTTGACATCAGCCAGTCTGTCATCCACTGCTGCAGTATGGGTAAGTAAGCACAGGAGTGGAGTGGCCAGTGGGAGAGATGAAAGCTATGCCTGTCCAGTAGCAAGGGCTCCCACTTACAAAGACTGATCCAATTGCTGCTGCCTGATGTCCTGACAGCAATATTGAGTTCAATTGTCCCTTGAAGAAACCAACTAGCAACTTACTGTTACATTAAGTCTCCTGTACCAGGAGGCCCTGCAATTTCTGCTAACAAGAGTGTGAGTTTGCCTTTCCTGACTCCAGGACCTCAAGCAGCCACTGAGAGTTTTGTGTGATCCATCAGCCTGGGATCCCAAGTACATTGACTGCACCACTGCACTTTAGCCTGGGTGACAGAGCAAGACCCCATCTTTAAAAAATGCTGACCAGGCACGGGGATACACACCTGTAATGCCAGCACTTTGAGAGGCTGAAAGGGGGTGGATTGCGTGAGCTCAGGAGTTTGAGACCAGCCTGGCAACATGGTGAAACCCTGTCTCTACAAAAATCAGCCAGGCATGGTGGCACATGCCTGTAGTCCCAGCAACTAGGGAGCCTGAGACAGGAGGGTCACTTGAGCTGGGGTGAGGGGAAGGGCACAGAGGTAGCAGAGAGTCCTAGGCAACGAAGCCAGACCCTCTCTCAAAAAACATTTTAAAAGCATTGTGCTAGGCACAGTGGCTCATGCCTGTAATCCCAGCACTTTAGGAGACCGAGCTAGGTGGATCACCTGAGGTCAGGAGTTTGAGACCAGCCTGACCAACATGGAGAAACCCACATCTCAACTAAAAAATATAAAATTATCCAGGTGTGGTGGCATATGCCTGTAATCCCAGCTACTTGGGAGGCTGAGGCAAGAGAATCACTTGAACCTGGGAGGCAGAGGTTGTGGTGAGCCGAGATGGCACCACTGCACTCCAGCCTTGGCAACAGGAGAGAAACTCCATCTTAACACACACACACACACACTGGAAGCCAGTGCAGAGGCTGACCCCTGTAATCCTAGCACTTTGGGAGGGTGAGGTGGGTGGATCACCTGAGCTCAGGAGTTCAAGACCAGCCTGGGCAACATGGTGACCCCATCTCAAAAAAAAAAAAAAAAAAAAAAATTGCCAGGCATGGTGGCACATGCCTGTGATCCCAGCTACTTGGGAAGGTGAGGTAGGAGGATCGCTTGGGCCAGGAAGGCAGAGGTTGCAGCGCACTGAGATCACACCACTGCACCACTACACTCCAGCCTAGGTGACAGAGAGACCCCGTCAAAAAAAAAAAAAAATCAAATTCTCCAGCCATCAGTTATGATACTGTATTAATTATCCATGCCCTATCCTAATTTGCCTGCATGAGTGTATACACATTTTCTCATTAGTTTCTGTCACTCCTATATTGCCTCTTCCATCCCACTCCTTAGATGTGCTGTGATACTTTTTTTTTTTTGTAGAGACGGGGTTTCACAACGTTGGCCAGGATGGTCTCAATCTCCTGACCTCGTGATCCGTCCGTCTCGGCCTCCCAAAGTGCTGGGATTACAGGGGTGAGCCACCGTGCCCAGGCTTTTTTTTTTTTTTTTTTTTTTTAATTTTTAAAATTTGGAAAAAAACTGTTTTCATTTAGATTTCTCCAGGAAAAGAAAAATAATATGAAGGCTCATAGAGCCTAAAAAATAATAAAATAATAAAAATGCAAAACTAGTCACTACTAGAAGATGGTAGTGAAGCAACTTATTTTGAAACTTACAAATAATCAAACATAATTTACCTTATCTTTCCTACACACACCCAAACCCTAGATAACCAAATAAAAGCGACCAAGTTTCTGTACTGCAGCAAACAAATGAAAAAATACTGTCATTCTGTAACCACTATTAAACTGATGGATCTAGGCACTGATCAGTAGTGACTAATAGCTCAAGAGACAACTACCCATTATTTGCCACGTGATGGAAGAATACCACCACCTATAAATACTGTCCCCATCCAACAAGACAATGATCCGAATCCAATTATGTCTGTGGATCCAAAACAAACTTATAGGAAATATAAAGGCCACAGAAATTAGTTAAATGATATAAAAACGATGCAACTGCAAAATCTGGGAAGCTACAGGGCAAAAAAGCTATTTTCTTCATACACTGCAATGAAAAAAATAAGATAGAGTTGGAGTCTTCATTAATATATGAACTTTCATTGGATCTTGACTCAAACTGTTTACAAAAACTAAATATTTGATATCAGGAAATTATAAATTTTTGATTCGTTGGGTGTATTTTAAGAAGTCCTTATCTTTTAAAAATACATATCAAAATACTTACAAAAGATGCATATTTTCTAGGGTTCCTTCAAAGCAATATGGGGAGGTTGAAGGGGGAAGATGAATAGATTACAGATTAAACAACATTAGTTTAGAAGCTGGTAATTGTTAAGACTCAGTAACTGGTACTTGGGGTTTTATTATTATTCTGATTTCATGTCTGATTAAAATTTTCCACAATAGTGTAAAAACATATAAAGCCCAATGCCCTCCCAAACAAGAAAATAACAAATCCCCACTTGAATTTAGGAACAGTCTTTTAAAAGTTATTTTCCAGCTAGACCTGAATGATCATTGAGAAATTACCTAAAAAACAAACTTTAACAGGTGTTAATTCTTATCCTGGTTAATAAAACAACCAGACTTAGATGAACAATGGGGATGATACAAAATAAACTGTAGGTGAGACTGGTCAGGTGCAGTGGCTCACACCTGTAATCCTAGCACTTTGGGAGGCCGAGGCAGGAGTTCAAGACCACTTGAGGTCAGGAGTTCAAGACCAGCCTGGCCAACATGGTGAAACCCCATCTCTACTACAAATACAAAAATTAGCCAGGTGTGGTGGCACACGCCTATAATCGCAGCTACTCGGGAGGCTGAGGCAGGAGAATCACTTGAATCCAGGAGGTGGAGGCTGCAGTGAGCCGAGATCCGCCACTGCACTCCAGCCTGGGCAACAGAGCAAGACTCCATCTCAAAAAAAAAAAAGTTTTATATTACATGTGAGACTAGTCATTCATTTCTAGCTCTTTAGACTACACATTTAATACCTGCCGTCCAAAGGCTGCAACATATTTAGGAAACAAAATGTACATGAATATAATGACATATCAGTCACGATTCTGGTAGGACAGAAGGCCTGAACTCAGTCATGTAAAATCAACCTAACACTTAAGTTTTAAGAAAGTCATTACATTTCAAAAAATTTTCCTCTTTATTTAAACATAAAACACATTTACAGCATGCAAGTTAACTCAAAATTAAATGGTGTCTTCCCAAACCAAGTATTTCTGAACATATCTTCAAGCACTGAAAATAAACCAACATATTCCACAGGTAGACTCAGACTCTGTCACCTCATGTAAAATGGAGTTAAGCACAAACTGAGAGTTATGCACAGTAGTTAGTTTTCTTAAGTTAGGCAAATAATTTAATTAACCACCATGAATAAATATTATTCTCTTGTTTCACTGAGTTTCTCTTCTGAACCATCTATCAATGCCATTCAGAGGAACATTAATATATCCAATCAAAAAGACACTGCAAATTGAAATGTGTCAGTGTCCTAGATGATCAGAAATTTTAGTTTTTAAGAGTAAGTGCTGTGTTTAATGACCTACTATAGCAAAAAGGAGTTCACTGAAAACAAATATATGAAATTCTTGGTATACTTTATGAAAGTCTGAAATTATAAATAGAAAAGACCATCAAGGTATTTTTTAAAAACCTAACATTATATATTCTGAACCACATGCTAATTATAATTCGTTGTTCATTACACAGCACCAATACCCATGATGCATCTTACAAGAATAAAACTAACATTCAGAAAAAAAGAGAAAAAAAATTCTGCTTCATTTATGAATATTGCCAAAGGAGGCAGGTTTTTAACTGAAAACAAAACATAAAGGTCTATGTGAATGCAGCCAAATGTTTCTCCATTTAGAAAATGATCATAAAGAGGTGGCAGCACTTTTTTTGTTAACTGTATTACTTATATCTGGCTGCACCAATGTTTCATCTCAATTTTTAGAGTGTTTCTTCTAATCAATCCTAAAAGCAACACAATCATTTTAGAGGTTGCAGACTACAACAGCAAAGATTTTCAACTATTAAAAAAATAAATAAATAAATTTATATTTTAAATCAAAATTATTATAAAAGTGGAAATTACAACAGTTAAGGAAATAGAAAAATAAGCCAATTATGATCTGAGTCTTCTGACTATGGCTCCAAATTCAATACAAATATTTGTGTATAAAACTTTTTCAAAAAGTTAATTCTGCCAGCCAGGTCCTAACACAGAACTTTCCAAGTTTCTCTAATGACTGAATAACCTTAAATCCCCATTCTCTGTGAATTTCTGCTAACACAGTTGTAGTCAATGCCCCCCTACCACTGAGGAAGCAAATATTGAAATCTCTTTGCCTATTATTTTTATAGTTTCCTAAAATAAGCTGTTGATTTACGTTAATCATCTCAGGAAAAAGTGGCAAAAATACGTATACACTTAGTACTGATGACAAAATTTTGGGCTATGGCCAACGAAATAATTTATTTTATGATTATTAGTGACTTGCAAACAATTTACTATTTCTAGACTAAACAAGAAACAAATTAGTGTACAAATTAGTGTAGCGGGTTAAAAACACCTCAGGGATTTCAGACCAAAATTGACCCCTATATATTTTTAATTCATCATGTATCTGTACTGTTTCTTCATTTTCCTCAATTTCCACAGGCTATAAATTTAGATCAGCCAATAAAGTACTAACAATATAAAATTATGTTTACTCCTATAATATCTTATTTAACTAATATTAAAGATGACAAATTAGTATCTGTCCAGTTCTTATATTAGCTAGCAGGCTCACCAGAATGAAGCAGGGCATTTTCATTCCATCAAGCTTTGCTGAGTACAGAATCAGGAAAAAGAGAAATAGAATTCCTTTCCCAAACTCTCTTAAACTAAGATCTGCTTTTGATACTTTAAAATATTTCTATTCAAAATAACTCAGCAACAGGCATTTCATGAGATAATAAGTAGCCTTGCTCAGTCTTAAATGCCTAGTTAGGCAAATATAAGGTTTCAGTGCTCAAACAGTAGTTTTCAGGAGCAAACTTCAGAAACAATACAAGTAATTTTAACCCTGATAATATCATTTCAAGGGATTTTAAAATACAGTACTGACCTGATATATTTTATGGGCATGTAGTGTTGTAAGTGGTAAAATTTAAGACATTTAACTTCAATGTTCCATTTTCTCTTAAAAAAAAAAAAAAAAAAAAAAAATTAAATAAAAAAAAAAAAAAAAAAAAAAAAAGGAAGACATTTTAATTGGAAAAGAAAAACAAGCAGTAGCAGCTAGGTAATTTAAACTGAGGTTAAAAAATAAACATATATAAAAAACAAATACAAAAAGTACAGTCCTACAGGGTACAGTTAGCTTGGCACAGTAAAGACTAAATTTAAGACACAATAGACAAACTGTGTAATAAATAGGGCCACAGTTGTAAACTGTCCTTTTTCCCTCCTAAGATGCCAAAATTGCACTCTAGATGTGTTGGGAAGCAGCAGAGTTTACAAGAAGAGTAGATAGGAAACAGCTGTACAGGCCAGATATAATTTATGCATTTTTTAAAAAGTTATAATTCTACAATCCCAAGGGAGTAGAGGTTATAGTCATTGAATGACTGCTTGATGCCATGTCCTCTTCATACTTCAATTACTGTTTAACACCTGAAAAGGGGAGAAAGCATAAAGAGTAAATATGTTTAGTTTTGCCAAATTCATGTTTGAGATAAACATAAAGAATAAAACATGCCAATAATTTATAAGCATTTTAGCCAACAGCTGTGGCTACTTTCCCCAAAATTGGAAAGAGGGCAATATTAAGTGATTTGATTTCCTTTTATTTACCACCTAAGTACAAGTGTTTAGAAGAAGTACAATGTTTAAAAGGAGTTCAGCCCTCCTTTTATTTTTATTCTCCCCAGTAAAGCTATGGGTAAGCTGATTTATGAATTATATTTGTTTAAAAAGGAAAAAGATGGTTATCTTTTAACCAGCAGATAGTGGTCAGTAACATTCTTAAACCAAGGACCACTAACCAGCAACTAAGTTATATATGTGGAAGCTTTAAAAAAAAAAGGGAGAGAAATGTAGAGGAATAAGGGTAAACAAGAAGTGTATAGGAAAAGTAACAGTGAAATCAACAGTTCCAGTAGTATTAAACATCTTTGTATTAAACTGCCTACTTACGTTATGAATTTAGAAAAAAACCTGTTTAAAGTACAATGCAAGGCAGACTAACCATGTAAAACTGGGAACTAAAAGTATCAGTATTATTTATACACTATCATCCTTTCCAAAAGTAAACGCAGTGACTTGAAATGATTTTCTTAACATTAAAAAAATTTCTCTGCAAATTATTTAACATTTAAACAATTTATCACTTAAGTAAATCATATACTCTCCAATCATGTTTTAAGACAGATTAATACAAGAGGAGTGTGAAAAGAACCACTATCTTTGGACCAGCATTTAAACAAACCTGTAAATAATTATATTTTTACATCATAACTTTCAAATCTTGAAAATTTAGTTTGGCTGGGTTAGCTGTCTCCCTTATGTGCTAGCTTGGTGTCACTATACTGGGATCAGCTATATTTAACAAAAGCATGGTCTGTCCTCTGTACACTGAGATATAAGTTTAAAGCTGACACATGAATTTTAATGTGAGGACAATATCCAAAAAGGATAAACTTTCTATCTATGCTTTGAAAATCCCCCTGCCCAGCTCCCACTTCCAGAAAGGCAGGACAAAAAGGGCTTGCATCTATTGAATACTGTGTGCTGGGAAACATCTTAACTCATATAATTCTTTTTTTTTTTTTTTTTTTTTTTGAGATGAAGTTTTGCTCTTGTTACCCAGGCTAAAGTGCAATGGTGTGATCTCGGCTCACCTGCAACCTCTGGCTCCCAGGTTCAAGTGATTCTCCTGCTTTAGCCTCCCCAGTAGCTGCGATTACAAGTATGGACCACCACGCACGGCTATTTTTTTTTTATTTTTATTTTTTGGTATTTTTAGTAGAGACAGGGTTTCTCCATGTTTGTCAGGCTGGTCTTGAACTCCTGACCTCAGGTAATCCACCAGCCTCAGGCTTCCAAAGTGCTGGAATTACAGGCATGAGCCACCACACCCAGCCAACTCATGGAATTCTTATGAAATGATTTCCATTTTACTAATACAACAGAGTTATTAGTCCAAAGGGGAAAAACACAGAGACTTAGTCCAAAGGGGAAAAACAGGCTATCTCTAATTATCAGGAAAACCAGCTATTGTAGGTCTACTAAGTATGTATTATCTATGATATAGCCTTGTCAAAAATGTTTATGCTGAGTCTAATCAATGCTTTTGCATAGAAATAGAGGGGTGAGAAAACAAGGTGACTACATATAAACACAATCAGACACATCTAGAAGGTGTTATACCCTCAGGATAACTGCCCCACTATTCAGTAAGTTAGTATCACTAAAAAGTTGGTCATTCAAGATTACAAGAGATTAAAGGGATAAAAACAAATGCAAACAGGAGCCCTGAATTGTACCCTGGTTTAATCAAACCAGCTGTACAGCTTAGTAAAAAAAACTGGAAAAATCTGAATATGAACTGGTATTAAATAATATGAAAATACAATTTTATTGGGTGTGATAATACTGTGGCTATGTAGAAAAATGTTGTTTTAGAGACTCAGTAAACAGTTAAGCAATACATCCATAATTTATTTTTACACTGAAGCATTGTAAAATAAGTCAGAATTAGAAAAAAACTACTAAAAGGTTTATCTGCTGAAGTTGTTAAAAGTCAAGTCAGGATTCCAACTTGGATGGAACTCCATAATCCATGTTCTTTTCACTCTGCCACTGTGTTAAATCCTACATTGTGTGAACAAAATGTTCAAAATTGTTAGAAATGTGAATCCTTCAAAATATTTAGTTCTCTACTCAAATTTAGAGCCAGTATAGTATGCAAAGTATCAATGTAAAAACAAGCAACATTAAAATAAACTAGCTCTAGTATTTGTTAGAAACAGTTAATCATTTCATAATTATCTAGTATTTTTTATTTCCAAAGCATATACACATCACGGACTTCCTGAAGAGTCACAATCATAGTTCCTGCTATATGATGAATTATTAGGCAACTACTAACCTATCAATCATGTTGTACAAGAAAGTGTTCAGAATATATTGCTAAGTTTAAAAAGCAGGCTACGGGCCGGGCGTGGTGCCTCACGCCTGTAATCCAAGCACTTTGGAGGCCAAGGTAGGTGGATCACCTGAGGTCAGGAGTTCAGGACCAGCCTGACCAACATGGTGAAACCCCGTCTTTATTAAAAAAAA
>NW_016107407.1:4757515-4770004 GCF_001604975.1 Cebus imitator | reverse complement strand
GGCCAACACGGTGAAACCCTATCTCTAATAAAAAAAAAAAAAAAAAAGCAGGCTACGAAGCAGCATATGTAGCGAATGTGTAGAGTTATCAACAAACTTTTAAATTTAAAAGCTAGTACAGAAAGCTCTAGAAAGAAATATATATATAGTATCTCTGGATTTTTTCTAATTAGTGATTGTTTTATGCAGTACATAATTATAAATAAAGCTCAGAAATCTGTTAGTAACCTGGGCTCATATGCGATTCAGTGCAGTCTTTCTAGAAACCAACATGTAAATATGAACCAGGAGCCTTACAAATGTTCACATTTCCTTGTAATTCCATCTCTGGGAACCTTCTGGAAATAATCTCTAACAGGTTAGGGAGTACAAAAAGATGTTTTAGACCAGGCCCAATGGCTCATGCCTGTAATCCCAGCACTTTGGGAGGCTGAGGCGGGCAGACCACATGAAGTCAGGTGCTCGACACCAGCCTGGCCAAGATGGTAAAACCCCGTCTCTACTAAAAATACAAAAATCTAGCTGGGTGTGGTGATGGGCACTTGTAATCCCAGCTACTCAGGAGGCTGAGGCAGGAGAATTGCTTGAACCCAGGAGGCAGAGGTTGCAGTGAGCCGAGATCATGCCATTGCACTCCAGGCTGGGCGACAAGAGTGAGACTCCATCTCAAAAAAACAGATGTTTCAAATTTCACATATGAAAATTTTGGTTTCTGTAAATTTCAATTATGGAACAAATTAATATAATTGCATGTCTAGCAAAAATGGGATGTTTATAAACCATGGTACATCCATTAGACAGAACACTAAGAGCTATTACAAATGGTCCAATGCTAGATTTCAAAACAATTAAGATCACAAATTTGAATACAGTATGATCTAAACTATAAAAAAAGATCAAGCTAAATAACTTTTATAATTGCTTAAGTTAAAAAAAATTATAGCACTAATGTGAGATAAAAATCCAAAAACCTATTTAACCACCGATTTTCCATATATAGCTATAAAAAGCCAGGTATAAATTACAAACCTGTGGATATGTATAAATGTTTACACTTGTTTGCCTCCTCCACCTCGAACTGCCACTGGCTGGCTGTTCTGAACAAATGCACCTCCTCCACGAATTGCACTTGGATGAGTTGGAGAAGCTGCTGGATGTTGCCCGGGACGAATAGGTTTAGCTAATACGAAAAATAAAGACTGGCTTTAGAATAAAGCTTAAGATGTGACAGCAATGACTGTTAAGGTATCTTCTCTTATTCACAACAAATTTCCAAATGTTTTGTTTTTCTTTGCCTTTTTGTTTCTCTATCACTTTTTCTTTTCTGTTCCATTCTTTTCTCTAGGACCTGTACAATTCTGAGCCTTTAAAAATCTTCTTCCTGGCCAGGTGCAGTGGCTCATGCCTGTGTAATGCTGGCACTTCAAGAGGCTGAGGTGGGTGGATGACTTGAGTCCAGGATTTCAAGACCAGACAGAGCAATAAGGCAAAACCCAGTCTCTACAGAAAATACAAAAATCAGCCGGATGTGGTGGTATGCGCCTGTAGTTCTGGCTACTCGGGAGGCTGAGGTGGGAGTACTGCAGGAGCCTGGGAGGTCAGGGCTGCAGAGAGCCATAATTGCACCACTGCAGTCCAGCACAGGTGACAATGTAAGACCCTGTGTCATTTAAATAAATACAAAGAAACAAAATAAAAACAAAAAACTTCCTGCACCAATGATTATTATTATTATTTGAGATGGAGTCACCCAGGCTGGAGTGCAATGGTGCAATCTTGACTCACTGCAACCTCTACCTCCCAGCTTCAAAGGATTTTCCTGCCCCAGCCTCCCAAGTAGCTGGGATTACAGGGGTTAACCACCATGCCCAGCTAATTTTCTGTATTTAGTAGAGAGGTGGTTTCACCATGTTAGTCAGGTTGGTCTCAAACTCCTGACCTCAGGTGATCCAACCACCTCGGCCTCCCAAGGTGCTGGGATTACAGGCGTGAGCCATCGCGCTCAGCCACCAATGATCATTCTTAAACATGAAATCACTGCTGATGGCTTATTTTCTTGCAATTCTCTTGGCTTTAGTAATATTGCTCTACATAGTTTCTCCATTCCATGACAATTCTTGCTTGCTTCTCTAGTTCTCATTTATCTTCATGTCCTGCTAATGCGGTTATTCCTCTTTCCCACCAGTGCCACTCTTTGCTAAGTTAGAAAATAAAGACAGATGCACCATGAAAACACGTCATAAAATTCAGATTATGTTTTCAGCTAAGAGCATTCAAACTGAGCAAGGTTTAAAGGTTTTAATGTGTTCTACTAACCTATCTGTGCAGAATGCCCTCTTCTGGCCATATTCTTTGACCTGACTGCTTCCTTTATGCGATCTACTTCTTGCTGATAGCGTTTGCGGTCACGAGATGCATTTTCTTTGGCTTCTTTCAATGCTGATTCCAAAGCTTTCACTCTCTCAGCTGTAGCTCGGAGTCGCTTTTCCAACTTAGGAAGTTCGCAGCGGAGATCTGCATTATCACGTACCAACTAAGGGGTTCAAAAAGAAAACAAGGATTCTAGATTTAACAAAATGATTTTTTAAAGTACAAGCATTTCATAATTGCTCTTTAGAAAAGAAGTAAAACTACATTTTATATTGTTTCCCATTTATCTAATTTAGGCAGAAACATGCAGAGAATACATCCATCTGTACACATCATACACATATCTATTTATTCACAAAGGTATAGTTTCCTCTAATTTTTTAGGGGGAGGAAAAAATTATTTTTTGGAGGAAAAATTGTTATTTCCCTCTACTAGGCAAAGACAATAAATTACAAGACAGTGCTGTTTCTTCAGTAAGACAACTAATCTGGTGAAATGAAAATCCCTTTAGATATATTAAGCACATAACAAACATAAACTTAGCAAGCCCTTTAGTAAGTGCTGAAGACAAGAAAAGCTAAAATATCTTTAACCATACTCTGGTGCAAACTTAAGGTTTACAGTAACAAAGATACACAACAATTAAGAGTAGAGAAACTTTTTAAAATTAGTAACATAAATCATTTATCAAGTCCTAAAAAAAATAAGCAAAGAACAACCAAAAAAAACCTCCAAAGTAAGCATTACTTTTTTAAAAAAATGACAAACTCCTTAATTATATTGGACACACTGGATGGTGTATTAGGTATAAAAAGACCACTCTCCCCAGAAGACTGTATTTTAACTGCAAAGTCTTGTGTAGTAGAGATTTCAAAATTACAATAAATTATGAAAATGCAGTCTTAAAATCCTAAAGAGAAAATAAGAATACATATTTTCCCTATCTCTTTTGATAATAAGGTTGTTAAAATTATTAACTCCTCTAAAAGTTACTTGTGGTTTCTTTATATAATTTCTGATAAAATGGCTCAGGGTATAGAAATTCCGACGACGCTGAAAGACTGAAATACTTACTTGCCGATCCTCAATTTTTGATTTGTTACTACCCTTTCAGCTACCAGAAAATATACTCTTTAGTACCTGTTTGTGCACTTTAGTGAGCTGTTCAAGATTATTTTCAAGAAAGGAGATTTTTTGCTTCTGAGCAGCACTGCCTCCGGTGTCATCAGAATCAATCTCGGCACTCTGAGAAAAGAAGGTCAGTAAGTATTATGAAAAAATTAATTAAAAAATCTAAGCTTAACTATACAAAAACTGACATAACTGTAAAGCTATATCACTTTGAGTAACAGAATTACTTAGAAATAAGCACCATTACACAAACACCCACCTCGGCATGGTTATATTACCTTTTTAACTCTGGTAGCCAGGTCCTGAACAAAGAGCTTGCGCAGATTATGTAAAGTCTGAAGTTCTTTTGCCTTGGATTAAGAACAGCAATATTTTTGGAGTTCAGACTTTAAATTTAGAATAATCATGGTAGAAAAAAACCCATAAAATATTCCCCAATCCTTTTCTTACCACTGTCTCTTCCAAACCCTTCAAGTCTTGTTTTGCTTGTTCTCGTCTATCTTGTATAACCCTAACAGAAGAACAAACATAAATTTTCAAATTTTATTCCATAAAATTCTAGTTATACTTAGCATGAGAGTTGAATAAAATATTTTGTATCTGAAATGATCAATTATTAAATTTAAATAAATACAAGATGCTTATTTTAAACAATTTATCCATGTTGTATTTCCATTTTTTTTTGGAAACAGGATTTCTGTCCCGAACACTGCTCACTGCAGCCTTTGACCACCTGGGCTCAAATGATCCTCCCTGCTTGTTTCCCAAGCAGCTGGGACTACAGGCATGTACACCAGGCCTGTCGAAAGAGTTTTTTGTAAAGACGGGGTCTCACTATGCTGCCTAGGCTGATTCTCAAACTCTAGGCTCAAGTGATTCTCCCACCTTGACCTACCAAAGTGCTGAGATTATGGGTGTGAGCCACCGCACCTCGCCAATTTCAAGAAATTTCATATGCCTTCTAAAACAACAATTTATTGTTATAAATTCCATATACATCAATGGAAGAGATGAAATAAAATGTGGCAGAATTAGAAGAATAAGGAATGGTTCTAGTTTGTATTTTAAAATATGCCACATTATTATATTCCTATTTATCCAAGGTGATAATGATGAACTAATTATAGAGATTGTAAACTATCAAAGACCAAAATATTTTATATTAAAATTATTCTAAACATAATTACAGCTGCAAATTAGCAGAATCTTTATAAAATCCACTATGAACTTGTCCTGATGTTCTAACTATCCTCGTAATAGCAGTTCATTTGCAAATTATCTCACCCACTCAAGGTATGTGAAATACTATAATCATGAATTTTCTACTTGAAGACTCTAGAAAACTGAGTTTTGAGAAAATGAGAAAAAGTAAACCATGAAAACCTCTGTTCAAAATGGCAAGGCTAAAACCACAATGCTATTTTATACAAGAGAAAAACAACAAAAACTCAAGTTTTTGTGATCTTAAAATCTTTTAAGTTACTTAATATTGTGTTTTAGGTTAATTTTTATGCTGTGTCCTGAAGTAATATGGAGATAAGGAAACAGCAAGCAGACTAATAAACAGAAATCTAAATCTTATCCACCACTGAAATATAAGACCTTGCTTTCACTAAAATACAAGTGTATATTCCAAGTTTTTACATATAAATCATACCAACTCAATGGAGTTAAGAAAAACATCCTTTAGCCCATTCAAAGTAAAATATGTATCCACTGGCTATATCCAAAGGTAATGCCTATAATCCTTTAATTTAGCTTTATTTTTAAACTTTAATTAAAAACAATTACTTACGTAAGCTCATGTAGTTTTCTGCTCTTTTCCTGATCTGTAGCTTTCAACTTCTCATGTTCTACTCTTAGACGTTCCTGCTCTAACATCATTTTCTGGTTTTGGCTGACAAAAAAAAAAAAAAAAAAAAACACAGTTTCAATATCATAGTTTTCTCAATGTCATCATTAAAATTTCCGAACTTTAAAATTCTATAATCTCATCAAGGACTTTTATGCTATCCTATCCCCCATGGGGGAAAAGACGGAAGGGACCTGGCTACTTCTGGACATACAAAATTTTTCATATTTTGGTTTGAAATCATAATTTTGTTCTGCTATGTCTTTCATCTTGCTGAGTCCCTATGCCTACTTCCACTAGGTATTAATAACAAGACCTATGCCCCAACAATCATCATCATTTTGTTGTGTTAATCTCTTCCGGTTCCTAAATCAAATTGTTACAGACTTTGACTTCTCTAAACTCTTATGTATGCACATGGTTATGGAAGTAGGGAAAATGTCTTCTAGATAAACTAAGATGACAACTTAAAAACAAAAAACTTTAAAAATCCATATAATTTCCAGAAAATTTTTCCCAGTTAAGCATTTTCTTTTTTTGAGTCAGGGTCTAGCTCTGTCACCCAGGCTGGAGTACAATCATAGCTCACTGCAGCCTCAAACTCCAGCACTCAAGCAATCCTTGTGCCACAGCCTCCTGGGTCACTGGGACTACAGGCATGTGCCACCATGCTCAGCTAATTTTAAAAAATTGGGGGCCGGGCGCAGTGGCTCAAGCCTGTAATCCCAGCACTTTGGGAGGCCGAGGCGGGTGGATCATGAGGTCAAGAGATCGAGACCATCCTGGTCAACATGGTGAAACCCTGTCTTTACTAAAAATACAAAACATTAGCTGGGCATGGTGGTGCGTGCCTGTAATCCCAGCTACTCAGGAGGCTGAGGCAGGAGAATTGCCTGAACCCAGGAGGCAGAGGTTGCGGTGAGCCGAGATCGCGCCATTGCACTCCAGCCTGGGAAACATGAGTGAAACTCCGTCTCAAATAAATAAATAAATAATAAATAAATACATATAAATAAATATAAATAAATAAATATTGGTTTTTGTGGAGAGGGAGTCTCACTATGTTGCCCAGGCTGGTCTTGAACTCCTGGCCTCTAGTGATCCTCCAGCCTGGCCTCCCAAAGCACTAGGGTCACAGGCCATGACCTACTGCACCCAGCCAGGAATTTTTTTAAAAAAGAAAGGATTTGGAGGAGACCGTGGTATCTATTTGCAATAATGGATTTAGGTTGAGGATTCTTTTCTTCCTTTTTACGGAATAATTTAAATCAAAAGACCTAAAAAAAAAGCTTCAAAAATTTCATCTGGAATTTAGAAGTTTTTACTCATAAATGAGAAAATTCTTTATTTTCCAAGTCAAAAATGTAATTTCGAAGAAAATTCTAGTAAGAATATACTGTGTCCATCAGTAACTGACTCTTTCCTCACTAGATGTATAATACTTACTCTTGAAGATCAGTAATAAGTTTTTCTTTTGCTTCTACTTCATCTCTCAAACTACTGATTTGTTTTTGATGAGTTTCTCTGTGGCTTTGGATCTGCTGTTCAACAGCTTGCTAAAATTTTGAGGGGAAAAGGAAGTTAAAGTCAGACTAATCAAAATTAATGATGAATTAAAGCCATTAGAAAGGTGACATCAAACTTACCTTAACTTCATTTGCGGTCTGAACCTTATTTAAGTGCTCCTTTTCCATTTCATGGACTTTCTCTGAGTAGAGAGAAAATCAAATAGTGAAATAAGCCTTTAAGATTCCTCACATAAATCAAGGAGCAAATGGATTTTACAATAAGCATGTTCCTTAGCAATATTCAACTTTAAATTACCCAAATGTCAACTGCTCTCCAAGTTCTATGACATGTAGACTAGTACGCAAGTTACATCCATTGTGTTGATATTATTTATTATTTTATGTTTTTTTTTCCCCTGCATAATCCAGGAGAGATTAGTTAAGGGAATGGTAAAGGCATAACTCCTCAGTCCCCTATGTTAAGACACACAGACAGACATACAGACACAGACACACACACACACCCCCTTTATAACTGTGGGAAATCCCCAGATTGGCTATTTCCATATTCAAACAAAAATCTTTAAAAAATGTTTCAAAGCAACATCAATATGTATGATTTACCATTCCAAGTTAGCTATAGTCCTACTACTCTCTGTCAGTGTAAATATAAGTTTACTACAATTATACTAACATAAGAACACAGATGCAGCTCATAAACAGTTGGAAGCTATACCTTGTGCTCGAAGCTGGACTAGTTCTTCACTGAGAGAATCAACAGATTCCTCCAGCTGTCTTTTCTTTTGTTCCACATTTTGAAGGTATTCAGTCAATGACTTGATTTTGGCTTCATGCTTTTGGAAAAAATATATGGATATGAAGTAGAAAACATATCTCCTGCATATACATTGTTAAGAATATTCGAAAGTAAACATTTTATTATCTCTATATATAATACATTTGGGATCATTTAAACCTAAAATGCTCAGGAGCCAAATTTAAAATGTTAAAGAATTTAATCAATTAATTAAGTGGTGATGGTAACTTGCAAACTAAGGCACTGAAGACTCAAATATGAAATACTAGTTTTACAGATATCGCCATTTAATGCTACCCTCTTCCCTCCTTGTGAAATTCCAATCGTGGTTAATTGCCCCATTCATTCAGTTGACAAGCCAGGAAACTGTTCCCTGAAGTTTTGCCCACCCTGGAATTCTCGATCTTTAACAAGTTACCACTAGTCACATCTTTCTGGTAAATTTCTATACATAACCCATATATATATTAGGCAAATATAACTCAGTTAATTCATTCAAATTTACTGCAGGTAGACTAGAAAATAAAAAACCAAAAACTAAATTTCACCTATAGACACACATTTTTCTGGAAACTTGTATAATAATTAAAATTTCTATGTGGCTGGTTCAAAAAACGAAGAAGCTTTTTTCTATAACATACTTGAGAGATACGAAGCTGACATGCAGCTAACTCCTTTTCATTTTCTTCCATTTTTTTGTTGCTCTCAGTTTGTGTGCTTTCTAACTGCTTGCAGCGTTTCACCATGGTTTTTACTTCTGACTTCATTTTGCTAATGTAGAGCCTTGCAACAGTGAACTCTTCATCTATCATGCCAGTTCCCTCAGGCTGCTGTGAGGAAAAAGTAAAATAAAAAATTAAAGCCAAAAATGTTCAATGTGTGTTTTCTCAATTAGGCTGTAAAATCTTTTTATAAAATATATTTTAATATTACTCAATATTCATACAAAGTCTGGATCTTATTTTATCTTTTATTATTGTGCTTACTTTTTGCCTTCCTTTTGTTAAAAACTGAAAATAATGTTAATACATGCCAACAAGAAATAAATGTAAACCTAAAGAAAACACAAAAATACAAACCAAACTGATAAATTCTGCCTCTTTCAATTTTTAAATTTCCTCTTTACAGGGCCTCTTCAGTAAATTCATTGTTAATCATGTACATGTTCAGCTTAAAATTTAACAACAGCAGGTTTAGTTGGCAGGGAAAGGATGACCTTTAAGTTCAACCAGAAGGAATTGTCTTCACTGTATATTCCTTAACTTTTATAAGTTTCATTACCAAATTCCAGTACAATAATGAGTGCAAAACTAAACAGAGCTTGGGAAGGAAGAAAAAAAACTGTCTTTGCAGATGGTATGATTGATAAAGTTTATATGTAGAGTCAAAAGACCCTGAAGAGCTAGCGTAATACTAAAGAAAAACAAAATCACAGGACTTGAAACTATGCAACTTACTATAAAGCTTTAATAATCAAGACAGTATAGTATTGGCAAAAGAATAAATAGGCTGGGCATGGTGGCTTAAGCCTCCCAGCCCTTTGGGAGGCTGAGGTGGGCAGATTGCCTGAGGTCAGGAGTTCGAGACCAGCCTGGCCAGCATAGTGAAACCCCATCTCTACTAAAAATACAAAAATTAGCCAGGCGTTGTGGCAGGCACCTATAATCCCAACTACTCAGGAAGCTGAGACAGGAGAACTGCGTGAACCTGGGAGGCGGAAGTTTACAGTGAACTGAGATTGCACCACTGCACTCCAGCCTGGGCAACAGAGTAAGACTCTGTCTCAAAAAACAAAACAAAAAATAGATAAAATAGGTTAACAGAATAAAGAGTCCAGGAATAGACCCACAGAATATAGTCAACTGATCTCTGACAAAGGTACAAAGGCAATTTAATGGAGAAAGGATAACCTTTTCAACAAATGGTGCTGTAACAACTGTACATTCAGATGTAAAACAATGAATCCTGGTACAGACCTTACCCCTTTCAGAAAATTTAACTCCAAATGGATCACAGACTTAAATGTAAAGGCAAAACAAAACAAAAAAAACTTTAACATAGGGGAAAAGCTAGGTGACAATGGGTTTGGTGGTAAGTTTTTAAATATAATACCAAAACCACAATCCATTAAAGAAAAAATTGGTAAGTTGGACCTCATTAAAATTTTTAGTCTGCAAAAGACGATGTTCAGAGTAAAGAAGCCACAAACTGTGAAATAATACAAAACACTATCTGATAAAATACTTATATCCAAAACAGATGAAGAGCTCTTAAAACTCAACAATAGGGTGGGGTGCAGTGGCTCACGCCTGTAATCCCAGCACTCTGGGAGGCTAAAGCGGGTAGAACATGAGGTCAGGAGTTCAAGACCAGTCTGGCCAATATGGTGAAACCCCGTCTCTACTACAAATACAAAAATTAGCCAGGCGTGGTGGCACGCACCTATAGTCCCAGCGACTCGGGAAGCTGAGGCAGAAGAATTACTTGAACCTGGGAGGCGGAGGTTGCAGTGAGCAACAAAGCCAGACTCCATCTCCACCAAAAAAAAAAAAAAAAAAAAAAAAAAAAAAAAAAAAAAAAAAAAAAAAAAAACCCACTCAGTAAGAAAAAATGCAACTGCAAATTAAAGCAACACTGAGTCAACACCATACATTAGTAAAATCTCAAAAAACTGACAACAGCAAACACTGGCAAGGATGTGGAACACCAGGTACTCTCATTCATGGCTGATAGGAATTTAAAATGTTTCCACCACTTTGGAAGACCATTTGGGAGTTCCTTACAAAGCTCTCATAGTCATAACATAAAGCCTAGCACCTCTAGGTATTTTTACTCAACTAAGCTGAAAACTTATATCCACAGGATTACTTACACATGATTTTTTTTTTTTTTTTTTTTTTTGAGAAACAATATCTCACTCTCTCACCCCAGCAGGAGTACAGTGGTAGAATCTTGGTTCATTTCAACCTCCATTTCCTGGGCTCAAGCAATTCTCATGCCTCAGCCTCCAAATACCTGGGACTAGTTTCTGTATTTTTAGTAAAGACAGGACGACTTCACCATGTTGGCCAGGCTGGTCTCAAACTCCTGGCCTCAAGTGATCTGCCCACCTGAGTCTCCCAAAGTGCTGGGATTACAGTGTGAGCCACCACACCCGACATACACATGAATGTTTATAGCTGCTTTATTCATAATTGTCAAAAGCTCAAAGTAACCACATGGGTGAATGAATAAAAAAACTGTGGTACACTCATATCATGGAATATAATTTAGTGATTAAAAGAAACGATCGAGCCATGAAAAGACATGGAAGAACCTTAAATGCATATTGTTAAGAGAAAGAAGCAAGCCAAAAGGGCCACATATACATGCCATAGGATTCCAACTATATAACATTTTGGAAACAGCAATAGTATAGAGATAGCAAAAACATCAGTGGTTGCCAGAGGTTCAAGAAGTAGAGATCAGTAGTGGAAACACTGGGAATTTGTTAGGGTGGTGTGGAAACTATTCTAAATACTGTAACACTGGACCTATAATATTATGTACTCCTTAAAATCTACACAACTATAGAATACAAAGATTACAATAATCATTGTAAACTATAACATAAAATTGTAAACTGTAACTTAAAAACAACGAAAGTAGAGCTGTAACAGAGCTTATAGATGATGAGAATTACTTGTTAATGACAAAAATACTGAGAATCCTTGCTGTTTTCTTTTTTAATTAAAATAGCTATTTGCAAGGATGACTTATTTTCAAATTTCTATATAGAATAGTGAAAAAAATAATCTAGTAGTCAGGGAAGCTAGATTTCATCCCTCTGCCACTATACATAAGCCATTTCCATTCTCTATATATACTTTTTGACTTAAATCATAATTATTTGAATATGAAATGTTAAGATTTTTCTAAAAAGCTGCAAATCTACAAAGCAAATACTGAACATCTTTCTAGTATTTTGCAATGTGAAATAAATGTACTTTTCTATCCTAGAGATTTCTCCACATCTCACAATACTCTATATCTCATATTACTCCACCATAAACAGGATAGGGCAGAATGTCCACACTGATGGTGAAGAGAAAGCAAGTCAAGTAGCCCGATATTTAAAAATAACACTTTTCCTCTGTTTCAGTGAGGTGAGTCCACTGAAGAAATAACATATGAAAATAAGAGTCATGAGAATCCTTGCCTCCATCAACAAAGAGTAAGTTTCATTTTATCTTTTATTCTTTTTCTACTTTCTAAATATTTCTTTTTTCTTCATTTTTAAACTGAAGAATCAGTTAACAGCAAACAGCAACATTAAACAATGTAACAGACAGAAATACATACTCCATATTGAAAACTTTTATTTCAGTTCCAACTCTGGTTAATAAACTGGGCTTTTTAGTAGGCTCTCAATATAAACCCAAGTGTATGCTCTCTTTGTTTCTGTATAGGCTTTAATCAAAAAGGGTAAAGTCTAAACAGCTACTGTGATATATAAATTTTTCATGTTATATGCATGATTTTTCAGTTAAGAGTCTTAGTTTGGTTCTTTGGTCTTAGTTTTTAAATCTACCACCAAGCCACATGCCTAATGCTAACAATCAATATTAGTATCAAAAAGATTAGGACAAAGAGGCATAAAGAAAGTGGCAACATTTTGAAAACTGAAAACTCTGGAGTTCATTACATTATTCTACTATTTTATGTTTGAAATTTTCCCATTAAAATTAAAAACAAAAAAAAAGAATTAAGAAAGCAGTGCTCATCTTTTACTTTTCTTTAAATATTTAAAGCAACTTCAAGCCCATTCATT
>NW_016107407.1:4750245-4756981 GCF_001604975.1 Cebus imitator | reverse complement strand
TTTTTTTTTAGTAGAGATGAGGTTTTACCGTGTTAGCCAGAATGGTCTTGATCTCCTGACCTCGTGGATCCATCCACTTTGGCCTACCAAAGTGCTGGGATTACAGGCGTGAGCCACTGTGTCCAGCCTGAACTCATCTTAATGGTTGTTCCAATCATTTCACTTTTTTTGAGACAGAGTCTTGCTCTGTCACCCAGGCTGGGGTGCAGTGGCACAATCTCAGCTCACTGTAACCTCCACCTTCCAGGTTCAAGCAATTCTCCTGCCTCAGCCTCCTGAGTAGCTGGGATTACAGGCATGTGCCACCATGCCCGGCTAATTTTTGTATTTCTAGTAGAGATGGGGTTTCACCATGTTGGCCAGGCTGGTCTCAAACTCCTGACCTAGTGATCTACCCACTTCGGCCTCCCAATGTGCTAGGATTACAGGCATGAGCCACCATGCCCAGCCTCCAATCATTTCACTTATGGAAATTTATTAACATAATTTCTAAGTGCAAAATCTTTTTTTCTTTTTCCTTGAGACAGCGTCTTGCTCTGCAGTGCAAGCTGGAGTGCAGTGGTGCAATCACAACTCATTGCAGCCTTGCCCTTCCGGACTCAAGCAATCCTCCCACCCCAGGAGCTGGAACTACAGGCAACCACCACCATGCCAGGCTAATTTTTGTATTTTTCGTAGAGACGGGGCTTCGCCACGTTGTCCAGATTGGGGAAAATCTTAGAATAAAGAATCAAACACGAGGTCCAATACATACCACCTACTGAATTTATCGATTTGGTTGCCCTTAGTCTTTTGCTATCTCCTGATGTATTTAAAACACAGTTAATACTGTCTACTATGCATGACTGGTTGTAAGGATGAGATCATGAATACAAAAATAACTTTATAAAACATTAGTAGTAAACAAAAGTACTAGTATATACAGATAATTATCCTTAATATTTAGTTGTTATATTTACCTTTACGTCATTATTTCCCACAGCAATTCCTATTTCTGCAAGGTCTTTTAGTAAAGATGCCATCATCTCAGCTGCTCGTTTTTTCTGATGGTTGGTCATTTCCTTAAGTTTCTGAAGCTCAGCATCTATACTCGCTAAAGTTGCCTAAGAGAACCCAAACAAAAAGTATAATTAAATGTATTACATGAAAACTCAAATTTTCACAGGTGTTTCAAGTTTTTCACCTAGCCCTTAAAAAACCATGTAGTTTCTGCTTTCATTTTCTTGAACTATCTACCAAGTTCTGGGCTCCTAGCTCAAACTTTAAAAAAGTATTTTAGACCTAAGGCTATGGTAAAAGTAGCCACATTATTTTCCATTAAGAGCAGGCAAGTTTGTGTTATTTCACTAAATTCCTGAGATTAAATAATGCTTTCTGTCTAAAAATGGGAAGCTCCAAATTTAACTAGATTTGATTATCATTTATTACTGTGTCTTCTTTTCAGAAACTAAGCCAGCAAATTAACGTTATAATGACACTGTTTTCTAATTGGTTAGTATGCTTTCTTCATCTACTTTCTATGTATCTACTCACTGGGAAGAATCCATGTGAAAATACTATGATACAAGCAATTATCCAGGAGCTAGTGATAAAGTAATATTATCTGAGTTTAATTACTATAATTATAAATTTCAAATCATAGCTGGCTTACCAGCTACAAAATCACCAAATTTTGAGAAGTCCAACCCAGCTTGGCCCACTTTAAAAGAACTCATATCACAGATCAGATGGAAGGTGAGCATCCCCAACTGAAATGTTCCAAAATCTGGGACTTTTTGAGTGCTTACATTATGCTCAAAGAAAATGCACACTGAAGCATTCTCGACTTGCCAATTAGAAAAGCTCAGCTAGTAAGTATAATGCAAACATTCCATTATACTTACTAGTATACTTACGGATTGAGTATTCCTAATCTGAAATGCTTGGGGCTTCTAGTCCCAAAAATTTCAGATTAGGGACACTCAACCTGTACTGTATTTTAAATGCCATTTACTGACTTTTCATCAATATCTTTCAGTAAAGATGTCATCATTCCAACTGCTTATCTTTTCTGGTAGCTGGTCATTTCCTTAAGTTTCTGAGTATTAGCAGAGTGTGTATTCACCCAGGTTAATCTACAATATCATACCAGTTATCTTGCAAATCTCATAATACAGCATGTTTCTACCATAATTGTTTAAATTACCAGACATTTTCTCTAACAACTGAAGAGTTACACTGTCTAAGCATATAAAAAGATACTAAACACTAGGGATTTCTAACTCCTATTACCAATGTAATGCTGATAGATTTCAGCTCCACAACTGAAACATAAACATACCTGTCTTAAAGACTATAATCAGTGGCCAAGGACCACTTTTCTGAGTTGTAAGAAACTCCTGTTATCTTTCAAACAGCAATTAGCTTTGTTAATAATGCAACTCAGTAAGAGTTAGTATAATGGTATCTTGGATCTCTACAATACTGAATGTTAACTTCAAGCTAACTGTAACTTTGTAGATTAAAAAGAGGAAAGGAACTCATAGGGGCAGGAAATCTTTTAAAAGAGTTATTTTGTACAGTTGACTGCTTTCTCATAGACAAGTCAATGTGGACAGGAAAATAAGTGGTGAGCAAGGGTCCTGAGTTCAACTATAGGTGCTGATTTTTAAATAAGAAGCTAGCATTAACCACAACAAAACCACAAGATAGCTCACCCATGATGATGTTGAAACAATCATAGCTATATATTATTTCTGGCATCACTGTTGGAGGGTGGCTATCCCTGTCCTACAGCGATTTTCAGCAACTAAAAATCTCCATCTATTAGGGAACCACAACTACACTGTGATAGGAAGGCACTGTTCCAGGTGGTAGAAATATAACAATAAATAAAGCATAAATTATATTAAGTTACATATCCTTATAACATATATTCTAAATAATTCACAGATTTGATTAAATAGCATTTTAATTTGTATTGCATATTTCTTTATTGTATGAACAATCATCTACTAGCTTTATTGAGTAACTAGGAACTTTAAATTATTTTCCTTTAACATTAGTAATAACATTAGATTCTACATGCTGTATACTAAATTAAAAAAATAAAATAACATTAGAAGTAACCAACATCCTTTTAAAAAGCATTTAAATTAGATATTAATAGACCTTTATGAACTAAGATAACTGTCTTCCTCCACCTCTAAGGCTTCATATACAGAAAAAAATGAAGTTGAAACCCAAGTCCTTGAAAACTGATGTTATCAATATTTGACTTTTATAGAAATAAATTACTTAAGTAGTTTTTAGGTTAGGAATACCTGTACTAAAGCATTAAAAAAAAAAACTATATCTTACCGATTTCTGATTCAGTTCGTCACTAAGCAATTCATATTCCTTAGTTTTGTCTTCAACTTCCTGAGACTTCTGATCATAATTTACAGCAAGTTCTTCTAGGGCCTGTAAAACTTCTTTCACTTCTTCTTTAGAGGCATCATTTTCTGCTTGAAGGCGATTCAGCTCAGCTTGCATATTGTCTTGATCCCTTCTGGTAGATGCCAAAAGCTACAGGAAAGAAAATAATTTATTTTCCCTCAACATATACAGGTTGTAAAAAACACCCATGAAGCTTCACCATTTGCCAAGAACAAATGGAGTGAAATATGAATGTTACTCAGTGTGGCAACATTTATTCATTAAACAAATTTACTAAATGTCAACTATGTGCATGTGCAGGTCCTGTGCTGGTTGCGGCAAGGCAGAGACAAAATCAAAGACTGTGTTTAAGGAACACAGTAGAAGAGAAAATAGGTACATGAGTAAGTGCAATACAAGACAGAAGGTAAGAACCATAAAAGAGGGACAGGACAGATAAAGTGCTTAGTAATACAGGAAAGGGTATTATTGAGGGAGAAGTTGGCTAGGATGGGTTGACTGTAGTCACGTGCAAGTTAATGTAATAAAAGAAAATGGCATTCTACAAGGGTTGCTTAAAAACTCAGATTTGCTTTGAGCAACATGTGATGACATCTGTGCTGTGCCTCAGAAAAACCTGGTATCAGCACATAAAATCTGAACTGCAGGGAAGCCAAAAGACTGATTAAGAGAACACCACAATCATCCAGATTAGTGGCTCTCCAGTAGGGATATCTGGAAATCTGTGGAAGTGTTAATAATTGGATAGAATGCTAATGGCATTTGGGAGTAAGGGCCAGGAATATTTAATGTCCTATAAATGCAAAGGACAGAATAACATCAATTATCCAACGTAAAATGTCAACAGTGCCCCTTTGAGGAATAATGCTACAGCTGAAATATACACAAAGATGATCTAACCAGGATTAGGTTCACTGATGGAGAATATCTCTTGCTTACTGAAGCAGTCTTTGTTGTCACCCTGCCCACACCCCGCCCCCCCAAAAAAATTAAAGGACTACTTCTCAATTATCCCCCTGCTGTGCTGGGTGAGAAGATAAAATGAGAATCCAAACTAGGTGACAAGAAGAGAAATGTCAAGAACCAAGATGAAAAAAAAAAGATGGCAGAAATGAACAACAGACTGTATGTGGGTAGATAGGATGAATAAGTAAAATTCATTTTATCCATGTGACATACTTATTCCCATAAAGACAGTCATAACCAAAATTATACAACTATTAAAGACAAAGTCAATGGGATTCAGAAACCAAAACTATAAAGCTTTTCTGGAAGCAATACAAAAGCTATTCAACTCACCTCTTCCTGATCCAACATTTGTGTCTTCAGTTTCTCTACCAGTTGACTTTGCTGGTTAATTTCTTCATCCTAGAATTTTGAAGTATCCAGTTAACCAAGTAGCTAACAACCTGGTTCTAGCTATTTCCCAATACAGGTTGTAAAATTAGTACTCCCCTAGAAATATTTCAAAACCATTTCTCCAAATTCAACATTGTTTATTTTAATCTCTTTTAAGCAAATAGCAAAACGAAAGGAATTTCTTTCAATTATCAATACTTATAATGGTCAAGTACCTCAAACCTGCCATCCCTGCTTAAAATACATTAAAAAAAAAATTAAAAAGAAATATTTTCTTTTAATCTCTTTACTGCTCTTGTTTTTGCCTTCATTCTGTTAAGTTCTTAATTTGCTATTATTCATACTACTGATATTACTTCTATATGCAAAGCAGGAAGATATTATTTTCACTCTTTTGATTCCCCTTAATCTCTTACATCGTTTTTTATTGGAGTCTTCAGAGCCCTGATTCTAAGAGTTGATATCATTAAGGCTCAATGACCCAATGCTAAATTTTTGTTAGAACAGGGGTCCCAAGCCCCCAGGCCACAGAGCAGTACTGGAGGCCTGTTAGGAACCAGGACATACAACAGGTAAGTAGCAAGCATTACCACTTGAGCTCCGCCCTCTGTTTCATCAGCGGCATGAGAGTCTCTTAAGAGTGCAAACTCTATTATGAACAGTGCACGCAAAAGATCTAGGCTACGGGATCCTTATGAGAATCTAATGCCTGATTATCCAAGGTGGAAGTTCCATCCCAAAACCATATCACCCCCATCCTGATCCATGGAAAAATTATCTTCCCTGAAACCCATCCCTGGTGCCAAAAAGGTTGGTAACTGTTGCCTTATAAAGTTATTTTAGCTTAAAAAGAGGGGAGAAAAAAGATATACCCTCATATAGTTTCCACACACAAACTGAAATTATGACTTTTTTCTTTTTTTTTTTTGAGACAGAGTCTAGGTCTATCGCCAGGCTGAAGTGCAGTGGTGTGATCTTGGCTCAGTGCAACCTCTGCCTCCCAGGTTCAAGTGATTCCTGCCTCAGCCTCCCGAGTAGCTGAGAGAATTTTTATTTTGTTAACACAGTATTTTTTACAAATTAACAGAAATCAAGGAAGATATGTAAAGATCCTAAGTGCCCACAGTATTGAAATTAGAAAAATTAGAAAATAAGAACACCCATGTCAATAGTATCTAATATAAAACAGACCTAAACAAACAGTATCTACCTTGTCATCAAGCTGTTTGTATAATTTGGCAATTTCTTCTTCACACTTTCTTCTTTCAGCATCAGTAAAATTTCCTGAAACTCCAATTGTGGTTGCTGGTTTATCATTGGTAATAGCAATATCTTTATCCACTGTGAAAGCTTCCAAGTTGGCTTTCTCTTTGTCAAACTGTTCATCAATAGGCACAGTCTCCCCTAAAATCAGACAATAAAATGGGTAATGAAAAACGACATGTCTAAAACGAAATTTCAATTTTATTCAATTTCATTCCTAAAAAAAAAAATTTTTTTTTTTTTTTTGAGACAAAGTCTCACTCTGTCACCCAGGCTGGATTACAGTGGCACAATGTAGGTTCACTAAAACCTCCACCTCCAGGGTTCAAACAATTCTCCTGCCTCAGCCTCCTGAATATCTGGGATTACAGGCATCCTACACCACACCAGGCTAATTTTTGTACTTTACAGGGTTTGACCACGTTAGCCAGACTGGTCTCTAACTCCTGACCTCAAGTAATCTGCCAATCTTGGCCTCCCAAAGTGCTGGGATTATAGGTGTGAACCACTGTACTCAAGCCTCATTCTTGTAAACTTTTTCTTTCCTGACCATGTATTTTCAAATAATTTGTCTTCAAGTTTAAATTCTTTCTTCTGCTTAATTAATTCTACTAGTGATGCTCTCTACTGCATTTTGCTCATTTTATTTTTTCAACTCCAGGATTTGTTTGATTTTTTTTTTTTTTTTTTTTTTTTT
>NW_016107407.1:4724992-4749331 GCF_001604975.1 Cebus imitator | reverse complement strand
GTGATCCACCCGCCTCGGCCTCCCAAAGTGCTGGGATTACAGGCTTGATCCACCACGCCCGGCCCTTCACAACCCAAATTTGAGTCTGCTCCAAAATCTGTGAATAGCCCCCCCCCCCCAAAAAAAACAACCCACTAAAAATAAAAGACAAAGGCCTGTATTTTTCCAATTTGTTTGCAAGGCCGAATTAAAAAATTACTGTTGAAAGTCAAAGATTGAATCATTATTATTGATTTTTCCTAATCATCTCATATAGATTATATTAACCTGTCATGTATGTCTACAGGCTTAACACAGCATTATGTTTGCCAGGCTTTGACATCATCATTTGATTCAAATGCTTATTTTCTTTAATGCCAAATTACAGCTTGTCACATAAATTTGACTAAAATTTCATTTGACTTTAACGTGTACTCAAACCAAGCAGTCTAAAAAACAGACCTACACTGTACTATCTGCCATCAATTCAAAATGAGTGTGACTAGCACAAAACAGTATGTACAGGTTGGAATAATAGCTATCTGACATTTTCCTACATTTTGTAAACAAAATGTCTATCTACATTTAGGCTTTGTACTTTCTTAACAACAAACCTTTGGCCAAATAGGAGTGTAGATTTTGTTTCAGACTCATTGTATGATGACGGAGAGCAGCATATTACAATAGTGGTTCTACAGTTGCCACCTAATGAATCTTGAAGGATCCTTGTCATTTTACTATCTCGATATGGAACATACGTCTGCATACAAAAACAAAGAAAGAAAACATAGCAGATCAGTGGGTTTCTGTATAAAAAGATGTTATATAAATATGATACTTTAAATAAATTACAAGATTATTTCGGTTAACTGTTTGATACTAAGATGTAAACTAGGATATATATACAATATTGTAAAATAAACCCCCAAAAGACAACTAACTTACACATACTGATTCAAACATAGTGAATCAATCTCTCTCACACATACACACTCATACCCACATCAACACCTATATTTAAATAATACTCCATAAGGTAACAGGGAGATAGAAGACATGTATACTCACACTACCCTCAGCCAAAGCAGAAATGACATTTCCAAGAGCAGAAAGTGACTTGTTGATGTTTTTAGCTTCATCCAGCACAGCACCTTCAGCTCCAGTTTTACTAACCTATGCATAAGATTGCAAAAGAATGAAACAAAATTACAAGTTTATGAAAATTTTCTTTAAATTTTTTAAAATGTTCATAGGTCATCAATAACCAGTAAAAAAGAAAAAAAGAATATGAAAAGCTTCATGATCTTATTTGCCAAGCATTTACTCTTAGGTATCACCAGTTCTTGAGTACTACTTTTAAGAGTTTGATTAGAGTGACATCAAATTTTATCTGTAGTTTATAGGTACTCTTGAAAATAACCAATTTGAAAGTAAATTCGTTGTTCATTAATTTGTTAGTGCCCTTTGCTACATTAGAATAGAGGAACCTCCTTCTTCTTTTTTTTTTTTTTTTTTTTTTTTTTTGAGATGGAGCCTCATGCTGTTGCCCAGGCTGGAGTGCAACGGTGCAATCTCAGCTCACTGCAACCTCTGCCTCCCTGGGTTGAGGCAATTCTCCTGCCTCAGCCTCCCAAGCAGCTGGGATTACAGGTGTCCACCACCAAGCCCAGCTAATTTTTTGTATCTTTAGTAGATATGGGGTTTTATCATGTTGGCCATGCTGGTCTTGAACTCCTGACCTTGTGTTCCGCCCACCTTGGCCTCCCAAAATGCTGGAATTACAGGCGTGAGCCACCACACCCAGCCCAGAGGAATTTTCTAAAATTGGTTAATGCATAATGTTGATGTGTTAACTGTTAGAAAACAGAGACTGAGTTTAAACACATTATATAAGCAAAGCTACTTCTTTAAAAAAATAAAATAAAATAAAATATTTAAATATCTATGTTAAAGGTAGGTTAGAACAATAAATTAGCAACTTTGGCTGAAGAAGCTATGAGAATTCTCAAGATTAGATAATCTTTGAAAGATCATTCTAAGCACAAGAAACAAAATCAGCACAACAGCAGAAATGGTCACAGAGGTCCCTATTATAACATTCAAACTTATTTTGACATAGACTAGAATCAGACTGTATAGAACTGTAATAATGAAACAATCATCCAAAGGAAAGAAATGAGTCCAACCAAACCAGAAAAGACTAATAGATAGTTACCAGATTTAATAGGGACCCCACTGCCAGTATGAATAAAGTACGTATCAAAAATTAGAAAAAGGACACCTAATAAAGTCTATAACAACATATGCCAAACAAGTTCACAATATGAATACATCTTAAGTCACAGGGAGCACTTGTGGGTTGAACTAGACTACGATCAAACAGTAACTTGGAACTGATTTTTCAGTTGATATCATCATGAAGCAATTGCATCAGCAGTTATAAATCTCAGGTTATCAAATCCAATTTGGTAAGTTTTCAAGATGCAACAATGAATCCTGCATAACTCCCAATTCAAACTAAAGTTTATGAAAATGCTTATTTATCAAAATACATGAAGACTTTACCTTTTCACTACCAGCTAAATCAACCAGATAAAGTTTTCCACTCAGCTTTTGTTCCGTTTGTGTGTTCTCTTGTTTTACATTAA
This sequence comes from Cebus imitator, assembly GCF_001604975.1. Classification (NCBI taxonomy): domain Eukaryota; kingdom Metazoa; phylum Chordata; class Mammalia; order Primates; family Cebidae; genus Cebus; species Cebus imitator. The sequence continues at coordinate 4,746,704 of NW_016107407.1, read as the reverse complement.
TAAGAAATATACTGTGACTCCTAGAGCTATGTTCATTCATATCTGCAATGAAATTACACAAACAAATATAAATAAACATGATTCCCCCTTGTTAACAATTTCCTTAAAGCAATCTCACAATGAATCACCTGGATAAGGATATTTTAAGCTGGTTTTAAACTCTAACTGGTGTTATTTTCTACTTACTTGTAACTGCTACGTGTCTGTTGGATTTTCCTTCATCTATGGTATCCATAACTTCATCTGGACTACATACAAAACGTTCTGTGCACCCCTGTGAAATAATTTTTTAAAATATGTTAATACCCTTTAAAAATATGTTACAGGGACTTTACAGACAACTATACTATAAATACCTTTACATAGGGAACTCGGTTTTTGTCTTCATGAACTGAAAGGTTGGTCTTTGAAACTGAAAAAGAAAAATAAATGTCAGCAACATTCTCCTAAAACTCTAACATTAGATATGAAATAATTCAATTGATAGGCTTCCCTGAACAGCCTAACAGCAATAGCTCAACTCTTAAAAAAAAAGGTTAAAACATTGCTCTAAAGTAGACCTTATAGACACAGTAGGAGATATAAATAGAAACCAGTGCAACAATATAGAATTTCAGGGCCACTCCAACCTATACCACCCACATTTTATCAACAAGAACATTAAGTGTGAGTGATTCAATGATTTGCCTAAGGACAATGTATTTAGTTGACAGCTGATGGAAGACTAGAACTCAGGGCTTAGGTTCTGTAACTCCCAGTCCAATGCTCTAATTACTACTTAAGTAGTACCCATAGGCTGGGCGCAGTGGCTCATGCTGATAATCCCAGCACTTTGGGAGGCCAAGGCAGGCGGATCACAAGGTCAGGAGTTTGAGACCAGCCTGGCTGACACAGTGAAACCCTGTCTGTACTAAAGATACAAAAATCAGCCAGGCATGGTGGTGTGTGCCTGTAGTCCCAGATACTCAGGAGTCAGAGGTAAGAGAACTGTTTGAACCTGGGAGGTGGAGGTTGTGGTGAGCCGAGATTGCGCCACTGCACTCTAGCCTGGGCAACAGAGCAAGACTCCATCTCAAAAAAAAAAAAAAAAGTACCCATAAACATGCTTTAAACAAGTTATTCTATTTAAAGGTATTCAACTAAAACTTTAAAAGAAAAAAAATTTAAATCTCTATTTCCAATAACTTAAGACAATTTCATATAGGTTACAAAGAAATGGTCTCACATTTACTATTAAAAAGGGATTAACAGATGTTATTTAAAACTGATCAACTAGCAAGAATTTAACTTACCATCTAATAGGTCCCTTATCTTATCCAAATATATTTCAAAATATGAAACCTAAAGGGCAAACAAATTTTAAAAAAGATCAATCAACTAAAATTATATAATAACTTATTCACTTACTAATTTTGAGGTCTGAGTACTAGAAACTGTTTAGACTAGGACAGTTATTAGCTCACATTCTAATTGGAAGACATAAATTAGCTAAATTAGCTTATTTATGAGTCTTCCAATTGGACATAAATTACATATCTTCATCTAAAATGAATCTGAATAGTTTTGAGTTGCAGAAACCTTTGAGTTCTACAGTAAAGCAACCCCCTTTATTTTTTGGAGGAGGCTAAACAAAGACTTAAGTCATTTAAGTTAATTAACATTCTTGTTCATGTAACGGCAGATGAACAAGAATCCAAGTTTACTAACCTGAATGATCTTTCAACTATGCCTTTCCATAAAAATAAGTTTTAAAATTACTTTAAATAAACTAGCATTTACTGTTTTTTTTTTAAGAACAACATTATTCTTGCTGTAAAGTAAAATACAGTTGCTCCCCAAGAAAATTACCTTAATATGAAATTCCAAATTTTCATCCATGGAGTAAATATAATTAAAAATATCTTGCACTATTCTTGGAATAATTCCCATGCCTTCTGGATCATGAAGTTTACCCTAAACAAAAAACAAAACTAGACTTCTTAAACAAATTATAAAATATTTATTAAAAACAAAGAGTTTCAATCTACAACTTATAGTCAAGAAAGGACAGAAACTATAATTGTTCATTTCTGTAGAAATGGTTCTGTAAATACCTAAAAATCCAATTCAACTATTACACATAGTACTGTACATCAACCACGTAGGCTACCAACATATCTTAACCCTTTAATTAATTAGATTTAGATTATCCATGCTTGTAAAATGTTCATTGTAAAATGAACATAATCAAAAAGATTTTAGTTTTTTTCCATATAATTCTGCATTATTTCTTCTACTTCAAGGCAAATTCATGCAAATAATAGGATGTCGTTCTCTATGACTTTATGAAAATCAGTAATCTGAATCACACTAAAATAAGCAGTGATTTACTTAATATAGTACACTCAGATAAATGATAAAAACAGATGCTCTTTAGCAGTGGCAGAAGACCACAGGTTGTTTTCTAGAAGTAAAGCTATAGTAGGTCCATATCTATCATTAACAGCAGCACTGATATTATGGCAACATTGTTATCAAAGAGCGAAGGTATTTGAGGAAGGAGGGGCCAAGGAGAACAGGAAAAGGTTATTTATACTAAATAGAATCAACAGCACATAAGCATTCAAAATTCCCATACAGGGTGACAGAAAATTCTTGTCTAAAATGTTCATTATTTGCAGGAGAAAGGGCAATAAAGAGTAAATTAAAATGTTTATGCATCGTAAAATAATATAACAGATAATGAATGACTGCTGTATGTATTGCAAACTACATCTAAGTACAGATTATAAAATGTTACCTCCATTGTGTGTGTCTTCCCAGAGGATGTTTGTCCATATGCAAATATTGTTCCATTATATCCTTCAAGTACATCTATGAGAAAATATGAGATTTTATAATTCAGGGGATTTTTTCCCTTAAGCAAGATTAGTAAGAAATTATTTAAACAAAAAGATGATAGGTAGTAAAAAGGGTTTTTTTTTTAAAAAGTAATTAAAGAATGTTACAGGAAAATGTCAGATGTTTATTCTTAGTGAGGTAAAAACGCCTAAAAGATAAACACACACACACATACACACCCCTCTTCCTAACCCATGCATACTAAATTCAGTATAATAAAATATTTGTGGGATATTAATTGGTTGGGTGCGGTAGCTTACTCCTGTAATCCCAGCACTTTGGGAGGCGGAACAGGGTGGATCACTTGATGTCAGGAGTTTGAGACCAGCCAGGCCAACATGGGCCAAACTCTGTCTCTACTAAAAATACAAAGATTAGCTGGATACGGTGGTGCATGTCTACAATTTCAGCTACTTGAGAGACTGAGGCAAAAAAAATCGCCTGAACCCAGGAAAATGAGGTTGCAGTGAGCTGAGATCGAGATACTGCACCTTAGCCTGGGTGACAGAGTGAGACTCTGCCTCAAAAAAAAAAAAAATATTTGTGGAAAGAATGGCAACAAAGATTCAGATTTTCTTCATGCTAATATGAAAGACTCCATCAAAGTTTAGTACATAAAGGATTTATAAAGGTATTAAAGGAAATAAATAACAATAGTAATTTTCTTAGTGATGACCCATCTCAGCAATTACTTTCTCTGGACCCAGACTGCTTTCTGTGGTCAATTAAGAAATAAATTTTAAATTCCATTGCTTATAATAAAGAATTTTGTCTATCAGTGTACATCCCAAATGTCACTAAATCCACATTCCAAAGCTTTATTTGACAAAAAAGAAAAAAATCCTCTGCCAATTTACATGCAGATGAGATTTTAGAAATAGGACTAATTGATGGTTAATTAGTAGCTAAACCTCACAAACCCCTACCTTCCTCTTTATCCTACCCACAAAGTGTAACACTCAGTCCTACCTCAATATCAATCACCAAAAAGTTCCTATTGAAAAAAAAATGTTTTGAGACAGGGTCTCCCCTCTGTTCAGTGCAGTGGCGCAATCATAGCTCACTGGTCACTGCAGCCTCGACCTCCTGGGTGTAGAAAGCTGCCTGTCTCAGCTTCAAGTAGCAAGGACTAGAGGCACATGCCACCACACCTGGCTAATTCTAAAAAAAAATCTGTAGAGAAAGGGTCTTACTATGTTGCCCAGGCCGGTCTCAAACTCCTGGGCTCAAACAACTCTCCTGCCTCAAGCCTCACAATGTGCTAGGAATATAGGCCTAAGTAAGCCCCTGCACTTGACCCTCCTATGAAATTGTTTTTTTAGTTTTTTTCTAGCCTTTGATAACCCCAAGATCTGCCATTAACATTAAAATATATTCTTTGAGTAGGTCAAAGGGGTGGAAAAAGGCAATCTTTTGATTTCTAGCTTTTGAGGATTTTGTTTGTTGTTTGTTTTTGGTAACAAGAAAGGTACTATGAAATCACATTCTATTTCAGAGGAAGCCAAAATAAAAAGACAAGCCTCCGTTGGAAACACCACATAACAGTGTAAAGCAAACCAGTAAGCAAGCCAATCCTTGTTTTTATTGATTATTTTAAAAAGAAAATAATAACTAACTAGATAGCAGATTTCCTAAAGAAAGATTTATTAATAAGAAAAAAAAAATCATTACCTACTTCCCTGAAGATTTTAAGAGACTCCAAACATTTGAAACTTTCCTTCAAAATCTTTTCGTTTTTGAGAAAGGAAGCAAAATTATTTCATGAATCACATTTACCTCTTCCTTAAACCCAAGCTCTGGGTAAAAGTCTCATCCTACGTGTTCTTACAATATCTGCATTTAATCATACATAAGGCTTACCACTGAGTATTCTGTCAATTTACTTGTCTGCTTTACTCACCAGCCTGTCAACTCCTCAAGGTCAGGACTGTGTTTAACTCCTAACACAGTTGCCTGGCAATCTGGAGGAACTCAAATGCTTGCTAAATATGTATTACCATCGCCAATCTACAGCATCTTTCTAAAGCCTCTCTCCCATTTTAAAATATACTTTTGTCATTCCTATGAGAAACAGAAAGGTGGACAACGCTGAACAAGTATTACTTCTTTCATACTTTATCAATAGAAAAAAACGTATTTAGCTAGCGAGATTAACAGCACATCATTTTTTAGGAAAGTCGCTTAATTTCTCTGAACTTCAGCCTCCCCAATAAAATGACTACTTAAGGAAAAGCTCTGAGAATCAGAAGTCACCATATAAAGTTACTATTAACATCTGAAAACTTACAGTGAGTCAGGCTCTAACCGTTTTTTATATATTATTGTATTTAATCATCACAAACCCGTCTGCACTGTATTATTATTAGTCCCATTTTATAGATGAGAAAACCAAAATGCAGAGAGGTTAAATAACTTTCCTGTATCTCCACAGCTAGTAAGATGAAGCTGAGATGCAAATACAAATAGTTTTGGCTCCAGAGACCTGCCCTTAACCACCGTTCTATATGCTCAAGGAGCACAGGAACCAAAATAAACACAAGGCAGGCTACATCTGGGAAAACCAAAGGTGAATACAGTGGCAGGGACTTCAGGTCAGGAAGCCATGGTGGAAAAAATAGGAAATCTACAGAGACCTGGTAAGATGCTTATCATATAGTGGGCACTGAATAAATAGCTACTTAACACAGGAGAAACAAATCACTCAGATTCAGAATTAAAGCGAAAACAAGTGGATAAACGTTATTCAAAAGAAACAATTGTATCTAAGAAATCTACAAATAGGGAAATGGCCCTACACATAATCAAATTATAAACTTGTCCAGACAATTATGAGCCAATGCAACCTCAATGAACTTGTCAGGGACCCAGAGTATTATCTGCTTTCAGGTCATTACTGGCAACTTGCTCATCAAATCCTATCTCAAAAGAAATCCCAGCTGGCCCATCACTCTGCTGATCTTTGCCTACCAACAATTTCTAACCATGGCTTCCCATTCAATCTATTTACCAATGACTGTCCCAAGTACAACCTACCATGTATTTAATTGGTTTCCTGTCCTCACACCTCCCTAGACACCCACCACCTACCCCCATGCCACCTTTCTCCTTAAATACATGTATTTATTGGTAACTATCACATTTATATCCTTGTCCAGGACAAGTCCCACTGGCTACTACATACAGTCTCATTCAAAATGGTATCTTCACTTGGGTGAAGATAAAAGGAAAAAGTCATGGCCAGGTGATACTGAGATAAAGTACAAAGGTGGCATAGAAAAACAAACAGATAATGATAGAAACCTTGTATTCTAACACTTGCTGGAAGTCTAATTTTGCACAGTAGAAATAGCTGAGACTATGAGTTTATCCCAAGTACAACCATGACTGACTGAATTAATAATTCCCTCTAAGAAGACAGAGGACACAATTGGCAGCTGATACCTGTTGTGTATTTAACTCCTAGTTCCTATTTTGCAGAAGAAATGGACACCTGGAAAGGTTAAGTAACTTGCCAAAAGTCACAAAGCAAGAAAGTGGCAGAGCCTAGAATTCAATCGACGTCCATCTGATTCCAAAGATTATACTCTTACCATATTACAAAGAAGGGAACTATTATCCTGAACGCAGTTCCAAACAGTATAACAGGATGAAGGAAGGACTAAAATTTTCAGAAAAGAAATTTCAGGAAGCAAAGGATTTCATCTTACTGTAAACAGTAGTAAGTAATACTATTATAACTATTACTGTAAATAGTAATGAAACAGAACAAAAGGAATAAATGCATGTACCCTAGAGGTCAGGACAACAGACTTCATCTTTTTTTTTCTTTTAGGTTAGATACTACTTAAAGGACAATAGATTTCAAAAAACTCTGAGTATGGGCCTATTATTAAGAGACTAGGTAACTAAGGATGTACAAGAGAACTCACTAGAACAGCATGAAAAATGTAAAAGTCCAGAATAAGTAACTCTTAGAAAACCTAAACAAAATTAAAACTAAGGCCCTAAAAAGAACTTTTAAAGTCATATTCAGAAAAAGAATAATGAATGAATGAACCTGCACTTCTTAGGAAAGATCATAAAATATTAACTAATGACATTAAAACTGATGACATTTATTTATTTATAAAAATAAATAAAACCTCTGTTTTAATGTCATCAGTAAAACAGAGGTTTTACTTCTATTTATTACCACTTTCCACAAATATGATCCTCAAAACAGAACAACAGAATAAACATTTTTGAGAGAGACTTTAAGGTTGATGTGGATAGGATGACACCAAAAGAACGGCTTCACATGAACCCAAGTTTCTAGTTACTAAGGAGGGTTACATACCTCATTCTTATGAGATTTATGGGATAAAAATCTCATAGCTATTGTAGGTTAGTTTTAAAAGCCAAAGAGAACAAAGATAACAGAAGATACAAATGTTATATACAATTTCAAAATGCGAAAAATGATAGATTAATTATGGAAATAAGTATACCAAAACTTCATTAAGGAAAGACTATGGTTAAACTAACCTTATTTCCTTTTTAGATTTGGTTATTCAACTGGTACTCTGGGCAAATACCAGAGTCATGCACCACTGCTTGATAGAAGGATTCAAGTTTTTCATCATTTTCTTTTGATTATGTTGACAAACTAAGGACTAGCCAACTGTATAGGTAAGAGGGTCTGAAGTTGGTTGAATACCCCAACAGTGTGATTTAAATAACTGCCAACAATCTTACTCATTTTAGAAGATTAAGCTAGGGATCATGGCCCATTAAGCATTTTATAAATGATTTCGAATCATATTTTTCAAACTTCAATGTCTTTGACACTTTAATAGACTTATCAAATATGCTAACAACCAATTTACTAGATCCCCAGTAAGATAATTATAAAAATAAAACTCAGCTTTTCAATCCTCCACCTGCAGTGGAGCCACCACCAAAATGCAGATTTTCATGAAAACCCTTACAGGGAAGACTATCACCCTCGAGGCTGAACCCTCAGATATGATAGAAAATGTAAAGGCCGGCCGGGCGCGGTGGCTTAAGCCTGTAATCCCAGCACTTTGGGAGGCCGAGGCGGGTGGATCACGAAGTCAAGAGATTGAGACCATCCTGGTCAACATGGTGAAACCCCGTCTCTACTAAAAATACAAAAAATTAGCTGGGCATGGTGGCACGTGCCTGCTGCTGAGGCAGGAGAACTGCCTGAACCCAGGAGGCGGAGGTTGCGGTGAGCCGAGATCGCGCCATTGCACTCCAGCCTGGGTAACAAGAGTGAAACTCCGTCTCAAAAAAAAAAAAAAAAAAAAAAAAAAAAGAAAAAGAAAATGTAAAGGCCAAGATCCAGGATAAGGAAGGAATTCCTCCTGATCAGCAAAGACTGATCTTTGCTGGCAAGCAACTGGAAGATGGTTGTACTTTGCCTGACTACAACATTCAAAAGGAGTCTACTCTTCATCTTGTGTTGAGACTTCACAGTGGTACTAAGAAAAGGAAGAAGTTTTACACCACTCCCAAGAAGAATAAACACAAGAGAAAGAAGGTTAAGCTGGCTGTCCTGAAATATTAAAAGGGGGGTGAGAATGGCAAAACTAGTCACCTTCGTCGAGAGTGCCCTTCTGATAACTGCGGTGCTAGAGTATTTATAGCAAGCCACTGTGACAGACATTGTGGCAAATGTTGTCTGACTTACTGCTTCAACAAACCAGAAGACAAGTAACTATATGAGTTAGTAAAAGACATGAACTAAAAAATAAATAAATAAAAATAAATAAAACTCAAAACACGATTAAGAGCTAAAATGAACAAAATGGAATCTGTACTTTAAAGGTTTGCCCTCCAAAGTCCAAGTAAGTAATGGGGTTTAAAGCTGGTGGCAACAGATACAAAAAAGACCAGTACATTCAAATTGCCCATGACTTCATCAATCAGCAACTTCCTGTTAGTTAAAAAGCTAACATACTATTAAACTGTACTGATGAGACAGATGTCTGAATCAAAGAATGTAAAAAAATTGTGTTTTATGACAGATCCCTCTGGAAAACCATGTGACGCTTACAACATGATGGCACTGCCTGTTCCTCTTTGTTGCAGTCATTTACAGAATTACACGTATTAATTCCCCTTCATTTTATGAAGAGTTCAGTACCCAGTTCGCCCTCTCTCACCAATACCATTACTGTTGTAATATTTGTGGTTTCAAAGTCCATAGCAGACAATCCCACTAAAATACCCTGGCCTCTCAGCTCCCTGACCAAATTTTCTGCGATCTTACCCTTTCTTCATTTTTGTTTTAAGAAAAGAGATGGGGTCTCGCTGTTACCTAGGCTGGTCTCAAACTCCTGACCTCAAGCAATCCTCCCGCCTCAACCACCCAAAGTGCTGGAATTACAGGTATGATTCACAAGTCTGGACTTATCCTTTCTTTACTACTTCAGAAACCAACTCCATGACAACAGCTTCACCTTTTCATTACTAACTGCGTTGCTTCCATAATCTCAATTTTAAGTACAGATACTACTCAACTTATGATGGGACTACTTCCTGATAAATGTGCTCTAAGTTAAAAATACCCTAAGCTGAAAATGCATCAAATACAGGTAACTTACCATCTAAGTCGTGGTGTCACAGCATAGCCTAGCCTATTTTAAATGTGCTGAGAACACATATGTTGACCTACAGTTCACAAAAACCATCTAACACTAAGCCTATTTTATAGTTAAGTGTTAAATAGTTCACAGAATTTACTGAATACTGTACTGACAGTGTAAAACAGAATGGTCGCACAGGTGCTAGAAATATTGTTTCTACTGAATGTATATTGCTTTTGCACCATCGTAAAGTTGAAGATTTTTAAGTTGTTCTAAGTCAGGGACTAACTGTATTCACCTTCTATCACTCCATCCAGTACCCTGATTCCAACAAACCTTTAACCCCACTGAGATCTACAACCCACTAATGTTACCACCTTTAAAGCTTTTAAAGCTTTCACTGCCCTTCAGCTTCCCTCATATCCTTCCTTTCTGTAACTTACACACCTTAGATCCCATGGTCCACCATTATAATCACTCTTTTGACTATATCCTCAATTCTCTTTTGTTCCTCTTCCCTCTTTCTTACTCACCTGGCAAAACTCCAAATGGGCAAATTCAACTCTTTTGGCAGCTAACCTCAAGTGTGCCCTTAATACTGCCTAGAAATACTCTCACACTTCCTGAATCCATGCATTTCATGTCTTTTCCTAGAACCTCTTCCTCCTTCCTCACCTTCATGATGACTTTGCTCCCTGTTTCATACAATATGGAATTGATATAATGAGTACATCCACACTTTCCCTCTCTCTCATCTATAAATCTTCTATAACTCCACTTGATCTCCTGTTACTAGGACAAACTGTCTGTGCTCCTATGCTATCCTAATCTGTCCACTTTTATACTGAATCTCAACTCCTCTAATGTGGTGAATCCCACAACACAGATTTTGCCTCAATCTAAGAAGCACTTTTTAACAACTACAGCTGTCAACCATTCCTTTGATTAAATGGATTTCTATAGTAACTGGAAGTAACTCCAGATAAACAATGAGCATTCTTTCAGCTTTAAAATTCAATGGTTTTAGAAAATATAAAATTATAAATATTACAGTATAAGTTACACTATTATCTGGAATGCACATACTTTTCTTACCCTTGGCAACCCTTGTTAAATTCCTCAAGGAATTCTCGCTGACTACAAGATAAGTCTTTGGGAAAGGAAAACAATGGAATGGAAGAAAGAGAGACTGCCATTTTCTATTACTTTTTAGAAATGTGTCTTGCCATTTTGTTTTCATTCTCATGCTGTTCTCTTTCTAGAACTGCCACCTGGGAAACTCTCCTGGGAGTATCTCACAGAAATGCATCTCTCAGTGGCCAGGTGTGGTGGCTCACGCCTGTAATCCCAGCACTTTGGGAGGCTGAGGCGGGTGGATCATGAGGTCAGGACTATAAGATCAGCCTGGCCGAGATGGTGAAACCCTGTCTCTACTGAAAATACAAAAATTAAGCCGGGCGCGGTGGCTCACACCTGTAATCTCAGCACTTTGGAAGGCCAAGGCAGGTGAATCACAAGGTCAAGAGATCAAGACCATCCTGGCCAACGTGGTGAAAACCCGTCCCTACTAAAAATACAAAAATTAGCTGGGCATGGTGGCACAAGCCTGTAGTCCCAGATATCCGGGAGGTTGAGGCAGGAGAATTGCTTAAACCCAGGAGGTGGAGATTGCAGTGAGCCAAGATTGTGCCACTGCACTCCAGCCTGGCACCTGGCGATAGAGTGAGACTCTGTCTCAAAAAAAAAAAAAATTAGCCAGGCATGGTGGCGGGCACCTGTAACCCCAGCTACTCAGGAAGCTAAGGTAGGAGAATTGCTTGAACCCAGGTGGCAGAGGTTGCAATGAGCCGAGATCACTGCACCGGCCTGGGCAACAAAGGGAGATTCGTCTCAAAAAAAAAGAAATGCATCTCTTAAGAATAAGTATGTAACAAAGTTTTCATAATACCCTTAATTAGGTACTGTCTGTAATTAGATCATGGAATTTGAGCAGCAGAATATTTATTAATTGTATTTGATCTTTTTATTATTTAAACAAGTTTTTTTCTGCAACCAACTTAGAAGGGCATTAAAATGAAAAAGAGAAAGTTGAGTAAGTAGAAAAGATCACAAACAAAACTTTGGTTATTGCTGAGACAACTCGGCAGGTTAGGTACATTTACCTTTAACAATCTTCTTTGCACAGTCATTATACACTTGCTCTTGAGATGTGCTTGACTGGAACACCCGATCAAATGCATAAGGCTTGGACTGAAAAACAAAAAAATGTTTCAACTATAGAAATTAAAGGTAAATGAATACTTTGAAGTTTCTTTACAGATGCCATCACATAGTATATTTACTCTTCAAAATAGTACACCTAGTATGCATAATTTTTGAAGTGGAAGGGATCTTAGGGATCACCATGTGCAAACCCATTAGAATAACTCCAGAAAAACAAGAATGGTCTTTAGTCGTTTCTATATTCCCAGAGCCTAGTAATTATAATTACAAGTACCAATAATTATAATTGGCACTACTATAGCAGCCGGTCAAATATTGCCAAGTGATTATTTATTTTTTTAAATACCTATTTATTTACTTTTGAGACAGGGTCTCATTCTGTCACCCAGGCTGGACTGCAGTGGCAACAATCACTGCTTACTACAGCCTCAACCCCCTAGGCTGAAATCCTCCTTAGCCTCCTGAGCAGCTGGGACTAGAGGCATGTGCCACCATGCTATGTTGCCCAGGCTGGTCTTGAACTTCTAGGCTCAAGAGATCCTCCTGCCTCAGCCTCCCAAAGTGCTAGGATTATAGCTGTGAACCACCGTGCATGTCCTGCAACAGCTTTTCAACCATCCTTTCATTTAACACATACTTAATAGAATGTGAGGTAGGCATGCTAGAATGATAACCTAGAGAGATTCCTTCTCTGCCTTAGTGGAGCATAAGTAACAGTGGGGCAGACATTAAACAATTAAGTGACCAGAATTCTGACTCACGCAATTGAGTGCCATGAAAGTGCAATGAGAGCATATAAGAGGAGAAGCTAAGTCTATGGGAAAGCAGAGTATCAGGGAAACACCCTAAAGAATAGTTAAGAACTGAAGAATAAGCAGCAACTAACTCATCATTACTTTCTTCAGCATTAGTCATGATGGGTGAAAAAAATCTCGTGTAGGAAAGTAGTCTAGGGATTGGGAGGATGCTTAAAGATCCTAAGGCAGAAAGGATAGTGTAACATCCAGAAACCAATGGAAGTTGTTAAGTTGAAGTACAAGGAGCAAGGGTCAAATGCAAATAATCAAAACGGTTAAAAAGACATCTTATTCTGGAAACAGCTTTGACCTTCTGGACCCCAGAAATAATATTGGGAACTCCATGGACCACTCTTGGAAAACCATTAATATAGGCTGAGAAGGAGTCAGTGGTACTGCATGAAAAAAATCAGTGTCCATGCAAGTCAAAGAAATAATTTTCAAGGAGGAAGTGATTATGTCAAACATAGCTGTGAGGTCAAAACAAACTAAAGAGTACTCAATGACAAAGATCAGAATGGAACGGTTTGAAAAAGAACAGGAGGTAATGAAGTGGAGCAGAAAATCTGGCTATATAAGAAAGATTTTTTTAAAAAAAAGATTAATAAGTTTAAATGCTTGCAGGAACAATTTAATAATCTAGGAGAAAGAGTGAGGATCCGAAAATAAGAGAGGCAAGGGGTTCTAGGTATTTGCAAGTATCTGCCTGCTCTCTAGTTTCCTCTAAAGGAAAGAAAGGAAGCTGGGTCTTAAAATACAAAACAATCGCGACCCCAGAAAAAGCCCTTAACATTATAAAATAGTCTGCTGGGAGGTCTCTGAGAAGGGTGTTGTCATCCTGATAAAAAGGACTATCTCAGCTGAAACTGCCCTTTTTTCTTCCAGGAATGAATGCCTGGAGCTGCAGCATCCATCTTGCAAATATGACAAATAGGATGATGAAAAGCAACAGCTAAGGATGAAAATGTATTAACAGAGTGAGGAACCTTGAAGTAAGGGCCTATCTCCAGGCTTTTTATGTGAGAAAAATAACCTCTTATTTATTTAAGCCACTATTAGCGTTGGTTTTCCCTCTAAAGCTGAAAGGATTACTGACAGTTATAACAAGATGACCTCACTTTGGCATCGATTTAAAATAGGCATCAATGTCTGATTATTCTTTAGTTATGACATATGTGAATGTATCCTTTTCTCAGATGCTACTGAAACAATAACATTCAATTCTACAGGTGTGGCTAAAAGAAATCTCTTATTTTACTGCTGACACAAGATAGATTTATGGTGAACGATTCTGAAAACAAATGTTAAGTACAATCAAAATAACAATCGCCACCCAGAAATGAATCACACAAATAGTTTATGCAAAAAGAAAGTAATTATCCCTCCTCATTTATCCAGCAGATATTCATCTAGTGACTATAAAGATATCAGATATTGTAGATGAGTAACACAATTTTAGAAATACTGAGCTTTAAGTCCTCTCTCTCTGTGTGTTTATATATATATATATATATACACACTACCAAAATATGTGTGGGTGTACATATATATACATACTACCAAAATATATATATATATATACACACGTGTGTGTGTGTGTGTGTGTGTGTTTGTATATATATATATATATATATATTTTTTTTTTTTGTAGACAGTCTCGCTCTGTCACCCAGGCTGGAGTGTAGTGGCGCTATCTCGGCTAACTGCAACCTCTGCTTCCTTGGTTCAGGCGATTCTCCTGCCTTGGTCTCCTGAGTAGCTGGGACCACAGGCACACGCCACTACGCCTGGCTAATTTCTGTATTTTTAGTAGAGACTGGGTATCACCATGTTGGCCAGTGTGGTCTCAAACTCCTGACCTCAAGTAATCCACGTGTGGCAGCCTCCCAAAGCGCTGGGATTACAGGCGTGAGCCACCATGCCTGGCCTCCGTTTTTACATCAACAGAAAATAGTGCTCCTAAACCATTTACCAAGAAATATGCCAGAAATAATGTAAACAGTTTCCTAACAGTAAACAGCTTTAATAGTCAAGCTGGCATCAAAAGTACTTTATGAAGCTGCTTACTCTAGTATCAACTCAAAGCAAATATACAAACTCCCACTACAACCTTACTAATATAAATGGCAACTATTAAAAGGTAACATACAAACATAAAAATAATTGAAGCTGAGTGATTATCTTTCTAAAAGTTATCATTGTTAAAAATTAACTCAAATGTTTAGCATTAAGTTGACAAAATAGTCTTATCTTGATTGCAAAACCAAATTTGATTTTATAATACTAAGTAAGGCAAATGTTTTAATTAAAGATCTAGCCATAAATATAACTATAACTATGGCTTCCTGGAATGAAAATCAAGACTGTGAAACATAAAAATTATTTCTAATAGTCTATAATTAAGGCATATCTCTATCTTTCAAATAAATTAAACAAAGATAAACTCATCAGGACATCTATACTTTTCAAACCTGGCTCTTAGCCTCGAAATGTACATTAGGCAGCTTTTAATGCCATGTATCTTCAAAGATCCTCAAAGTTTCAGACTTCAATTTTACTAATAGCTCCAAATTGCAAGGTGTATTCACATCTGACTGACATTTTAAGGGGACAAATAAAAAGGCATAAGTTGATCTGAACTGCAATCATACCTTAGATTTCTTAAGGGAAGTGACTCCTGTCTGAGTCTGCACTGACCAGGCTGAACACCAAATTTGGTTATGAAGGACACCCTTCTGGCAGGGATTTGTGTTTCTCTGGAATTCTGAATAGCGGATCATTTCAGATCACCTGGGAATGTATTACATTAGATTTTCCTTAGTTAGAAGCTATTGTGGGCTAACATCCCACAACTGTAAAGGTATGTGATGATGGTTGCCTCTGATTTCTTTCAATTTTTCCCTCTTCATGTAATCAAGAAGGTTCAAACACCAAATTACTCACTTGAAAAGAGAGAATCTTCTTTTGCTTTAGGCAAGGAACTGGGCAAGATTATCTAATTAGTTTTATTCTCTTCTAATTTCTATGAACTACCATAGCTTGTTTTTGGTTCTCGAGGCCTTTACAGTGTACCATATAAGGAATAATGATTTGTAAAGGTACTTAAGGATGCAAATAATCTCTTTCTACTTTCATGATTCATAAATAGATGTTAATTTTTTATTGATTTTTCCTGGCATTTTCAGCAAGCTCCAAATTTTTTCTGTTGATTTTTTTCTGCTGTTTTCAGCAAGCTCATTTCAAAGACATGAACTGTTTCCCTTGTTCTGTTTTGTGGGTAACAAGTTCTCTAATTTAAAGCAAATAGCTTATATTTGTATCACTTAAAGACCTTCATAATTCATTTCATTCACTTTTTATAGCACTTCACCAAGCACTTAATTAAAAATGAATTCTGTATTAAGGGCTGCACAACATACAGAGAAACACCATGAAATTAAAAGATTTGCCTGCCATGGTGTCATCACTGATTACATGAGTAGCAGGAAAATAGTCTGGACAAAGTATTAAAAACTGAAGTTTGAAGAAAATCAAAATCCTTAAAAATTACTTCTCTATGAGCACTGACAATGCTTCTAACATCATTATGCTTCTAACAACATAAACTAAAAATCTAAATTGAAGACTGTGTACTAAATGTTCTTAAATCATGTTTTTAAAAATTTAGTTTTAAATGCTGCATTGCAGCAATTCTCTCCTAGACTGTTCATTAGGAATCGGGATTAGGAACTAGTAAAATGCATTTAAAAAAAAGGAACTAGTAAAATGAAAAAAATAAACCGAGATTTTACCCAGATATTTTCTAATTCTGCTCCTTCTGGCTGTTCTTATACCTTTTACAAAATGAAACAATTCATTTTAAAAACTGAACAAAAAATGAGACCTCAGAGTAATTTATGTTGTTACTATGTTCATGAAACTA
The DNA here is from genome assembly GCF_001604975.1 of Cebus imitator. Lineage (NCBI taxonomy): Eukaryota > Metazoa > Chordata > Mammalia > Primates > Cebidae > Cebus > Cebus imitator. The sequence goes on along the minus strand of NW_016107407.1, from coordinate 4,730,292 downwards.
GTTCCTGAAAACAATGAACCAAACAGCTTGCCTTTTTTAAGGCTGTCATTCAGTTGTAATGCGGGCCAGGCTTGTAATCCCAGCACACTGGGAGGCCAAGGCAGGTGGATCACCTGACGTCAGGAGTTTGAGACTACCCTGGCCAACATGGTGAAACCTCATCTCTACTAAAAATACAAAAATTAGCTGGGCGTCGTGGCGCATGCCTGTAATCCCAGCTACTAGAGAGGCTGCGGCAGGAGAATTACTTGAACCTGGGAGGCAGAGGTTGCAGTGAGCCAAGATCCCACCACTGAACTACAGCCTGGGCAACAAAAGCAAAACTCAGTCTGAAAAGAAAAAACAAAACAAGCAAACAAAAAACAATTAACATGTTTATCAGTTTATCTAAAGGTTAACTGTTCATTACTGATTCACAAACCAACATCCTATCCATTATTCCTAATATCACATATAGAGCAATGAAGTTTTGAAACAGAACTTAAAAGCAACTTTTTCCAAATGGAAACCTAGAATAAATGTATGTTTCCTTTATTCATTTTATGTTAGTTTTTTTCTTCATAGTTTATGTCATATTTGGGCCTCATCAAAGGTTACATTCTAATCTTAATACATTTTATGAATCCTAAATTTTAGCATTCCAACAAAAAGAATCATAGTGATAATTATAGATTTGTGTAAACACAAAATCTGAAGAAATAAGACATTCTTAAGTGTAAAAGAAAAACTAGGTTTGATGTGCCAACCATTGCTGAAGCTGAGTACTATAAATCACAAAAACTCTTAAGCAACTAGTAGCCTCAAGTTTGACAACTCTTGCAAGCCTCCTGACTACATGTAAAATATACCATCCTAAAGGAAAAAGATTACTGCACTTAACTTCTCCTCCTCTGCTGGGCTATGATGTCATTTACACAAGAGTTTTTCTTGTAGACTTGTAACAAAGAACCGGCTTGACAGTCTTTACACAGTAATAGTTGGCAGTTGTTAGTGGCCTAATGACTTGTTTGCCAAAGGCCTACCAAGGAGCTGAGACATTCATTTTTTGGAGGTGAACTTTGGAGAAAGTTTCACATGGAAACCCTAAAGAACTTTAGTCTGTCTTCAATGTCAGTGTTTTCAATCATCCTTGTCCCACCTCCTGTGACCTCTGCCCTACTTCCAAATTAAATAGCCCAAACACAGTATTAGAGAACGGCATTAGGCCGGGCACGGTGGTTCACGCCTGTAATGCCAGCACTTTGGGAGGCTGAGGCGGGCAGGTCATCTGAGGTCGGGAGTTCAAGACCAGCCTGGCTAACATGATGAACGCTGTTTCTACTAAAAATACAAAAAAAGTTAGCTGGGCGTGGTGTCGCACGCCTGTAACCCCAGCTACTCAGGAGGCTGAGGCAGGAGAATCGCTTGAGCCCAGGAGGCGGAGGTTGCAGTGAGCTGAAATCATGCCACTGCACTCCAGCTTGGGCAACAAGAGCAAAACTCTTTTTCAAAAAAAAAAAAAAAAAAAAAAAAAAGACATTAGAGGAAAAATTAACACATTAAAATTTCATACCATAACAATGTAGAAATTTCTACTACATAGCAATACCAACAAAGATCAACCTAATTTAGTCACAGTTCACTGATTTGTATGCTATACAATTAATTTTTAATCTCCTTTAACTCGGAGTGCTATTTTCAATGCCAGAGATCAGACCTCAAAAAACCCTCACATTCTGGTCTCACTGACAACAGTCACTCAACTCTAGTTATGTTTTACATTACAAAAAAAACAGTATCTCATTATTGTTGGGATTATTAAAGATCAATTTTCTTCAAGATAGACCTTAATTGCAGATGTATGAATCGAACACTTTTTCTTTTTCAAAAAGCTTGTTTTTATACTGCTTTCTGTCTGATATAAAAACAAAAAGTTAATACTTTCTCCCAGGCTGTTATCCCACAAAACCCAGCAACAGTGGGATTTGTCTTTTGGAGCACTTATTTGACCCAACCAAAGTCAGCTAGGTCTGTTAAACAAAATTGATCATTCTGATTAAAAAAACAAACTCAACTATTTCTTTCTACAATCCTCGATTTGCCATTTGTAATTGTTAACATAAAAAGTCACTCATCACTCAAAAGGTGGTGAACGTCTGAGATGTAGATAATATTTGTAGCTGTTTGGTGCTTTTCCCTTCTCCCAGGGGGAAACAATACTGTTCAAGGACTGGTTATGTGTTTCCATAAAACTAAGTACCTTTACTAAAGTATACTACCGCTTGTCTCAGAGCTCAATGCCCCAGCTAAACTTTGTATTGGCATTACCTATTTTTGAACGGTAAATTTAGGGTTAGTCCAAAACACCAACAGCATCCGCAACTGCACACACCGATACGCAGACAAACGTGCACTGAACTTGCTCCCCGGACGTTCCTCCAACGCCCCAGGTGGGGGAGTGTCCCGGGCTGAGGCTGGGCGCCTCCCGTCTCCCGGCGCCGATGACTGGGGAGGGGGCGATCCAGGAACGCCCGGGACGCGGCGCAGTCTCCTTCCCCTGGATTATCTCAACTGGCAAACTCCGCCGAAAGGGCTGGGGACACCGCCGCTCCCTTTCAATTCTGCACCCTGCCACTTCCCTAAACTCCCACACCGCCTGGACCGAAGAAGCGGGAAGAAGGGTGCCGGAGAGGGTCACTCACCGCGATCACGACCGTGTCTTCTCCCTGAAACTTGGCGACGTACTTGTCGCCGCGGTTCACCTCAGACTCGTTGAGAGGTCTGAAGCGACACATCACTTTGATGTTGCACTCGGCCGGGTCCGCCATCTTTCTCGCAGCCCGGGCCGGCGGCCGGGAGCCACTCCTCGCCGCTCAGTCTAGGAGGGAGCGCGCCGGGGCTGAAGGCCTTGGAGTCGCAAGGGCAGTGAGGGGCAGCAGTCAGCCGCTCCGCACTGCGCTTCTCCGGGCGGTGGCGGCCGGGGAGCCGGGACTCGAAGCGCCGGCGCCGGCAGCCGTTGCCCTGAGGCTCACTTCCGATCCATCATGGCAGCCAAGGCGGCGGCACCGGGGTGAGCGTCGCGGCTCTTCAGCGTCCCCTTCGCCGGCCTAGGCGGGCTGCGGGGGGCTGGGGAGCTTCTGGGGGCCGGGAGAGTGGCCCACTCCTTCCTCCTCGCAAAGAACGGCCCAGGCCCACCCGTCTGCCCGCTCTGCTATCCGCTGGCCGGCCGCTGCCGTATCACTCTAGAGGCCGCAGATGGGCGACTGGGCGGTGCGAGAGGAGGACTGCGCAGGCGCGATGGGCCGGGCGGCCCGGCAACCAATCGGTGCCCGCGTTCGCAGCCGGGCGCTGCGGCCGCGCCGCCGGTTCCGCCACCACTCCTGGCCCGGGGTCGCAGATTCAAATTTTATTGCACGGCCCCTCTCGAAGAAGTGCTTGGGAACGCAGTGCAGTGGCTTCCCCCTGCATCCCAACCTGCCAAAGAATTCCCCAGAGCCAAGGCAGACGCACTTAGCTTTCTTTTCTTTGTGGGAGAAGGGGTTTGCTTTAGCTACTTAATGTCGTTTGTTTAAATAAACCACTAGGCGGGTCCGAGTGCGATGGTGTTTGCAACTAATCGATTACAGCCAGAGATTTCTTTCTTTTCCACTCCCACTGTTTTCACATGACTAGCTTTAAAATTAAAATTTAAAGTACTATATTCCTATAAGGAAGTGTTGCTTTCATTTTTGTCGGGGGGGAAAAATCATTCCTGGCCAACCTTTTTAGAGCACGTTGCCAGAAAAAGGTAGGATTTCGATGAAGGGTGGCTCTTTACTGAGAATGGCATGTGGGGAGACAGGAATAAGAAAGAAAAAGGAAATTTTTCCTAAGGAATGAATAAAGTTGCAAAGAAATGTGGAACAATAGGGTGAGGAGGGGGAAGAGCCGTCCGCCCCTCACACAGCGTCTCTGTCACTCCAGCCGCCCAGTGCCTTGCATCCCAGCCCCGCACCCTCGCCTCTCCCACGCAGTTCAGCGAATTCCCGCCACTTCCCCGGCAATGAACATACGTAACTCCTCAATCCCAATACTGGAGAAATGACTGACCTGGAGCATAAAGATAGTCTTTATAAAAAGCTTAAGTAAATTTGTGCATTACATATCCAAGGAAAACCACTCCATAGTAGACTTTGCCTTCTAGTGTTAGAAGATGAGTACCATAAAATTCCGTGGGAAGTGGCTCTGAGGTGCTGCAGGAGAACATGCAGGACTGTTGCATAGGTACATACGTGGCATTTAATTTTTTTTTTTTTTAGACAAAGTCTTGCTCTGTCGACCAGGCTGGAGTTGCAGTGGCGCTATCTCAGCTCACTGCAACCTCCGCCTCCCAGGTTCAAGTGATGCTCCTTTCTCAGCTTCCCGAGTAGCTGGGACTACAGGTACCTGCCACCACGCCCAGTTAATTTTTGTATTTTTAGTAGAGACGGGGTTTTACCATGTTAGTCAGGCTGGTCTCAAACTCTTGACCTCAGATGATCCACCCACCTCAGCCTCCCAAAGTGCTTGGGGGCCACTGCACCCGGCCTTATTTTTTATTTTTTGAGACCAGGTCTCTCTATGTTGCCCAGACTGGTCTCAAACTCCTGAGCTCAAGGGATCCTCCTGTCTCAGTCTCCCAAATAGATAGGATTACAGGCACACACTATTGCATCTAGCTTCATTTAATTCTTTAGAACCTATATATTTTTTCTATTTTTATCAAAGAAACACATTCACAGTTTCAAAAGTGAAAACTACACTATAACCCTGAAAAATAGAAGTTCTGGCTCCACTCAATCCATTTCTGTTCTCCAGGGCAACCACTTTAAATCTTTTAGGAATTTCTTCTAGTATTTTTCTACTACACGTTTCTAAATAACATGATTTTATTCTGCTTCTTGATTTATGAATTATTATTATTAAATGAAGTTACAGTGCCTTTACACTAGCCCTCATCTGAGTCAACACATTTTCTTCTCTTTATCTTCTCAGCATATATTTCTATCACTATTTATAGCTAACTTAGTACACAGCATTTACATGCTACATAACTATTATTCCCAGACCAGCCGTATAGTGCACTATGATTACATTGCCTACCTTGTACAACTTTGTTTTTTTCTGGATTTAAAAATTGCCTAACTTTTTTTCTCCCAGTTTACTCTTAACACATTCCAAATAGCCACCAGCAGTATAAAGTTACTTTTGATATTTTGAAGGTATTGTTCCTTTTGTTAGGTCTGATTCCACATCCTAATCATTTGTACGTGATCTGAATTTTTCTTTTTTTTTTTTTTTTT
>NW_016107407.1:4723416-4724707 GCF_001604975.1 Cebus imitator | reverse complement strand
AGAGACGGGGTTTCACCATGTTGACCAGGATGGTCTGGATCTCTTGACCTCGTGATCCACCCGCCTCGGCCTCCCAAAGTGCTGGGATTACAGGCTTGAGCCACCGCGCCCGGCCTGAATTTTTCTTTTCTTTTCTTTTCGAGACAGAGTCTCGCTCTGTTACCAGCCTGGAGTGCAATGGTGTAATCTTGGCTCACTGCAGCCTCTGCCTCTGGGGGTCAACTAATTCTCCTGCCTCAGCCTCCTGAGTAGCTGGGACTATGGGAGCATGCCACCATGCCCAGCTAATTTTTGTATATTTAGTAGAGATGGGGTTTCACCATGTTGGCAGGATGGTCTCAATCTCTTGACCTTGTTGTGATCCACCTGCCTCGGCCTCCCAAAGTGCTGGGATTAGAGGCATGAGCCATCACACCTGGCCGTGATCTGAATTTTTCTTCCAGGCAGCTTTTAGTATCTTTTTGTCTACATTTCTCTTTTCTTTCCTATTTTTCATTTCTTTGTTTTCTTGTTCTCCTTTTTGAGATATTCTCTTAACTTTATTTCCAACTCTTTTCTATTGGCGGGGTGTGTGTGTGTGTGTGTGTGTGTGTGTGTGTGTGTGTGTTTGTACGTGTGTATAATTAGGAGGACAAAATATCTTGGATAGGCTGGGCATGGTGGCTCACAACTGTGATCCCAGAACTTTGACAGGTCAAGCCAGAAGGATCACTTCAGCTCAGGAGTTCAAGACCAGCCTGGGCAACATAGCAAGACCCCCATCTCTACAAAAAATACAAAAAACCTAGCTGAGCATGGTGATATGCACCTGGTCCTAGCTGCTTGGGAGGCTGAGGTGGGAGAATCGCCTGAGCCTGGGGAGGTCGAGTCTACAGTGAGCCGTGATTGTGCAACTGCACTCCAGCCTGGGCAACAGAGCAAGATCCCATCTGAAATAAATGAAAAAATGTCTTCGATGTGCTGATCTCACCCCGTAGGGTGTGTGTGTGTGGGTGTGAAAAAATGTCTTTGATGTGCTGATCTCACCCCGTAGGGTGTGTGTGTGTGTGTGTGTGAAACTCTCTGAATTTAAATTTTCCAAATGGATGTTTCTAATGAAATGTTTCTATTCACAGAGCAAGACCTTCTCTTATTATTCAGAGAATTTTTTTTTTTTTGAGACGGAGTTTCGCTCTTGTTACCCAGGCTGGAGTGCAATGGCGCCATCTCGGCTCACCGCAACCTCCGCCTCCTGGGTTCAGGCAATTCTCCTGCCTCAGCCTCCTGAGTAGCTGGGATTACAGGCACGCAC
>NW_016107407.1:4721110-4723226 GCF_001604975.1 Cebus imitator | reverse complement strand
ATGTTTTATAGTTTTAGTAGAGACGGGGTTTCACCGTGTTGACCAGGATGGTCTCGATCTCTTGACCTCGTGATCCACCCGCCTCCGCCTCCCAAAGTGCTGGGATTACAAGCGTGAGCCACCGTGCCCGGCCTGTTTTTTTTTTTTTAATTTTGATCTAGTGTCCCAAATTTTCTCTAGAATCTGTCACTCATGTCAGAGGATTTCCTCACATGAGTATTGAGCCTTGGTATTCTAACAATTTGAGTGAGAAACTAAAACATGTATTGGAAACCTTGTGCATGCTGGTAGGGTTTAGAGATTAATGGGTTTCACCAATGTGTGATTGGGCAGTAATTAGTCATCTCATTAGGGAAATTCTAAATGTATTTTTTATTTTTATTTCCATTTTGAGACAAAGTCTCACTCCATCATCCAGGCTGGAGTGCAGTGGCATGATCTCTGCTCCCTGCAACCTCCTCCTCCCGGGTTCAAGTGATTCTCCTGCCTCAGCCTCCCAAGTAGCTGGGATTACAGCTGCATGCTACCAGGCCTGTTAATTTATGTTATGTTTAGTAGAGAGAGGGTTTTGCCATGTTGGCCAGGCTGGTCTCGATCTCCTGACCTCAGGTGATCTGCTGGCCTCAGCCTCCCAAAGTCCTGGGATTATAGATGTGAGCCTCCTTGCCCAGCCTCTCTGTTGACTGTACAGAACTTTTTTAGTTTGACATAATACCATTTATCTAAAAATATTTTTGCTTTTGTTGCCTGTGCTTTTGGGGCCATATCCAAAAAAATTATTGCCCCTACCAATGTCATAGAGCTTTCCCTCTATTTTCTTCTAGTAGTTTCAGAGTTTTGGGTCTTAAATTTAAATCTTTAATCCATTTTTAGTTGATTTATGAATATAGCATGAGATAAGGGTCTAATTCTTTCTTTGGCATGTGGATATTCAGTTTTCCCAATACCTTTTATTGAAGAGCTGTCTTTTACCCATTGCGTGTTCTTGGCACTGTTGTCAAAAATCAGTTGACTATAAATGTGTGGATTTATTTACGAGCTATTTATTCTGTTCCACTGGTCTATGTGTCTGCTTTTATGCCAGTCCCATGCTGTTTTGGTTGCTATAACTTTGCAGTATATTTTGAAGTCAGGTAGTGTTATGCCTCCAGCTTGGTTCTCTTTGCTCAAGATTACTTTGAATTCTTTTGTAGTTCCATATGAATTTCTGAATTTTTAAAAATTTCGATTAAGATAAAGAAGGTTACGGCCGGGCGTGGTGGCTTGCGCCTGTAATCCAAGCACTTTGGAGGCCAAGGTGGGCGGATCACCTGATATCGGGAGTTCAAGACCAGCCTGACCAACATAGTGAAACCCCGTCTTTAAAAAAAAAAAAGATAAAGAAGGTCACTGGTATTTTGATAGGGACTGCATTGAATCTATAGGTCTTTTTGGGTAGTAAAGACCCAATGAGATTTCATAACGTTTATTTTGAATTGGTTGGTTTCCCCAGAGAAGAATTCTCTAATTTTTTGCCAGGTTAACATAAGTCTGGCTGCCAGTTTTCTCAGAGTGAATGGGGTTAGGCAATATCAACATTCAGTTTGTAGGTTTTATTTCCCTGTTTTCAGTAAGGCGGCTCACCCTGTCTTCATGTGTGTGGTGTCCCTGTCCCTGAGTTCACAGCCTCCCTGGTTCAGCTTCTCTAGGGAGTGAGCTTTCTTCTTTCTGCTGTGCTGGGGGAAGGGACAATCTTCTGGCACTTTTGGTGGGGGGAATTGCATTTCAACAGATCTTTATATACATTTTTTTTCTTTATATACATTTTTTTTCTTTATATGCATTTTTGACTAAACCCTCCTATTTTCAGCTCTACCCTGCACCTCAGCCTCCTGGAGTCTATATTTCCCAAAGCTTTCTGGTGTTCTATGTAGAGAATTAACTTACTTCTTGAAATTCTGCCTGCAAGCTTAGGTTTTTAGCTTTTTCTGGGCTATTTAGGTAGTTAAACAGTTCCAACATTTTGTTGAAATCCTGTTTGCTTATGGTCTTCTTTCAAGTTTTCTTTACATCGTGGCTTTAGGACTTCGGTATTTTGTTTTTTGTTTTTGGCTCTTTTTTTTTTTTTTTTTTTTTT
>NW_016107407.1:4716375-4720640 GCF_001604975.1 Cebus imitator | reverse complement strand
GGGGTTTCACCATGTTGACCAGGATGGTCTCGATCTCTTGACATCGTGATCCACCCGCCTCGGCCTCCCAAAGTGCTGGGATTACAGGCTTGAGCCACCGCGCCCGGCCAAGAATATGTTACTTGAGAGCAGTGACAGTGGGTCACCTCCTTCAATAATGTTTAGCTCAATGCTCAGGATCTCACAAATGCTAATAAGTCCTCTGTACTGATTGAAATTGGAATTCAATGAGTGCCAATTAATTAACACGTTCTACTCAAAAGGTGGTGGGATATAAATGTGAACAGGTTCCCATTGAAAAGGACCAGGATTCTAGGAGAGGAGAAACCATAGGGATAGATTCTATAAAAGCAGGACCATGAGAACACGAAGAATGGATATTTTGGAAAACTTTCCTGACAATTTGAAGTTGATATCAGGGATGACTGTCAAGATGTTTAACAAAATCTGCCTCTCATATGCAGAACATTAGGTTAAATGTACCATTGGTTGACTAGGTGTAGCAGCTTCTCTCATATATTTTTGTATTTTGTGGTTTTTTTTAGAGATACGGTCTTACTGTGTTGCTCAGGTTGGAGTGCACTGGCTCAATCATAGTGTACTACAGCCTCAGGCTCCTAGGTTCAAGTGATCCTCCTGCCTCAACCTCCTGAGTAGCTGGAACTACAGGCATGTGCCACCATACTTAGCTAATTTTGAAATATTTTGTAGTGACAGAGTCTCACTATGTAGCCCATTTTGTAGTGAGAGTCTTGCTATGTCGTCCTCTCCCCTCGGCCTCCCAAAGTGCTGGGATTACAGGTGTGATCCTGTAATCCCTGCCTCCTCATGTCTTCGGTGACCAAGGTTTCATTCTCACTCAGCACGTCACCCAATATTAATAATTATAAGGAGAATGGACATAATTGAGGAAGAAACTGGAGAGTCTCTCCTATTTATTCATGTTTTTACTGTGATTTGACAAGCTTATTAATTCTTTTTTTCCAAAAACAAGACTTATATACATTTTATGTTTTTTTCAGACTCCTTTTTCTTTTTTTTGAGACAGAATCTCGCTCTGTCGCCCAGGCTGGAGTGAAGGGGCGTGATCTCGGCTCCGGGTTCAGCCAATTCTCCCGCCTCAGCCTCCTGAGTAGCTCAAACTCTTAACCTAAGGTGATCCATCGCCTCGGCCTCCCAAGGTGCTGGGATTATAGGCGTAAACCACCACGCCCAGCCTACAGACTCCTTCTTCAATTAACATTTGTAAAGCCAAATCCACACACCTAGAATTAAGCAGACAGATCTACAGAAAACTGGCAGGACCAAAAAAAAAAAAGAAAAGAAAAAAAAGAAAACTGGCTGGAATGTTATCACAACCAGTCCATTCACTTAAACCCAATTAATAGAGCAGTAATCTACAATGACATAAAAATTATCTTTATTATTATTTTGAGATGGAATGTCACTCTGTTGCCCAGGCTGGAGTGTAGTGGTATGATCTCAGCTCACCGCAATCTCCATCTTGTGGATTCAAGTGATTCTCGCCTTGGCCTCTGCAGTAGCTGCAATTACAGGCGCATGCCACCACGCCTGGCTAATTTTTGTATTTTTAGTAGAGACAGGGTTTCATCATGTTGACCAGGCTGGTCTCGAACTGCTAACCTCAAGTGATCTGCCTGCCCCAGCCTCCCAAAGTGCTGGGATTACAGGAATGAGCCACTGTGCCTGGCCAAAAATTATCTTTAATCATATCAAAGAATTTTGCTGTGTGTCTTAGGTTGAATTTGATGGGGACAATTCTCTGAGGCAGAAATTTGCTTGCAGAAGGTTAACTGGGGAGAGCTGTCAATAGCAGGATTAAGCAGGGATGTTGGACTGTGATGCAGTTCGCACAGAGGCCTCAGCTGATTTTATGGGGGAATCCGTGGAGCAGGGACGGCTGTACTAACTGGGACAAGGGGCTGGGCCTTGCAGGCTGGCTGTCCCTGGGGAATGAACATGATTTTAGGTGAAGCAGCCCCCTTCTGTAGAAGGGAATTCCCCAGTAGACTGAGAGCCACCACTGTCTGGGTCATAAATGGGGAATTTGGGAGCTTGGTTGGCGTGGCACTGCACAGCATCTATGACGCCAATGTTGCAGGACACTTAAGAAGCCTTCATATTGTGTATTTCTGCAAAGACTTGATTTTTGATACAGTAAGAACTGTCAGTCTGTGCCCTTCCATCAACTGCTTTTTTCTTTATCAGAAATGAAACAGGCCAGGCATGGTGGCTCATGCCTGTAATCCCAGCACTTTGGGAGGCTGAGGCGGGCAGATCACGAGGTCAGGAGTGCGAGACCAGCCTGACCAACAGGGTGAAAGCCCCGTCTCTACAAAAAATACACACACACAAAATTAGCCAGGCGTGATAGCCTTCATCTGTAATCCCAGCTACTCAGGAGTCTGAAGCAGGAGAATCGCTTGAACCTAGGAAGTGGAGGTTGCAGTGAGCTGAGATTGTTCTATTGCACTCCAGCCTGGGTAACAGAGTAAGACTCCATCAAAAAAAAAAAAAAAAAACAACCAAGTGGCTGAATAGTTCAATTGAAAGGCAGACAGCTTGACATACGTTTTCAGCAAACGCTTTTCCAGAGTTCAGGTGCTCCCAGATGCTCCAAGTGATAGGCATGGTAAACTCCTCCTAGATGTGTTTCTTGGCTTTTTGTTTTGTTTTTTAAGACAGGGTCTTGCTCTGTCACAGACTGGAGTGGAGTGACCGTGGCTCACTGCAGCCTTGCCCTACTGGGCTTCAGCAATCCTCCTGCCTCAGCCTCCTGAATAGCTGGAACTACAGGCATATGCCACCACACCTGGCTAATTAAAAAAAAAAAATTTTTTTAAGATGGAGTCTCGCTCTGTCGCCCAGCCTGGAGTACAGCAGTGTGATCTCGGCTCACTGCAATCTCTGCCTCCCAGGTTCAAGCAATTCTTTTGCCTCAGCCTCCCAAGTAGCTGGGATTGCAGGTACTGTCACCACGCCTGGCTAATTTTTGTGTTTTTAGTAGAGACAGTGTTTCGCCATGTTGGCCAGGCTGCTCTCTAACTCCTGACCTCAGGTAAGCCACCTGCCTTGGCCTCCCAAAGTGCTGGGATTACAAGCATCAGCCACCATGCCTGGCCAGATTTCTTGCAGAGATGGAATTGGTCTTGAACTCCTGGGCTTAAATGACCCTCTTGCCTTGGCCTCCCAAAGTATTGGGATTACAAGTGTGAACAAATATGCCCTGCCCTAAATGTGTTTCTTAGCGTTGGTGAATCTTTGGAATATTGAACCCAGATGTGTCGCCACTGTCCACCCTCTTTTCAGTTCTGCTTATTACTGCCACTCCACAAGATCAGGAATCAAGACAAAGGCATTGATTTATGTTATATCGATACAACTATTGAAAAAGGTAATATAATTTTTTCTCTTATTTTGGAGGTCTTGAAGTGTTATGTAAAAGTATAGTCTGATGTTTTATTATAGACATCTTATAGACAGGATTAAAATAGCCACTTTAAATCAAGATGGTGATGTTTCTCTTATCCTAATTGTGTTCATGTTGTAACATGTCTATTGCAGTTAAGTCTTTTGCAGGAATGTACTACCTTAATCAGGAAAATTGCAGCCTCACTCCTGGCTTTCAGCTGCACAAATACTCAAAGTAATCATTAAGTTATTTAATATGCAGAATGTATAAACACACTCTTTACAATGGCTCTGATCATTTTCGAGATCCTGAAACTGTAAATATATCATTTATGGGTGGTAATTGAATAGTACTGGCAGTAAAATAGTGTTATAATAGCTTACTTACTAAATGAACCTATTGGGCATCACATCTTTTATTGGCAACATTAAAATGGGTGTGATTGTTGGACGTTTCTCAAAGTGATTTGTACTCAGCACATTTGCAGTTAGTAGTTCTAATGCTCATGAGATAAAGGAGCTGAGTTTACTATTGATAAATGGGGAAACCATGAAAAGGAAAACGTATTTCATTCAGATCTATAATAAAAGCAAAGATGTTAGGTGGGAAGAATCTTTTTTTTTAGGATGGTTTATTCTGAAGAATCTTTGTTATTAAGTAGTTATTTTGTGAGTCACACTTCATCTTCTTTGATGCACTCTAAAGAATATTTGGGCCGGGCGCGGTGGCTCAAGCCTGTAATCCCAGCACTTTGGGAGGCCGAGGCAGGTGGATCACGAGGTCAAGAGATCGAGACCATCCTGGTCAACATGGTGAAACCCCGTCTCTACTA
>NW_016107407.1:4708912-4715678 GCF_001604975.1 Cebus imitator | reverse complement strand
AACACTTTTTATCCAGCATATCCTTTTGACTTTTAGGATCATGTAGACTTAAAAAATGTTCAACTATATTAAAATGTATGTACCGATGTTTATCATAAAATGGAACCAAACACACTTTGATTGATTTAGCAGTCAAAATGGGAACTCTAAGTGCAGTATCTATAATTCAAATGCAGCCTTTTCATTTTATGATTGGTGTGCTTAGAATAAGCCCAAGACTCTCCAGAATCAAAGTACAGTGTGTGTCCTGACAGCAAAATCATCAAATCAATATGTGAAAGTAGTTCAAATTATCAGCTGCCAAATTTGATTCCCTGTGAAATAACTTGCTCTCCTTTTTCAGGGCTATAAGGAAAATGTATGTGAGATCTGGCTAAGCACATGGTAGAAATTTCTGCTGTCACTTCATGCACACACACACTTTCATGCAAACATATATGTCATATTTATACATATATCAATAACGCATATATATGTGATGTATATTAGATGTATATACAATGAACTTGAATCAGTCACTTATTTTTACATCATCATTTCACCCCCACCCCAAATCCTGCTCACCCATCCCATTTGTTACAGCCTTAGGAAGGTCAAACAGCTACAAACTTTGTTCCTGCAAATCCAAGGTAATAAGCAAGGCTTCAGGGAGCTCTGTCAGCCCTGAATAAAGTCCAGGACAATCTCATAGCACTCATCATTAAGTTTGCTTATTTGAGATTGACCTGGGCAACATAGCGAGGCCCTATCTCAGTATGACAGTTGCTTCAGCTCAGCTAAGGAGGAACAGGGAAGTGGGCAGATTCTGGACTCAGCTGCTTGGCTCTTTCCTCAGTGCCAGCGGCAACAGCACAGATCACAGGAATCCTACAATCCACAGCATATCTCCCAGGACTGAGGTCTTCATTCGCATATTCTTCATTTGACCATTTGGCAAATATTTATTGGCCACCTAATAAGTACCATACCCCGGGATTATAGGAGGAAAAATAGACCTAGACTCTGCCCTCATGGAACTTAGAGTTCAGTGGAAAAGACTAGACTGTAAGGCTAATTGGGATAGAAATATAATTTTTCTAAATGAACAGACTTCAGCACCATTTATTAAATCATTCATTATTTTCCAAAACTTTATGATGCTTTTGTCATACAACAAGATTCCATATATTCATGGGCATGTTTCTGGACTCTCTAAGATGAAAGTTTTTTTTTTTTTTTTGAGAAGGAGCCTCACTCTGTCACCCAGGTTGGGGTGCAGTGGCATACTCTCGGCTCACTGCAACCTCCACCTCCTGGACTCAGGCAATTCTCCTGCCTCAGCCTCCTGAGTAACTGGGATTACAGGTGTGTGCCACCATGCCCAGCTAATTTTTGTATTTTTAGTAGAGAAGGGGTTTCACTATGTTAGCCAGGCTAGTCTCGAACCCCTGACCTTGTGATCCACCTACGTCGGCCTCCCAAAGTGCTGGGATTACAGGTGTGAGCCACCGACCCAGCCAAAAGCTTCTAAGAGTCTATTAATCTATTTACTTATTCCTTCACCTTATAAATTTAAAAATTTACAGCAAAGTTGAATTTTATAGTGATCACCTATATACCTCCCGCCTAGATACTACAGTTAAGATTTCACTATCCTTACTTTATCATGTATTGACCCAGCTATTTATCACTCTATACATCCATCAATTCATTTTTTTTTTGGTGGATTTCCAATTAAATTGCAGACACCAATATACTTTTCCCTAAATATAACACTATACTTTAAAAATTATAATGATTTCACAATAAGTTTATAGTTTCACTGTTATTCCAAATGAATTTTTCAATTACATACCTCAGAAAAATTGTTATTTAGAATACTTTCTGATTAAGAAGATGAAAAGTGAAAAAAACCCCACAAAACTGGGACCTCAGAGGCCTACATGGTGAGGGGTAAACGCAGCAGATATTCCTCCCAAGCCTGGGATCTCCATTCTAGGCCAAATGAAGAGAAAACAGCTCAGATAACTACCCTGATTATCTGGATCCTGGGATCCTTACAATTAAGAGAAACTTACAATTTCGAACACTGTGCTTCATGTTGCCAGAAGGGGAGTCTTAGATTTTTCTCTGAGGGCAAGCTGTTTCTTTCTTTCTTTCTTGGTTTTTGGAAACATGGTGGTAGATTTTCTGGTTACAAAGATTCTATTTTGTAATAAAAATATTCAACAAAATGAGGAGTTACGCTGTTCTGCATAGTATTTCAAACATTTGTCTTTGTTGCAGGAGTTATATTCCTGTAAATTGGTTTTTTAAGGATATATCTTTCTTAAATATGGCTTTACTCTTTGCTGTCTTTGAAAATTATTGATTATTCAATGTTGGTCAGGCTGGTCTTGAACTCCTGACTACGAAAAAATACAAAAATTAGCCAGGCATTGTGGTGCGCGCCTGTAGTCCCAGCTACTTGGGAGACTGAGGCGGAAGAATCACTTGAACCAGGAGGTGGAGTTTTCAGTGAGCCGAGATTGCACCACTGCACTCCAGCCTGGTGTCAGAGCGAGACTCCATCTCAAGAAAGGCCTCTCTGGGATGGGTGCGGTGGCTTACTCCTGTAATCCCAGCACTTTGGGAGGCCGAGGTGGGCAGATCACCTGAGGTTGGAAGTTTGAGACCTGCCTGACAAACATGGAGAGACCACATCTCTACTAAAAATAAAGGAATAGCCGGGCGTGGTGGCACATGCCTGTAATCCCAGCTACTTGGGTGGCTGAGGCAGGAGAATCGCTTGAACCTGAGAGGCTGAGGTTGCGGTAAACCGAGATCAGCCACTGCACTCCAGCCTGGGCAACATGCGTGAAACTCCATCTCAAAAAAAAAAAAAATAAAAGAAAGAAGCCGCGCTGGCAGTGACTTGGAGAATGCATTGGAGGGAAGACAGGTGGATTAGTTAGGATAGACTAGTTAGAATGCTCTTACAGTCATCTCACAGAGGAGTGATGAGAGACGAAACAAATGGGAATAGAGAACAAGAAAGCAATGAGAGGGGGAGACTAGATTCTATGAAACTTGGAGATTGTTTGGACGTGGGATGGGGATAAGAGCAAAGAATTTAGGATTATTCCCACGATTCTGCCTTGGGTGATGGTGCAACTCAGACCAGGGTGAGCTGGGTGAGGCACTTGCCTCAGACATAAAATTAAGGGGATCCCCAAAAACTCAGTAAGCAAGAGAAATATTTTAATGCAATATTTGCAAAATTAAAATGACTGCAAGAGGCCGGGCACAGTGGTTCACACCTGTAATCCCAGCACTTTGGGAGGCGGAGGTGGGTGGATCACTTGAGGTCAGGAGTTAAAGGCCAGCTTAAACAACATGATGAAATTCCATCTGTACTAAAAATACAAAAATTAGCCAGGCGTGGTAGTGGGTGCCTGTAATCCCAGCTACTGCGTCCACCGCCACACCCTTGCAGGGCTGGGGTTCCCTGGCTGCAGTGGTGAGTGCTGTGCTGTCTTCCTTACTTGCTTTCCACTTTTAGCAAATAGTGACTATGTCAATAGAGGGAGGTGTCCCCAAACCCTATTGTCTTGAGTTGAGTTTAGCAGTAAAACAAACAACAAAAGGTCATATTACAAGCAGAGAGTTAAGCGTACAAGTTACAAAAGTAATAAAATCTTGGGCTAGACACAGTGGCTCATGCCTGTAATCTGAGCACTTTGGGAGACTGAGATGGGAGAATCACCTCAGCCCAGAAGTTTGAGGCTACAGTGAGCTGTGATTGCATCACTGTGCTCCAGCCTGGGTGACAGAGTGAGACCTTGTGAAAGAAAGAGAGAGAGAGAGAAGGAAGGAAGGAAGGAAGGAAGGAAGGAAGGAAGGAAGGAAGGAAGGAAGGAAGGAACAGAAAGAAGTAAGGAAGGAAAGAAAGAAAGAAGAAAATGAAATCTTTGAGAACCAGTCTGGACTCAAATAGCAAACATCAATTTCTGAAGTTTCTGAAAGAGTGGAATCAGCGAATACAGAATTGATCATGGAAAGGATGACCCACAGTGTCGGTATATATGCATTAAGTATAGTTACTTAGAATCAATACAATTGGAATAAGTAAATATATGGGCACTTTGGCACTCAGGTCCTTCATCTCAGAATTCCTGGAGGTTCCACTCTGCCACCAGATCTCAGGTGGCATCTGATATGGTTTGGCTCTGTCCTCACCCAAATCTTATATTGAATTGTAATTCTCATAATTTCCTTGTGTTATGGGAGGGACCCAGTGGGAAATAATTGAGTCATGGAGGCTGTTCTCATGGTAGTGAATAAGTCTCATGAGATGTGATGGTTTCATAAGAGAAAACCCCTTTCGCTTGGCTCTGACTCTTCTCTTGTCTGCTGCCATGTGAGACGTGCCTTTCACCTTCTGCCATGATTGTGGGGCTTCCCCAGGAATGTGGAACTGTGAGTCCATTAAACCCCTTTCTTTTGTAAATTGCCCAGTCTCAGATATGTCTTTATCAGCAGCATGAAAACAGACTAATACAGCATCTGTGAAAAACTAGTAATCTTTCTTTTAGCTTGGTCAATTCCAGAGATTTTGAGCTCTCAATTCAGACATGAGCCCTGTGAATACCCTCTTGAGAGAGCTTCCCTCTGAAGACTACTGTGAAGAATGTGTTTTGTTTTGAGATGGAGTCTCACTCTATCCGCCAGGCTGGAGTGCAGTGACACGACCTTGGCTCACTGCAACCTCTGCCTCTTAGGTTCAAGAGATTCTTCTGCCTCAGCCTCCTGAGCAGCTGGGATTGCATGCACATGCCATCATGACAAACTAATTTTTGTATTTTTAGTTAGAGACAGGGTTTTGCATGTTGGCCAGGCTGGTTTCGAACTCCTGACCTCAAGTAATCTATCAGCATGCATTTTAAGTGGCTGAGTAACAAACTTCCCAGTGCTGACAATGACCCCAGTACATGACCTAGACTGATGACAGTTCTCAGCCTGTATTATGGTGGCTTTAGCCACTGCAAAGTTCTATAATGTACAGAACAGCTCTAGTCACATATGTTTTCATATTTCTTTTCTTTTTTTTTTTTGAGTTAGAGTCTTGCTCAGCCACCCAGGCTGGAGTGCAATGGTGCGTTCTCGGCTCACTGCAACCTCCACCTCGCAGGTTCAAGTGATTCTCCTGCCTCTGCCTCCCGAATAGCTGGGATTACAAGCGTGCACCACCACATTTGGCTAATTTTTTTGTATTTTTAGTAGAGCCAGGATTTCACCATGTTGACCAGGCTAGTCTCAAACTCCTGACCTCAGGTGATCCACTCACCTGGGCCTCCCAAAGTGCTGGGATTACAGGCATGAGCCACTGTGCTGAGCCTTCTTTTCTCTTTGTGATATGAATCCACTACAATGCACTAAAAGATTATTTATTGACTGCTGTATTTTTGTTTTCTATGGTAGCTATTGCTTCCCAAAGTTAATGTAAAAATAGTTTACTACTGGTAACTTGCTTGGTTAACCTAACTTATGGAGCATGTTAGTACAGTAAATGTTTTATATAAACAGTTTTCGAAGGCACAGCACAAGTCAAAAGTCTGTAGAGACAATGTGACTTAATTTCTGGGAAATTAAGAGTTTCATGAACATCTAAGAAATGAAATAGTTGAACATAAATTTAATGGTTAGTGCCATTAAGATTAAACATTAAGGCAAATTGTAATGTAATTATCTCACTTGACCAGGGGCTACAGGGCCCATGCAAGTCCAAAATCCAGTGGGGCAGTCAAATCTTAAAGCTCCAAAATTATCTCCTTTGACTCCATGCCTCACATCCAGGTCATGCTGATACAAGAGGTGGGTTCCCACGGTCTTGGGCAGCTCTGCCCCTGTGGCTTTGCAGGGTATAGCCTCCGTCCTGGCTGGTTTCACAGACTGGCATTGAGTGTCTGTGGCTTTTCCAGGTGCATGGGGCAAGCTGTTGGTGGATCTACCATTCTGGCCTCTGGACGAGGGCGGCCCTCTTCTCACAGCTTAAGGAGGCAGTGCCCCAGTGGGAACTCTGCGGGGGGGAGGGGGGCTCTGACTCCATATTTCCCTTCCACACTGCTCTAGCAGAGGTTCTCCATAAGGGCTCAGACCTTGCTGCGAATTTCTGCCTAGATATCCAGGCCTTTCCATACATCCTCTGAAATCTAGGCAGAGGTTCTCCAACCTCAATTCTTGACTTCTGTACATCCACAGACCCTACAGCACATGTAAGCCATCCAAGGCTTGGGGCTTGCACCCCCTGAAGCAGCATCTTGAGCTTTACCTTGACCCCTTTTAGCCATATCAGAAATGCAGGGCACCAAGTCCCAGGACTACACAAAGCAGCAGGACCCTGGGTGCAGCCCATGAAACAATTGTTTCCTCCCAGGCTTCTGGGACTGTGTTCAGAGGGGCTGCTGAGAAGACCTGTGACATGCTCTGGAAACACTTTCCCCATTGTCTTGGAGATTGACATTTTGATCCTTGTTACTTAAGCAAATTTCTGCAGCCAGTTTGATTTGCTCCTCAGAAAATGGGTTTTTCTTTTCTATTGCATTGTCAGGCTGCAAATTTATCAAACTGCTATGCTTGGCTTCCCTTTTAAACATAAGTTACAATTCCAAATCACCTCTTTGTGAACACATAAAACTGAATGCTTTTAAGAGCACCCAAGTCGAGCCGGGCGCGGTGGCTCAAGCCTGTAATCCCAGCACTTTGGGAGGCCGAGGCGGGTGGATCACGAGGTCAAGAGATCGAGACC
>NW_016107407.1:4707168-4708703 GCF_001604975.1 Cebus imitator | reverse complement strand
AAGTTTCTTCTACCAGATACTCTAAATCCTCTCTCTGAAGTTCAGAGTTCCTCAAAGCTCTAGGGCAGGGGCAAAATGCCATCAGTCTCTTTGCTAAAGCATAGCAAGAGTCACCTTTCCTCCAGTTCCCAATAAGTTCCTCATCTACATCTGAGACAGACTCAGCCTGGACTTCATTGTCCATATCACTACCAGCATTTTAGTCAAAACCATTCATTCAGCAAGTCTCTAGGAAGTTCCAGATTTTCCCACATCTTCCTGTCTTATTCTGAGCCCTCCAAACTGTTCCAACCTCTGCCAGTTACCCAGTTCCAAATTCGCTTCCACATTTTCGGGTATCTTTATAGCAGTGCCCCACTACCTTGGTACCAACTTACTGTTTTAGTGCATTTTCACATTGCTATGAAAAAATATCTGACACTGGGTAATTTAATAAAGAAAAGAGGTTTAATTGACTCACAGTTCCTCATTGTTGGGGAGGCCTCAGGAAACTTACAGTCACGGTGGATGGCAAAGGAGAAGCAGGCCCCTTCTTCAGGGTGGCAGGACAGAGTGAGTGCAAGCAGGAGAAATGTCAGACATTTATAAAACCATCAGATCTCATGAACTTACTCACTATCATGAGAACAGCAGGGGGGAAGCTGTCCCTATGATTCAATTACCTCCACCTGGTCCGGCCCTTGACACATGGGGATTATGAGGATTACAACTCAAGATGAGATTTGAGTGGGGACACAAAGCCTAACCATATCATTACCCCTCTGAACTGTTGGATACATTCTTCAATGACCAGGAGATTTGAAACGTGGAGAAGAATACTCCCAACTATTTGTACTTTGTTTAATGCTCAGATTATTAAACTTCATATATCTAATATTTGAAAACTAAATGTTCTTGAACATTTAAGAATTAAATTTAATTAATTACATTTACCCAAACAATTTTAAACTGTAATTACAAATATATATATTAGTATTGTTGATTTTTAAGACATTTCAAACACTTCCGATGGTAAATAAAACACACAAATGATTATAAAATGTATTCTTATATTTAAATTATTTTTGAGCCATCAGAATAATGGGCTAACTCTACCATGTTTGTAGTTGTTTTTATACCTTTTTTGGATTATAGCTATTTTTATTTTAATAACATCCTGAGTTTTCATAACAATTTTTTCAATATATTTTACCAAATCCAAAAGAAAAATACTTCATAGATGAGCCAAAGTTGTAAGATGTGGCTTATCAGAGATTATTCATTGGAGCACAGGACTAGAGCGCTTCTTAGGTGCGTCAAATCTGATCCCTGGTCATGGGGGCTGAGCCTCTTGTTTACAGTAAAGCTCCACTTTTCATCTCAGTAAAATTTTCAAGATCATTTTTAGCCTGTGTTTCAGTTTTTGCAACTTGCTACCTTCCTTCAAAATAGTTTACTTTGCGAAGGGCACAGAGGATCATGTCTGTAATCCCAGCATTTTTTCTTTCTTTCTTTTTTTTTTTTTTACTTTAAGTTCTGGGATACATGTGTAGAAC
>NW_016107407.1:4703479-4706848 GCF_001604975.1 Cebus imitator | reverse complement strand
AACAAACTAAAATCCAAATTGTTTACCTTTTCTTGATAGTCCTGGTTGGCTAGCATTAGATAATATGTTCTGCTATTATATATTCACCTGTTCTGTTTTCATATTAAAACCATATTCATTTCTTGTTGTATTTCACTATAACCAGTAGGACTATCAAGAAGTTTAATTACCTAGGAGCTGCACTGTTAGCTTTCCTCTGTAAGCCATTTGGCACATTTATCTCTATTGAACTCTTTTTTGCATCTTATGTGTAACCAGCTGCAGTGGTTGTTAAACTCCTGCCTTCCCTGTTGTGTGTGATCACTGGAGACAATAATTCTTCCTGTCTTTTGTATAGTCTCCACAATTTCCGAGACTTTTTAACAGTGTTGTATCCAACATTTTTCTTATACAGATAGAATTATACAACCACACTCAATAAATAGGTATAAACTTAAAGAAAGAAAAGATAACTCTGTCTTTTATTTATTAAACTCAATACAAATAAAACATATCTTCTTATAATCACACTTCTTTTGCAGTACATTACCTTTTGTATAATTTAAGCTAATGTTCCTTTTTTGGGTGTTACAAACCCTTGGCCTTTTATAGATTCGATATTTTCTAATTAAATTTATTAAAAATAACGTTTATTGTTCATGACTGGAAACCATTTAAGTAAGTTGCTTTGCCCTTTAGCATTGCTCTGGCATCCTTAAAGACATTCTTGCTTTTTGGCAAGTCATGAAGTTCCAAAAACTATCTTGATTTTTCTCGCCCCAAGACGAGGAATCAGCTGTCCTCCAGGAGTCCTTATCTTTTAGGTAGACAGTAGTATTAGAGACCAACAGCTGTGATATGTAAATGTGCTGCTGTTGCTGTGGGACCAAATTCAAGAGTGATAGAGCTAGAAAATATGTATCTTTTTTAAAATCAAAAGCTTATACTGATTTTTCCATTTTAATACATGATTTTTTGTTTTTGTTTTTTTTTTGAGACGGAGTTTCACTCTTGTTGTCCAGGCTGGAGTACAATGGTGCAATCTCGGCTCACTGCAACCTCCGCCTCCCAGGTTCAAGTGATTCTCCTGCCTCAGCCTCCTGAGTAGCTGGGATTACAGGCATGTGCTACCACACCCAGCTAATTTTTTATTTTTAGTAGAGAAGTGGTTTCTCCATGTTGGTCAGGCTGGTCTCGAACTCCCGACCTCAGGTGATCTGCCTGCCTCGGCCTCCCAAAATGCTGGGATTAAAGGTGTGAGTCACCATGCCCAGCCTACATGATGTTACTATGCTGCACTTCCCTTATAATAGGAAGTTTTATCATTGCCTAACTGAGAAAAGCCATTCCCTGCAACGAGAAGGAAAATCTCTAAACATTGAACATTTATTTCACCAAAACTCCCCTTAGGAAATATGAGCTTCCCCCAAATAACACATTTTGACTTACTATCCTATTTAATTAAACAAGTACATGACTAAAGCATTCTGAACATAGATGCAGGAGGACTTAGCGCTCAGGCTGAAGATAACCTATGTCTTAATCCTTTTGTTTTGCAATAACAGAAATCCTGAGGCTGGGTAATTTGTAAAGAAAAGAGGTTTGTTTAGTTGGTTCTGCAGGCTGGGAAGTATGAGAAGCATGGCTCCAGCATTCGCTTGGCTTCTGATGAGGGGCACATGGTAGGTTAAAACATGATGGAGAGGCCAGGTGTGGCGGCTTACACCTGTAATCTAGCACTCTGGGAGGTCGAAGTGAGCAGGTTATTTAAGGTCAGAAGTTTGAGACCACCCTGGCCAACATGAGGAAACCCCATCTCTACTAAAAGTATACAAAAAACTAGCTGAGCATGGTGGTGTGCACCTCTAGTCCCAGCTACTCAAGAGGATGAGACAGGGGAATTGCCTGAACTGGGGAGTCGGAGGTGGTAGTAAGCCAAGATTTTGCCACTGCACTCCAGCCTAGGCAACAGAGCAAGATTCTGTCTTTAAAAAAACAAACAAATACAAAACAAACAAACAAACAAAAACATAGTGGAAAGATCAAAGGGACAGTGGACATGTGTGAAGAAGGGCAAAACCCCAGGGATGTCCTGCTTTTATAACAACCTGCTCTTATGACAACTAATCCATTCCTAAGACGCCTAATCAAGACAAATCCAAGAACTCACTCACTATGATGAGGACAGCATCAAGCCATTCATGAGGGATCCACCCCCTGGGCCCAAACACCTCCCCCCTAGCTCCACCTCCTAACACTGGGGGATCAAATTTGAACATGAGTTTTTGGGGGAAATAAACTCAAACCATACCCAAGTAACAGCAATCTCCAAAATCGTGAAAGCTGTCAGGGTTGCCATAACCACACTTTAATTATTTTAACTCTATTATCTAAGGATCCTGGGAGCACAAGCAATAAAAAGTTTAACTTGCTCAAAGACTTTGCAGAGGAGCCTCAATTCTCATTTAAAGCCTTAACGTGATCATAATGCTGTGTTTCTTAGTCATCCTAAAGGCTGTATGCTCTGAGGCGTTTACTTGTTTCTCTTACAACATTAAAAATGGAACGCATCCATTTTTAGGGCAAGTAATTTATTTTATTGGAATTTTTTGGGTAGTTTCCAGCTATGCAGGCCAAGAGACTTATCTAGGGGTCACAGACACATTCTGAACTTGTGAGCTCTTTATTTCTGAGTAGATCAGAGTGGAAACTTTACTCAGCTTGTCAACACACATTTAGTGAGTCTCTCTTACACACCTGGCCCAACTATATATAGGAAATAAAAGTTTGAAAATGAAAAACATTTGTTTCTTTCCTTTAAACTGCCTCTAAAAGCTGGACTAGGCTTTCAGAATCACGGACACATGTCTACATTTCTAAGAGGACCAGCTCAACTCCCGAGTGTTGCATGGGAAAGGGGTCAGTCCTAGAGATGACCCGTGGATTGCATTTGGTCCAGGAGGGATCAGCAGTGGCCCTCTCTGTGTGTTAGTTAGGTAGTGAAGGAAGAAGAAAGAGGGCTCTATAGAGAGGAGAGTCAGTCAGGAAGTGGAAGGACCACAGACTTCTGGGCTGGCCCTCCCTGGAGTGACCTTGAGTCCCTAATCTGGCCTGGGGATGACCCCTGTGAATATATTGGAACAAACCCAGAACCCTAAGGCTGGAGCACTATTCCCATTCAGGGAATGATGGTGCATGTGGACCAATCAGTGGCTCACCTAGCTCCACCCTATTCTGTGTCAGCCCCACCAGGACCTCATCTTCTCTGGGATCCAGTGCTATAATACGGGGATGCATTTCTGTGTGTTTGAAGTCTTTTTTTTTTTTTTTTTTTTTTTTTTTTGAGACGGCGTTTCGCTCTTGTTACCCAGGCTGGAGTGCAATGGCGCG
>NW_016107407.1:4692564-4703238 GCF_001604975.1 Cebus imitator | reverse complement strand
CAGGATGGTCTCGATCTCTTGACCTCGTGATCCACCCGCCTCGGCCTCCCAAAGTGCTGGGATTACAGGCTTGAGCCACCGCGCCCGGCCGTGTTTGAAGTCTTAAGTAGCAACTAGGAGAACTACTATTACTGACACTAAAGAAATCACGTTTGGTGATCATAAACCAATTTCAGCATTTAATCCTTTTGTATCTCCAGACTATGACCTTCTCTTGCCTTTCTTTCTTTCTTTCTCTTTCTTTCTTTTCTTCCTTCCTTCCTTTTTCTTTCTTTCTCTCTCTCTCTCTCTTTCTTTCTTTCTTTCTCTTCCTTCCTTCCTTCTTTCCTCTTTCTTTCTTTCTTTCTCTCTCTCTCTCTCTTTCTTTCTTTCGCTAATTCATTTGTTTAGCAAATATTTATCGAGATCTTTATGTGCACATGGCAGTAGTTAGGAAGGTGAGAGATTAACAAGCCTAAAATATTTTCTGTAGAGAGGTGACTGCAAATATTATATGGTGTGACAAAGTGACAAGTTTTGAAAATGACATTCTCCAAAATTGAATTGGAATAAAACATAAAGTGCATAAGATTAGCCATGCATAGAAGTTACTCAACCTGGCTGACACAAATGAGTCTCCTCCATAATAACAAGTGTAAATGTAACTACATTTTGTAATTGGAGAAACATAATATAAGGTTATGTTGTACTACTGTAATAACAAAAGTATTAATGTCTGGTGAGAAAGGGTGAAAACGAAAAGTATTGGCTTGGCATGGCGGCTCATGCCTATAATCCCAGCACTTTGGGAGGCCAAGGCAGGCAGATCACCTGACTTCAGGAGTTCAAGACCAAACTGGGCAACATGGCGAAACCCTGTCTCTACTAAAAATACAAAAATTAGCTGGCCATGGTGGCAGGCACCCGTAATTCCAGCTACTGGGGAGGCTGAGGCATGGTAATTGCTTGAACCTGGGAGGTGGAGGTTGCAGTGAGCAGAGATCGCACAACTGCCCTCCAGCCTGGACAACAGAGCAAGACTCTGTCTCAAAACAACAACAACAACAAAGCAAAGTGTCTGCTAGTGTGCCTCCAGTATCGTCCAAGGGAAAGAAAATAATAGATC
Source organism: Cebus imitator (assembly GCF_001604975.1). Lineage (NCBI taxonomy): Eukaryota > Metazoa > Chordata > Mammalia > Primates > Cebidae > Cebus > Cebus imitator. Next base: position 4,702,133 of record NW_016107407.1, on the reverse strand, counting down.
AGTGTTTGTTATCTAGATGGACATAGCCCAAGAGAGATGGCTAATATTTGCATAGTGCTCTACTTTACAAAGTGCTTTCATGTACACATCTCTTTCAACATTCACAATTGCCCCATAAACACGGTATCATTATCATCCCTGTTTTATTGAGGAGGAAATGGAGTCTGGAGACAAAATGACTTTTCAAGGTCACCTTGTAGGTGAGGAGTGGATGTAGGAGTGATTGGAGCTGAGGGTCGGTGGGGTACTTTCCACTTCGCTATAGCTGCCTCATATATGCCAGTGAAAACGCACCACAAGCCCAGGCACTGTGGCCACACCTGTAATCCCAGCACTTAGGGAGACCAAGGAGGGAGGATCACTTGAGCCTAGGAGTTAGAGACCAGCCTGGATAACATAGTGAGACCCTGTCTCTATAAAAAGTACAAAAATTAGCCAGATGTGGTGGTATTTCAGCTTCTCCAAGTCCCAAGGATTGCTGGAGCCTGGGAGGTCGAGGTTTCAGTGAGCAACGATGGAGCCACTGTACTCCAGCCTTGGCGACAGACTGAGACCCTGTATGAAAGAAAGAATCGGGGCTGGCTTCAGGCTTTTGCAACCTATGTAGCTGCACAGGGACCTGCACCAGAAAGGGCCTTGCTCTTGGTTTAATGCTTTATTGTCGCTGTCCTGAAATTCTTTAATAAATTTTTAACAAGGGACTGGGTATTTCCATTTTGTACCAGATTCTACAAATTGCACAGCTAGTCCTGACTATACAAGTGATGGCTACCGGCTGGGCATGAGAGTCTTGGGAGTTTGTCCCAAAGTTTTTGGGAGCTTGAAAGGCATATGGGATCTGGAAACAAGGACAGGAGAAGAAGTAGGCTCAGGGAGAAACATGGGGAAAAGCAAGGAGGCGGGGCATATTGGGCACACTCCAAGAAGTAATATTGTCTTGCAAACTTGCTGCCTTTGGTTCATTCCAGAATATCTCTGATGAAAGAGTTATTGAAAGTAATGGCAAAGACTACAATTTACTTTTGCAACAAACTAATATCACATCAGGTCTGTATTTTTAGTCCTTACATGTCTCTAAGGACACCATGATTGACTCTTGGCTAACAGTTGAAAATATGGCTTCTGAAATATTCTTTATGGTAGTGACTGATAGTTTTTGTTTCTTTTTAGGACAGAGTCTCACTCTATCACCCAGGCTGGAGTGCAGTGGTGCGATCATAGCTCACTGCAGCCTTGATCTCTTGGGCTCAAGTAATTCTCGCCCCTCAGTCTCCTGAGTAGTTGGAACGACCGGCACGCAATACCATGCCCAGCTAATTTTTAATTTTGTTTTCATAGAGACAGGGTCTCGCTATGGTGCCCAGGCTAGTCTCAAACTCCTAGGCTCAAGTGATCTTCCTGCCTTAGACTCCCAAAATTTTAGAATTACAGGCGAGAGTCGCTGCATCTGGCTGTGATTGATGGTTTTGCTACATATACTTGGAGCAATGGACCACACTGTACTGGTTTATTGAGTTGCTTTGCACAGATATAAAGGCACTTGGGTTTTTTACTGGGATCTTGAGTGTTGATTGTCATGACTGATTGTATAGCAGGAGGTACCTTTATGACTCACCTGCTACAAAGCCCTTGGATTCTGTGACTCAGACATACCAGACAGCTCTACCAGAGAGAAAGTGCTCCTGTGTGGCTGTGAATGAGGAAGAAAATCAGAGGCCTGTGCTGGGCCTGCCAGGATCCTCCCTGGACTCCTCTGATTGCACATTTCCTTGCTATTTTTGCTCAGTACGCTTCGCTGCAATGAATCTTAAGGAAGGCCCTGTCACTGAGTCTTGTGCATCCATCTGGCAAATCACCAAAAACAAGACGAAGTCTTCGGAAATAGTCCTTGTGAAATTGTCTGTATTTTTCGTGATCAGAATCCATGTGGTATATTTTTAATCACAAAAAAAGAAAAATTTATTATGACAAAAAACTTGGAACTCATGAAAGAAAAGTATTCATAAATGAACTACACAAATAAGCCATGGACAATGAGCAAAATGGAGGTGGAGGGGAGGACGCCTGTGACTCTGATCACAAGTAAAGTGGTCATTTCTTTAACAAAAGAACAGTCCCTATAAACCAAAAAGAAAATCCCAGCAATCCAATAGGAAAACTATTGAATGGATTAGGCCCACAAAAGATATGATAGTTCACTCAAAAAAGAAAGATAACGATACTAAGCAATAGATTCAAAATTAAACCAAAGTAAGATACCAGGGGCATGAACCAAATGCTTTGCTGACATTGTGGGATAAGCTATGGCAAATTCACATATTGCTTGTGAGGATACAAATTAATACAACTTCTTTGAATTTTAATTTCTCAGTAGTTCTAAAAATTTAAAATAACCTATCCTTTGGCCTAGTAAATCCACTCTAAAAAATTATTTCACAGATATGGTTCCTGAGTACTGTACAGGCTAAATAAAAGACATTTGCTCACTGAATGCTGCTTATAAAAGCAAATGTCTAAACAATCTGTGGGTCCATCAATAACATTCTGGCTGAATTATGTTTCATTCACACATTGGAAAAGTATAGAGCAGTTCAGAAAAGTAAGTCCGGGTGTGGTGTGGTCACACCTGTAATCCCAGCACTTTGGGAGGCCCAGGTGGGTGGATTACTTGAGGTCAGGAGTTTGAGACCAGCCTGACCAACATGGAGAAACCCCCATTTCTATTAAAAATACAAAAATTAGCCAGGCCTGGTGGCACATGCCTGTAATTCCAGCTACTCGGGAAACCGAGGCAGGAGAATCGCTTGAACCAGAGAGTTGGAGGTTGCAGTGATCCAAGATTGCGCCACTGCACTCCAGGCTGGGCTACAGAGTGAGACACTGGTCAAAAATAAATAAATAAATAAATAAATCTATATGCACTGACATGTTCAAATCATCTGCCACGTAGATGAAAAATGTAATCTGCACAATACAAATAGTACCATAATATTTATGAAAAAGGTACATTTGCTCTGTCTTTGATATGCATGTATATGCATAGAAAGGGTTTGTAAGGATGTAGACTCACTTTTTAACACTTCCTTTACGACAAATGGGATAGAAAGGTTTAGATTTTTTTCCACTTTTCATTCTCTGTGTTTACCTGTTTTTACTAGGAGAATCTATGTTCATGTTACATTTGTGGACAGAGAATAAAAATAATAACTAAGCCAAGTGCATCAGGTTCACAAAAGCCTTACCTGAAACTGCTACTGGGTGAACCCCACAAAGGTACACGTGGAATTTCTGTGCTATTCGCGCGTGTACGAGAAACCCCCAAATTCTCCCAATAAATTGCGAGTCCGTAGGTTAGGCACGCATTTGATGGCCTTGAAGAAGCGATCCTCGTGTTTGCTGAGCCCCTGAGAGGCCAGGCAGGCCACAAACACGTTCCAGATTAGTTGGGCAACTGGAGCGAACCACGTGCTCCAAATGTCGCCTCTGCCTGCAGCTCTGTGCAAGCTCAAATAGACTTCCCCAGAATTTCTCCAGGAAATGGTTGAGTCGGGGGAGATCTGGCTCGCGGCTGCTTTTTCACCTGCCACTGCTTCCTGCAGGGCCGCTTCACCAGCAATGACTCCTGCCGCTTCTCCTTCTCCAGAAGGAGCACGGAAGCCAGTTTTGCCTTGCTTCTGGTGGTCTCCCAGAGCCACTCACTGCTGGACTCGGCCACCTTTGCAGAAGTCAGCAAACTGGATGGCGCGGTGCAGGATCTGCGCGCGGTGCAGGAAAACGGAAGTCAGATCCAGTACCAGCAGGTGTGAGCGAAGCACAGGGCGCTCTGCATGGCCCCCAGCCTGCTCCTGTACGCCTGACAGGTGGACAAAACGCTCGACCGGAGCAGCATCTCCTTCCTCATCTCCAACCACAGTGGACACGCCCTCTACCTGACCGGCTTCTTCAGAGGACACATCTTGGGGGACAGCCTAGGAATGGGTCGTTACTTCTGCAGGCCAAAGCCACCGGGCTGTGGTACTACCTGAAGACTGAGCTCCCTGAGGATGACGTGCAGAGCAAGCAGTGGCCCGCCCATTTCCTCAACCAATTTAACAACGTTAAGAACAGCCTGGCCTTAAGAAAATTGAGGTACCTGGCGGTTCGGGTCTTCAGGGAGGCCAGGAGAAGGGAGGGATGAGGAAGACTTGCACCCAGAACCCTAACAAAAGCACTGCCTGACTGCTTGATGGAGTCCTTGCCTCTAGGCTGGGTGTGCTCTGCTGTATTTGGTATTCAACTCAATTTTCTTAACACCAATGGATGCCAGAAATTGTGAATCCTCAGTAACACTCTAGTTGATAACACAAATCCTGTGTCCACCAGATGGACTGGTTCAATACAGACACTGATCTTCATGTTTAATTTTGGGGTTTGGTTTCTCATAAAATTGTAGTACTCTGAAATTCTACTTTAACTATTAAAGTCTTCACTGGTTTTGGGTAGCCCCCTAAAACTTGCTTGGAGCTCTCTGAGATAAAAAGCAAACTTTTAAGTAAAAGTTCCATGGTGAAAAGAAGGTAACTAACTCAGCATTTTTCAAGTTAGAGACATAGGAAGCACCTGGCTTAATGTGAGATACATACCAGCTGTTCAGCTATTGCTGGGTCAGCAACCCTATTAAGATGTATAAATAGAGAAGTGGTGGGGATGTCAGGGCATGACCCAGGCAGGAGCAGCAGCCACGGCCTTCATCTGCCTGTGGAGGAAGAGGCAGCCTCAGAGGTTCAACCGTGTTGCTCCAAGTGACATATGTTACAATTTTGGTGGCTGAAGGGTTTTGCCTTGTCTACATTCTAGAGTTTCTTGATCTCTTCTTTTGCGGATGGACAGGTTCATCTGTATTGCTCCAATCGACATAATTTTTTTTTCCAAGATGGAGTGTCACTTTGTTGTCAGGCTGGAGTGCAGTGGTGCCATCTTGGCTCATTGCAACCTCCACCTCCCGAGTTCAAGTGATTCTCCTGCCTCAGCCTCCCAAGTAGCTGGGACTACAGGTGTATGCCACCATGCCTAGCTAATTTTTGTATTTTTAGTAGAGACAGGGTTTCACCACGTTGGCCAGGATGATCTCGATCTCTTGATCTCTTGATCCACCTGCCTCAGCCTCCCAAAGTGCTGGGATTTCAGTCGTGAGCCACCGCGCCCGGCCCAAACGACATAATTTTATTATTTTGGTGGCTGAAGGCTATTCCCATCAGTATGTATATTAGAGTTTTCTGATCCCTTCCTCTGTGGTTAGACAGGGTTCTCCATGTGGCTGCGGATGACAGGATTTCCCAAAGCTTTATGGCTGAAGAGTATTATTCCATTGTATAATTGCACAGCGGTTTCTTTACCCCTTCATCTGTGAATAGACAACTCATGTGATTCCTGGATTGCCTGGAAGAAGCAAATACAGAACAGAGCATTGAATTACCAGTTTAGACAGCAGAAAAGAGACATATGTTTACTGTTATCTTCCCTTGGCACATTTGATATTTCATAGACTTCATTTTACTGATTATATATTTGTAGCAGGGGGTCCACTTTACATTTCTTTCCAGGCACCTAGAATTTGAGGCAGCTTCTGTGACAGTGAGCCCTGCGTTTTACCTCGCATCTGTTCTCAGCATACTGGTTGCAGCCACATCGTGCTATTGTTGCTGCAAGTTCTGGATCAAGAGTATAATCTGTAAACCTCAAGAACAGGCTGGACTTGCCCGCTTCTCTCTCAATGATGATGAGGATCTTTGGGGTGGTCGCACATCCTCACCCATCCCTGCCCTGCTCGGCTCTGAACCCAGCTGTCTGCGCTGGGGTCCATCTCTCAGCCCTTCAGCAGGGAAAGCTGCCCAGAATCCATGTGTTTTTATGAAACATCTGTCAGTTTCATTTAATAATACCAAAGACTGATCATGAAATATGTATAATGATAAACTTCAGTGCTATTATGTCTTTTTCTTAAACTGCTTTCTAAAATTTGAAATTCGTTCTTTTCTTCTGAAGATTTTGGAGGGTCTAGTTGAATTTCAATGGTTTTAAATGAGTTAAAAAAAAAAAAAACCACAAAACCCTGTATGATCCAGATGTCATCTCACCACTTGGAGAGTACATTTTATTTTGGAGACATGTGCACTTGCTAAAATAGGCTTGGAACAGCCTACAGAGTACATGCCTTTGGGTCCTCTTGGATTGATTACTGCCATTCTTTCTTCTCCAACATTCCAGAGGCACTGACTCATGGATTACAAAGTGTTTCAAAATTCTACCACATATGTCCCTGCCAACTCTAGCTCAATTTTTATATCTTTGCAAAAACTTGACCTCTAATGAGGTCTTAGGTTCATTTTATAATCCACTTAGTTAAAAATAACTAGACTTGGGCCGGGCGCGGTGGCTCAAGCCTGTAATCCCAGCACTTTGGGAGGCCGAGGCGGGTGGATCACGAGGTCAAGAGATCGAGACCATCCTGGTCAACAAGGTGAAACCCCGTCTCTACNTTCTCACGCATATGTGGGAGTTGAACAATGAGAACATATGGACACAGAGAGGGGAACATCACACACTGGGGCCTGTCAGGGGTTGGTGGACAAGAGGAAAGAGAACATTGAGACAAATACCTAATGCATGTGGGGCTTAAAACCTAGATGACAGGTTGATAGGTGCAGCAAACCACCATGGTGTGGGTATACCTATGCAACAAACCTGCATGTTCTGCACATGTATCCCAGAGCTTAAAGTAAAATAAAAAAAAAAAAAAAAAAAAAAAAAAGAAAAAAAAAAAGTCAGTATAAAAGACATTTGAAACAAATAAATGAATACAAAAGTCACAGGCACTGATGGCCCTGAGCGGGCCCTTATCAGGTGCCAAGGTGGGGATTCCATGGCAGAATTGGGCACCTAGGGAAAATGTTTATTAAAAATAGCAGGAAGACAACAAAGGCAAATGTCATGTGTGTTACTGTGTCTCTTCTAAACTTCTCTCCCTTTTGCAATAATTCTAGAGTGACAGTCACAGGGCACTGTCACTCTAGAGGGAAAATAGCACCTTCTAAAGAGTGCTATGAGGGTAATGGGATTTCATGGAGACACTGAATTAAGTTAAATCCAGCAAGTATTTAATTTCTTTTTGGATGTGCCAGCCACAGTCATAGGTACAGTGGAAGGTGCAAAATAGAAGATGCCCAACATTTGGCTGGGCATGGTTACTCATGCCTGTAATCCCAGCAGTTTTCGAGGCCAAGGTGGGTGGATCACCTGAGGTCAGGAGTTCGAGACCAGCCTGACCAACATGGCGAAACCCCATCTCTACTAAAAGTACAAAAGTTAGCTGGGCGTGGTGGTGTATGCCTGTAATGCCAGATACTTGGGAGACTGAGACAGGAGAATCTCTTGAATCTGGGAGGTGGAGGTTGCAGTGACCCAAGATTGTACCGTTGAACTCCAGCCTAGGCTACAAGGGAGAAACTCTGTCTCAAAAAAAAAAAAAAAAAAAAAATATATATATATATATATATATATATATAAATAAAATTAGCCAGGTGTGGTGGTGCACACCAGCAGTCCCAGCTACTCAGGAGGCTGGGGGTGGGAGGATCCCTTGAGCCTAGGAGGTTGAGGCTGCAGTGAAAGATGATTGCATCATTGCACTCCAGCCTGGGCAACAGGGCAAGACTCATCTCAAAAAAATGAATGCTCTTTGTTTATATTAATGCTATGCATAAGGTTATTTTACTATTTTAAAACTTTTCATCAAAATATCTTATTATTGAAATATAATTTATATTTCATTTCCATTTATATTTTTATGTATATTCCTTGCTTTGCAGACAACATTTGACTATAAAGGCAAGTTTTTATCTTTACACTCTCATCATCGGAACTGAGGTTTGTATAGAAGGCTCATAACGTCCCTTGCTCTTTCAACTCTTCAAGGAGTCAGGCATTGTGAGAGGTGAAGGGAATTGTCACAGTAATGTGTCATTCACTGGAGAAGCTGAAGTTCCTCTTGTCACGCCAAGCTCAGAAATCTTCAGAAGTTCTCCATTCTCTACCAAATCAAGTTGAAACTCCTCTGCTGTTTGTAAATATCCTCTTTAGCCCTATCCTGTCTATCTGATTCCATTTTTCACCACTCCTTAGCATGGGCACTTAGCTCCTTAATGTGCTTAAAACAGTGCTGACTACATAGTAAATATATGGATACTTAGTGATGAGTGTTTTTAAGAGATGGGGTCTTGCTATTTTGCACAGGCTGGAGTGCAATGACTACTCACAGGTATAACCATAGGTCACTGCAGCCTCAAACTTCTGGGCTCAAGCAATCCTCCCATCTCAGCCTTCCAAGTAGCTGGGACTGCAGGCATACATCACACCCTGCTTATTGGTGGATATTTAAAGATAGAAACAACACATTCTAACACACTATCAGCATATGAAACTTGAAGCTATTAGAAAAAACATTTATAAGACAATTGGAGCCAGGTGCGGCGGCTCAAGCCTGTAATCCCAGCACTTTGGGAGGCCGAGGCAGGTGGTTCATGAGGTTAGGAGATCGAGACCATCCTGGCCAACATGGTAAAACCACGTCTCTACTAAAAATACAAAAATTAGCTGAGTGTGGTGGTGCGCACTTGTAGTCCCAGCTACTCGGGAGGTTGAGGCAGGAGAATCGCTTGAACCAGGGAGTCAGAAGTTGCAGTGAGCTGAGAATGTGCCACTGCACTCCAGCTTGGTGACAAAGCAAGACTTCGTCTCAAAAAAAAGACAGTTGGAGAAAGCTGAACTTGGACTAAATATTTGATATTAAGAGATGATTGTTGACCTTTTACGTGTTAATGGTATTGTGTATTGTGTTATGTTAAAAAAAAAAAAAGAATCCTTGCTTTTAAGATGAATATATATGATGTCTGGGATTTGCTTCAAAATAATTGTTGGAGTGGATGGTGGTACGGATGGAACCTCACTGATAATCCTTGACACTGAGTGATGGCTACACAGGAGTTCATTGCACCATTCTTTCTACTTCTGTTTGTGTTTGGAAATTTTTATTTTAAAAGTTTTTAAATGTTAGCAAAAGTGAAAAAGCAAAAACAAAAAGAACCCTTGTGACCGAGAAGAGGCTGCAACTGTTACCAAGCCAATGGCTTATGGCAGCGGCTGGGAAGACGTCAGGGGTTTGGGGCTTGGGAGAACTTTCAGAGCTTACTGGACTCTAGGTCAGAGTTCAGGTAAGAGAATTCAGCAATTCTCCTTGCTCTTTCCTCTTTCCTGTACCTTATTTTCTTCGAGATAGAGTCTCACTCTGTTGCCCAGCCTGGAGTGCAGTGGCACGATCTCGGCTCACCACAACCTTCACTTCCCAGGTTCAAGGGATTCTCCTGTCTCAGCCTCCTGAGTAGCTGGGACTATAGGCATCTGCCACCATGTCCAGCTAATTGCCATGGCACTCCAGCCTGGGCGACAGAGCAAGACCCTGTCTCAAGAAAAAAAAAAAGTCGGCCGGGCGCGGTGGCTCAAGCCTGTAATCCCAGCACTTTGGGAGGCCGAGG
>NW_016107407.1:4690222-4692506 GCF_001604975.1 Cebus imitator | reverse complement strand
ACCAAATACTGCATGTTCTCACGCATATGTGGGAGTTGAACAATGAGAACATATGGACACAGAGAGGGGAACATCACACACTGGGGCCTGTCAGGGGTTGGTGGACAAGAGGAAAGAGAACATTGAGACAAATACCTAATGCATGTGGGGCTTAAAACCTAGATGACAGGTTGATAGGTGCAGCAAACCACCATGGTGTGGGTATACCTATGCAACAAACCTGCATGTTCTGCACATGTATCCCAGAGCTTAAAGTAAAATAAAAAAAAAAAAAAAAAAAAAAAAAAGAAAAAAAAAAAGTCAGTATAAAAGACATTTGAAACAAATAAATGAATACAAAAGTCACAGGCACTGATGGCCCTGAGCGGGCCCTTATCAGGTGCCAAGGTGGGGATTCCATGGCAGAATTGGGCACCTAGGGAAAATGTTTATTAAAAATAGCAGGAAGACAACAAAGGCAAATGTCATGTGTGTTACTGTGTCTCTTCTAAACTTCTCTCCCTTTTGCAATAATTCTAGAGTGACAGTCACAGGGCACTGTCACTCTAGAGGGAAAATAGCACCTTCTAAAGAGTGCTATGAGGGTAATGGGATTTCATGGAGACACTGAATTAAGTTAAATCCAGCAAGTATTTAATTTCTTTTTGGATGTGCCAGCCACAGTCATAGGTACAGTGGAAGGTGCAAAATAGAAGATGCCCAACATTTGGCTGGGCATGGTTACTCATGCCTGTAATCCCAGCAGTTTTCGAGGCCAAGGTGGGTGGATCACCTGAGGTCAGGAGTTCGAGACCAGCCTGACCAACATGGCGAAACCCCATCTCTACTAAAAGTACAAAAGTTAGCTGGGCGTGGTGGTGTATGCCTGTAATGCCAGATACTTGGGAGACTGAGACAGGAGAATCTCTTGAATCTGGGAGGTGGAGGTTGCAGTGACCCAAGATTGTACCGTTGAACTCCAGCCTAGGCTACAAGGGAGAAACTCTGTCTCAAAAAAAAAAAAAAAAAAAGAAGAAGAAGAAGAAGAATACATCATAGTCCCTGAGCTCAAAGAACAAATAGTCTACTAGGTGACTTGAGACTGTACATAAAGGATTATGACAGATTGGAACAGATTGGGGGCACATGCTGTTGTGCTGGTGGATGTCACATATGTCACACACGTTTAATATCTATGTGTGTGGCAGGGGTGACTAGAGGGTGAAGGGGCTTCAGGAGGGAATGAGGGGCATTTTAATTGGATCTTCAGGAATTTTAAAGACGAATATTAGTGGATCAGATACAAATGACTCCACTGCCCTTTAGAAACCAAGTCAGTAAGCGTTCATAAAGAAAATCCCATGTTAGCGTAATTTCTTTGTTGTTGTTTTGTTGTATTTTGTTCTGTATTTCAGAGACAGGTCTCTGTTGTCTTGTCTGGACTACAGTGGCACAATTATAGTTCACTGCAGTCCAAAACGCCTGGATCAAGTGGTCCTCCTGCCTCAGCCACCTGATTAGCTGGGATTGCAGGTATGCACCACCATGCCCAGCTAATTTTTTAATTTTTTGTAGAGACAGGTCTTGCTATGTTCCCCAGGCTGGCTTCAAACTCCTGGCCTCAAGTGATGCTCTGACCTCAGCCTCCCAACGTGCTGGGATTACAGACATGAGCCACTGGCCTGGCCTTGTGAGGTTTATCTGTAATTCCCTTTAAAATAAAATAATTTTGATATAAAACTGTGAAATAACCACTCCAATAGAAAGCTCTTTTTCGTGCTTTAACTAAGCCTATAATAATCTTTTTTTCTCATTAAAGCAATGAGCCATAGTAAGAAGCTTGAAGTCTTTCACACATCCATCATTTAGTTTTTTAGGTAGGCCTTAAAAGAAAGACGAGACAATTCCAGAAATACAATATACTCTCGAGCTATGCTTAATAAGCAGAGGTCTCCGCAAAACACCTTTTGCTTATGAATAAATTATAACTATATAGAAAACAAAATTGCTTGCTGATGGTAAAAGAGACTATGAAGTCCGGCCAATAATGGTACCAAAAATCATGTTCTGGCTGGGCGCAATGGCTCACCCCTGTAATCCCAGCATTTTGGGAGGCTGAGGTGGGCAGATCACTTGAGGTCAGGAGTTTGAGACCAGCCTGGTCAACATGGTGGAACCCTGTCTCTAGTAAAAATACAAAATTAGCTGGGCGTGGTGGTGGGCGCTTGTAATCCCAGCTACTCAGGAGGCTGAGCCAGAAGAATCACTTGAACCTGGGAGGTGGAGATTACAGTAAGCCAAGATC
>NW_016107407.1:4675706-4688275 GCF_001604975.1 Cebus imitator | reverse complement strand
AGCTGGGATTACAGGCACGTGCCACCATGCCCAACTAATTTTTTGTATTTTTAGTAGAGACGGGGTTTCACCATGTTGACCAGGACGGTCTCGATTTCTTGACCTTGTGATCCACCCGCCTCGGCCTCCCAAAGTGCTGGGATTACAGGCTTGAGCCACCGCGCCTGGCCCCCCAAAAATTTTAGTTTTTGTATTTTTAGTAGAGATGGGGGTCTCACTATGTTGCCCAGGCTGGTCTCTAACTTCTGGCCTCAAGCAATCCTCCTGCCTTGGCCTCCCAAAACGCTGGGATTACAGGTATGAGTTTTCATACCAGTCCCATCATTTGGGATTTGTCCTGGGATTTTTTTTTTTTTTTTCTGAGATGTGTCTTGCTCTGTCACCAAAGCTGGAATGCAGTGATTCAATCTCGGCTCACTGCAACCTCTGTCTCCCAGGTTCAAGCAATTCTCCTGCCTCGGCCTCCCAAGTAGCTGGAATTACAGGTGCAAGCCACCACAGCTGGCTAATCTTTGTATTTTTAGTAGAGATAGTTTCACCATGCTGGCCAGGCTGGAGGCTGGTGTTGAACTCCTGACCTTGTGATCCACTTGCCTTGGCCTCTCAAAGTGCTGGGATTACAGGAGTAAGCCACCGCCCCTGGCTTGTCCTGGGATTCTAACAAAAGGCATTGAGTTGAGTTGAGAAGGATTCTGTCCTCTAAACTACTCTACATTATACCACCCTTCTCCCTTCCTCTCAACCCTTCAGGGATCTCAATAAAGGCCGTGTGTCAAGGTCATTGGGACAAAGGTCTATTCACCAGTGGAGTGGAACAGAGAGCAATCTAGCCATTTGCATGAGTAAAGGAAATAATTGTTCGTGTGAATTTTTAACATTTCAAGTCTGTGTTGCCATACAGAAAATCTCACTGGCGTCCCTTAGTTCTCAAACTGGAAGGATTTAAGAAGCAACATGCTTTTATATTTTCACCCTCTGTTACTGTACATTTAAACATCTGTCATTTTCAACTTGATCCCACTAATGTAAAGCAGTGAATTTATAAAAATGCCTAAATCATCATAATTTTTTTTTTATTCTCTAAGATTTTATTATTCATCAAGGCCACACTCGCTTTTTATTCCTTAGTTATTGTATTTCCCAAAACTTTGACAAGGCAAAGACCCTGCCTCTAAAAATAAAAATAAAATAAATAAATAATGGTAAAATAAAATTTAAAAATAATGCAACTCACAGATGTTGGATATGCTAATTACCCTAATCTGATCACTATACCTTATATGTATGGAAATATCACTATACAACCTATGAAATGGACAATTACTGTTTGTCAATTAAAAAATAAAATTAAAAAAGGAAATAGTTGCCAGGCACGGTGGCTCATGCCTGTAATCCTAGCTTGGGAGGCCAAGGTGGGTGGATCGCCTAAGGTCAGGAGTTCAAGACCAGCCTGGCCATCATGGTGAAACCCTATCTTAAAAAAAAATAAAAAGGAAATAGTTGATATGCTCAAAGGAAAAGAAAAGAATGCAATTCACAACGCAAAGATGTAACTCCAAGAGGTGCTATAGTGAACCACCATAAGAGTAGCCCATCATTTTTCCCTAGGCGTAGACCTGACCACACGTGGCCCAGCACATTCTCTGAAAGGCAGCTAATAAAATGAAAATACTTGCAGTTTCACAGGACCCAGAAGTGTTTGGTTGAGGTCCTCATGGGCCCATCTGCCTGATTCAGGCAGGTCCAATCACAGATCCCTGCATTACTCTTGGGTTTGTGACCCATATATGTAGTTCTTTGTTTCTTCTTAGCAGAAGAGATCCAGCTCAGGGTATTGTCCAAACGACCACCAGGATGGCTCAGTAGTAGAAAGGAGAGCTTTATTGTCAGTATCAGTTTGCAAAATGAGAAGAGACAATCTCTGATGTGTGACATCACATCAGATGATGACTCTCTCAAAACGGAAGGGCAGGTGGGGTTTTTTGCTTCACAGGACATACATATTCAGCAATTTTGGGGGGAAAACCATACATATTTATGAGGGGAGCTGAATGTGTGTGCAATGGGCAAACATGTCTGTAACATACATCTCATATTCACTTTGGGGCAGGCTTTTAATATTAAAATGAGATGGAATTGACTGGGCACAGTGGCTCATGCCTGTAATCCCAGCACTTTGGGAGGCCAAGGTGGGCGGATTATGAGGTCAGGAGTTCGAGACCAGCCTGGCCAACATGGTGAAACCCTGTCTCTACTAAAAATACAAAACTCAGCCAGACATGATGGCGCACGCCCGTAATCCCAACTACTGGAGAGTCGCTTGAACCCTGGAGGTGGAGGTTGCAGTGAGCCAAGATTGTGCCACTGAACTTCAGCCTGGGTGACAGAGCAAGACTCCATCTCAAAGTAAATACATAAATAAATAAAAATAAATAAAATGAGGTAGAATTTGGCTTTTTATATCAAAAGGTGAACTGTAGGACACAAAGACAGTTTGTATGCAGTCTCTATAAGTTGCTAAAACTGGCTTAAGATCTGCAATTGTCAGAAAGGAATGTTGGTAAGGTCGGTCTTCTGTCCAACAGAGTTGTACCGGTCCGGGTTGTAAATCAGTTAGGAGGAGTCTGAGCTCCTATTGCTAGGAAGCTTAGAGCTGTAGGAATTTAGAAATTTGCCATGCCAGCCAGCCCAAACCCTTGACTTATAGGTAACTTTGTTTCCTTAACCTTAAAATCCATTTTAGTGATGAAAGGGTATCTGTTTTGACTTCTCAGATCACAGTGGGCCCAAGTATGGCTGAAGAGCTGAAGCTAGCCTGGCCATCCCTAGCAGGTTTCAATCCAGCCTTCTTCCTTAAGAACAATTTTTCAGGATCCGTCACCTGTGCAGCCTTGTCTGCCCAGACTGCTTGCCTAAAAGAGCTATCATTGCAAGATAGCCTTAGAGGTGAGTTGAGCCCCTCCCAGACACTCACTATATTGGCCTGGTTTATTGCAGTTACTTCCAGGCCATCGGCCTTATATCATGAATCCTCAAGGAATTTTTCCCCCTTCTCCTCCTTGTAGTCAACCGTCCAGGCCTTCCTATGTGATTGGTGAGTAGTTTTCAATCACTTATGGTCCTTATGAACACATCACTTTGTATTTGCAGGGTTGTCTCCCCGGATACATTCGAAGTCGCTTATGAGAAGGAACCTCGTACGTGTCCTTTATACCTTTCTATTGCATCTTGCACAGCACTGCATACATTTGATGCCCAGTGAAGGGGACATGTCTTTCCAGTGGAAGAAGATATGGGATAGATAAAGTATGAAATAAAAGTTTCCTAGGCCGGGTGCAGTGGCTCATGCCTGTAATCCTGGCACTTTGGGAAGCCAAGGCTAGCAGATCACTTGAGGTCAGGAGTTCAAGACTAGCCGGGCAAACATGGTGAAACCCTGTCTCTACTAAAAATAAAAATAAAAAAAATTAGCCAGGCATGGTGGTGGTCACTTGCAATCCCAGCTACTCAGGAGGCTGAGGCAGGACAATTGCTTGAACCAAGAAGGCAAAGGTTGCAGTGAGCTGAGATCGCGCCATTGCACTCCAGCCTGGGTGACAAAAAAGAAAAAAGTTTTCTAATAGTTAAAAAGCAGAGAGAGCTAGAAAGGGAAATTAGGAAAGGGGAGGAAACAACAACAAAAAGAAAAGAGAAGAATACTCCTTTGTTCCTTGGGCTGTTAGCATTCTTTCCCATCTGAGAGTTAATGTTGAATCTGCTAAGTGCTGTGTCATAATAAAACGTCCAAGGTGTGTGTATTTTATAGTCCATCATCAAAGGTATTTAATGTTTAACTCCACTGTGATTTCTGTGTGAATGTTGACTCAAAGGCCCCCCTTTTCACTATGGCAGGAAACTCAGTGTTGTCCTTGAATAAGAATTGAATCATTCTTATTCAACACATGTTATTTTCAACACAGTATGGCATGGGGGCATTTATTGGATAGTTCCTCAGTATATCTCATTTCATTTCCATAAACTTCTTTTTCTTTCTTTTCTTTTCTTTCTTTCTTTCTTTTTTTTTTTTATTTTTGAGACAGCATCGTTTTCTGTCACCCAGGCTGGCGTGCAGTAGCATGATCTCAGCTCACTGTAGCCTCCACCTCCTGTGTTCAGGCGATCTCCCACCTCAGCCTACTGAGTAGCTGGGACTACAGGTGTGTGCCACCATGCCCGGCTAATTTTTTAAATTTTTGAACAGACAGAGTTTTGCTATGTTGCCCAGGCTGGTCTTGAACTCCTGGGCTCAAGCAATCCACCTGCTTTGGCCTCCTAAAGTGTTGGGACTACAGGCATGACCGCTACACCCAGACCCTAGACTAATTTTAATAAAAGCAATAAGGATATAGAAAATACTTTCCCCTATCATGAAATAAAAAGTAGACACTCATTGCTATTATTTCATGATTGCTATCAACTCCTTGCTATTAAATTCAATTTGACAGTCTATGGTGCAGTAGAGTTCTCATAACTAATGTAATAGCTCTTCACTTTGTCCCTACATATCAAGTATTGTCTATTATGGTTTCAACAATTCATGTGCTAAAATGCAAAGTGTCCTGTTAAATGCAGAGTCATTTATAAAATCAGTACAATAACTTAGACAATTGAAATTGATCTCCATTGCTTAAACACGGGAGGCGGAGGTTGTTGTGAGCTGAGATCATGCCATTGCACTCTAGTCTGGGTGACAGAGCAAGACTCCATCTCAAAAAAAAAAAAAAAAGAAAGAAAGTGATTTCCTCTATGTAACACCAAAAGCAAGTAAAAGCATAGATACATTTCTCAGCAAGAGGTAGTGAAACACGGGGCTGGTTTCCTCTTCCTATCAATTCTGAAGCACCGGTCCCTGGCATCTGCTCAGAACCTGGCTGCATGCTCCGGATCAGAGTCAGTTATTTGTCACTGATATGGGTGTAAGGCTTGTCACCATTTATCCAGGATGTTTGACACATCCAACTCATTCAAGAATGCACTGGCAGAAATCAAAGATTACCTGGGGCCAGGCATGGTGGCTCATGCCTATAATCCCAGAAATTTGGGAGGCCGAGGCGGGCAGATCACCTGGGATGGGGAATTCAAGACTAGCCTGGCCAACATGACGAAACCGTGTCTCTACTAAAAATACAAAAAAAATTAGCTGGGCCTGGTGGCACAGGCCTGTAGTCCCAGCTACTGGGGAGGCTGAGGCAGGAGAATCGCTTGAACCTGAGAGGCGGAGGTTGCAGTGAGCCAGGATCATGCCACTGCACTCTAGCGTAGGTGACAGAGCAAGACTCTATCTCAAAAAAATATAATAATAAATAAAACAAACAAACAAAAAAGAAACCACAAAGATTATTTGGAACAACTCAGAAGAAAGTGAAACACTTGGAAATAATTTTCAACCTGAGAAAAATTCCTGTGTATCAAACATTCCGAGTTATTATTATTTCACAATGCAGTCAGATAAAGGTCTTTTAATGTGTCTCAATTTTTACAAACTTTCCATTTTTTAAGTGCAGAGACTGCCTGTTTTTATGTTGTTCATGGATATCAAGGGCATGCCCTAAAGGCATGCAAAGGAAACTATTGAAAAGTAAAAATTATGGAGCTCAGGAGATTACAGAAATAATGTTAATTAAATACCTTGTTGTTATTTTATTTTTTTACTAACATACAGACTACAACAGTGGTTCTAGTCCCGAGTCCAGAGGTGAGGGAAGGAACTCAGTTAGACAGCTCTACCGGGAAGTTTATCTGCAAATAGGAAAGTTATTTTACTGACATTTACACATATTAGAGCCCATGTGTTGACTGTATGTTATGGGTATGTAGGTGGTCTGGATAGAGCCGTACACGTTTTTTTGCTGAGTCCTCGTTGTTATCTAAGATGTAATATGTGGTCCTGGACCTGGTTTGGTCTGTGACTCTAACAAGAATTTAAATCATAACCTGGATCTTCAAGGCATGAGTCTAGAGCTGTGTTGTCCAGTAAGGTAGCCACTCCATATGTAATTATTTACACTTCATTTAAATGCAACAAAAACTTCAGTTTTCAATAGCCACATCTCAATTGGTCCATAGTCACATATGATTAGTGGCTCAGGTAGAGATTTCCATCATCACCAGAAGTTCTGTGGACTATGCTGGATGGATCCTGGGACCGTGTTTGTGAACCAGCAGCAGAAACCCCACCTGGGAGCTTGGAAGAAATGCAGAATGTCAGCTCTGTCCAGACCTATTGAGAGAGAATCTGCTTTTTATGGCAATCCCGGGTGATTTATGTACCATTCCAGTGTAAGAAGTACTGCTCTAGACAACCAAGCTGTAAACCAAAAATAAAATTCTAAGGCCCCCTAACCATCTGAACAGACTTCCTCCTTGGCCAGAATACTCCTAAAATTTAACCTGAAAAACTGGTCCAGGCCATGACAGAAACCCATAACCAATTGTTAACCAGAAAATTTTTAAATCTACCTACTGCCTGGAGGCTCCCCAACCCTGACCCTTTGCTTCCAGTTGTCCTGCCTTTCTGAACTAAACCCTTTATTTCTTAAATGTATTGGATTGAAGTCTCATGCCTCCCTAAAATGTTTCTTATCAGACGTGCCTCATTATGCCCCTCTGACCTTAACGTGAACACAGACTTTAAGTCTGATAAGAAACATTTTATAACCTATTCTCTCTGAAGTCTACTACCTGAAGGCTTCCTCTGCAAATAAGAACTTTGGTCTCTACAATTCTTTATCTTAACCCAGACATTTCCTTTCTATTGATCCCAGGTCTTTAGAGAAACTTGACCAATTGTTAACCAGAAAATTTTTAAATCTACCTACTGCCTGGAGGCTCCCCAACCCTGACCCTTTGCTTCCAGTTGTCCTGCCTTTCTGAACTAAACCCTTTATTTCTTAAATGTATTGGATTGAAGTCTCATGCCTCCCTAAAATGTATGAAGCCAAGCCACACCCTACCACCTTGGGCACTCGTTCTCAGGGCCTCCTGAGGGCTGTGTCCCGGGCCATGGTTACTCCTATTTGGCTCAGCATAAATCTCCTCAAATATTTTACAAAGTTTGACTCTTTTCATCAACAGAGGAAACGTACCCCTGTCTGGGTCTGTCCCGCAGACCCAGGCTTGTACGACAGATGAATAAAGTACACTCACACAGATCTCTTTCCTGTCAGTCTGACCAAAGGGCTCTGCTGCCTCAGTCTGCAGGACTGCCTCAGTCAGCCACTGAAGTTCACATTTATTTAGTACAGATTAAATAACAAAGGTTGTGAGTAACACCACTAGAAGGTAATTAACAATGCCGACCCCTGAGTGGAAAGCAATCATGCACCCTTGGATGGTCAAAGATTAGTCTTAGGACCACATAAGTAAACAAGCTATTTAGACAAACTCCCTTACATTCCTATGTTATTTGCTTTTCTGCTATTAACTCAAGGTAAAGAGGATTAAGTTGCCTTCAGCCAGAACTTTCACTGAAACTATGCAACCCCCACCCCGCCCCAGCCTTCCAACAAGGTTTGTGACTATTTCCTATAACTATCTTTATAATTTCTCTTACAGTTCTTCCTACCACCCTCACTGAACCCCCACATACATTAAGGCTTAGAAGAAGGAAAGAGCTACATCCAGATTGGGCTATAGGTACAGTCATTTCCTACAGAAATATATCTTTCCTATGCCTTCTAAAAACTAAAAAAAATATTAAGTGGAAAGAGAAGAACTTTTCTCTGAGGAATGTAGGTTCTTTTAATTATTGGGCCCAGAGACACATTGAAACAAGGCAGCAATTATTGCAGAATTTTGCTCCTTAGTTCGGTTATAACTGTGTTCTTGTCCCACAACCAGGAAAATTTAGGCATGCAGACACATTGAAGGGTGAGTGGAGCAGGATTTTATTGAGTGAAAAGAGAAAAAAGAAAAACAATCAGCAAAGTGAGATGGAGTCCTGCTAACAGGCCCCCCCACTTCACAGATTGAATCCCAGGCCACTACATAGGAACTGGAGGCCAGGCTCCTCCCACTGCCTGTGGCTCCGCCCCTTTCCCCAGTGCACATATGGGCAGGCCCAGACAAGGCCCCGGGCAGGTTCCCTCATCTGCACAAAAAGCATCTGATGTAAATGCTTGTGGGGCAGGTCGGAGATTCTCCAGGGACCCCTTTTTATCTGCCTGGGCATTTGGCTGTCTCACAATCATGCCCTGCTCCCTGCTTTGAGCTATGTATTCATCTCTTAAAACAGCTTGCTGTTGCCACAGGTAGCTATAAGTTAATCTAATAACGCCACACGAGACACCATAACCCATACCCTAAAGTTTCACAGTGTATATCTAATCAGTGTTATTTCTGCAAACCAATGGAAATTTCTGACAAACAACTTTGTGTTAGCCCACTCCCTGTCTCCCTCTTTTTGCCTTTAAAAATCCACTTGCCAGGCTGGGAGCATGTAATTCCAGTAGGCCGAGGTGGGTGGATCACAAGGTCAGGAGTTTGAGACCAGCCTGACCAACGTAATGAAACCTTGTCTCTACTGCAAACACAAAAATTGGTTCAGTGTAGTGGCATGCCCCTGTAGTCCCAGCTACTCAGGAGGCTGAGGCAGGAGAATTGCTTGAACCCAGGAGGCAGAGGTTACAGTGAGTCGAGATTGTACCACTGCACTCTAGCCTGAGCAACAAAGTGAGATTCTGTCTCAGAAAATATATAAAGAAATAAACAGCAGAGGTTACAGTGAGTCGAGATTGTACCACTGCACTCTAGCCTGAGCAACAAAGTGAGATTCTGTCTCAGAAAATATATAAAGAAATAAACATTTATGAAGCCCTTACCCTGAGCCATGAATTGTTCTAGATGCCTCATTCATTTTGATTCATTAATTCTCACAAACGGGCTTATAGGTGGCTTCTATCATTAACTTTATTTTACAAATGAGGTTTCTGAGACACAAAGAATGGAAATAAGCTAAAGTCACGATGGAGGCAGAGCACAGTGGTTCACACCTGTAATTCCAGCACTTTGGGAGGCTGAGGCAGAAGAATGGCTTGAGGCCAGGGGTTCGAGACTAGCCTGGGCCCAACAGTGAGACTCCATGTCTATAAGAAAAAAGAAAAGAGTCACAATGGCTGAGGCAAGACTCCAACTCAGCGGTGCCTGGGCCCTAGAAAAGTGTGAAAGGAAAATCTTGGGTCCCCAAAATTACTAAGATAAGGGAAAATTCAGCCTGGGCACAGTTCAGGACATACCTGCCTCCCATTCCATTCAGTCATCCCTCCAACCATTTGTCTCTCAGGCGAGAGACCTTCCTCTGACCTGGAAGCCCCCTCCCTGCTTTGAGTTGTCCCCACCTTTCTGGACAAACCAATGTACTTCTTACGCATATTGATTGATGTCTCATGTCTCCCTAAATGTATACAACCAAGCTGTGCCCCAATCACCTTTTAGGCACATATCATCAGGACATCCTGAGGCTGTGTCACGGGCGCATCCTTAACTTTGGCAAATAAACCTCCTAAAATGATAGAGACTTGTCTTATCATTTTCCTTGATTGACAGAAGCCACGAAAGAGCATCTCTGCAGGCTGCTGGCAGTTCCTGGAACACCACAGCTTCGGGGGCTTCTCACCAGGTGCAAGAAAAGCACATTCACGTTTTACAGTGTGTTAAGGATCTCTGCTGTGTCGTGTGCTCCTCCTGGTTCCACTTGACTCCCTAAGAGCCTCCATGGGATGAATTTGCTGGCCTATTTTGAGGGATAGCCTGGCAGCGCTTCTCATTTCCTTCCTATTTTGTCTCCTTTAGCTCAGCCTGTTGCTCAACTTTCCCCAAATCCCCAGGAAGAACCCAAGGAAGAAAAGAAAAAGAGCTGCCAGTTAAAGTCATGCCAAATTCCCAAGGCAACGTGTCGTCCCTCTCACCCTCCCACCCCCCTGCAAGGCAGTCCCGCCTAGCACCACAGCAGGAGAATCAGCTGTTTCCTGTCTAATCTCAGTGGCTCAGGCTGAGTCATTATTTTCCCTGCCCAGGCAGCTCCCAGGCGTGGCTCCTCCAATCCCTTACAAAATGCTCCACCCCCAAATGCTCAGGCCAGCCTGTTAAGGGCTGGAGAGCCAACCCATTCAGTGTCTCCTTTGAATTTCATGAATTAAAAATGACTGCACTTAAAGCCCCAAAGTGCCACTGACAGACTTGAAATGAACCCTGTTGGCCTTTGGCAAAAAGCAAATTGCCCACATGCATTAAGTCCAGCATGGTGGCTGGGGACTGGCCAGGGCCTGGCCTCTCCGATGACTAAAGAGCCGTGAGCGAAGCCAGCTGTGGTCAGTATGAGGCTTTTTTCGAGATGAGATCTCACTCTGTTGCCCAGGCTGGAGTACAAAGGCACAAGCAGGGCTCATTGCAACCTCCGTCTCTTGGGCTGAAACAGTCCTCTCAAGTAGCTGGGACTATCGGCACGCACCACCATGCTCAGCTAATTTTTGTATTTTTTTGAAGAGATGGGGTTTCACCATGTTGGCCAGGCTGGTCTTTAACTCCTGGCCTCAAGTGATCTGCCTGCCTCAGCCTCCCAAATTGCTTAAATTACAGGCATGGGTTGCCACACCCAGCCAGCATCGGTCTTGCTGGTTTATTCAAAATTTAAGTATGAGGTATCTGTTGTTAACCCAGAAGCATCTGAGACAGGAGTCAGTCAATTTAGAAAGTTTATCTTGCCAAGGTTAAGGATGCACCCATCACACAGCCTCAGGGGATCCTGGTGACACGTTCTCAACATGGTTGGGGTCTAGCTTGCTTTTATACATTTGACAGAGACATGAGACATTAATCAATATGTGTAAGATATGCATTGGTTTGATCTGGAAGGACGGGACAACTTAAAGGTGGGGCGGCTTCCAGGTCACAGGTAAATTTAAAAATGTTCTGTTTGGCAATTGGTTGAAAAAGTTATCAATAGAAAGCAATGTTTGGGTTATGATACGGGGTTGTGGCCCAAGGTTTTATCATGCAGATGAAGCCTCCAGGTAGTAGGCTTCAAAGAGAAAAGATTGTAAATGTTTCTTATCAGACTTAAGGTCTGTGTTGATGTTAATGCTGGTTGGTTTTTCCTGAATTCCGGAAAGAGGAGGGGATCAGGAGGCATGTCCAATGCCCCCTTCCATCATGGCCTGAACTAGTTTTTTCAGGTTTACTTACAAATACAATTGGCTGAAAGGAGGGGTCCATTCAGATGGTTGGTGGGACTTAGAATTTTATTTTTGGTTTGCAAGGTTCTGTGACACCTTGCTCAGAACTAACATAGAGCACCGCTGAGGACACTAACATGGACACCGCTGAGGACACTAACATGGACACCGCTGAGGACACTAACATGGACACCGCTGAGGACACTAACATGGACACCGCTGAGGACACTAACATGGACACCGCTGAGGACACTAACATGGACACCGCTGAGGACACTAACATGGACACCGCTGAGGACACTAACATGGACACCGCTGAGGACACTAACATGGACACCGCTGAGGACACTAACATGGACACCACTGAGGACACCTTTTGCCTCTCCTCTCCAGTGCTCCACTTGGCTTGCTTCTTTTAACTTGCTAAATTTTGGATAGAGATTGTGTCTGTGTACCCCCGTGGGTGACCAGCAGAGGGCTCTGAATGCAGTAGGTGCTTAATTGATGCTTATTAAGAGATACAAATGAATGGGGATTCTAATGATTACTATTACTACTCAATAGCTAACAAGAGCTTCATGATATTTAGTAGCTCTTTGTACTCCTTCTCTAGTAAACTTAATTTCAGATCATCGGTGCCTATACAAGTCCCATTTGATAACTGGGAAGGCTGAAATTGAATGAGGTCATGAGTTGGCTACCACTCAATCTGACAATAAAATTCAGTCTTCCTTGTTGGCACCTTGAAGCTTTATTGTTTAGGAGGAGCAGAGATCTAAGAGGGAAACAAATGTCATAACCGGTCACTTGGGGTGGCTGATTCAAGCTTATCTCAAGGCGACCTGAGACAAGAAAATTGCATTTGTTCTGTGGCTGCAGAATTTTTTCAGGGGCAGATGCACAGGGGCAGGGCCTCTGGGGTCCTTGGGGAAGGCTGTTTTTCATGAGAAGCCCCGAAAGGAAGAAGGACTGGGAAGTGGGGTGAAATGAACAAACAAAAGTAGGAAGCCATTCTGTGATGGGCATGTGCTGGGGCTGCCTCCATGCGTTCATCTCTGTCAGGAATCAGAGACGTCCTGGAGCCCCAGACAAGAGCACTTATTGAATATTTCCCAATACCTTCACACTCACGGAAACAGAGGAAATGTTTCAAGGAGACGATGACATCATGCTCACTTTTGCATGTA
This sequence comes from Cebus imitator, assembly GCF_001604975.1. Classification (NCBI taxonomy): domain Eukaryota; kingdom Metazoa; phylum Chordata; class Mammalia; order Primates; family Cebidae; genus Cebus; species Cebus imitator. The sequence goes on along the minus strand of NW_016107407.1, from coordinate 4,675,878 downwards.
GCTCCAAGTTGTGCTGCACCCTTTATTGTCAGTCTGCAAACTCCCACGCTTAGCTTTTCCCTTCAACTTCAACCCAGGGAGGTGGAGTAAGCGGATTCCTCCATGTCCACATAGGACTCGATTCTCTCTCTGTCTTTTCTTTTCTTTTTTTTTTTTTTTTTTTTTTTTTTTT
>NW_016107407.1:4664729-4675574 GCF_001604975.1 Cebus imitator | reverse complement strand
AGTCTCACTCTGTCACCTGGGCTGGAGTGCAGTGGCTCCATCATGGTTCACTGCAGCCTTCCCAGGCTCAAGCCATCCTTCCACCTCAGCCTCCTGAGTAGCTGGGACTACAGACGGCATCACCACACTGGCTATGTTGCCCAGGCTGGTCTCAAACTCCTGGACTCAAGAGATCCTCCTGCCTTGGCCTCCCAAAGTGCTGGGATTAAAGGTGTGAGCCACCATGCCTGGACTGATTCTCACTCTTTGTCTCTCTCTCTCTTTTTCCCAAGAAGACGTCTCTCTCTGTCACCCAGGCTGGAGTGCAATGGCGCAATCTCAGCTCACTGCAACCTTCACCTCCCAGGTTCAAGCAATTTTACTGCCTCAGCCTCCCAAGTAGCTGGGATTACAGGCACCTACCATCATGCCTGGCTAATTTTTTTATATTTTTGGTAGAGACGGGATTTTGCCATGTTGGCCAGGCTGGTCTTGAACTCCTGACCTCAGATGACCCACTGGCCTCAGCCTCCCAAAGTGCTGGGATTACAGGCATCAACCACTGCGCCTGGCCTGATTCTCTTTTCTTGATAGAGTGAGACAGAATCTCACTCTGTCACCTGGGCTGGAGAGCAGTGATGCAATCATAGCTCACTACAGCCTCGAACTCCTGGGCTCAAAGTCCACAGCTCACTGCCTTAGCCTCTAAGGAGCTGGGACCGCCGGCACGCGCTACCATACCCAGATAATTTTTGCATTTTTTTGGTAAAGAAGGGGTCTCTCATTGTTGCCCAGGCTGGTCCTGAATTCCTGGTCATCCTCTTGCCTTGGCCTCCCAAAATGCTGAGACTACAGGTATGAGCCACTGCACCAAGCCAGGACTCTGATTCTTAAATGGCCACATTAGTGAATCAGCGTTTTTGGAGAGTCATTGTTTAGCGGGTCACTTTGCACAGATTTTCCGAGAACCCACCTGGAGAAGGCCACTCACATTATGGCCTTGACCAGTGGTGTCATCAACACATAGCCCAGAGGGACCACCTGTGAGTAAAGTTCATGGCAAGGGAACTTTCCATCCCAGGGAGAAGTCAGGGCTTTGCACAATGGCTTATGGATGACACACAACTTTTATCTTTATTAATTAAAAGCAGTAAGAGTTTAAATTATGATAGTAAAAATGGTAATTTTATGTAGCATTTTACTTTTTTGAAGTCCTGAGATATTGCAGCATTGCCCTCCTTTAAACACAGGAAGAATCTATTCCTTCCTTTGTGTCCTTATTTAGAGCTTATCTCTAGGTGACATGAAAGAGACAGAGCACACTAAACTTAAACCAGAAGTCCTGAGTTTGAATCCTGATCTATCACTTATTAGTTAGAGGGACTAAAATATTCACTCAAAATATTTTATTCTCTGAACCTTGGTTTTCTAATCTGTAAGACAAAGATAATCATAAAATTTATCTCAAAGTATTATTGCAAGGATTATATGAGGTCTCAAGCAAGAAGTCAGGCTTTCAATAATTACTTGATGGAAGAAGGAATTACACTGTATCCTAATGAATCAATCAACATGCCTCAACTGGAACTGGCTTCATGCCGGTAATGGAATAGGACTTACTCATCTTTGTGCCCTGGCACCCAGCAAGTGCCCAGCCCATAATGGGTGCTGAATAAATGTTATTGCATAATAAATGAATGAGCCTTGTAACTCATGACACCACTAGGGCAACTAGTCTGGGCAGTGTTGTGAAGAGCTCTGCTGAGCTGGAGAGGACTGAATTGCCAGGGGTCGGAGTAGCCGATTGAGACAACAAACTAAATGAAAGTGAGAGTCTTGGCCAGGTGCAGTGGCTCACCCGCAGCCTTGAACTCTTGGGCTCAAGTGATCCTGCCGTCTCAGCCTCCCAAGTAGCTGGAGCTACAGGAATGCACAACCACACCTGGCTAATTTTTGTATTTTTTATAGTGATGGAGTCTCATTATATTGCTGATCTTGAACTTCCGGTGATCCTCCTGCCTTGGCCTCCCAAAGCGTTGGGATTACAGGTGTGAGTCACTGCGCCTGGCTAGAACTCTGATTCTTAAATGGCCTTATTAAAGAACCAGCATTTTTGAGAGTCGTTGCATTTAAGGGAGTCATTATGCACTCATGCTTCAGGACATCAGACCGTGTACGGTGGCTCATGCCTAGAAATCCCAGCCTTTTGAGAGGACACAGTGGAAGGGTAGCTTGAGGTCAGGGGTTTTAGAGCAGCCTGGGCAACATAGTGAGACCTCATCTCTACTAAAAATAAAAATAAATAAATAAATTAGCTGGGTATGGTGGTAACAGGCTGGGTATGGTGGTAACAGGCCTTGGTACTCCTGTTCTTCAGGACATCGCCTGGTCAAGTATATTCCTTTTGGCCGGGTGCGATGACTCATGCCTGTAATCCCAGGACTTTGAGAGTATGAGACAAGAAGACTGCCTGAGGCAAGGAGTTCAAGACCAGCCTGGGCACCATAGCAAGACTATCTGTACAAAAAAGAAAAAAAATCTAAAAAATAGCCAGGTGTGGTGACATGTACCTGTAGTCCTAGCTACTCAGGAGGCTGAGACAAGAGGATCACTTGAGCCAGGGTGGTTGAGGTTGCAGGAGCTGTGATTGTGCCACTGCACTCCAGTCTGGGTGACAGAGCAAGACCTTGTCAAGTAAACAAATAAATATATAAACCAAATAAAGAGAGAGTCCACACACTATTCACTTACTGCAGTAGGATACACAAGATGCTAAATGGAAGAAAACACCAGTGCCCCTGGTTCCATCTCCCCTTGTGGATGTACAGCTTAGCTAGAGCATTGGCTGGTGCACTGTATCAGTGCAGAGACAGCACACAGGGAAGGTGTCTCACTACTGAGGGACTTAGAGCAAAGGGCTCCTGCAGTTTTATGGACCTGGGGGACTGGAATGGACATAGGGAGTCTGGGACAAAGACTAGGAGTGGAAAAGTACTGAATACCATCAGAGTAGACAAAAAGTGCTTCACGGTTTTGCCTCTCTCCCCTGATAAGAGGTCTTCTTTGCCTGAAGAAGGGGCACCTGGGCCAGGAATGCCGCTATGTGTAGGAGCACGGTTGGCAAGCGGGGCCTGAGTCCTCAACTGCAGCTCCCTTCGCAGACTGCAGTCCCCTGACTGCGCACCACGCCTGGTGTGGGGAGGACAGCTTTTCCCAGGGAGGCCTGCCAGGTAAAGCCTATGTAACTGCCTAGGGTTGGGCCAAACACACACACACACACACACACACACACACACACACACACACACACGTAGGTATTTGACCAGCAGCCAGATTCCTTGTCCAGGATGCTACGCCTGACAGATAAAGTAGCCAGAGAATTTATTTATTTATTTATTTATTTTTTATTTATTTTAGGGGGGACAGGGTCTTGCTCTGTTGCCCAGACCAGAGTGCAGTAGCACAATCATTGCTTACTACAACCTTGAACTCCTGGGCTCAAGCAATCCTCCCACCTTAGCCTCCTGAGCAGCTGGGACCAGAGGCATGTGCCACCTTGCCCAGCTAATCAAAAAAAATTTTTTTGTATAGACAAAAAAAATACACATATCCAAAAGCGTAGCATAAGCTCCATCCTGCCTGCTCCTCCTCACCATCCTGTCACAGTCACTGTCAGATCTGGTGACCACTCCCATCATCGATTGGCCCTTTTGGGTCCCCTGTGAAAAGTGTTCTTTTTATGCCCAGTCCAGACATTCCTGACTGCAGCTCCAAGTTCATATTAAGCTGCCGGGTTAGGGAGGCCTGGGCCCATTCTCTGACATCAGGATGCTCAGTGATGGGGTCTCATCCCTTCTGTCTGTGAGATACCCCGTAGAAAACTTTCAGGTCAAGAAACTAGAGTTGTCAGGTAAGATACAGGATGCCCAGTTAATATGAATCTCAGGCCAAGTACAGTGGCCCACACCTGTAATCCCAGCACTTTGGGAGGCTGAGGTGGGTGGATCACCTGAGGTGAAGAGTTTGAGACCAGCCTGGCCAACATAGTTAAACCCATCTCTACTAAAATACAAAAATTTGCTGGGCATGGTGGTAGGTGCCTGTAATCCCAGCAACTCAGGAGGTGAGGCAGGAGAATCGCTTGAACCCAGGAGGCAGAGGTTGCAGTGAGCTGAGATTGTGCCATGGCAATCCAGCCTGGGCAACAGAGTGAGACTGTCTCAAAAAAATAAAAATAAAAATGCTGTTGGAAAAACAAATGATATTTTAGTGTATCCCAAATACTGCATGGGACATACACTAAAACATGTTTCTTTTTTTTTCAAGACTGATAACCCTCAAGGGAGCAGACATTAAAACTGAGTATTCCAGAGCAAGTGAGACTTGCCAGGAGCCGGGAGCAGTGGCTCACGCCTGTAATCCCAACATTTTGGGAGGCTGAGGCGGGTGGATCGCCTGAGGTCAGGGGTTCAAGACCAACCTGGCCAACATAGTGAAATCCCGTCTCTACTAAAAATACAAAAAATTAGCTGGGCATGGTGGCGGACACCTGTCGTCTCAACTACTAAGGAGGCTGAGGCAGGAGAATCGCTGGAACCTGGGAGGCAGAGGTTGCAACGAGTAAAGATTGCGCCATTGCACTCCAGGCTGGGCACAACAAGGCAAAACTCCATCTCAAAAAAAAAAACTTACCAGGGAAGTAGTAAGTTGTGACCTAAATTTGATCTAGCCTCCCATTTCTGGGATCGGTGACCTTTTGTTCCTGCCACAACCAAATCTGATCTCAGAAAAGGATCTTAGGTCAGCTGCTTATACATCAGTGAGGATTTTTTTTTTTTGGTCAGGAGGCGGTGCCTCACCTTTAAATCTATATTCTTTTTTGCTCATTTTTATAGTCTTAGGGCCTACAAGAGCAGGTGTCTTACATGCATCTATTGCATAGTGGTGAAGCCAGGCCTTTCCAGGTACCTATCACTCAAACAGTGAACATTGTGCCTGAATAGGTAATTGTCAGCCCTCACCCCCTCCCACCCTTCCATGTTTTATAGTCTCCAGTGTCTATTATTCCATATTATGTGTCCGTGTGCATCCAATGATTCAACCTATAGCCTTCTTTTTTTTTTTTTTGAGATGGAGACTCGCTCTGCCAGCCAGGCTGGAGTGCAGTGGCACAATCTTGGCTCACTGCAACCTCCGGCTCCCAAGTTCAAGCTATTCTCCTGCCTAAGCCTTCGGAGTAGCTGGGATTACAGGTGCCTGCCACCACGCCTGGCTAATTTTTATATTTTTGTGAGACAGAGTTGCACCACATTGGCCAGGCTAGTCTCGAACTCCTGACCTCAAGTGATTTCCCCCCAACTGCCTCGGCCTCCCAAAGTGCTGGGATTACAAGTATAAGCCACCACACCCAGCCTCTTTTTTTTTTTTTTTCAAAGTTTAGGGGATACAAGTGCAGATTTCTTACAAGCATAATTGTGTAGTGGTGATGTCTGGGTTTTCAGTGAACCCATTATCTGAATTGTGAACATCATACCCAGTAGGTAATTTTCTGACCCTCACTCTTTCCCACCTTCCCATCCTTTGGAATCTGCAGTGTAATATTTCACCTGTATGTCCACACTTACCCATTGCTTAGCTTCCAATTCTAAGTGAGAACGTGTCATATTTGACTTTCTATTTCTGAGTGATTTTACTTAGGATAATGGCCTCCAGTTTCATCCACGGTGTTGCAAATGTCATGAGTTCATTCCTTTTTAAGTCTGAGTAGTATTCCATAGTATATACATACCACATTTTCTTTTCTTTTCTTTTTTAGATGAAGTTTTGTTCTTGTTGTGATGGCTGGAGTGCAATGGCGTGATCTCAGCTTGCCGTAACCTCCGCCTCTTGAATTCATGCAATTCTCCTGCCTCAGCCTCCTGAGTAGCTAGGATTACAGGCATGCGCCACCATGCCCAGCTAATTTTGTATTTTTAGTAGATATGGGGTTTCTCCCTGTTGGTCAGGCTGATCTTGAACTCTTGACCTCAGGTGATCTGCCCGCCTCGACCTCCCAAAGTGTTGGGATTACAGGCGTGAGCCACCGTCCCCAGCCTACATACCATATTTTCTTTATCCTGCATTGATGGACATTTAGGTTAATTTTTTATTTTTGCTGCTGCGAATAGTGCTGCCATAAGCATATGAGTGCGGGAGATTCTTTTCGATGCAATGATTTATTTCCTTTTCAGTAGATACCTAGTAGTGGGATTGTTGAAACAATGGTAAAGACTTTTTGAATCTTAATATTGTTATATTTAATATCACTCAATCCTGTCAGTTTCATTCTAGAGAGGACGAACCTCACAGAACTGACATGGCCCGGCACTCTGGTGCTTCAGGATATTGTCTGGTCAACAATGTCCCCTTTGACCAGGTACGGTGACTCATGCCCGTAATCCTAGCACTTTGAGTGGCGGACAAGGAAAGATCGCTTGAGGCCAGGAGTTTGACGCCAGCCTGAGGCCAGTCTGGGCAACATAGGGAGACCTTGAATCTACAAAGAAACTTAAAAAATAAATTAGCTGATTCTGGTGGTACATGCCTGTAGTCCCAACTACTCAGGAGGCTGAAGTGGGAGATCACTTGGCTCTGAGAGGGTGAGGTTGCAGTGTGAGTTCCAGTCACACCACTGAACTCCAGTCTGGGCAACAAAGCAAGACCCTGTCTCGAAAAAATAAAAAATGTTCCCTTGGGGTCTCAGAGAAATTCCACCCACCACCCAGCCCCTGCCAAGGAGCTGCCTCTCTGGCCTCTCTCTGAGGCTCCCTTTTCAGCAGGTGGGGTGCTCACCCCTGAAATAGTATACCAGGAGACAAGCTGTGTCCAGCTCCTCTGATACAGCACTCTCTTGTGTGTTTTGGTAACAAGTGAATCAGGTTTCCATTTAAAACACTAATGCCAAAAGGGAGAGAGAAAGAAAAAATAACAGGCCTGGCATGACTTTGGAGGATGATTCTTTGTCTTAATTCTGAAGGCCAGAATGGAAAGTTGGCAACTCACCCTGAAATACGAGAGTGCTACAGGCAGCTAAGAGATAAAAACCACCATCGGGAAGCAGTTCATTCAACCTGAACTGTAGCGAAGAAGGGATGAACAGGCAAGCACTCCATTTGAATCTAGGTCTCAGCCTCGCAGGGTGGGATCGTGTTGCCTAATCGTGACGTCACTCAAGCCGTTCCCACGCCTGTGGCCCATTTTTGAAATTACTTCACAATGGGCACAGAAGCCAAATTTGAAATAAATGACTCCATGACTCAGACTGCTAATCTCTGTTTTGACAACCAACAGCAAGTCACTGGGAACTTTAACTTATATTTGGTAGGGAACATCACAGCATCATGCAAAGGCCTCTTTAACTTATCCTTCCACCCCAAGAAAGTGCCCGTTGTGTACAGGCAAGAAAGCAGATTCCCTTGTATTTGGGGACAATAGCGAGGCTTCCTCTTCAGCAGAAAGCCGTGGGGAAGAAGTGAAGAATGCAGCCTTTGGAGTCAGGCCTGTGCTTGCACAGGAATCTACACCCTACCGTCCTCCTCTATAAGTGGCAATAATAATATCACTCACTTCCTAGGATTGTTGTGGTGTTACAATGAGATAAAACGTTTTGGCAAGATGTCCTGTAGCTGCACAACAAATGCTGGCATTTTGATGTATGCTTGTATGTGTAAACACAGAGCGTCAGAGCGAAACAAAACCAAAACACAAAAATGAAAAGAAGACCTCGGTCCTGCTCCTTATTGTTTTTTATTGTTGTTGTTTCTGCTTTTTTTTTGAGACAGAGTCTCGCTCGGCTGCCCAGGCTGGAATGCAGTGGTGCAATCTCGGCTCACTGCAACCTCCGCCTCCCAGGTTCAAGCGATTCTCCTGCTTCAACCTCCAGAGTAGCTGGGACTACAGGCCCGTGCCACTACACCCTGCTAACTTTTTGTATTTTCAGTAGAGACAGGGTTTCACCATGTTGGCCAGGATGGTCTCGATCTCCTGACCTTGTGATCTGCCTGCATGGGCCTCCCAAAGTGCTGGAATTACAAATGTGAGCCACTGTGCCTGGTCTCGTTACTGTTTTTATTTCTTATAGATGAGGTGCTTAATAGCTACCTATCAACAATAACACCCGGCATACCTGAGAGATTTGAGGAAGCACGCAGAGCCATTCTACTACACTTTTTTTGTGTGTGTTTTGTTGTTTTATTTTCATTTTGTTTATTTATTTATTTTTTGAGACGGAGTCTCACTCTGTTGCCCAGGCTGGAGTATAGAAGTGTAATCTTGGCTCATTGCAACCTCCACCTCCCAGGTTCAGGCAATTCTCCTGGCTCAGCCTCCTGAGCAGCTGGGATTACAGGTGTGCACTACATCCGGCTAATTTTGGTATTTTTTTAAATTAGAGATGAAGCTTCACTATGTTGGCCAGCTGGTCTCAAACTCCTGCCCTCAAGTGATCCACTGGCCTCGGCCTCCCAAAGTGCTGGGATTATAGGCATGAGCCACCACACCTGGCTGTTGTTTTTTAGAGACAGAGTCTTACTATGTACCCAAGCTGGAATCAAATTCCTGGGATCAAGTGTTCCTCCTGCCTCAGCCTCCCAAGTTACTGGAACTACAGGCACACGCCACTGCGCCCACCTTACCAAGTCACTTAACAGGAGCATTGCACAGCCTAGCCTTCTCACCGAGGACTGTGGGATCTGCATGCAGAAGCACTTTCTTTCTCTGACACAAGTTGCTGTGTGAAGCAAAAATTAAACTCTTACTTTCACCAGATCATGGCCTTCAAAATGTTCTCTTGAATGACAGAAGGCTCGCGTGACATCATGTCCTACCCTTCAGTTTATTCCTGTTGTTTTTCAGACTGCCTCATTCAGCCTTGTCTCATCTGAAAATGGGTCCATAAAGTAAAAGCAACATCCTGTGGTTTTTACCTTGTTTTCCTTCTAACTAGAAGTTAAATCACTCATGTTTGCCATCTGCCTACAACCTGCTAGGGGTTCTGAATTCAACACAGGAATTTGAATTTTCACAAAAGCTTTTTGAAGTTTCAGAAGCTCTTTTGACTTTTATTTCAAATACATCCTCGAAGCTGTGTCGGTTCACCCACAGGACCTGGAATGGCTTTGCCCCGGAGGTAATATTGGCCAGCCCTGCTGCTACCTCTCCCATTTCTCTTACTTACCCTCCCATCTCTCATTCTCTCTCCCTCTCTCTTTTTTGAAGCAGGGTCTCACTTCGTCGCCCAGGCTGGAGTGCAGTGGTGCAGGGCAGGTTCAGTGCAGCCTCGATCTCCCGGACTCAAGAGATCCTTTTGTCTCAGCCCTGCAAGTAGCTGGGACTATAGGCATGTGCCACCATGCTGGGCTAATTTTTATACTTCTTGTAGAGAAGGGGTTTCACCATGTTGACCAGGCTGGTATCAAACTCCTGGCCTCAAGCAGTCCTTCCGCCTTAGCCTCCCAAAGTGCTGGGAAGGTACAGGTGTGAGCTGCTGCTCATGGCCTTATGTGATGTTTTATGTTCTCTTGTGGTCTTTCTCTCCTTTTAAAATCCTAACATTTAGGCCGGGCGCGGTGGCTCAAGCCTGTAATCCCAGCACTTTGGGAGGCCGAGGTGGGTGGATCACAAGGTCAAGAGATCAAGACCATCCTGGTCAACATGGTGAAACCCCGTCTCTACTAAAACTATAAAAAATTAGCTGGGCATGGTGGCGCGTGCCTGTAATCCCAGCTACTCAGGAGGCCGAGGCAGGAGAATTGCTTGAACTCAGGAGGCGGAGGTTGCGGTGAGCCGAGATCGCGCCATTGCACTCCAGCCTGGGTAACAAGAGCGAAACTCCATCTCAAAAAAAAATAAATAAATAAAAATAAAATAAAATAAAATAAAATCCTAACATTTTTGTGCAGCCATGTTCATAGCAGCATTATTCATATAGGTAAAATGTGGAAGCAACCCAAGTGTCCGTGCATGGATGAATGGCTAAGCAAAATGTTATATATCCACACAACGAAATATCTTTCAGCCTTGAAAAGGAAGGAAATTCTGTCACATGCTACTACATGAATGAAGTTGGAGGACGCTATGTTAAGTGAAATAAGCCAGTCACAGATAAACGAATGCTGTGTGATTCCACTTGTTTGAGAAACTCTCACCATTCTCTCACTTCTGTAATCCCTGCAGGACGCCAGATGCTCTGGAGTGGACTCCTAGTGAATTTGCTGGCCAACATCCCTTTCTTTTTCTATTACAGCATTTTCTTCCCAATTCCATTTGGTGGATGGGGCAAGGGGAAGGACTGTCACTCACAACACTCCACCTCCAGGCCATCGTGATTGGCCCAGGGATAGGCCTGTGACCAAGCTAGGCAAATTGGAGTGTTCTCCAGTTTGTGGAGACTAACATTGGCTATCTCCAATGTTACATTTGGATGCTAGGAGAGATAGAGAAGAGGGTCCCTTGTTCTTGGATCTTAAGCTCTATGATTGCTAATCCTTAGTCATGTTCCTCACAGGAGGCTTGACTTCTGCAGGATAAAATGAAACCAGTCCTGGTCCAGTGAGTGGCTCATGCTTGTAATCCCAGCACTTTGAAAGTCTGAGGCAGGGGATCACGAGGTCAGGAGTTTGAGACCAGCTTGGCCAACACAGTGAAACCTTGTCTCTACTAAAAATACAAAAATTAGCTGGGTGTGATGGCAGGCCTCTGTAATCCCAGCTACTTGGGAGGCTGAGGCAGGAGAATCCCTTGAACCCAGGGGGTGGAGGTTGCAGTGAACCGAGATCGTGCCACTGCGCTCCAGCCTGGGTGACAGAGCTAGACTCTGTCTCAAAAAAA
>NW_016107407.1:4654686-4663844 GCF_001604975.1 Cebus imitator | reverse complement strand
CTCAGCCTCCTGAGTAGCTGGGATTACAGGCACGTGCCACCATGCCCAGCTGATTTTTTGTATTTTTAGTAGAGACGGGGTTTCACCATGTTGACCAGGATGGTCTTGATCTCTTGACCTTGTGATCCACCCGCCTCGGCCTCCCACAGTGCTGGGATTACAGGCGTGAGCCACCGCGCCCAGCCCATATTTGTTTTTTTATTACTTCTTTTCTGTTAAGTGAACTTTCTTTTTTCTTTATTTCTTTTCTTTTCTTTTTTTTTTTGATACAGAGTTTCGCTCTTGTTGCCCAGTCTGGAGTAGCACAATCTGGGCTCACTGCAACCTCCGCCTGCTGGGTTTAAGTGATTCTCCTGCCTCAGCCTCCCCAGTAGCTGGGAATACAGGCATGTGCCACCATGCCCAGCTAATTGTTTTGTATTTTTAGTAGAGACAGGGGTTTCTCTATGTTGGTCAGGCTGGTCTCGAACTCCTGACCTCAGGTGATTCACCCGCCTTGGCCTCCTAAAGTGCTGGGATTACAGGCATGAGCCACCGCACCCAGCCAAGAGAACTTTCTTTAGTCATTCTTTTAAAGCAGGTCTACTAGTGACAAATTCTCTTAGTTTTGTTTCATATGAGGATGTCTTGATTTCCCTTTCATTTCTGAAGACTATGTTCACTGGATATAGAATTCTGGGTTCACAATTCTTTACTTTCAGAACTTGAAAAATGCTGTGCCAATTCCTTATGGTCTCATGGTTTCTGATGAGATATCTGCACACATCCAGGGTGGCGATCATGGGTTCATAGTGTTACCCATCTGTAGAGTTGTTCTTCAACCTGGAACTGCCCTGTGGCTGGGCTCTTCCCATCATTCAGACCTTTAGCAAATATGGCATTCTCAGAAAGAGCCTCTCCAGCCACATTATCTAAAGACATGCCCGTTCTCTGCCTCTGGCACACCATTTCATTATCAAAGTACTTGTCATCATGGAAAGGATGTACTTTACTTACGTGTTTCCTTTTCTCATTTGTTTTTATTTGTCCTCCACTACACTGCAGTCACCTGAGCAGACACCTGTTTACCTTATTCATTGCTTGGTTCTCAATGCATAGAACAATGCCTGGCATATTATGAACCTTTAAAATAAATACTGATTTTTTTTTTAGATGGAATCTCACTCTGTCATCCGGGCTGGAGTGCAGTGACGCAATCTCGGCTCACTGCAGCCTCAACTTCCCAGGTCCCAAGCGATTCTTGTGCTTCAGCCTCCCGAGTAGCTGGAATTATAGTGTGTGCCACCATGACCAGCTAATTTTTTGTATTTTCAGTAGAGATGGGGCTTCATCATGTGGTCAGGCTGGTATTGAACTCCTGGCCTCAGGTGGTCCGCCTCCCTCAGCCTCCAAAAGTGCTGGGATTACAGGCATAAGCCACCATGCCTGGCCTATATTGTTGATTGAATAAAATGAGTTAATAGTTTAGAACATGATGGAATTTATTTGTGATGGATTAGGATTTGCAGAAGAAACAAGGGAACAGCAAAGATGGTTGGGGAGAAAATGCAGAGCATCATGGGTTGAGAGGATAGGAGGAGACGGAAGAGCTGGCAATTTGTATCTAAGGCAGCCAGCAGGAATCCGGAGACCGGTGTTTGACTGCTCTCAAGATTCCAGGGTAGTGGAGGTTGGGAACCCCAGTGCTGGGAGTGGCCTGGACACACTGGGCAACAGCTGCCTGGTACTTAGATAAGGAGTGACTGAGGAAGGAAAGATTCATATACTGGGACAGATGATGGACAGGGTGGGTCCCTGTGATATGCCTCAAAAAATGCTACAGAAGGGTCTTCTCTTCTTGCACATATCCTAGGCAGAAAGGTGTGCCCTACTGAAAGGTGATGAAGGACAAGCTGCCCTAACAATTCCACTTGATACCGTCAAGGAGATTCCATCTGAGAGCCAGGAATAAGTGCAATGAATGGAACATTGTGGGCTGGATGAACTGGGATACAGCTGACTCTATGTCAGTTCATTTATATGCACAAAAACTTTTGTTCTGTAACCAGGAGAGGAAGGAGGAGTTTTGAGTAAGCCCATGGGAGGGTAGAGAGTAGAGGGAAGGAAGAGTCAGGCATTGCAGTCATTTCCTTCTTGGGTCCTTGGACTGTTCTCAGAGGGCTAGAAATAGATGCAGTTGATTATTGTGAGATTTAGGCAAAGAGGCGATGGTAGAAAATGTTGAAATAGGACTTGAGGGCTTTGTAGGATGCTAGGCAGCAGCAGAGCTGTTTTGAAACTCAAAGAAAGGGGGTGGGCTAGACACAGTGCCTCATGCCTGTAATCCTAGTACTTTGATAGGCTGAGGCAGGAGGATCACTTGAAGCCAGGAATTCGAGACCAACCTGGGTAGCATAGTGAGACCCTATCTCTACAAAAAAATTTAAAATTTAGCAGGGCATGATAGCACACACCTATAGGCCTAGCTACTCGGGAGGCTGAGGCGGAGGATGGCTTGAGCTCAAAAGTTGGAGGCTGTAGTGAGCCATGATCATGCCACTGCACTCCAGCCTAGGCAACAGAGAGAACTTGTCTCCAAAAAAAGCGTAACTGACGATGCGCAAGTTCCCCAGGCTTGGTGATGGTGGGCAGGGAGTGGCCAACCTTCCCACCCAACTCACTCTGGTTCCTGTCTGCCTCTCTGCAGACAGTCCAGCCTGCGTGGGCTCCCTCCCCGACTGTTTCTGAGACTCTGTAAGGGATCCGCACATGCTGCATGCATTCCTTCTGGCTGTTGCTTCTCTTTGCTGCTCCTCTGTTGCCACCCCTTGCCAGCTGGTGACAGTAATGTGACTGTGTTCTCAAGCACTGGACAGGCCTGGCTCCAAAGTGTTGCTAACTCCAAGCTGTCCCGAAGACTCAACTTGACTGACGTCTTGAGACTGAAAGGGATTACAATGCAGAAAACAAAAACTCAAAGTTCAGTGTCGTGTATCATTGCTCCTAGAGCTAGGAAGTCCCCAGTTTAGCCCCCGGCCTCCCTGGGGTCGAGGTGTCACTTTTTCCAGAGTGTAATCCCCCTGCTGGAGCCTGCCACCCCCCCAATACCTGCAAGGCTGCCTCTTTTTCCACTGTAGGTCAATCAAAGGTGGGCAATAGCCATCCTTTCTACGTGTTGTCGTGTGGTTCTATATGGTCCAGGTGAGGCAGTTGCAAGAGCTGAGAGTATATTTCTCCCAGTCTGAGTTACTATTATCAGTTTTTTGAGATGGAGTTTTGCTCTTGTTGCCCAGGCTGGAGTACAGTTGCTCAATCTTGGCTCATTGAAACTTCTGCCTTCCTGTTTCAAGCAATTCTCCTGCCTCAGCCTCCCAAGTAGCTGGGATTACAGGTGCACGCCACCATGCCCATCTAATTTTATATTTTTAGTAGAAACGAGGTTTCACCATGTCGGCCAGGCTGGTTTCAAACTCCTGACCTCGTGATCCACCTGCCTCGACCTCCCAAAGTGCTGGGATTACAGGCATGAGCCACCACACCCAGCCATGAGTTATTATTCTTAAGTGACATCATGTGTGGGATTTCAGCAGCTCTGGACTTATGATATCCCAGAAGAAAATACCTAAGCAAAAATCACACACACACACACACACACACACACACACACACACACACACACACTGTTCCCTCCAACAACAACACACAGACCCCCTTCCCAAAAAATTCCAACAATTTTCAGGGACACTCCAGTTAAAATACATACTGTAGTCTGGGCACAGTGGCTCACACCTGTAATCCCAGCACCCTGGGAGGCTGAGGCAAGCAGATCACTTGAGCTTGAGAGTTTGAGACTAGCCTGGTCAACATGATAAAACCTTGTCTCTACTAAAAATATAAAAAATTAGCCGGGTGTGGTGGTACATGGCTATAATCTCAGCTACTTGGGAGGCTGAGGCAGGAGAATCGCTTGAACCCACGTGGCAGAGGTTGCAGTGAGCCCAGATCACCCCACTGCACTCTAGCCTGGGCAACTGAGCAAGACTCCCTCCCAAAATGAACAAAAAAAAAACCCAAAATATATACTTTAAAAAATATATCTGCAAAATTACAGAGCTGCTAAAAATATATCCAGTTTTCATATTTGAAGTATAATTCTGGCATCTCAGTCTGAAGCATCTTGATTTGATTTCCTTCCCTGGTCAAGCCTTCCACAATGGAACAAGAATAGATCCTCAAAGAGAATGAAGAACAGAGTGCCCCAAGCCCAGAAGGAGCTTCTACCCTAGGATGCAAAACCAGCTCTCACCTCTCATCCAGCAGCTTTCCAGCCTCCGCAAAGGTGAGATACCCACGTTACCTCCAGCCATGGGAAGAAGCTCCTGACAGTTCTAAGTTAGCAGTGTGTGCTATTAAGTGTGGTACAGGAGGGAAGAGTTGAGGGGCAAGCATTTGTCTCACCTCTGCATGAAAGCCAAGTTAAATCTAATGCTCCCCAGGACTGGAAATTTGGCAGGACCCAAAGGCAGCATCCTGGAACAGCTCATGGCTTTCTTGGGAGGGCAGGGGTCGTGGTGAGGCTTCTGCCAGAAATGGTGTAGGCAGCAGCTGTGGACCTAAGGGAACCAAGAAGGGAAGGAGACAACAAATGCTTTGTGGCAACTGCAGCTAAGAGAGGGTGGGCACCTGGGAAGCACAGTGGTCCCTAGAATCGAAGCCTGGGAGAATCTGAGGCAAAATCATTTCTTATGATCAAGCCAGTGGAGAGTTGTGATATTGGACGTTGAGCATCAAAATAAAGTATAACCTTCCCTGTGGCCACAGGTGGTGGGATGTCAGACATTTATGTTACATAAAGATGATATAAGACTCAATCCTCAGAGGAATTTTTAATGTCATGTAGAGTCCATATCTTATCAAGAATACACTCCTTCCATTTTCCTCTGGTAAATATTTAAAGACCATTCTTTTTGTTTTTTCCCTTGGGATGGGGTCTTGCTATTAATATGTCTTGCCCAGGCTGGTCTTGAACTGCAGGGCAGAAGAAATACTTCCGCCTCAGCCTCTCAGGTAGAGGGGACTACAGGCATGCACCACTGCACCCAGCTTAAACTCTATTTTTTTTTTTTTTAAGACAGAGTCAATCTGTCACCCAGGCTGGAGTACAGTGGTCCAATATCCGCCCACTGCAACTTCCACCTCCCAGGTTCAAGTGATTCTCATGCCTCAGCCCCCCAAGTAGCTGGGATTACAGGTATGTGCCGGCATGCCTGGCTAATTCTTTGTATTTTTAGTAAAGGCAGGGTTTTGCTATGTTGGCCAGGCTGGTCTTGGACTCCTGGCTTCAAGTGATCTGCCTGCCTTGGCCTTCGGAATGCTGGGATTACAGGTGGGAGCCACCACAGCTGGTGTTAAACACCATTCTTTTTTTTTTTTTGAGACGGAGTCTCACTGTTGCCCAGGCTGGAGTGCAGTGGCTCTCACTGCAATCTCCGCCTCCCAGGTTCAAGCGATTCTCCCACCTCAGCCTCCGGAGTGGCTGAGACTACAGGCACATGCCACCACATGTTGGCCATGTTGGCCAGGTTGGTCTTGAAGTCCTGACCTCAGGTGATCCACCCGCCTCGGCCTCCCTAAGTGCTGGAATAACAGGCACCATGCCCAGCCTAAACAACATTCTTAATATGATGTGTTAAAACAAATAGAAAAGTCACAGGGTCCAGAAGTCTGCATTTTACTGTTTTTAGTGCACAAAGAGTTCAATGTAATTTTATTTAAAAGAACAAAACAATCTATTGCCTTTAAATAAATAAGCTTAATGCAATTTACATAGCCATTTAAAGTAAGGCTTACAGAGACTGAATTAAGGCATGGAGAGTTGTCATGGTGTAATGTTAAATTACAATATACAATTTTAAATACAGTGTGATCACAAACGCTCACAAACCAATTATCATGAATACAGAAAATGGCAGAGAAAAATTGACCAACATTGAAACTGTGCTGCTTTTTGGATGTTTGGATTACGCATGATTTTAAATCTGCATATATATTTTTTAAGACAGATTCTCACTCTGTCACCCAGGCTGGAGTGCAGTGGTGTGGTCTTGGCTCACTGCAAACTCTGCCTCCTGGGTTCAAGCAATCAGTCTCCCAAGTAGCTGGGATTGTAGGTATGCGTCACCATGCCCAGTTAAGTTTTGTATTTTTAGTAGAGATGGGGTTTCCTCGTGTTGGCCAGGCTGGTCTTGAACTCCTGACCACAGGTGATCCACCCACTTCAGCCTCCCAAAATGCTGGGATTATAGGTGTGAACCACCACGCCCAGCCCCCTTAAATCTGCATTTTAAAACAAGCATCCTCTGCTGGAGAATTTTGTCTTTTTCTTGTTTGTCTGATTGCTCTTTTTTTTGAGACAGAGTCTCACTCTTTTGCCCAGGATGGAGTACAGCAGCATGATCTTGGCTCACTGCAACCTCCACCTCCTGAGTTCAAGCAATTCTCCTGCCTTAGCCTCTGGAGTAGCTGGGATTACAGGCATGTGCCACCACATCGGCTAATTTTGTATTTTTAGTAAAGATGGGGTTTCTCCATGTTGGTCAGGCTGGTCTCGAACTGCCGACCTCAGGTGATCCACTCACCTCGGCTTCCCAAAGTGCTGGCGTTATAGGTGTGAGCCACCGTGCCTGGCAGAACAGGAGCGTTTGTTAATACACAGATGCTGAGTCAGTTCTCTCAGGTGGGGTCTGAAATTTTGCACATCTAACAAGATTTCCAGGTGACTCACGTGTACATTAAACTTTGAGAAGCATCGTCCTCATCAATTCCTTTACTTAACAGATTTAAAACGGGAAATCCAGAGACATAATTGACCAACATTGGAGCTGTGTTGCCTTTTGGATGTTTGCATTATGCATGATTTTAAATCTGCTTTCAAAATAAAAAAAAGCAACTGGCCTGAGAATACATAGGACCAGAACCCAAGTCCTCCAGGTCTAATGCTTTTGGCACGGGCTGTAGTGATGTCGCGAGCTGGAGACCTGAGATGACCCTTAGAGGCAGCAGTGAAGAGTCAGAAAGGAATACTTGCAGGAGGCTGGGTTCTACGAAGAGCGATTTCTTTAACCAGGCTATTCCACAGGCGCTGCATTTGTTTGTTTTTCTGTTCTGAGATAGAGTCTCTTTCTGTCTCACCCAGGCTGGAGTGCAGTGGTGCAATCTCAGCTCACTGCAGCCTCCACCTCCCGGGTTCAAGCTGTTCTCCTGCCTCAGCCTCCCAAGTAGCTGGAATTACAGGTGCATGCCACCATACCCAGCTAATTTTTGTATTTTTAGTTTCACTAAACGAGACGATGTTTCACCATGTTGGCCAGACTGGTTGTGAACTCCTGGCCTCAAATGATCTGCACCACTTGGCCTCCCAAAGTGCTGGGATTATAGGCGTCAGCCACCATGCCTGGCCAACAGGTAGTATGTTTGTGTGTGTGTATATATATATATATATATATATATATATATAACTCCTGGATATATGAGAGCCAGGGAAAGAGGAAATTTCCTGAGGCCTCACAGGAGCAGGTGTGAAGAGCAGCTGCTGGGAGAGGTCTCCACTGGGATCTTTTGTGGAAGGAGGGAAGACAGGCCAGATGGTGTCAGTTCTTCCAGAGCCCATGTCCTGGGAGTCCCAGAGTAAGTTCTGCAACACTTGGATCATTAGAAATGCGCTAACATTTTCACATCACTGGAACCAATCTTTGGGCAGGAAAAGACAAGCTCCTGTCCTCTGATTCACAAATTTCCCAAGATTTTCATTTCCTATTAAATATTTAGAGCCCCTTAGCAGATAGGGTAGATTGTGTACAAGGATGGTCAACATGGCCGGGCGTGATGG
This sequence comes from Cebus imitator, assembly GCF_001604975.1. Classification (NCBI taxonomy): domain Eukaryota; kingdom Metazoa; phylum Chordata; class Mammalia; order Primates; family Cebidae; genus Cebus; species Cebus imitator. The sequence goes on along the minus strand of NW_016107407.1, from coordinate 4,655,977 downwards.
CTCACACCTGTAATCATAGCATTTTGGGAGGCCGAGCAGGAGGATCATCTGAGGTCAGGAATTCGAGACCAGCCTGGCCAACATGGTGAAACCCTGTCTCTAAACAAAAATACAAAAATTAGTCAGGCATGGTGGCATGTGCCTGTAATCCCAGCTACTCGGGAGGCTGAGACAGGAGAATTGCTTGAACCCTGGAGGCAGAGGTTGAAGTGAACAGAGATGGTGCCACTGCATTCCAGCTTGGGTGACAGAGTGAGACGCCATCTCAAAAAAAGAAGAAAAAAAGAATGTCCAACATAATTCCTCTCCGCCCGTACTTATATATATATATATATATTTTTTTTTTTTAATGATATAAGGTCTGGCTATGATGCCCAGGCTGGTCTCAAACTCCTGGCCTTAAGTGATTCTCCTGCCTTGGCCTCCCAAAGTGCTGAGATTACAGGTGTCAGCACACACTGGCCCCATGTTTTTGACTAGTCACAATCTCTCATACTAACTCCAGGTATGGCCACATGGCTTGTCTTGGTCAGTGGGACAAAAACGACCATGCCACAAGCAGAGATGCACACCTGGGCTTGCCTCTCTTGCTGTTCTTTGGAATCTTGAGAGCACCATGTGAAAGGCTGCGGTCAGCCTACTGGAGGATGAGAGCCCCTGTGGAGCAGAGACAAGACACCGCAGCTGAGACCCTCCTGCCCCCAGGCCACCCAGCCTGCCGACCCACATTTTGGCCAACTGCCAGCTGACCAAAAACACACATGGGCACCCAGCCGAGATCAGCAGAGCTGGCCCAGACCATAATGATATCACCCAGCTGACCCTCAGCAAAGTCAAATGATTATTGGTTTAAGCCACTAAGTTTTGATGTGGTTTATTATACAGTCAGAGCTAACAGATCCAACAGGACAGGTTAGCCTGAAATATTATAAACTCCTTGTCAGCCAGGCATGTCTTACAGCACTGTTTTGTTGGCAGAATAATAGAAAGAGTGAACATGTGTGTTGTGCCCTGCCATGGGATATCATGTAGCCATTGGAAGGAACCATTAAATCTGCACCGAGATTTAAAGAGGTTTCAGAGAGGTAATGGTAAGTGAAAAAAGGCAAAATCACAGAGTAGTGAATATACAATAGGAAGCTTTTTTTTTTTTGGCCAGGCACAGTGGCTCACACCTGTAATCCCAGCACCTTGGGAGGCCGAGGTGGGTGGATCACGAGGTCAGGAGATCAAGACTGGCCTGGTTAACACAGTGAAACCCTGTCTCTGCGAAAAATACAAAAAAATTATA
>NW_016107407.1:4640248-4654456 GCF_001604975.1 Cebus imitator | reverse complement strand
TTTTTTAGCTGGGAGCAATGGCTCATGCCTGTAATCTCAGCACTTTGGGAGGCCAAGGTGGGTGGATCACCTGAGGTCAGGTGTTCAAGACCAGCCTGACCAACATAGGGAAACCTCATCTCTACCAAAAATACAAAATTGGCCAGGGATAGTGGTACAGACCTGTAATCCCAGCCACTTGGGAAGCTAAGGCAGGAGAATCTCTTGAATCTAGGAGGCAGAGGTGGCAGTAAACTGAGATCGTGCCATTGCACTCCAGCCTGGGCAACAAGAGTGAAACTCTGTCTCAAAAAATAAACTCCCCTCCCAAAAAAAACCCATTTTTTTGGCTGGGAGCTGTGGCTCATGCCTGTGATCTCCACACTTTGGGAGGCCAAGGTGGAAGGATTGATTGAGTTTGGGAGTTTGAGATCAGCCTGGGCAATATAGTGAGGCCCCCATCTCTATTTTTTAAAAAAAGAACCTATTTTTGTCAAACAGCGACAGAGTCCAATACAGATATGTTTGCTTATGCAAGCTAGGAGAAAAATATGGAAGAACACACACCAGAGAGTGGGGGAGATGCTGGTAGGAGTGGGGAGGATAAAAGCAAGGGGTGGGGGCCAAAAGAAAGAAAAGACGGTGTTTAGGTATCCTCATTTGATAGGCAGCACTTTGGGAGGCAGAAGCAGGAGGATCACATGAGGCCAGGAGCTCAAGACCAGCTGGACAACCCTGCTGTCCAAAACAAACAAAATCCCATGAAATGTACGATCCTGTTATGCAAAGGCATTCATATGTATTCATGCCTATCAGGTCTCCATATGCAAGCCTGGAGCCTGAGAGTCTGAAGTCCTGCTTGCCTCGGCCGAAGTCTCTCACCCCCTGCCTGCGTTCGCCAGTGTCCCTGCTCGCCCAGCGGGGCTTCCCTGGACAAGCCCCTCGTCCAACCCTGCCATCTTAACTGTTCTTATGATAATGTAAATACCTCTCACCCAACCCTGCCATTGTAACTGAACTTGTGGTCATGTATACTCCTTGCCCCAACCCCACCACTGTAACTGAACTTACTCTGCAACACCCCCGCCCCCCAAAAAACTACCCAAACCTATAAAACCAACTCCTATCCCACACTGCCCTTTGCTAATGCCCTTTTCAGCCTTAGCCAGCTGCACCCAGGTGGGTATACGGCCATGTTGCTCACACAACGCCTGTTTGGAAGGTCTCTTCTTCCAAAGTGCGGGTTTTTCAACAATGCCCAAACATTTCCTGAAATTACAGTATCTAAACTGTTAATAAGATAACCAAACATCTCAGGTGATAGGATTTCAGTGACTCTTTACTCTTATTTTTTTTCTTTTTTTGACAGATTCTTGCTCTGTCACCCAGAGTGGCGTGTACTGGTATGATCTTAGCTCTCTGCAGCCTCAAAAGCCTGGGCTCAAGTGATCCTCCTGCTCAGCCTCCTGAGTAGATAGGGCTACACATGTGACTCACTGTACCCTATCTTCTTCTTCTTTTTTTTTTCCTATTTATTTATTTTATTGCATTTTAGGATTTGGGGTACATGTGAAGAACATGCAAGATTGTTGCATAGGTACACACGTGGCAGTGCGATTTGCTGCCTTCCTCCCCATCACCTACATCTGGCATCTCTCCCCTTGCTAGCTCTCTCCAGCTCCCCACCCCCCACTGCCCCTCCCCTATTTCCCCCCAACTGACCCCAGCGTGTAGTGCTCCCCTCCATTACTGGGTATACATCCAAAGGATTACAAATCGTTCTACTATAAGGACAAGTGCACACAGATGTTCATTGCAGCACTGTTTACAATAGCAAAGACCTGGAACCAACCTATCTTCTTTTTTTTTTTTTTTTTTTTTTTTTTTTTTTTTTTTTTTTTTTTGAGACGGAGTTTCACTCTTGCTACCCAGGCTGGAGTGCAATGACGCGATCTCGGCTCACCGCAACCTCCACCTCCTGGGTTCAGGCAATTCTCCTGCCTCAGCCTCCTCAGTAGCTGGGATTACAGGCACATGCCACCATGCCCAGCTAATGTTTTTTGTATTTTTAGTAGAGACGGGGTTTCACCATGTTGACCAGGATGGTCTCGATCTCTTGACCTCGTGATCCACCCGCCTCAGCCTCCCAAAGTGCTGGGATTACAGGCTTGAGCCACCGCGCCCGGCCTCAACCTATCTTCTTTACACTTTTAAAAATTGTAGACTGAGGCAGGGGGCTCACTTGAGGTCAGGAGTTTGAGACCAACCAGACCAACATGAAAAAATCCCATCTCTATTAAAAATACAAAATTAGTTGGGCATGATGGCACATGCCTGTAATCCCAGATACTCGGGAGGCTGAGGCAGGAGGATCTCTTGAACCCAGGAGGCAAAGGTTGTGGTGAGCCGAGATCGTGCCATTGCACTCCAGCCTGGGCAACAAGAGTGAAACTTCGTCTCAAAACAAACAAACAAACAAACAAAAAACAAGAATTGTTCAAATGTTACATTGAGTATATAGTATTTAATAAATTTACTAATTAATAAAGCTATATTCCTGTTGGAAAAAAAAGTGCTCCACACCTAGAGGGGTGCTACGCAGGGGTCAAGTACAATAGAATCACCTGTGGTTCTTCTTAAAAATCCGAATTTTTGCGTCCCACCCCAGGTGTCCTCAGTGAGAACCTCTGGGCATGGGGACCTGGAATCTGCATACAAATCAGCACCTGGGGCAATTCTAACTGGCACCGAAAGTAGGAGACGCACTGCCAGAGCTTCTCCAGGATGATTAATCAGCAGTGCTTATTGAAAAGCCGCCCACACTCGAGGCAGCTAATCTGAAAAGCTGTGAACAACTAAAGCCGCTGACGGACATTTAATCTGTGAGCATGTTCAAGGTCCTGTGAGCTCAACAGAATCTTGCACGCTCCTTCCTGACTTCTGGTTTCCTCTGCTTCCTCCCACATCCAGGCGTCCATGCCTCCTCTTTTCACTCCTGGCGTCTGCATGATCTGGGACCGTCTCTGCCTGGGCTCCTCTCCCAGGGCCACCTTCAGGGACCCTTTGCTTTTCTTTTCCTTTCTTTCTTTCAGATGGAGTTTTGCTCTTGTTGCCTAGGCTGGAGTGCAGTGGTGCAACCTCGGCTCACCGCAACCTTCGCCTGCCGGGTTCAATTGATTCTCCTGCCTCAGCCTCCTGAGTAGCTGGGATTACAGGCATGTGTCACCACGCCCGGCTACTTTTGTATTTCTAGAAGAGACATGGTTTCTCCATTTTGGCCATGATGGTCTCAAACTCCCGACCTCAGATGATTCTCCTGTCTCGGCCTCCCAAACTGCTGTGTTTACAGGTGTGAGCCGCCACACCCGGCCGAAGCACTAATTTTTAAGGGTCTTCTAGTTACCTGCATCTTCATGTGAAGTCCTTCTAGGGACTCCTAAATGCCCTGGGTCCCCAATCAGAGGATAAGCCTGGAAGCAGGGTGTCAGGGAAGCCAACTGACGGATGGGGGTCTGGGATGCGGCTGTCTGTGTTACTGGTACAAGACAGAGGACAGAGCCCAGATGCGAACTTGTGGCTTCTTTTCAAAATTCGTGGTTAGGTATAAGTTGTGCCATTTTTTTTCTGACTTAGCACAAAAAGGAATTTGAAGAGCTGTAAGCTTTTATATTGTCTGATTTACCTTTAAGTACTGTACTTCAGCAAAGGTGGTGTGTGTGTGTGTGTGTGCGTGTGTACATGTGCATGTGTGCGTATGTGTGTTTTAGGTTTGATCTTCACAGTTCTCAATTGGAAACACACAATTTGGGGATGTTTAGTTAGCATCTGAAAGGTTAATCAGGAGCCCCTATTCAGGAAGGAAACCCCAAGCCCTTTGGTTAGCTTTGTTAATTGTGTGGTGGATTTATAAGTGACTACACTGGTGGAATGGCTGGGGTAAGCTCCGTGGACTGGCTTCAGACATTGCTCTCTGGTGATCCTCCTGCCACTGCAAGCCTAGTAGCCCTTACACTTTGCTTGGCGCCCAAGGTTTCGGGCACAGCCCTGCGTCCTGGGCTTTCAGAGGCTTCCCCCACCTGGTCCTGAATCTGTGTGGTCCAGCTGCTGGGATATTGTTGAATTGGCCTTAGGTAAATATTTTTTTGCAGGGTCCTGAAAGAACAGAGAGCTGCCATTCAACAGAACTTACAGAACAGGCTCTGCAGCTGTTGCTTGCCAGCTTGCTGGTAAATATTTGTAGGTGGGACAGAGCTCTAGTCTCTGAGACTTGCTTTCATTGTAACAAACTGCAAATTGGTTTCATTGTAACAAATTGCAAATCACAATCACCTACTTCTAACTTTTTGTGGTGAGCCATTTCAATTAATTTTTTTTTTTTTTTTTCCCTGAGACAGGGACTTGCTTTGTTGCCCAGGCTGGAGTGCAGTGGTGTGATCTCAGCTCACTGCAGCCTCTGCCTCCTGGGTTCAAGTAATTCTCTTGCCTCAGCCTCCCGAGTATCTGGGACTGCAGGCATGTACCACCACCCCTGGCTAATTTTCATATTCTTTTAGTAGAGATGGGGTTTCACCATGTTAACCAGGGTGGTCTCGAACTCCTGACCTCAGGTGATCCTCCTGCTTTAGCCTCCCAAAGTGCAAGGATTACAGATGTGAGCCACTGTGCCCAGCCTCCATTAATTCTTCAAAGGGACCAATAAATGTGAATGACCAAATTGGTTTAGGTGAGCTGCGACATAGATGATCTCGAAAATGTGTCTTAGACCTGCCCATCCTCCCGCAGAGCTGGATCTGCTCTGAGGGAACTCCCTGGGAAAAAGCAGCTTCCTTCAGGGGGCATCAGCCCACCCCCTCCCCACCTGAGAACCTAAACCCGTAACCACTTGACCCTGAGCTTGTTAGGACAGAATTTGAGGCTGCCTATGCATACAGAGAAGAAAAAAAAAAAAGGGCAGAAACTGGAACAAAACTTCAAAACAGTCCCACTTTATACTTCTGTGACATAGGAGGAGGTCAAGGGACCTCAACTGAACTCAAAAGCAATACCTGAGCTGAGTTCGTGCAGTGGGGCTTGGGTGGGTGGGGGGATGGTAAAATGAATATGGCCTCATGAAAGGTAAGAAAAATGTGGGTCAACCTACTTAATGAAATAATATAATTACTGAGAAATTTTGTGTGTTTGCTGTGTGCCAGGAACTGTGCCAAGCACTTTAAATAAATGATTTAATAAATCCTCTCAATGAATGAGTGAGGTATGCATTATGATTCCTTTATTGGAGGAGGAAACTGAGTAAGTCACTTGCCCAAGGCACAGAGACAGTAAGTGGAGGAATAAGAGACTCAGAGTGGCCGGGTGGGGTGGCTCTCACCTGTAATCCCAGCACTGTGGGAAGCTGAGGCAGTAGGATAGCTTGATGCCAGGAGTTCAAGACCAGCCTGGGCAACGTGAGACTCTGTCTCTACTAAAAATACAAAAAATTAGCTGGGCATGGCGGTGCACACCTGCAGGAGTCTGAGTCAGAAGAATCACTTGAGCCCAGGAGGTTGAGGCTACAGTGAGCCATGATTGTGCCACTGCACTCCAGCCTGGGATACAGAGCTAGATCTTGTCTCAAAAAAAACCCAAAACAAAACAAAACCCTCAGACCTAGGATGCTGGAGCCCAAACTCTCAACTGCTCTTTCTAGAAAAACTACTAACTTCAGATGCATGGAGGGCTGAAAGAAGCTGAAGCCTTGGAGAGTCCCATCAGCAAAGCCAACATAGAGATTGCTCTGCAGCCTGTGTCTGGGGTGTTTGCAGCATGTGACTTCACGGTGATGAGGGCATGGCTGGGTCCCAGCTCTTGATGAAACTGACAGATGTGTGTGTCCTATTCTCTTTTGCTGTGTATTTCTTGGGGCTGGAGTGGTGTGGGGAGGAGAGCCTCTTCCCTTGGTAACTGGGGGCCTGGGAAGTGTTTGCTCTTCCTTTCCAGGTGAGAGCAGAAGTGACGTCTGGAAGCCACTTCCCAGGGCAGAAACTGCAGTTTTAGAACAACTTCGTGGGCTGGGTGTGGTGGCTCACGCCTGTAAATCCCAGCACTTTGGGAGGTCGAGGTGGGTGGATCACGAGGTCAGGAGTTTGAGACCAGCCTGGTCAATATGGTGAAACCCTGTCTCTAGTAAAAAACAAAAATTAGCCAAGTGTGGTGGTGTGCCCCTGTAGTCCCAGCTACTCAGGACGCTGAGGCAGAAGAATAGCTTGAACCCAGGAGGTGGAGGTTGCAGTGAGCCGAGATTGCACCGCTGCACTCCAGGCTGGGTGACACAGAGAGACTCCATCTCAAAAAAAAAAAAAAAAAATTTTTTTTTTTCGTCAAGGATGTGAAGGAAAGGAAGGCAGGGGTTTGCCTGACATGGAGCAGGGACCCCTCTGACCTGCTGTGCCCAACCCCCTACAACATGGAAATATGGGAACATCTTGGGTTTCTTCAAGGGAAGTTCCAGGCACTAGCTAGCCCTCAGAAGTAAGTGAGCAACTTGATAAGCAAGAAGGTAATGCTGCAGTAGCTTAAAACAATAGGCAAGGAAGTTAGACTCATAGGATGTCTGGCTCCCTATAAACTAAAGATAACGCCTAAACATATGGCCCTGAGTTCTCAGTTTTTAAGAATCCCAGTCCTCCACCAGATGAATCTGCCGGCATACAGACCTCAGATGAGGGGAAACTGAGGGCTGAACTCTGACCGCTGTTCTTTGTTCTAAATTTCTTCCTGAGGGTCCTGGAGGAAGTCATGCCCCCAGGTCAGGGCTAACATTCTTTTATGCTGATCCCAAGACAAAGCTTCCCTTCCTTAGCCAACAGCGAATTGGAAAATCTTTGAATCTGCTTGTGGTCTGTAAACCCCTGCTTCAAGATATACTGCCTTTTTAGGTCAAACCAATGCATAGTCTCCATATATTGATGACTTTGCCGGCAACCTCTGCCTCCCCACTTTTTGACATTACATGGGCTGGGCATGGTGGCTCTTAGCTGTAATTTCAACACTTTGGGAGACTGAGGCAGGAGGGTCACTTGAGGCCAGGAGTTCAAGACCAGTCTATGTAACATAGTGAGATCTCATCTCACTATGGAGAAAGACTCTGTCAAAAAAAAAGAAAAGAAAGAAAAGAAAACTGAAAGTTTTTATTGTCAGTGGAATGGATGCAGAGAGAAGACAGGGATTCCTTTGCAGGTTAGAGATAGTCCAAGCCATGCAGCAGAAGGGAACCCACTTGTCTAAGCACGGGTGTATTCAGGAGTCACTGCGACTGGTGAGTGTCCAGGAAACAGAGAGGAAAGCTTTAGGCAAACACAGAGTCAAGGGCGTCTTCTCCTTAGAGGCCCCACCTGGGACCTCAGCACAGTCTAAGCCCCAGGGCCTCTCCTATGATGTAAACACACTGAACAGTTGCCTAGCGACACATCCCACCACGGGGGAAGGCCACCTCTCTGGGGTCCAGGACGAATAAGGGGAATGAAAGTGATTTGTACTTAACAATACAACTGCTAACTGACAATCTGAAAAGAACAAGAGCCAGGCAGGAATAGGGAACCTTAACATGCGCACGGTATTAGAAGCTTCAGATTGTAACAGAGAAGAAATGGAAAAGAGAACACAAGAAACAGTCCCATTGACAAGTGATTTTAGGTGCAGGTTTCGTCTGTCACCCTTATTAGAGTAGAGTAGAACTTGAGGTATTAAGGGCAAATGGGCATTTTGTTCCACAGAAATTTCTTGAGTTTCTTAATTTTTTTTTTTTATTTCATCTTTTGTTTTATAGACAGGGTCTCATAGTGTCATCCAGGCTGGAACAGTGGTGCAATCATAGCTCACCGTAGCTGGGCTACAAATCTGCTGGGCTCAAGTTATCTTCCTACCTCAGCCTTTCAAGTAGCTAGAACTACAGGCATGCAGCCACCATGCTTGGCTATTCTTAAAAGGTTTTATGGAGATGGGGTCTCACTATATTGGCCAGTCTGGTCTTGAACTTCTGGCCTCAAGGTATCTTCCCACCTCGGCCTCCCAAAGCACTGAATTGCAAGTATGAGCCACTGTGCCCAGCCTTGGTTTTAAATACACACACACACACACACACACACATTTGTATATATAAATACCGGCCAGACATGGTGGCTCATGCCTGTAATCCCAGCACTCTGGGAGGCGGAGGTGGGCAGATCACCTGAGGCTGGGAGTTCAAGACCAGCCTGACTAACATGGAGAAACCCGTCTCTACTAAAAATACAAAATTAGCCGGTGCATGACTGTAATGCCAGCTACTGGGGAGGCTGAGAAAGGAGAATTGCTTGGATCTGGGAGGTGGAGGTTGCAGTGAGCTGAGATCATGCCATTGCACTCCAACCTGGGCAACAAGAGTGAAACTCAGTCTCAAAAATATATAAATAAATACATGTATATAAATGTATATATGTAAATGTATATACGTACACATACATATATTTATATATACACATACAATTTATATATAAATAATATTTATCTATAAATCTTTATACATACATACATTTTTATATTATACATACATATATTTTATATATAAATATATACTCATACATATATATATATACATATATATATAAAACTGTAGAAAGTCAGCAACAAAAGTAAAATACAGTTCCTCTTCCCTTTCTTTTTCTTAAAAAAAAAATTTTGAGTGTCACAGCTTTTTTAGAATTTGTGTAGCAGGCTTTCAGGTTTTGCTGGAAATCCCCAAAATAAATAAATAAATATAAATATTTTGCATCAAAGGACATTATCAAGAATGTGAAAAGACAACCTACAGAATGGGAGAAAATACTAAGAAATCACATGTCTGATAAGGATTTAATATTCAGATTATATAAAGAACTCTTACAACTCAACAACAAAAAGATAAATCAGGGCCAGGCACAATGGCTCACTCCTGTAATCCCAAGACTTTGGGAGGCTGAGACTGGTAGATCACCTGGGGCCAGGAGTTCAAGACCAGCCTGGCCAACATGGTGAAACCCCGTCTCTACTAAAAATACAAAAATTAGCTAGGCATGGTAGGCACCTATAGTCCCAGCTACTCGGAAGGCTGAGGCAGGAGAATTACTTGAACTCGGAGGCAGAGGTTGCAGTGACTTGAGATTACGCCACTGCACTCCAGCCTGGGTGACAGAGCAAGACTCCATCTCAAAAAAAAAAAAAAGATAACTCAGTTAAAAAACAGGCAAAGGACTTGAATAGACATTTCTCCAAAGAAGATACAGGAATGGCCAAAAAGCACATGAAAAGATGTTTGATGTCTTTGGTCTTTAGGGAAATTAAATCGAAACCACAATGAGATACCACTTCACACTAGGATGGCTCAAATGAAAAAAAGAGTTGGTGAGGGTATAGAGAAAACTGCAGCCCTACAGCATTGTTGGAACAAATTTATGAAGGCTGCAGCCACCGTGGAAAACAGTCTGGCAGTTTCTCAAAAAGTTAAACATAGAGTTTCCACGTGACCCAGCAATTCCACTCCTAAGTACACACCCAAGAGAACCTAATTGATTAACCTGGGTCAGAGTTATATATTTTCAGCTCCTGACTTCCTGGTGCCACCAGCTAGAGTTACTAGTGCCCTCCTGGGAGGAAAGAGTTAACAAGCAGATCTGGTAGCTTACTCCTTACCTGTGTCAAGGAACCATGATAGATCATTGGCTAACTTCTGGGAATGTGGCCCTTGGAATGTTTTTGTGTTAGTGATTGGTGATCTTCTCATATATACCAGGAGCAATGGACGGTCAGATTTCCACACACATACATCAAGACTGAGTGGCCAGGCACAGTGGCTCGCACCTGTAATCCCAGAACTTTGGGAGGCTGAGGCTGGAGGATCACTTGAGGTCAGGGATAGAGACCAGCCTGGTCAACATGGCAAAACCCTGTCTCTATTAAGAAAAATATAAAAATTAGCCAGGTGTGGTGTTGTGCACCTGTAATCCCAGCTACTCTGGAGGCTGAGGCAGGAGAATCACTTGAACCCGGGAGGCAGAGGTTACAGTGAGCTGAGATCATGCCACTGCACTTTAGCCTGGGTGACAGAGTGAGACTCCTCAAAAAAAAAAAAACAACAAAACATATATATATATACATATATTTATGTATATATATAAAGATTTGAGGATGGGTGCTAGATTCTGTGTTGGGTTCTCAATCTTGGTTGCCACGGCTGGTTGCTAAGAGAATATCCCTATGTACCAGGCAGGGTGGCTCACACCTTTAATCCCAGCACCTTGGGAGGTGGAAGTGGGGGGATCACGAGGTCCAGAGTTCGAGACCAGCCTGGCCAACATGGTGAAACCCCGTCTCTACTAAAAATACAAAAATTAGCTGGGCATGGTGGTGGGCACCTATAATCCCAGCTACTCAGGAGTCTGAGGCAGGAGAATCACTTGAACCTGAGAGGTGAAGGTTGTAGTGAGTCGAGATTACGCCATTGCACTCCAGCCTGGGCGAAAGAGCAAAACTCCATCTCAAAAAAAAAAAAAAAAAAAAGAGAGAGAGAGAGAGAATATGCCTATGCGACCTTCCTCTCCATATAAACCTTGGACCTAATACTCCAATGGGTTTCCCTAGACAGAGACATTCCACACATGTCCCTTCAGTTTGCTGCTAGAGAAATCACTACTGTGGTCTCGGACGAGGAAGGACATCTGAAGCTTGTGTGGGACCTCGCTGGACTCTGACACTACATGTCTATTTACTGCTTGCTTTTACTCTGTATTATTGGCTGTAATAAATCTGAGCTATGAGTATAGCTTCCTACTGAGTCTTGGAGCTCTCCAACAAGTTCCTAAATTTAGGGAAGTTGTGTGCCTCCAACATACCCCCTAAATCTTTGTCTTAGCTGTAGAGAGGACAATAACACTTTTCCTCGTTTCTCCCACAGCCCTAACGTGACAAAAATCAAGTTCCTACTCCAGTTATGAGACCACTAATTTCTTTTCTTTTTGAGACAGAGTCTTCCTCTGTCACCCAGGCTGGAATGCAGTGGTGCGATCTCGGCTCACTGCAACCTCTGCCTCCTGGGTTCAAGTGATTCTCCTGCCTCAGCCTACCGAGTAACTGGGACTACAGGCCCACGTTACCATGACCGACTAATTTTTTTGTATTTTTAGTAGAGATGGGGTTTCACCATGTTAGCCAGGATGGTCTCCATCTCCTGACCTCGTGATCCGTCCACCTCGGCCTCCCAAAGTGCTGGGATTACAGGCGTGAGCCACCGCTTCCGGCCACGACCACTAATTTCTATAAACTTGCTCTTTAAAACAAAATTTTAAGGCAACATCTTTAGCCATCTGAGATTAAAGTTAAGTGGAGCTATTGATACAGCTCCGATGAATGGAGGAGCACCAGGTTCTTCCTCCCCAGTCGAATTAGAAAAAAAGAGAAAGAAAACAAACAAACAAAAAAAAACGGACTACATGGAGTAGTTTTAATGAGCGGAGAGTTTAATAGGCAAGAAGAAAAGAAGACAGCAGGAAGAAGCTTCTCCATGCAGAGACAGAGACAGTGAGCTCCAGGGCCGAGAACGGAAACCCCACCTGCCGCGGATACCAGCCAGGTATATACAGAGGCGGGAAGAGGCGGTACCCGGCTTGCATAGGGTTCAGGGCATCAGTGTGACAAGGCATGTCATCCACGTAGCTGGTGGAAAAGTTGGTCCTCCCACCCTAGCTTTTAATATGCAAATGCAGGGCGCCAGGACCTTCTGCGCACCTGGGGATAGGTAGGGGCCGCCATGTTGCCAGGAACACGTGGGGCAAGGGGAAGAAGGCCCGGGAACGGCCACGTTTGGGTGGACCCACTTTCTAATGGCCGTTGTTTGCATATCAAAGGCTGCCGGCCTGGCTCTAAGAACTGGGGCTTTACAATAAACTTTTCCAGAGGTGCTTTAAAAAAGAAAACGTCCGAAGGACCCCTTTTCCTCTCTATCTGCCTTAAATAATCCCCTCCACCTCTTTTTGTGATGGAGCCTCGCTGCGTAGCCCAGGCTGCAGTGGCGCGATCTCAGATCACTGCAACCTCCGCCTTCTGGGTTCAAGCAATTCTTCTGTCTCAGCGTCTTGAGTAGCTGCGATTACAGGCGCCTGCCACCACGATGCCCGGCTAATTTTTGGATTTTTTAGTAGAGACGGGGTTTCACTTTATTGGTCAGGCTGGTCTGGAATTCCTGACCTCAGGTGATCCACTGCCTCGGCCTCCCAAAGTGCTGGGATTACAGATGTGAGCCACCGCGCCGGGCCACTAATTTCTTAATAACTCCTACAACACTGCTAGATAAAAAAAGCAAATAAGTGAAAATAAGAAATGACAACATAGGCCAACCCTGGTGGCTCATGCCTGTAATCTCACCATTTTGGGAGGCCGAGGCGGATGGGTCACTGGAAGTCGGAAGTTGTGGACCAGCCTGGCCAACATGGTGAAACTCCATCTCTACTTTTTTTTTAAAAAAAGCTAAGCATGGTGGTGGGCGCTACTCCACAGGCAGAGGCAGGAGAATCACTTGAACCTGGGAGGTGGAGGTTGCAGTGAGCCGGGACTGTGCCACTGTACTGCAGCCTGGGCGACAGAGCGAGACTTTGTCTTAAAAAAAAAAAAAAAAAAAAAAAAAAAAAAAAAAAAAAAAAAAAAAAAAAAAAAAAAAAAAAAAAAAAAAAAAAAAAAAAAAAAAAAAAAAAAAAAAAAAAAAAAAAAAAAAAAAGGCACCCAACACTGCTAGCCTTTGACAAGATTCTGAAAGCGAGTCAGAAAAGGAGGCGTGAGAGTAACTGAATTGTCTGAATAGGCTCTAGCGTTTGAAATAACTGCAAGAGTATTCATCACCTCCTCCAGTCAGTGATTCTTGTAAAAGTTCTCATGCTGCACTCCTGATGGGCAAGAGGCCATTTCTCCGAAGGTGGCTGGGACATCTGTTATTGATGGAGAAGTGGACTTTCAGTGACTACTTAGGAAAGTCCTCAGGGTTCCTTTCCCAGCTAACTGGACACAGGCTCGTGAACAGAGCAGGAGGCAGACCCAAAACCTTTCTCAGCATGTTTTTCTTCCTCTTGCCCTCAGAGGAGAGGGGACATTTAGTTTCTTCTGTGAACTGAATGTTTAAGTCACCTCAAAACTCACATGTTGAGGCTGGGCACAGCGGCTTACAGCTGTAATCCCAGCACTTTGGGTGGCCAAGGCAGGTGGATCACAAGGTCAGGAGTTCGAAACCAGCCTGGCCAACACAGTGAAACCCCAGCTCTACTAAAAATACAAAAATTAGCTGGGCATGGTTGTACACACCTATAGTCCCAGTTACTCAGGAGGCTGAGGCAGGAGAATCACTTAAACCTGGGAGGCGGTGGTTGTGGTGGGCGGAGGTTGTGGTGAGCTGAGATTGCACCACTGCACTCCAGCCTGGGCAACAGAGTGAGACACCATCTCAAAAAACAAACAAACAAAAATCACATGTTGACACTTAATCCCTAATGTGATCATATTTGTAGGTGTGGAGGTGATTTGACTTAATCACCTTTGGGATGTGATTTGACCTAATCACCTTTGGAAGGTGACTAGGTATAAGGATGGAGTCCTCATGAACAGGATGAATGCTCTTATAGATGAGGCTTCGTGGACCACAGAGAATGCAAATAGTATATGATGTGGTCTCTGTCCAAAAAAAAAAAAAAAAAAGGAATTATCAGGAATATGGTCCCTATTCTCCCTACGTTTTATGGAGTTCTTTCTTATGTCCAAGGCAATGTGGAGCTCCACTGATTCATGTAACTCACATGGTCAGAAAAGAAGGTGCTTGATATGAGTCCTAGAACTCCTTATTCTGTATTGCTGTCTCTCTTTTAATGAAGCTTCCATTTCTAGACTACTCCTTTCTGGCTTCTCCTATTCTATCCATGAAATGTTAACAGAAACAGTCTCATTTGCTCCTCATGATCTGCTTGTGAGGAGGCATGACAGAAGTGACACATTCATCATAAAGAAGATGGGAGAAGTCTAAAATATGTAAAGAGATAAAGTACCCATCACAACGCTTGGCACAGAACAGTCTCTAGAAAAATACTTCCCTTGGCCGGGCGCGGTGGCTCAAGCCTGTAATCCCAGCACTTTGGGAGGCCGAGGCGGGTGGATCACGAGGTCAAGAGATCAAGACCATCCTGGTCAACATGGTGAAACCCC
>NW_016107407.1:4637051-4640052 GCF_001604975.1 Cebus imitator | reverse complement strand
ACTGCACTCCAGCCTGGGCAACAGAGCAAGATAAAAAAAAAAAAAAAAGAAAAATACTTCCCTTTTTTTCTTTCATGTTTGACTGTGTCCGCACTAATAATTAGTGCCACTAGATGGCAACTTTTGGTCTAAAAACTACCCAGATGATCACGTTCAAATCCTAAAATACTTTTTGCATTCTAACTGTATCTCACAGTGACTTTTAATGTAACAAAGTAAGAAAAATCTATTTGGGTCCCAAATAATGGCAAATGTAAATAAGTGAGCAGCAACATGCTCTTTGGGCAGAAAAACTGTCTAATGCTGTGTCCTGGCCAGAAGCAGGCATATAACTCTGCTTAAGATTATTAATTATTGTGACAACTACTTAAGCACCTGAGTGTTAAATTTCTATTTATCTTGCAGTGTTCTCAGCATTCTCTCTGGTGACAATGCTTGTTTCGTATTTAAGAGCTCCCCATATCTGCAGCAATCTATTCTTAGAAATAATTCTGTTGGAGAGTTCAGTGGCCACAGATCACGCAGATACTCTTCCCCAAGAATTCAAAGGACAGAATCTTCAGCAAGCATTTTTTTAAAAATTATTTATTTTTATTGTTATGTAGGAGTTGTATATATTTGCTCAGTAAACTCTTGCAGGAGGCTTGAGAGTAACATTTCAGCCTTTTCTCTCAAGTTTGTGATTTTAAAAATGGCTGAAAACATTTACTGAGCACTTATTGTACTGACAGTTATTATGCTGCATATTATATAATAATCCTATCATTAGTTGGTGGTATTATTTTTTCCATTTTATGTTTATTCCAAAATTGTGAAGTTGGTTCAATATTTGAAAAACAAACAGTGTAATTTCTGTACTAAGAGAATAAAGAAGGAAAATTGTGTAATTTACTCAGTAGATTCAGGAAAGTCTTCGACAAAATCAAAGTAAAAACTCATAGCAAACTGTGATAGAAGGAAACTTCTGGCTGGACGCAGTGGCTCATGCCTATAATCCCAGCACCTTGGGAGGCCGAGTCGGGTGGATCACTGAGGTCAGGAGTTTGAGACCAGCCTGACCAATATGGAAAAACCCCATCGCTAGTCAAAGTACAAAAATTAGCTGGGTGTGGTGGCACGCCTGTAATCCCAGCTACTCAGGAGTCTGAGGCAGGAGAATCACTTGAACCCAGGTGGAATCGAGACTACACCATTGCACTCCAGCCTGGACAACAAGAACCTCAAAATAATAATAATAATAATAATAATAGTAATACAATTAAAAAATAAACTTTAATTTGGTAACGATATCTGCAAAAAAAAAAAAAAACCCTACACTAAACCCTATTAAATTTTTGGTAATTAAAGGCAATTTTAATGGAAAACTTGCTATTCTATTATTTTTCCCAATACAGTAATTATTTTTTAAATTATGGTAAAATTATTTTTTAAAAAATTATGGTAAAATATAATGAACATAAAGCTTACCATTTTAGCCATTTTAAGTGGCATAAAGGCATATTCACATTGTTGTAAAACCATCACCACCATCCATCACCAGACCTTCTCATCTTTCCAAACTAAAACTCTGTACCCATTAAACAATAACTCAATTCCCTCAATCCCCCATGCTCTGGAAATCACCATTCTGCTTTCTGTCTCTATGAGTTTGTCTACTTCAGGCACCTCATATATGTGGAATCAGACAATATTTTTACGACTAGGTTCTTTCACTTAGTCCTATAGCTTATTTCACATAGGAAAATGTCCTCAAATTTCATCCACGTTGTAGTATATGTCAGAATGTACTTCTCAGCACTCTGGGAGGCCAAGGCAGACAGATCACTTGAGCTCAGAAGTTTGAGACCAGCCTGGCCAACATGGTGAAACCCCATCTCTACTAAAAACACAAAAATTAGCTGGACGTGGTGGCGGATGCCTGTAATCCCAGCTACTCGGGAGGCTGCGTTAGGAGAATCACTTGGACCCAGGAGGCAGAGGTTGCAGTGAGCTGAGATGGCATCACTGCATTGCAGCCTGGGCAACAGACTGAGACTCTGTCTCAAAAATACAAACAAACAGACAAACAAACAAACATCACCCAGGCAAGAGATAGCTTTTCATACTATTCACACTCTGATCTTTCCACTATTCAACCCCAAACACTTACTTGTTAAGATGTAATAATTGCCCAATGCCACACACGCATGCACATGCTCACTCGCTGCCTCTAGAAGGTCAGGATTTCAACTGAAGGAGGCAGCGGGGGCTGTGACAGCCTCCGCAAACTCCAAGAAGGGACTTGGATCACCACTCAGTACCTAACTCAACGTTTAATGGGCTTCATTTTAGGCACAGCAATTATCCACCAGCGGAAGCAAAATATACAAGCTCTCAAAATAAAGCTCTTTAAATATACAAGCCCTCTAAATATTTTAGAGACTTGTATCTATAAAATATACAAGTCCTGCTGGGCACAGTACCTTGTGCCTATTATTCCAGCACTTTGGGAGGCTGAGGCTGAGGAGGGAGGATTGCTTGAGGCCAGGAATTCAAGACCAGCCCAGGCAACATAGTGAGACCCTGTCTCTACCAAATGATAGATAGATAGATAGATAGATAGATAGATAGATAGATAGATAGATAGACAAGTCTCTAAAACCTGAAAACTCACAAAATATGTTACTCAAAAATTGAGCAAATTCAATGAAATCAAGTTACAGGATGTTAGGAGAGATAGCTAACACTTCAAAGTGCAAAGCTGGGTGCAGTGGCTCATGCCTGTAACCCCAGCACTTTGGGAGGCTCAGGAGGGCAGATCACTTGAGGTCAGGAGTTCGAGACCAGCCTGCCAACATGATGAAACCCCGCCCCTACTAGAAATAAAAAAATTAGCCGGGCATGGTGGCAGGAGCCTGTAATCCCAGCTACTTGAAAGGCTAAGGCAGAAGAATCACTTGAACCTGGGAGGCAGAGGTTGCAGTGAGCTGAGATTGTGCCATTGTTCTCCAGCCTGGGCAAC
>NW_016107407.1:4631392-4636511 GCF_001604975.1 Cebus imitator | reverse complement strand
TAGAGACGGGGTTTCACCATGTTGACCAGGATGGTCTCGATCTCTTGACCTCGTGATCCACCCGCCTCGGCCTCCCAAAGTGCTGGGATTACAGGCTTGAGCCACCGCGCTCGGCCCAAGAAATGTTTAAAATTTGACTGACATGGCCATTTAAATTCTGCTTTTAGTGAAAGTAAGAGTCACGTGGTGCTATGCTTAGGCTAGTTTTTCAGGTACTTATTAGTAATAATTCACATTTGCCTTCACACACTATTGTCTCCTTTCACACCACTGCCATATCGGGAGGTGGCACATGGGCCACCTCTCTCTCTGTCTCTCTCTTTTTTTTTTCAGATGGAGTCTCACTCTGTCACCAAGACTGGGGTGCAGTGGCATGATCTCAGCTACTGCAACCTCCTCTTCCTGGGTTCAAGCAATTCTCTTGCTTCAGCCACCTGAGTAGCTGGGACTACAGGCTACCACCTGCCTGGCTAATTTTTGTATTTTTAGTAGAGCCGGGGTTTCACCAGTTGGTCAGGCTGGTTTTGAACTTCTGACCTCATCATCCCCTGCCTCGGCCTCCCAATGTGCTGGGATTATAGGTGCGAGCAATCACGCTGGTCTCTGTCTCTCTTTTTAGCAGAACACTCTTTCTTTTCACTTGTCATACTGTCTTTTGTGCTGCAAGAACATGAGTTCCTGTAAGCTGTTCACTTCAGTTTTAATTTCCACCCTTTGCACCCCATCCTGTGGCTGAGAGGCAAGACTAAGGACAAAATATGCCTGTGGGAACTTGTGTGGGTAAGTTCCGCGTAGATCACTGGGTTGGAAATCTTTGCATGTTTAATGGAATTTCATAGGTGGGAGAGGGTCTAAGGACAGAGAAGAGGAGAGGATGAGGAACATATTTTTCCCAGCAAGGAAGAAAGGAGGAAAAATGAAATGTCACTTCAGGAAAGGACTAAACTTACATGTGAAATGAGCCCCAGTAGAGGAAATGGCATTTTACAATCTATGAATTAACAAGTAGAGGACAGCTTTGTTCTTGGTGTGGAGTTGGATATGATCATCCTTTTATACTGATGTTCTCATCTTTAACATGAAGGTGAAAGTTTTATGTTTGGAAGGTTGAGCTTGAAGCTGACAAATTGGGAAAACCTTAGGTTTTATTATGTCAAAAAAATACCAATTTTAATTGGTAACAACACCTTTGAATAATCTTGGAGGTATTGCCACATAACAATCTGTCCAATTTTGCAACTTCAAATCTCTGAAGGCTACTGTCCCATCTCCATCCCACCAATAGACAGTGTACAGACATGATTGAATCTTTGCTCTATAAGCCTGTAAAGATGGTTCCATTATTATTATTATTAATTTTTTTAGATGGAGTCTCACTCTGTTGCCCAGTCTGGAGTGCAGTGGCACCATCTTGGCTCACTGCAATCTCTGCCTACCAGGTTCAAGGTATTATCCTGCCTTAGCTTCCTGAGGAGTTGGAATTACAGGCACCCGCCATCATGCCTGGATAATTTTTGTATTTTTAGTAGAGACAGGGTTTTACCATGTTGACCAGGCTGGTCTCTAACTCCTGACCTTAGGTGATCCACCCACTTCAGCCTCCCAATGTGCTGAGATTTCAGGCATGAGCTATTGTGCCTGGCCTGGTTCCATTATTATTTTCTATCAGAACAAACCTACATTTTAAAAAATTTCATTTATTTATTTGTGTGTGTGTGACAGTATCTTGCTCTGTCAGCCAGGCTGGAGCGCAGTGGCACAATTTTGGCTCACTGCAGCTTCCACCTCTGGGGTTCAAGGGATTCTCCTGCCTTGGCCACCCAAGTAGCTAGGATTACAAGTATATGCCACCATGCCCTGCTAATTTTTGTATTTTTAGTAGAGATGGGGTTTACCATGTTTCCCAGGCTGGTCTTGAACTCCTGAGCTCAAGCAATCAAACTGCCTCAGCCATCCAAAGTGCTAGGATTATAGGTGTGAGCAACCATGCCCAGCCCAAACCTGCACTTTAAACCTTAGTTAGACCGTAAACTTCATAAGGACAGGGAGATGCGATATAAATAATAGCACAGTGGCTCTGATCTTGGGCTCTGGAGCCAGAAGATTCGGGTTCAGGTATGTGCCCTCTGTCAATCAGCTGTGAATTTGGGTAACTTACTTAATCCTTCTTGAATCTCAATTTTTAAATATATAAAATAAAGATAATAATAGTTACCTTTTAAGATTCTAGTAAGGGCTGGGCACGGAGGCTCTTGCCATCATGCCATTGCACTCCAGCCTGGTGACAGAGTGAGACCCCATCTCAAAAAAAAAAAAAAAAAGATTCTAGTAAGGGTAGGCTGGACGTGGTGGTGCACATCTGTAATCCCAGCTTCTCGGGAGGCTAGGAGAATTGCTTGAACCCAAGAGGCAGAGTTTGCAGTGAGCCAAGATTGCACTACTGCACTGTAGCCTGGGTGACAGGGTTAAAAAAAAAAAAAAAAAAAATTCTAGTAAGAGTAATTCATTAACAACCTTTTTGCATTTCTTAATTTTATCTTTTTAATTAAACAAATGATAATTGCACATATTTATGGAGTATGTAGTGATGTTTCCATACATAGAATTTATAGTTATTAGATTAGGGTAATTAGCATATCCATCATCTCAAACATCAGTTATTTGTGTTGGGAACTTTCAACATCCTCCTTCTGGCTACTTGAAACTATGTAATACATTATTAACTATAGTCACTGCAATAACGTAGTACACTAGAACTACTTACTGTTCCTATCTATCTCTCCCTTCCTCCTCCTCTTTCTAGACTGATTTAACAACATTTATTGAACATCTACTATTTACCAGTCACTGAGGATACAGTAAACAAACTTTCCTGCTTTATTTTTCCTTGTAACACTTAATATCCTCAACATATATTTATTTGTTGATTTGATTAGTGTCTGTCTCCCACCTTGTTAAAGAAAAAAACAGCTAGCCCAAAGTGGAGTCAGTAGTGCTGAGTTTCCACATTGCCAAACTGAAACGTAAGTTGTTTATATGTAAGATCTGGCCTTCCAAGAAATCAGGAGAGAGACAATAGCTAAATCCCATTAAGCCAACAAGATTTTGCTTACACCCCTAAAAGGAAAGTAACCTTGAAATGACCAATGCACTCTTTATTTATTATTATTATTTTTTGAGACAGAGTCTCGCTCTGTTGCCCAGGCTGGAGTGCAGTGGCGCAATCTCGGCTCACTGCAACCTCCACCTTCCAGGTTCAAGTGATTCTCCTGCCTTAGCCTCCCAGGTAGCTGGGATTATAGGTGCCTGTCACCTCGCCCAGCTACATTTTGTTCTTTTTAGTAGAGACAGGGTTTCACCATGTTGGCCAGGCTAGTGTCAAACTCTCTGACCTCAGGGATCTGCCTGCCTCGGCCTCCCAAAGTGCTGGGGTTACAGGTGTGAGCCACTGCACCTGGCCTCCAATGTACTCTTTGTTCCTTGTTCCCACTTCCTTCTACTTTTTTCTGCCTACAAAACTCGCCCATTCTGTTTAGCTCACTGGAGCTCCTTCCTATTTGTCTGGATGATGCCCAGTTCATGAATCACTAATAAAAGCCAATTTGATCTTTGAAACTCAATTTGAAATTTTTCTCTTTGATACCCTTCATTATGCCCCAGGAGCTTCTGGAGACAGAGACTTCGTCTGTGGTGTCCCTCTCACCTGGACAAGGGCCTGGCATACAGGAGGAATGCTGCATATGTTAATGACAGAGTAGATTAATGGATTGGCGAGAGGCTTCCTTTCTGAAAGCCGAGTGCTTGCAATGCCCCACATGCAGGAGGCAGGTTAGGTAGCACTTCTCTTTCCTCTGATACTCTTCTTCACTGTCTCTTTGAACTTCCTTGGCAAGTGTGATCAGAAGGGCCGAGGATGCAGTTCCACACTGTAACTGCCAGTGTCTGAGAGAGCCTTGCATGGGACAAGCATTATCTTTCTTGTCTTTCCCTTTTCTTCTGCTCTTTGCGTCAACATTTTCTCTCTTCAGAGTGGGAAGATCAAAGATGAGGCAAAGGAGAGGGGAGGCCCTTTAGCCTCTAGACTTGACCTAATCTAAGCACAAAGCATTCTTTACATGGTCTATTATCTTTCACTATGTTTGGGTTGAGGTCAAATCTCAATCACTGTTGTCCTCTGGGCATGTATTTCCCTTATTGGACTTTACAGGGAAAGGTGGCTTTTTAAGATCATGATTAAGATGCCCAGGGCTGGGCAAGATGTCTAATGCCTGTAATCCCAGTACTTTGGGAGGCCAAGGCGGGTGGATTAGTTGAGGTCAGGAGTTCGAGACTGGCCTGGCCAACTTGGTGAGACCCTGTCTCTACTAAAACAAACAAACAAAAAATTAGCCAGGTGTGGTGGTGAGCACCTGTAGTCCCAGCTACTCAGGAGGCTGAGGGAGAGAATTGTTTGAACCCAGGAGATGGAGGTTACTGTGAGCCAAGATTGCGCCACTGTACTCCACCCTGGGTGACAGAGTGAGACTGCCTCAAAAACATAACAAAACAAAACAGAAATTCCCAGATGAATACCATTGAATACCATCATAATATCATCCCATTTCCACACTATTGTACTAAGCCAGTGTTTCTCAAGCTCAGGTTCTGTCTTGCAATATGCTCCATGAAAGAAGTATTCCATACTCAAAAAATTTAGGAAAGTTTAGAAAGGCTGCATTCTGTATTGGAATGTCTCAAACAACACAGCTTATTAATGGCTCTGAAGAGTCCTGCGGTAAGGAAATTTGTTTAAGATTATTTAATCCAGTCCATGAAAAAACATTTTGACCTTGGAAATCAGTTTTGACCTTGGACATCTGTTTTTGCATGCAGCTAATGGTCTGCGGAGTGCACTGGGGAAACTCCATGCCTGAGAATGAAAATACACGGAAACAGAAGATCTGGCCACTGACCTCCAGCTGAACATGTTGGTTACAGTCTTTTCAATTGTGAGAGTTTGATACCTTACAGGAAGGGAGGAATTGTTGCCTTTTGCACTGTTTTGGTAAATGCATGCACACTCAAACAGCTCCCCAAAACACTTTGAAATATGTGTTCTTTTTTTTTTTTTTTTTTTTTT
>NW_016107407.1:4625439-4631087 GCF_001604975.1 Cebus imitator | reverse complement strand
TGCGCCCGGCCGAAATATGTGTTCTTAACAATTCATAGCATCTTGGACTTTTCCGTAAAGTTCTTAGCTTTATGTTCCAGACGACTGGAGCTAGACTCTGCTGGAAACCGTAGTCAGCTCCATACACAGGTTGGATTGCATGTGAGCAGTTTAGCATCCGTTAGCCTGCAGGAGCAATTAAACTATGAATTTTATTCTAAGTTTTACGAAAGGAATCCATTAAATGTGACTTGGAAATAAATAAATAAATATGTTTCTTCTTCTTATCTTCGTGTTTTTCAGGAGGCCTGGCTTACTTATAAAACTTATGGCTGAGGAATCAGCTCTGGGCATGTTATTTCTCCTGTTATAAACTGCCTTCCTGTTATGTTACATTAAATTAGTCATATTTGATGGAATTTGTGATAAAAAGCTAGTCTTTTACTCAATTATATTTTTTCTAGCTTTCTTAAGGCAGGGGCCACATTTTATTTTTCTTTCCCCAGATAAAGACTGGTTGACTTGAAATGTAAAGAAAACATTAAAATGTCACATTTTATTTTCATATTTAAAACTCTTTAAATTGTATTTAAACTCTCTTTACATATTCTCTAAGTATCTGATGTGAGAGTACTAATAAAGAAGTTGTGGTACATTCATGCAATGGACTGATAGGCAACTATTTATGTTTTAAAATAAGTAATGACATGGAAAAGTAGTATATATTTAGAGAGGGTAAAAGCATGTAATCAGTATAGCATAGGACAAGTCTATAAAGACTATATATCAAAATGTTCACAGTACTTAAGAAATGATGTTGCAGTATTTTTTTTTGTTGTTGTTACCTATGTTTGTTTTCTCCAGTGTGTTGAAAGTCCATTGGTCTTTTGTGTTTCTGTACATTTTGTGAAGAGAGGCAGTGACTATCTTTGTTCCTGACACTTTTCAAAGACAGCAAGGTATAGGTTTGTTTACTGTCTTGTATAATAATGGAAATGTTTCCCTCCGGGGCAAAGGTCAGTTAGGAAGGTTTACTTCTCATGATAAAAGGTGAGGGTTCCTGGCAGGGTGCCGTGGAGGCTCAAACCTGTAATTCCAGCACTTTGGGAGGCCGAGGCAGGTGGATCATCTGAGGTCCGGAGTTTGAGACCAGACTGACCAACATGGAGTAGCTCTGTCTCTACTAAAAATACAAAAATTAACTGGGTGTGGTGGCACATGCCTGTAATCCCAGCTACTCAGGAGGCTGAGGCAGGAGAATCACTTGAACCCAGGAGGTGGAGGTTGCAGTGAGCTCAGATCACACCATTGCACTCCAGCCTGGGCAAGAAGAACAAAGCTCTGTCTCAAAAAAAAAAAAAGGAAGAAAAAGATCATAAAATAAAATAAAATGAAGAAATCTACTCTCAGTGGTGACAAAGAGGGCCTGCTCTAGTCTTAAGTGGTGATTTCTTAGGGGGCCTTAAAAGACTGCCAAGTGTAACCATGAAATGCCATAATTCTTTTTGTTCTTTTTCTTTTTTTGTGTCCTTCTCCTGATTTTAAAATGCCATCATTCTTAAAACATATATAAGATCAAGTTTATATTCTTATAAAATTAAACAGGATTCTCTGATTTTGGGAAGAGGAAAGGGTTTAAACATTATGCGGGTCTGTCTCATTGCACATCTAGGGATACCCCAGGGACCATAAGAATGCAAAGTGTGTGTCCTTTGCCATCTTCTGCTTTTTGGCCTTGTCCTTCACCAGATGTTTCTTGTCCTCATTCTGACTGTAAGTTATAGTGAGCCCTTCATAGAGACCCAGATTTCCATGCCTAAATTCATCTTTCTTCCTTCCCCCCTAACCAAACTATAAAATGCTCTAAATCCTAATTCAAACTTTAATGATTGGCAATGGCTTATCCCCCGACATGGAGTGAATGTCTGTGGCTCCCTCAGATTCCGATGTTAAAATCCTAACCCCCCAGTATGGTGGTATTAGAAAGTAGAGCCTTTGGGAAGTAATTAGGTCATGAGGGTGGAGCCCTCACAAATGGGATTGGCATCTTTATGAAAGAGTCCCTGGCCAGGCGTGTAGCTCAAGCCTGTAATCCCAGTGCTTTGGGAGGCCAAGGCGGCGGATCACAAGGTCAGGAGTTTGAGACCAGCCTGACCAACGTGGCGAAACCCCATCTCTACCAAAAATACAAAAAGTAGCCTGGCGTGGTAATCCAAGCACTTTGGAGGCCAAGGCGGGTGGATCACCTGAGGTCAGCAGTTCAAAACCAGCCTGACCAACATGGTGAAACCCCATCTTTAAAATAAATAAATAAATAAATAAAATGAAAATACAAAAACTAGCTGGGCGTGGGGCCAGATGCCTGTAATCCCAGCTACTCAGGAGGCTGGGGCAGGAGAATTGCTTGAACCCGGGAGGCGGAGGTTGCAGTGAGCCAAGATTGTACTGTTGCGCTCCAGTCTGGGCAGCAAGACTGCGTCTCAAAAAAAAAAAAAAAAAAGATCCTAGAGAGCTCTTTCACCATCTTCCCACAATGTGAGGATACAAGAAGTCAGCGGTCTGCAACCTGGAAGAGGACCCTCATCATATTCTGGTGTGCTGGCACCTTGATCTTGGACTTCCAGCCTCCTGAACAGAGATAATTTCTGGTGTTCATAAGTCACTCAATTTAGTGAGAGTAGCCCAAACAGACTAAGACATCACCCTTGAGACTATTTGCATTTTAGTGGAACACAACACCTTACCTTAAAAAAGTTAATTGTAAACCTTGATGTAAGGAGGTGAGGAGAAATTAACAACATCAAAATCAATAACATCCCACTCGGAAGGACCCAGGGGTGGGACACTGTGCTACTGGTTTTGGGTAACCTGAAAGATTTACATTCGTTAGGCTGAAGCTATGGTGCTCTTGGCACCCTTGAAAGCATTGTGGGTGCCCTGACGGCATGGAGATTTCCCCAGGGGTTATGGAGGTAGAGGCAAGAGGTTGGGTTTTTTTTTTTTTCCGAGATGTAGCTCCCCGAGTCGCCCAGGGTGGAGTGCAATAGCATGATCTGGTTCACAGCAACCTCCGCCTCCCGGGTTCAAGCGATGTTCTTGCTTCAGCCCCCTCAGTAGCTGGGATTACCACCACGCTCAGCAGAGAGAGAGAGAGAGAGAGAGAGAGAGAGAGAGAGCTGACTAATGTCTATAGAAAGACATGTTAATGGTTCCCAAAGAGTGGTCCCCAGTCAGCGGCATCGGCATCACCTGGGAAGCAGGAGCAATGCAAATTCCCCCGTCCCACTTCAGACCTACTGAATCCGACGCATTGCGAGTGCAGCGCAGCAATCTAGGTTTCAACAAGCCGTCCAGGGCATTCTGAAGCGCTGGCAAATTGAGAACCGTTGCGTTAGATTTTCGAGCATGGTTGAACTGTAACTGCAGATGGTCCAGGTTCTGGTTACTGCTCTGGGAATGTGCTTTTTCCGTTCCGGAAGAATCCTCTGCACAATCCCACCTCCTTGCGTCCAGGGCAAGCCCAGCCTTGCGCTTTGAGGGCAGTGAAACTCCGGGGAAATGCCATATGCGTCGGTGGGATTCCACCAGCATAAAAAGTGGAAATGCAGCCAGGAATGGTCACTGCCCCAAGCCCGCCAGCACCCTCATGTGGAGGAACAACTGCAAAGATGCCACGGGCCGCTCCCATGCGCGGCCCCTCTCCACCGAGAAACAGTCTGCTTAGAACACCAGGCCCTGCGGATAGACAACAGGCAGCCCCGCTTCCTTCCCTCCCTTCTCTTTCCTACCGTGCTGTGAGGGGTGGGTTGATGCCCTTTGGTTTCCCAGGCGGACTGACTGCCAGAGCTGAATCTTACTTTAAGATGTGACTTCTGCTGGGCGTCATGGCACTGCCTGTAGTTCCAGCTACTGGGGAGGCTCAGGCGGGAGGATCGCTAGAGCCCAGGAGTTGGAGTCCAGCCAATCACTGAGAATCTTGTTAAAATGCAGATTCTGACTCTGTAGGTGTCAGGGGGAGTCCCCGAGCCTGCATTTCTAATAAACCCCGCAAGCGCCCTGACGCTGCTCACCTGAGAACTAGGCTTTGAGCGGGTATGATTAGGTTGCCCTCTAGTGATAAGGCCGTGGAAATTCAGGGTTTTTCTAGCTTCACAGGGAACCGGGTCAGCTGGGACTTTTTAGAAAATTAAGACTATTACAGGCAGGCTCAGTGGCTCACGCCTGCAATCCTAGCACTTTGGGAGGCTGAGGTAGTAATCGCTTGAGGCGAGAAGTTCGAAACCAGCCTCGGCAACATGGCAAGACCTTGTCTCTACAAAAATAAAAAAGTAAAAACATCCAGGTGCGGTGGTGTGTACCTGTGGTCCCAGATACTCGACAGGCTGAGATGTTGGAGCCCAGGAGTTGGAGGCTGCAGTGAACCACCCTGGGTAACAGAGCAAATTAATTAGAAATTTGTAAACCAGCTTTACAGAGTAAGAATCAATATCAGGCTTTTTCCTACACTTACAGTCAAGCTCTCCTCTGCCGTGTATAAACGAAGAATCTTTCACTCCTAATCTTCCAGCTTTCAAGACCGGGGTACTGACGCCGTCTTTATCCCACATTAACTTTTCTCCAAATAATCACAGCTACTTCCTGCAGCCTCCCTCTCTTGGGTTCAAGCGATTCTCCTGCCTCAGCCTCCTGAGTAGCTGGAATTGCAGGTGCCCACCACCATGCTCAGTTAATTTTTCTGGGATTATTAGTAGAGATGGAGTTTTGCCATGTTGGCAAGGCTGGTCCCAAGCTCCTGGCCTCAAGTGATCCGCTTGCCTCGGCCTCCCAAAGTGCTGGGATTACAGGCGTGGGCCACTGTGCTCGGCCCATCATGCTGATTCTTGTCTTGAAAGACATTCTGCAGCTCAAGTTTAAATTCCACAACCTGACACCCAGAGCTTTCACAACATGGCTCTAGCCCTTTCCAGCCTCTTTGGAATTGGACACTTACATATGCATAATAATTTAACAATACTACATAAGCACCCAAAAACGCTGATTCTGAGATGTATACATTTGGAAACAGCGTCTTGCATAGTCACTCAGGTGAGTGTAGTACAGTGGCATGATCATGGCTCACTGCAGCCTCAAGCTTCTGGGCTCAAGTGATCTTCTGGTCTTAGCTTCCCAAGTAGCTGGGACTTACAGGCACATAACCACCATGCCCAGCTATTTAAAAATTTTTTTTTGTAGAGACGGGTTCGCTATGTTGCCCAGGTTGGTCTTGAATTTCCGGCCTCAAGTGACCCTCCTGCCTTAGCCTCCCAAAGTGCTGGGATTAGAGGCGTGAGTCACCATGCCCGGCCCAATTTTTTATTTTTTGTAGAGATGGGGCCTTGCTACATTGCCCAGGCTGGTCTGGAATTCCTAGGCTCAAGCAATCCTCCTGCCTCAGCTTTCCAAAGAGCTGAGATTTACAGGTGTGAGCCACCATACCTGGCCTTAAAATCTTTTGATGGTTAGAATAAGATTGATGGGGCCGGGCGCGGTGGCTCAAGCCTGTAATCCCAGCACTTTAGGAGGCCGAGGCGGGTGGATCACGAGGTCAAGAGATCGAGACCATCCTGGTCAACATGGTGAAACCCCGTCTCTACTAAAAATACAAAAAATTAGCTGGGCATGGTGGTGTG
>NW_016107407.1:4620250-4625294 GCF_001604975.1 Cebus imitator | reverse complement strand
AAAAAAAAAAAAAAAAAAAAAGAATAAGATTGATGGGTTAGATTCTAAAAACTCTTTAATATCCTGCAAGGCAATACATTTTAACTTTTGAACTTATCTTTTCTACTAGACAGAAACTATTTGTATCTCTACCAGACCTGTTTAGGTTAATCTTTAAAAAATTCTTAAATAGCCCAATTGATAGAAAGTAAATCAAACAGCAAACCTAGCACCACACTGAAAAAACTCAGAAATCTCTTTTGTCTATTTTCCATTTTGCGTAATTGTTCTAACAATCTCCCTCATTTGCAATCAGAAGTAATCTCCAAAGATGAGTTCCGATCACAAAAGGGCTGGTCTAGATAGTTGACTTGATTGTTTACAGAGACATAGCAAGAATATTAATTATTAGACCAACTGGAGTTTACTCTACAAACCTAGAGCTGTCAAATACTGAGTAACTACCAAGTCCAAGACACTCTACCAGATCTCACATCTCAACTGCAGTACCTGTTCAGAGCTGACTGAAAGAGAATCATTCTCAACTATAACATTTCAGGTATGAGCTTGATTGCACAATTCACTTTTCTATTATATTTTTGGTAAAAAGGAGAACAGATTATTATAAAACCTATGCAAATATTGAAGTTTTCTTTTTTTCAGTGGTGGTGGGTTCATCTTCGCAAATGAAATATCACTTTCTATTTATTTTTCTAGCTGTATTACAGTGATATGAAGGACATGGTAGGTTTTCTGGTTTTAGAGACCCAATTTCAGGCATAAACTCAAAATATGACTCCAGGCCCTGTGGTCACCAAGCTTCTTTTCCCACTTGCAGGTAGTGGAATCACCTTGCACTTAAGATTCTCGAAGTCTGAATCCTCGCTCTGCTACTTCCTAGCTGTCTGACTTTAGAATCCTTTATAAAACTCTCTGTGGCTTGATTTTCTTAGAAAAAAAAAAAAAAAAAGGAAGTAATAATAATACTTGCCTTATAATATTGTTAAGAAGATTCAGGTAATATGTGCACAGCTTTTAGACTACTAGTAAGTACTCAATAAGTGGGTTTTTTGTTTTGTTGTTTATTTTTGAGACAGGGTTGTGCACTGTCATCCAGGTTGGATTGCAGTGGTGTGATCACAGCTCACTGCAACCTCAGACTCCTGGGCTCAAGTGATCCTCTCACCTCAGCCTCCCGAGTAGTTGAGACTACAGGCACACACCACCACATCTGACTAATTTTTTAAATTTTTTTTTTTTTTTTTTTTGGAGAGGGTTTTGTTTTTTTTTCCCAGGCTGGAGTGCAATGGCGCGATCTCGGCTCACCGCAACCTCCGCCTCCTGGGTTCAGGCAATTCTCCTGCCTCAGCCTCCTGAGTAGCTGGGATTACAGGCACGCGCCACCATGCCCAGCTAATTTTTTGTATTTTTAGTAGAGACGGGGTTTCACCATGTTGACCAGGATGGTCTCGATCTCTTGACCTCGTGATCCACCCGCCTCGGCCTCCCAAAGTGCTGGGATTACAGGCTTGAGCCACCGCGCCCGGCCTTAAATATTTTTTATATTAAGAGGTCTTGCTATATTGCTCAGGCTGGTCTCAAACTCCTGGCCTCAAGCAATCTGCCTGCCTCAGCCTCCCAAAGTGCTGGGATTATAGGTGTGAGCCAATGTGCCTGCCCAATAAATGTTATTATTAAGGATTACTCAAAAATTAAGTAAGAGCAAAGAAGTAAGAAGGTCTGCAGAGGATGGGAGAGCTGTGTGTCTTTGGTGACTTCTCTGGAAGCGCCCGGGTTTGTCTTGAGTATTTGGTGTAGGGGATCTTCAGAGACTTGCAAGACACCAAGTTGTCAAAACCACCTTCTGGAAATCAGAGAAAACCTATCCATGATCCTTTTTGTGCACCTTAGTGCTATTTCCATCACCAGTGAATTTTTACTTTACAATGCTCATTTAGTAAATATTCTTTATTTTGTTTTGTGCTTTTCACTTAAGAAAAGAAGAATTGGCCACATGTTCCAAGAAAGAAAGAAAGAAAAAAAAAAACCACCAAAAACCTGTTTTGTACTCCATATGCAAAGCTACTGTCATAGTCACTGGTTTTGCCAATGTTTATTGTGTATTATGTTTTGCTTCAATTGACATAATTTCATGCTGCATTAGCCATATAAGGAGGATTTATGGTGAATGATATCAAACAGTTTCAATCAGCAAAGACGCCAGGTGTGTGGTGGTGGAAAATTGTAATGGGAAGATTCTAACCTTGTTCATAGAGCACCCTAGTTACCCAAAACATTATTTTAACATCTGTTCAAGTCACACTCATTAGCAGGCATATGCAGTATTGTGAATGGAATACTGATTTCCAAAGACAAGGCATTCAACAATTGCCTGATTTGGAAACCAAATAGTTCCTGTCAATTTCCATGATAATGTCAGTATGGCTGCAAAGGATGCTGTTCTGTTTTGACTGAAAGAGAGTGGAACCTACTGCAGGATATCTAGAAATCTGGTAGGTTCGGGGTCTGTCTTCCCCTCCACATCCCATTCATCCCCAAGTCCAGCAAACTCTTCTACCTGCGCATCCCTCCTCTCCATGGTTTCTGCGCGAGTTTAGGTCTTCGTGGCTCTCACGCCATCCCCCCTGCCTCTCACCTTTTCTTCTCCAATGGTCCTTCACATTGCTCCTGCTTGAGCAATTTTTTTCCAACATACAAATCTGATTACAGGTGAGGATCCCTAATACGAAAATCTGAAATCTGAAATGCTCTAAAATCAAAATCTTTCTGAGCGTCGACATGACACCAAAAGTAGAAAATTCCACACGTAAGTATTTAAAACAAACTTGGTTTCATGCACAAAATTATTTACAATATTGTATAAAATTACCTTCAGACTCTGCATATAAGGTGTATATGAAACATTAATGAATAATGTTAATGTTAATGTATAAATCATATGAATTGTATAAAAGGTAAGAATAATGTATAAAATTACCTTCAGACTCTGCATATAAGGTGTATATGAAACATTAATGAATAATGTTAATGTTAATGTATAAATCATATGAATTGTATAAAAGGTAAGAATAATGTATAAAATTACCTTCAGACGGTTTCAAACATTAATGAGTTTCATGTTTAGCCATGGATCCTAACTCCAAGATATCTCATGAAGTACATGTAAATATTTCAAAATCTGAAAAAAAAATCCAAAATCTGAAATTCTGCTCACACCAAGCATTTTGAATAAGAGATACTTAACCTGTATTTTACTTCCCAAAAGAAAGTTACTCAGTGACTCCCTGGTAACCACACAATACAACCTAAACTTCTGGGGATGGCACACAAAAGCCCTTAGGGTTGCCCCAGCCTTCCTGTGAAGCCTCATGGGCCTGTGTTTCCTTCCACAAGCTTCACCCTTGGTATTACGGAACTCTGTGGTTTCCTATACTTACCCTTCACATTTCTGTTCAATTGCTTTCCTTGGTAGCTTAAACAAAGCAATAAGCAGGAAAAAAACCACCCCATTAAAAACTGGGCAAAGAACATGAACGGACACTTTAATTTCTTTTCTTTTCTTTTCTTTTCTTTTTGAGGTGGAGCTTTGCTCTTGTTGCCCAGGCTGAAGTGCAATGGCATGATCTCAGCTCACCGCAACCTCCACCCCCAGGGATCAAGCGATCCTCCTGCCTCAGCCTCTCTAGTAGCTGGGATTACAGGCATGTCTCACCATGCCTGGCTAATTTTGTATTTTTTTTAGTAGAGACTGGGTTTCTCCATGTTGGTCAGGCTGGTCTCACACTCCCAACTTCAGGTGATCTTCCCGCCTCGGCTTCCCAAAGTGCTGGGATTACGGGAGTGAGCCATTGTGCCCAGCCAAACAGACAATTTTCAAAAGAAGACAAACATGCAGCCAACAAGCATTTTAAAAAATGCTTAACATCACTGATCAGTAGAGAAATCCAAATCAAAGCCACAGGGAGATACCATCTCACATCAGACAGAATGGCTATTATTAAAAAGTCAAAAAAATAACAGATGCTGGCGAGGTTGTGGAGAAAAATGAAAGGCTTATGCACTGCTGGTGGGAATGTAAATTAGTTCAGCCATTGTGAAAAACAGTTTGGCAATTTTTCAAAGAACTTAAAATAGAACTACCATTTGACTCAGCAATCCCATTATTGGGTATACACCCAAAGGAACAGAAATCATTCTACCATAAAGACACATGCATGCGTATGTTCATCACAGCACTATTCTCAATAGCAAAGACATGAAATCAACCTAAATGCCAATCAATGAAAGACTGGATAAAGAAAATGTGGTATATATAACCTTGGAATACTACACAGCCATAAAAAAGGAGATCATGTTCTTTGCAGTAACATAAATGGAGCTGGAGTCACCATTATGCTAAGTGAACTAACACAGGAACAGAAAACCAAATACCACATGTTCTCACTTATAAGTGGGAGCTAAATATTGAAAACACATGGACACAAAGAAGGGAATAGACACTGGGGCCTTCTAGAGGGTGGAGGGAGGGAGAAGAGTGAGAATGGAAAAACTACTTATGGGGTACTATGCTCACTACCTGGGTGGTGGAATAATCTGTACACCAAACACCCATGACATGAAATTTACCAATAAAACAAACCTGCATAGGTACCCCTGAACCTAAAATAAAAGTTTTCCCAGCCAGGCATGGTGGCTCACACCTGTAATCCCAGCACTTTGGGAGGCCAAGGCAGGTGGATCACTTGAGGCCAGGAGTTGGAGATCCGCCTGGCCAACATGGCAAAACCCCGTCTCTACAAAAATTAGCTGGGCGTGGTGACACATACCTGTAATCCAGCTACTTGGGAGGCTGAGTCAGAGAATCGCTTGAACCTGGGAGGTAGAGGTTGCAGTGAGCCAAGATCGCACCACTGTACTCCAGCCTAGGTGACAGAGCGAGACTCTGTCTCAAAAAAAAAAAAAAAAAGAATTCCCTGATCCTGCCTGGTAAACCTAGTGACTATTGCCCTCGGTTCCTATCGCACTTTGTACATAGCTCCAATAA
>NW_016107407.1:4617842-4619159 GCF_001604975.1 Cebus imitator | reverse complement strand
AAAAAAAAAAAAAAAAAAAAAGATAAAAAAAAATATATTCAGCTCAATTTCACATAGCTAAAGAAAATTTTGAAGATTGACATTAATGTAAATGTTTTAGTTTTGATGTTAACTGGCACCGAGAATTCTAATTCACGTGCATTCATATTTTGAGAGGTGATTACATATAATTTGCTCTTTTGAGAGTTTCTAACTGAAGTGATGTGAGTAACTTTTGTTCAACAAATTTAAAAGAAGCCATCTGAAGAGATTGCCAGAAAATACACTTGTGTTGAGTTATTTGATAATGATGCCCAAAATGAAGGGGAAAACGTTTCTTATTCACTTGAGGCTGCCAATGGGATTGGGAAAACATTTATTAAAATCTTTTTAAAGTTAAGTTATTTGAGTCCTTTTTTTCCCTCCCTCCCTCCTATTTGAGTCTTTTTTTTTAGTTCATCATCTTCTCAGCCAGATTTTGTGCCTAAGTTTAAAATCAATTTATTCTGCTAACAAAAAGGAGCATGTACACCGCAATTAAGGAGTGGCCCTGTGGTGATCCAGTTTCGTGACCACTGTGTACCTTTGCCTCTCCTGTGGAATCAAATAACATCGTTGCATTCAACACTATTTCATTATGCTGATGAGAAAAAGAAACTGGTCCTGGGCGAGGGCCAGATTATGCGGTTACCCTTTCTCCCTGTGTCTGCATGCGTTCCCTCTGGGTACTCCAGCTTCCTCCCATATCCCAAAGCTGTGTTGTATTAGTCTGTTCTCACGCTGCTAAAAAAGACATATCCCAGACTAGGTAATTTACAAAGGAAAGAGGTTTAATGGGCTCACAGTTCCACATGCCAGGGAGGTCTCACAATCGTGGCAGAAAGCAGTTGAACAGTGAAGGCACGTCTTACATGGTAGTAGGTAAGACAGCATGTGGAGGGGAACTCTCCTTTATGAAACCATCAGATCTCATGAAATTTATTCACTGTCATGAGAACAGCATGGGAAAGACCTGCCCCTATGATTCCATTACCTCCCATTACCACCAGGTCCCTCCCATGACAAGTGAGAATTATGAGAGCTACAATTCAAGGTGAGATTTGGGTGGGGACACAGCCAAACGATATCACATGTACATTAGGTGAATCGTTGTGTCCAGATGGTACCAGTGTGAGTGTGGGGGTGCGTGAGTGTGCCTTGTGATGGAATGGTGTCCTGTCTGGGGTGGGATCCCATCTCGTGCCCTGAGCTGCTGAGATAGACTCTGTCTACCTTTGACCCTGAATTGGAATAAGCAGGTAAGTAATTATCTTACTTGTTTTTATTGATCTTTCTTTT
>NW_016107407.1:4600234-4615478 GCF_001604975.1 Cebus imitator | reverse complement strand
TAACTCCTTCTAATGTAGTCTAAGATATAAACTTTGAAGAAGAACTTTCCCATCTCTCACAGTTGTTACTATTGGCTTACTTCCTTTATCTTACTTGGTAATAAATTGGTAATAACCAGTTAGGAATCAAAACGCTCTTTTGATCAAATCTCATAGTTGCATGTCTCTGACCCTTCTTTCCTTGTCACATCTCTCTCTGACCACAGATGGAAGAGGTTTTCAACCTCTTTCTTCTTCTTTTTTTTTTAAATTTTCCTTTATTTATTTATTTATTTTGAGATGGAGTCTTGCTCTGTCACCAAGGCTGTAGTGCAATGGCGTGATCTTGGCTCACTACAACCTCCATCTCCTGGGTTCAAGGGATTCTCCTGCCTCAGCTTCCTGAGTAGCTGGGAACACAGGCACGCACCACCACATCCAACTAATTTATGTATTTTTAGTAGAGATGGGGTTTCACCATGTAGACCTCGTGATCCACCGGCCTTGGTCTCCCAAAGTGCTGGGATTACGGGCGTGAGCCACCGTGCCCAGCCTCTTTTTATTTTATTTGATTTTATTATTTTAGAAATAGGATCTTGCTCTGTCATCCAGGCTAGAGTGCAGTGGCACAATATTGGCTCACCATAGCCTCTACTTCTTGGCTTCAAGTGATTCTTCAATCCCCCTGCCTTGGCCTCCCAAATTGTTGGAATTACAGGCATGAACCACTGTGCCTGGCTGGTTCTCAACTTTTAAGGGCACATGGGATTAGATTGGGCTCACTGAGATAACCCAGGATAATCTCCCATCTCAAGGTCCTTAACCTTAATCACATCTGCAAAGTCCCTTCACACATGGACATTTTCATGGGGTCATAATTCTGCCTACCATGAATGATACATTTAAACCTTCAGTAGCTGAATCTTCTGCCATAATTCTTCACACACATAAGAGCATCATGCAGTGGGTACAGTTCACTAGTGTGGACTGTTATGTTCATGGTCACATGTTGAGTGCATCTGGGCTAAAGGCAGGAGAACTTGGTCAGTCTGTTCAAGCTATCCTCCAAGAAGTAAAATCTATGCACTGTTAGAAACACAGAGAAGGCCAGGCATAGTGGCTCACGCCTGTAACCCCAGCACTTTAGGAGGCCAAGGCGGGCAGATCACCACGGTCAGGAGTTCGAGATCAGTGTGGCCAACATGGTAAAACCCTGTCTCTACTGAAAATAGGAAAATTAGCCGAGCATGGTGGCGTGTGCCTGTAATCCCAGCTGCTTGGGAGGCTGAGGCAGGAGAATCTCTTGAACCTGGGAGATGGAGGCTGCAGTGAGCAGAGATCCTGCCACTATACTCCAGCCTGGGCAACAGAGCAAGACTCCCTCTCAAAAACAAAAGAAAAAAGTTAAAAAAGAAAGAAAGTAAGAAAGAAAGAAAACAAAACAAAACAACAAGAACAAAAAAGAATTAGGCTCCTGTGGCATATTTCTCCTCACAAAAACATCACCACACTTCTAAGCAAAGACCAAAACACTTTAATATTGATTTTTTTTTTTTTTTAGATTATTTGCTGTTGGTACATGTAAATGCAACTGATGTTTCCTTCTGTCTTTTCTCTCTTTTTTTTGAGATAGTTTTGCTCTTGTTGTCCAGGCTGGAATGCAATGGCACGATCTTGGCTCACTGCAACCTCCGACTCCCAGGTTCGAGTGATTCTCCTGCCTCAGCCTCCCGAGTAGCTGGGGTTACAAGCATGTGCCACCACGCCCAGCTAATTTTGTATTTTTAGTAGAGACTGGCTTTTGCCATGTTGGTCAGGCTGGTCTCGAACTCCTGACCTCAGGTGATTGCCTTTCTCGGCCTTCCAAATTGCTGGGATTACAGTCATGAGCCACCGCCCAGCCGGTGGGGTTATTTTTTAAAAAATGTTGCACTCACCCAGGAGTGCTCTCCTCTCCATCCTAAACTGTAGCATCAAGGCTTCTGACTTAGCAAAAAGCTGCTTAGCACCGGGCATTCCTTAGAAGCCAAAGAGAAGAACTTTCTCTGATACACTAACAGTTGAGTAAACATTTATTTCCCTCCTGAATCCCTGAAATCAACCGGCCAGCAGCATCAGAGCAGTTGAGACATGGATGGGAAGAAGTCATTAAAATCCTCAGCTGTCACCAGCCACGCACACCCTGCGGTGAAGAATGCCCAGATCTTGGCAGTGTTGGGCTTTGGGAATAAGGGAGGAGAACAGGGTTGGAGGGGCAGCCAGTTCTTTGTTACAATTCTCAACAAATTGGCCTTTTCCTTTTGTAAGGGCTTAGTGCTGATCTTAATACATTTGATACATGTAATTACATTAGGGAAAAATTAAAGCAGGCTGTGTTTAATTCTGGCTAATTTAAAAGTTGTTCTGAAGTTAAAATGTATCTTTTGATAGTCAGAAACAGTAACAAATAATTTTTTTTTGACCAGGCACAGTGGCGCATGCCTGCAATCCCAGCACTTTGGGAGGTTGAGGCGGGCAGATCACTTGAGGTCAGGCGTTAGAGACCAGCATGGCCAACATGGTGAAACCCCCGATCTACTAAAAATACAAAAATTAGCTGGGCATGGTGGAGAGCGCCTATAATCCCAGCTACTTGGGAGGCCGAGGCAGGAGAATGACTTGAACATGGGAGGTTGCAGTGAGCTGAGATCAAGCCACTGCACTCCAGCCTACCTAGGTGACAGAGCAAGACTCCCTCTCGAAAAAAAGAAAAAAAATTAGCCAGGCATGGTGGTACATGCCTGTAATCCCAGCTACTCGGGAAGCTGAGGCAGGAGAAGTGCTTGAACCCGGGAGGCTGAGGTTGCAGTGAGCCAAGATAGCACCACTGTACTCCAGCCTGGGCAACAGAGCAAGACTCTGTCTCAAAAAAGAAAAAAAAATGTTTTTTGAGATAGTCTTATTCTGTCACCCAACCTGGAGTGCAGTGGCATGATCATGGCTTACTGCAGCCTCAACCTCCCAGGCTCAAACAATCCTCCCACCTCAGCCTCCCAAGTAGCTGGGACTACAGGCACTCCGCACCACGCCCAGCTAATTAAAAAAAAAATTTTATAGACATGGTCTTGCCTTTTTCAGGCAAGTCAAAAACCTTAATGGTACAGTATAGGACAGAGAGAAGAGAGCAACCCTGGAAGGTGAGTTGCTGGTGCGATGGATTGTTCAGTGGGTCAGGGTGGCCATTAAACCCATGATCCCAGAATTTGTAGAAATTATGAGGAAGTCTTTGATATGAAGCAAATGTGTGATGCAGAATTACAGTTTATGCACTGCTCAAACAACAGAGTGGGTATCCTCAGCTGGCCCTTTGGGTTATTCTACAAAAGCAGTCCATTTTCCATTTAGTGGTTTATCTCTATATCCATACATATAAATAGCCAGTTTCTCTCTCTCTCTTCCTTTTTTTTTTTCTTTTTAAACTTCTCTGGTAGAATCTGTGAATTAGAGCATTCTTTCGATCTTTGAAATGTTGGTCATCCAAGTGTATCAGATACAGTGGATATATTTTTCCTCATCTCAATGTTTTCCTTTTCATATTGCTGTATGTCATTTTATCAGTTTTTGTATTTTTGCAGTGTGCGTGTCTCTCAGCCCATAATCTCA
Source organism: Cebus imitator (assembly GCF_001604975.1). Taxonomy (NCBI): domain Eukaryota; kingdom Metazoa; phylum Chordata; class Mammalia; order Primates; family Cebidae; genus Cebus; species Cebus imitator. Next base: position 4,611,857 of record NW_016107407.1, on the reverse strand, counting down.
GGTGTTCAAGAAATATTATTTTATTTTTTACAACCCTTTTTTTTGTGGGGAGGGGTGACTCATGCTTGCTGAGCAGGTGGAAAATAAATTACGCCATTTTTATGGTTGTATCATGAGTCATAGCCAGGCATGGTGGCACATGCCTCCCAGCTACTCAGGAGGCTGAGATGGGAGGATTGCTTGAGCTTAGGAGTTTGAGACTGTGGTGAGCTATGACAGCACCACTGCACTCCAGCCTGGGCAGCAGAATGAGACACTGTCTTTAAAAACAAAAACTAAAAACCCAGTCTTAGGGCTTGTTAAGAAGTGTAAAAAGGCTTTGGGTGGAGCCTGTCTGGTCCTCAAGTCACTGGACCATGCCAGAGTGCCCGGAGAGGGCCACTGTTTCCCTCTATGTAGCCTTTTCAGCACTGGCAGCTCTCTGAAGTTTTCACGTCTCACTAGTAAACAGGACTCAGCCTGGGCTGCCTTTGGTCCTGTCTGCATTGGTGCAGCCTACAGCCACGTCTCTCTTAGAGTTTGCTGCTCCTCTGGGCTGCTGTGAGGAGCTGGGGCCCAGATACTGTAACTGCCCAATGGGTTCACCTTGCCCATTGTCTAGACAGAGCCAATTTATCAAGACAGGGGAATTGCAATAGAGAAAGAGTAATTCACGCAGAGCCAGCTGTGTGGGAGACCAGAGTTTTATTTATTTATTTATTTATTTTTTAAGACAGAGTCCTTCTCTGTCACCCAGGCTGGAGTGCAATGGCACAATCTCAGCTCACTGCAACCTCTGCCTCCTGGGTTCAAGCAATTCTCCTGTCTCAGCCTCCCGAGTAGCTGGGACTATAGGCACCTGCCACTATGCCTGGCTAACTTTTGTATTTTTAGTAGAGACAGGGTTTCACCATATTGGCCAGGCTGGTCTCAAACTCCTGACCTTGTGATCCATCTGCCTCGGCCCACCTTGGACTCCCAAAGTGCAGGGATTATAGGTATGAGCCACCACGCCCAGCCAGATTAATAATTTTAGATCTTTCTTCTTTTCTAATAAAAGTATTTAACTTATAAGTTTTCCTCTAAGCACAGCTGTACCTATATCCCATACCTTTTTATATATTGTATTTTCATTTAATTTCAAATATCATTTGTAATTTTTTTCATTGATGCATGGGTTATTTCAAAGTCTATTGTTTTGTTTCCAAATATTTGAGAGATTTTCCAAGTATATTTATGTTACTGATTCTGCATATAATTCCACTGTGATCAGAAAACATACTTTCATTTCTTTCAAATTTACTGAAACATATTATACCCAGCATATGACCTTTGATCTATTTTCCATGTGCATTTGAATGTGTATTGTGCTATTTCGTTTTTTTCACATGAAAGTTTTTAGTTTATTAATCTTCTCATGAAAAATCCACAATGGCCGCAGAAGACATCATTGCAGCTTCTTCACTCCTTCGGCTTTTTGCCAGCACCAACGCCGGCCTTCGCGGGCCCCAGACTTCCTTCACTCCGTTCTTGCGTTCCTTCCGTTGCTTTCTTGAGGCCTTTCTCTTCTCACCCAGGCCATGTCTTGCAAGTCTATGTTTGGGTCCATTTTTCTTTGCATAATCCAGGGAATCATTAATCATGCCAAAGCCAGTTGTCCTGCCACCACCAAAATGAGTTCTGAATCCAAACACAAAGATGACATCCAGGGTGGTTTGTACATTTTGGCTAGTTTTTCCCAAATTTCTGTCTTAGGTACTGTTGCCTTCTGGGGATGAAGGACATCAATGATCATTTGTTCTCTCTGAAATAGTCAGTTGGTCATGAACTTCCTAGTTCAGACAGTTACTACATTGTTCATGATGGCAGTCAATCCTCGGCCTCCCAAAGTGCTAGGATTACAGGTATGAACCACCATGCTAGGCCACTTTTCCCTGTTTTATATCCACATACATGAAGAAATTTAGTTTGTGATAAAGATAGTACTTCAAATCAGTGAGGAAAATATAGTTCATTCAACACACTACTTGGGAAATTTGGCTATCAATTTAAAAACAAACTAACAATACTCAACACTAAACAAATTTCAAATTGGCTAAAGAGCTGGGAAAACAAGTACAAAAGTATTAAATGTTAGAAAAAATATTGGGAAAAAAGTTTCTATCCTAAAGAGGGAAAGCCTTTCTTTAAAAAGATAGATGACTGATGAGGCACGTGCGCAGTGTCTCTGTATGGCAAGTGCAAGAGGTGGAATTGCTGGGTCACACTCTGGTACGGTTTGGCTATGTCCACACCCAAATCTCATCTTGAATTCCCATGTGTTAAGGGAGGGGCCCGGTGGGAGGTAATTGAATCATGGGGGCAAGTCTTTTCCAAGCTGTTCTTGTGATAGCAAGTAAGTCTCAAGAGATCTGATGGTTTTTTAAAAAGGAGTTCCCCTGCACAAGTTCTCTCTCTTTGCCTGCCACCATACCTCTAAGAGGGGACTTGCTCCTCCTTGCCTCCCATCATGATTGTGAGGCTTATGTGGAACTGTAAGTCTGATTAAACCTCTTTCTTTTGTTAATTGCCCAATCTTGGGTATGTCTTTATCAACAACATGAAAACCGGCTAATACACACTCCTTGTGAATTTCCAGTTTCAAGAGATAGTGCCACATCGTATTCCAAATAGAATGACGGGCATGGTGACTCATGCCTGTAATCCCAGCACACTGGGAAGCCGAGGCAGGTGGGGCTCCTGAGGTCAGGAGTTTGAGACCAGCCTGGCCAATATGTCAAAGCCTCGTCTCTACTAAAAATACAAAACTTAGCCAGGCATGGTGGCTCATGCCTGTAGTCCCAGCTACTCAGAAGGCTGAGGCAGGAAAATGGCTTGAACCCAGGGGGCAGAAGTTGCAGTGAGCAGAGAGTGTGCCACTTCACTCCAGCCTGGGTGACAGACTAAAATTCTGTCTCAAAGAAACAAAAACAAAAAACGAATAGAAATTGCATGTTTGTGTTTTAACAATAACAATAGTAGGTAACTAGCTGTCTCTTTGAAGGTCTCGAAGGAAGATCAGAGCCCAAAGGTCAGATTCCAGACCTCCACTTTATTTATTTATTTCTGTTTTGTTATTTTTTAAAAAACACAGAGTCTCATTCTGTCACCCAGGCTGGAGGGCAGGGATGTGACCTCCCGCTTCAGCCTCCTCAGTAGCTGGAACTACAGGCATGTGCCACCATGCCCGGCTAATTTTTGTATTTTTTTAGTAGGGACAGGGTTTTGCCAAGATGGCCAGACTAGTCTCAAACTCCTGACAGGTGATCCACCCGCCTCTGCCTCCCAAAGCGCTGTGATTACAGGCGTGAGCCACAGCGCCCAGCCCCTGATATTTTAACAATAACAATACCAGGTAACTAGCTGTCTCTTGATGGTCTTAAAGGAAGGTCAGAGCCCCAAAGGTCAGATTTCGGACCTTCACTTTAAAATGCTACAGAGCCAGGTCCACACACTAACGCAGGAGGAGGAGCGGTGTGCAGCAGGATTAGCTAACTGTCCTCCGGGATCTTTGAGGTCTCACACCTGCTCCAGCGTTTCTGCTGAGGCCTTGGCCTCTAGGAGTTTAATTATTCTTTACTGAGTCTACTCAGCATCCCTGGGAAGACAAAGGCATCCATCGTGGACACATCTAGGGGCTGAAATGTCTCCCAATGGGCAACACGGAGGAAGGACTAGACATGCTGAACACATTTCAGAGAATTAATAATAAAATCCTCCCTCTGATTCTGCCAGCTCAGCCCTGAATTGAGGTGGTGGTTCCGGTCTTGGAAACACATGTGAATATGTGCCTATGGCTCCGGATCCTAAAGGATGTGGGGTGGTTCCCCAAACGCTGAATTACCAGCCAGGCAAGGTGGCTCACACCTGTAATCCCAGCACTTTGGGAGGCCAAAGCGGATGAATCACTTGAGGTCCAGAGTTTGAGACCAGCCTGACCAACATGGAGAAACCCCATCTCTACTAAAAATACAAAATTAGCTGGGTATGGTGGTGCATGCCTGTAATCCCAACTACTTGGGAGGCTGAGGCAGGAGAATTGCTTGAACCTGGGAGGCAGAGGTTGCAGTGAGCCAAGATTGCGTCTTGTACTCCAGCCTGGGCAACAAGAGTGAAACTCCGTCCCAAAACAAAACAAAACAAAACAAAACAAAACAAAACAACATTGAATTACCATGTGGTCCAGCAATTCCTCTTCTGGACATATACATGGAAGAATTTAAAAGCAAGAACATAAACAGTCATTTGTTTTTGGTTTTCTTTTGTTTCTTTTTTTTTTTAAATGGGGTCTTGCTCTGTCCCCTAGGCTGGAGTGCAGTGTCGTGATCTTGGCTCACTGCAACCTCTACCTCCTGGGTTCAAGTAATTCTCCTGCCTCAGCCTCCCAAGTAGCTGGGGTTACAGACAAAAGCCACCACGCCTGGCTAATTTTTGTATTTTTGGTAAAGAGGGGGTTTCCCCATGTTGGCCAGGCTGGTCTCAAACTCCTGACCTCAGGTGATCTCCCCACCTTGGCCTCCCAAAGTGCTGGGATTACAGGTGTGAGGTATGGTGCCTGGTCCTGAACAGTCATTTGCACACCAATATTCACAGCAGTATTATTCAGAGTAGTCAAAACATGAAAGCAATGCAAATATTCATCAACGAATGAGTGGATAAACCAAATGTGGTATATACATACAATGGAATCCCTTAGAAAGGGATAAAATTCTGACACATGCTGTAACACAGATGAACCTTGAACACATTATACTAAGTGAAATAAGCCACAAGAAATAACAATACAAAATAGCAAACAGAAAAACACCAAAAAATTGAATACTGTATAATTCCTCTTATATGGTGCTGTTGAATGAATTGTGTCTACTCAGAACCCATATGTTGAAGCCCCATCCCCCAATGCGACTATACCTGGAGACAGGGCCTCATGGAGATGATGAAGGTTGAATGTGGTCATAAGTGTTTGGCTCTGATCCAACAGGATTGATGTCCTTATAGGAAGAGACACAGAGGGAGGGCATGGTGGCTCACGCCTATAATCCTAGCACTTTGGGAGGCCGAGGCAGGCAGATCGTTTGAGGTCAGGCGTTCAAGACCAGTATGGCCAACATGGTGAAACCCTGCCTCTACTAAATATACAAAAATTAGCCCGGTGTGGTGGTACACCCCTGAAATCTCAGCTCCTCGGGAAGCTGAGGCAGGAGAACCTCTTGAACCCGAGAGGGGGAGGTTGCAGTGAGCGGAGATCATGCCATTGCACTCCAGCCTGAGCGACAGAGTGAGACTCCATCGCAAAAAAAAAAAAGAAAAAAAAAACATACTTTCATTTCCAAAGAAAAAGACACAGAGACCTCTCTCTCCCTGCCACCCGAAGATGTAGGGAGGAGGCCGCAGCCTACGGCCAGAAAGAGAGCCCTCACCGAAACCAACTATGGTAGCACTTTGATTTCAGGCTTTGAGCCTCAAGAACTTCAGCCTCCAGAGAATAAATGTCTGTTGTTTAAGTCGCCCAGTGTATGATATTTTGCTGTGGCAGCCCAAGCTGACTAAGACACGTGAGGGACCTAGAGTAGTCAAATTCATAGAGAGAGAAAGTAGAACAGTGGTTACCAGGGCCTGGGGGGACAGGGACTGGGAAGTTACTGTAAGATGACAAAACATTCTGAGGGTGGATGGTGGTGATGGCTACACAGCAATGTGAATGTATTGAATGTCACCGAACTGTACACTGAAAAATGATTAAAATGATACATTTTGTTATCTTTATCTTAACCACAATTTTAAAAATTAAAAGAAGAAAGAGCCGGGTGTGGTTGCTCATGTCTGTAATCCCAGCACTTTGGGAGGCTGAGCCGGGTGAATTGCTTGAGGTCGCGAGTTTGAGACTAGCCTGGCCAACATAGCGAAACCCCATCTCTACTAAAAATACAAAAAATTAGCTGGACGTAGTGGTGGACACCTGTAATCCCAGCTGCTAGGGACACTAAGGCAGGAGAATCGCTTTAACCCGGAAGGTGGAAGTTGCAGTGTGTGGACAGTGCACCATTTTGCTCCAGCGTGGGCAATAAGAGCAAAATTCCATCTCAAAAAACAAAAAAAAAAGAGTCTAAGGGACATTTTATGGCCTCCCTGGAGCCCTGGTTCTGTATAGTCAGCCTAGGTCAAGCTTCCAACTTTCCCATCAGCTCATCACAGGCACAGATGTTCTGCTGGTGGCTTTGGGATACACGAAGTTCAGCAGATAAGGCACCGGAGAACAGTTTAAGTTCTGTCTAAATGAGCTCTAGAGCTCTGCTGTCACTGAATTTAAAAGTCTTTTTCCCAAGACAAAAAAAAAAAATGTTCAAGAAAGAAAAATGTGTGCAGCTGGAGCCTGAATTAGCAGTTTTGTCTCCCAAGACCGGAAAACACCTGGTCCCAGCAGACTTTCTATTGAAGTTTACATGGCTTTCAAAAATAGCCTACTTCTTAGCTGACTGGCAAGATTTCGTTATGTTTGGTTGTCTTCCACAATTTTATCTAAGCTCTAGCAATCACACAACATTTTATTTATTTTTTGGCAGGGAAACGGGTATACAAAATTACTGTCATAGCTTTCCTAGATCAACTTTGTTCTGATAAATCCGGAAGCTTATAACAGAAAGCACATGTTGTTAGAAAGCACTGGAATCAGGATACACAACCAGAAGGGCCTTGAGACCACAGGGCCCTGCGACTCTGGGCAGGGGCTCTTGGGCCAGCAGTGTTAGTAGATTCTCAGAGCTTGCTGGAAACGTGGAATCTTTGGCAGAGCACAGTGGCTCAGGCCTGTAATCCCAGCATTTTGGGAGGCTGAGGTGGGTGGATCACCTGAGGCAGGGAGTTCAAGACAAGCCTGGCCAGCATGGCGAAACCCCATCTCTACTAAAAATACAAAAAATAGCCAGGCATAGTGGCGCACACCTGTAATCCCAGCTACACAGGGGGCTAAGGCAGGAGAATTGCTCCAACCCAGTTGGCAGAGGTTGCAGTGAGCCAAGATCATGCCACTACATTCCAACCTAGGCAACAGAGTAAGACTCCATTTCAAAATAAAAGAAAAAAGAAGAAATGCGGAATCTTCAGCAGCACCCCAGACCCACTGAATCAAAATCTGCATTTTTAACAAAATCTCTAGGAGTACTCACTAAAGTTTGAGAAGCTCTGAGAGCGCCCTTCAGAACTTCCTCAGTGGAATTGCGTTGAATGCTGATTAAAAATGCAAATTCCTGGGTCCTGCCCAACACCTGTGAAAATTACCTCATATGATTCTTAGGCAAAGGAGCTCCAGAACTATCTTGGTAGGTGTCTGTTAGGAAGGAAAGCTACTTTGGCAGGGTGTGGTGGCTCATGCCTGCAATGCCAGCACGTTAGGGGCCAAGATGAGAGACTCGCTGGAGGCAAGGAGTTCAAGACTTGCCTGGGTAACGTAGTGAGACCATCGTGTCTAGATATATATTTAAAAATTAGCTGGGCATAATAGCACATGCCTGTAGTTCTAACTATTCAGGAGAATTGCTTATGCTGAGAGTTTGAGACTGCAGTGAGCTATATGAATGAGCCACTGCACTCCAGCCTGGGTGACAGAGCAGTGTCCTGTCTCAAAACAAAAAGGGGGGGGGGCGGGGAGCCAGGCGCCGTGGCTTATGCTTGTAATCCCAGCACTTTGGGAGGCCGAGGTGGTTGGATCACCTGAGCTCAGGAGTTGGAGACCGCCTGGCCAATGTGGTGAAACGCTGTCTCCTCTAAAAATACAAAAAAATTAGCCGAGTATAGTGGCGTAGTATCCCAGCTACTTGGGAAGCCGAGGCAAGAGAATTGCTTGAACCCGGGAGGCGGAGGTTGCAGTGAGCCTGGGGGACAGAGCGAGATTCTCAAAAAATGAACTCACAGATCCTAGGATACTCATGGAGTGAAACAGGTATTTAGAAAACTCCCCAAATAAATGTCTTAACCTCTTAACTACCATCTCTTTTTTGGGAATGACATTTAGAAATAATCACCCCTGCGGCGGGAGGGTGGGAAACAGCTACTCTAAGGATTGTGATACCCCACCCCCAACAACCCTCTCCTTCAGGAAAATGTTCTAAAAATGTGAGGTTTCCCCATAACCAGGCAATGGGGGAGAGAGGACTAAGAAAGAAAATCGTGGCTGGGCATGTGATTTTCTTTCTTAACAAAATCTCTAGGAATACTCACTGAAGTTTGAGAAGCTCTGAGAGTGCTCACATCTGTAATCCCAGCACTTTGGGAGGCCGAGGTGGGCAGACTACCTGAGGTCAGGAGTTCGAGACCAGCCTGACCAACATGGCCAAATCCTGTCTCTCCTAAAAATAAAAAAAAATTGCCGGGCGCGGTGGCTCAAGCCTGTAATCCCAGCACTTTGGGAGGCCGAGGCGGGTGGATCACGAGGTCAAGAGATCGAGACCATCCTGGTCAAAATGGTGAAACCCCGTCTCTACTAAAAATACAAAAAATTAGCTGGGCATGGTGGCATATGCCTGTAGTCCCAGCAACTCAGGAGGCTGAAGCAGGAGAATTGCCTGAACCCGGGAGGCGGAGGTTGCGGTGAGCCGAGATCGCGCCATTGCACTCCAGCCTGGGTAACAAGAGCGAAACTCCATCCCAAAAAAAAAAAAAAATTTAAAAATTAGCGGGGTGTGGTGGCGTATGACTATAGTCCCAGCTACTCAGGAGGCTGAAGCAGGAGAATCACTTGAACCCGGGAAGTGAAGGCTGCAGTGAGCCCAGGTCGTGCCACTGCACTCTAGCCTGGGTAACAGTGACAGAGTGAAGCTCTGTCGAAGGAAGGATGGAAGGAAGGAAGGAAGGAAGGAAGGAAGGAAGGAAGGAAGAAAGGCAGGCAGGTGTTTGCACTCCACTACTGGTTTTATCACAGGAAGGGGGTGCCAAGCCAGACCCCAAGAGAGGGTCCGTGGATCTGGAGAATTCAAGGCAGGTCCATAAAGTGAATGTAAATTTATTAAGAAAGTAAAGGAATAGCTCTTCTGGTCCTAGGCACTTCGGCAACCGTGGCTTAGGTGCAGACATGGCCAAGTCCAAGAACCACACCACACCAACCAGTCCCGAAAATGGCACAGAAATGGTATCAAGAAATCCCGATCACAAAGAAACGAATCTCTTAAGGGGGTGGACCCCAAGTTCCTGAGGAACATGTGCTTTGCTAAGAAGCACAACAAGAAGGGCCTAAAGAAGATGCAGGCCAACAAGGCCAAGGCCATGAGTGCACGTGCCGAGGCCATCACGGCCCTCGTAAAGCCCAAGGAGGTTAAGCCCAAGATCCCAAAAGGGGTGTCAGCCGCAAGTTCCATCGACTTGCCTACATTGCCCACCCCAAGCTTGGGAAGCTCGCGCACGCATTGCCAAGGGGCTCAGGCTCTGCTGGCCAAAGGTCAAGGCCAAGGCCAAGGATCAAACCAAGGCCCAGGCTGCAGCTCCAGCTTCAGTTCCAGCTCAGGCTCCCACAGGTGCCCAGGCCCTTACAAAGGCTTCAGAGTAGATATCTCTGTCTGCCAACGTGAGGACAGAAGGACTGGTGCAACCCCCTGGGGCTGCCATCTGCATGGGGCTGGGGTCCTCCTGTGCTATTTGTACAAATAAACCTGAGGCAGGGGAAAGAAAAACAAGAGTAAAGGAATAAAAGAAAGGCTACTCCATAGACAGAGCAGCCCTCTGGTTGCCCAATTTTGTGGCTATTTCTTGATGATATATTAAACAAGGGTGGGTTATTCATGCCTCCCCTTTTTTAGACCATACAGGGCAACCTCCTCACGTTGCCATGGCGTCTGTAAACTGTCATGGTGCTGGTGGGAGTGCAGCAATGAGGACGACCAGACGTCATTGCTATCTTGGCCTTCGGTCTTAGCCGGCTCCTTTACCGCAAGCTGTTTAATCAGCAAGGTCTTTATGATCTGTATCTTGTGCCGACCTCTTGTCTCATCCTGTGACTTAGAATGCCATCTGGGAATGCAGCCCAGTAGGTTTCAGCCTCATTTTACCCAGTCCCTACTCCAGATGGAGTTGCTCTGGGTCAAACGCCTCTGACAGTTTGAGTGGATTTTTCAGGATGTTTCTATCATTCCATTTTCATTCTTTCAATCTCCCCGCCCCACCACACACCAATATGACGGGGTTGAGACAAGAGAGAAAGCCAGGGAAAGGCAGCCTTTGCACAGAAATCTTTTGAAGGATAAACTCTGAACAGATGCAAAGCTCAGACCTCTCACTGGGCTTACCTGGAGTAGCCTCCAGATGTGTCATCAGGACTGGGTATGGCTGAAACCACTTTCCTTCTCTGGGCAGCAGGGTTAATGACCTGGCGGCTTCTCCTTCAAAGGCTTACCTTTGAAAAAACAGACCTGTGTGTGGTGAGACCCAAGAGCCTGGAAAGATTCCTCCCCAGCCCACAGTCAGGTCCGAGATTTCACCACCTGAGGGCCACTCCAACGCTGCAAAGAGCATTTGTTGATTCAGGTCTTTCTGCCCCGGGCATCTAGTTGAGAGGATAGTCTTATTGGCTGGAGTTAAAGGCCAGGGGCCCAAGAAGAGAGAAGCCTACAGTATTTGGGGTGTGGGGGGGGGAAGGACACCAATGAGAGGTGTTATCCACTTCTTGGGTGCACATATGGGGGGCTATCCTCCCTACCCCACCTCTCCAGTGACCCGTGGGGCCTGGATAAAGGTAACCAGAACTGCCGGAGCTGGAGGAGACAGTGCGAACCGGGTGTCTGTCCTGCCCGTTCACCCTGCAGAGGAGGAGGCTGAGTTCCTGAGAGGCTTTGGCAACCTCTAGGACTGAAGCGTGGTGTGATTTGGGACCAGACTGTGGCTCTGGAGGGCAGTGCAGTGCTTTCTCCAATGCATCTCTCTGCCTTCAGGCGGGAAGCCAGACAACAGGGTTTATAAGAACTGAGTCCCATGCTTGCATGTGGTAGTAAATTTTATATCTGCACCAGATGGCAGGCAGCTCATTAACTAAAAGAATGGGCCTTAGCATCAGCTAGACATGGGTTCAAATCTGGGCCACTTATTTGCTCAAGTGATGATTCTATTTTTGAGACCGGGTCTCACTCCTGTCACCGAGGCTGGAGTGCAGTGGAGGAATCATGGTTCTCTACAGCCTCAACTTTCTGGGCTTGGGTGGGTGATCCTCCAACCTCAGCCTCCTGAGTAGCTGAGATTACAGGAGCACGCCACGATGCCCAGCTAATTTTTATATTTTGAGTAGAGACAGGTTTCCACCAAGTTGGCCAGGCTGGTCTTGAGCTCCTGGGCTCAAGTGATCCTCCCACCTTGCCTCTCAAAGTGCTAGGATTACAGGTGTGAGCCACTGTGCTCACAGGTGATGATTCTGAGTTCATTTCCCATATCAATAAAATGAGAATGTGAGTACAGTTTTCTTTCTGAAAATTCAGTGAGCATATGAATGAGAATTCACAGGATCCCTCTGGGGATCTCTTGTTAAACTGTAGATTCTGGATTAGTTCTTGGGGGTTGCTGAGAATCTGTATTTCTAACAAGTTCCCTTACCAAATGAAAAAACTAATTTTTTTTTTTTTTTTTTTTT
>NW_016107407.1:4597675-4599656 GCF_001604975.1 Cebus imitator | reverse complement strand
TCATCACAGGTCAATGATCAAAACAAGGAAATTGGCACTGTAACAATGCTATTAACTAATCTTCAGACATTTTCCAAATTTCATCAGTTTTTGCACTATTGTCCTTTTTCTGGACAAGGATCCATGAAGGATCACACAGATTTAGTAGTGCTGTCTCCTTGGTCTCCTTTCATCTGGGTCAGATTATATGCAAGACTTTCAGTGAGAGACACCTATACCAACCATGATAAATCGTTTGAATTTCTTTCTTTCTTTTGAGATAGGGTCTGCCTCTGTTGCCCAGGCTGGAGTGCAGTAGTGTGATCAGAGCTCACTGCAGCCTCCATCTCCTGAGCTCAAGCAATCCTACCTTAGCCTCCCTAGTGGCTGGGACCCCACATATGTGGGGCTAATTTTTAATTTTTCATAGAGATGGGGGTCTCTTTATGTTGCCCAGCCTCCCATTTGAATTTCTTAAACTTCTTTGAATTCAAGTGATTCTCAAAAAGTGTTCATAAGACTCACCTAGAGAGTTGTTTTACATGTTCACTTCCAGAGAAATGGATTCTGTAGAGTTTGCATGTTAGGGGATATGGCTTTTTTTTTGTTAAATGAAGACTCGCTCTGTTGCCCAGCCTGGAGTGCAGTGACACGATCTCAGCTCACCGCAACCTCCTTCTCCCATGTTCAAGCAATTCTCCCACCTCAGCCTCCCCAGTGGGAATTACAGGCACGTGCCACCATGCCAGGCTAATTTTAGTGTTTTTAGTAGAAACGGGGTTTCATCATGTTGGCCAGGCTGGTCTTGACCTCCCAACCTCAAGTGATCCTCCCACCTCAGCCTCCCAAAGTACTGGGATTACAGGCGTGAGCCACCTCACCCGGCCGCGATATGCATTTTAACCAGCGTGCCAAGTGCTGCCTGCGCAGGTGGTCAGAGAATCAGACTTTGAGACAGTGTACAAACGTGGCTGGCACAGCCTCGGTCAGCATTTGCTGTGTGATCACTCTCTCCTGCGTAAGGAAAAACTGTCTCTACTGCTTAAGAACACTTTAAAGCATCCCAATCACGTGGTGACATTTCTAGAGGTAGTCTGCGTGTAGCCCTGTTCCCAGCACCTACCCTCTTGATAGCACAAGTGGAGCCGAAATGGTACGCTCTGTTTTTGCGCTTTATTTTGTCACCTCACTGGGCCTGTCATTGTTTTCTGGGCAGCTATGCGTTCCCAGAAACACTAGTTCCCAAAGGTTGCCACTAGGGGGAACCAGTGACTTTCCCCATCGCTAATCAAGTGGCGAAATTAGCAGGCAATTAGCAAATGTTTGGAGAGAACGTCTAGAATGTTTTATCAGCCAGTTTACCACCTATGGCCTCAGAGATCTGGATTTTTTTGCTTTTGATTACATTAGAATGAATTCCAGAGCCACTAACTTTGGGCCATCTCTCTATCATCAATATTTAAAGAGCTGTGTTTGCATGGAGATGTGGAGTGTGTAGGCTTGGAGAAGGCCTGGGGACTTCTGCTTTGGGGGTTTGGTCTCAGCCGTCCTGGGCAGAAAGGACAGCTGTGGAAAATGCAGCAGCTGTGTCCAAACACAGAACTGCAGGCTTGACACCTCCCTCACCAGGTCTCTGTGATCCCTTTTACTTCCCTCTCCCCAAGCCTCTTGCTCCAAAAGAAAACAGTGAACAGTCCTGGTGCAGTGGGTCACACCTGTAATCCCAGCACTTGGGGAGGCCAGGGCAGGAGGATCGCCTGAACCCAAGAGTTGGAGACCAGTCCTGGCAACATAGAGAGGCCCTGTCTCTACAAAAAATAAAAAAAGTAAAAATCAGCCAGGCGTAATTGTGCTCACTTCTAGTCCCAGCTACGTGGGAGGCTAAGGTGGGAGGATCATTTGAGTCTGGGAGTTGAAGGCTGCAGTGAGCTGTGATTGCATCTGTGCTGCTGCACTGTACTCCTGACTGTGTGACAGAGTGAGACCCTCTCTCTTTCTCAAA
>NW_016107407.1:4589576-4597165 GCF_001604975.1 Cebus imitator | reverse complement strand
TCCACTCCTCTTCCCCTCGAGTGTATGTGTGTGTGTGTGTGTGTGTGTGTGTGTATTTTTAGGTGGGATTTTGCTATGTTGCCCAGCTGGAGTGCAATGGCTATTCACAGGCCTAATCATAGCTCACTGCAGCCTTAAACTCCCAGGCTCAAGCTGCTCATCTTCCCAAGTAGCTAGGTGGACAGGCATGTACCGTCACATCTGGCTCCAATCCAATATTGAGGAAAAGATACCTAAGGGAAGTTTCTAATTGACTTTGGATTTTATTCTCATTGCTTTAAATACTGCTTTCATGCCAATGACACAACAATCAGAATTTCCTATCCTAATGGCTAACTGAAATTCCAGCTCCATTTTAGTCTGTCTCCTTACTGATCTAGTAATTGCTGCTTGTGTATTTCTCACCACTTTCTCAAAGCCAGGGGATTGTTTTCCCATCTAAACCAGTTCATCTTCTGAGTGATCTGGTGTACCATGTCCTCTACTTTCCACTCAAGATATTCTATAATGAGATCCAAAATGTCTCCAGGAAAGCTGATGATTTCCTTCTCTTCCTTTCCTTCCCTTCCTTCTCTTCCTTTCTTCCCTGATGATTTCATCAGCTTTCTTGGAGACATTTTGTATTTATTTCTCTCCCTCATTTTTCAGGTTAAGGCCTCCTTAGGTTTCAGTATGGTTAAATACTCCACTACCAATTAGAATTAAAAACTAAAACAAAAAATAAAATAAAACAAACCCTGAATGTTTTGCCCATTTGATTAATTTATAAACCTCTTTTCACCTCCATCATCTTTCACATCTCAGGCACATATTACCCTATGCTGCTTTTTCCTCTAAAATTCCTATTTATAAGACTTTCCTAAATATAGGAATAATTGAGCATCAAGTAGAAGACTGGAATTCTCACTGTATAATTCGTTATCAGTTCAGAACCCCCGTGGCTTATCCTTGTCAAGTTGTGTTGATTTATTTTCCTTTCAAACATCTCTGGTATTTTCTCCTTTCCCAGGACTAAAACTCAAGTCAAAGTTCTTGATATTTTTTGCCTGAATTATCTCCTAGGTCATTGTTTTCCCTCTCCAGGGCATTCTATGCCACAAATATCTCTCCTGTCACACCTCTGACCAAAAATTGGCTTCTGGTTGCTTGGGATATAACTCTCCCTGCCTGACTTCCAAGGCTGTTTATAATCTGTCACCATAATCTCTAGACAGAGAACTAGTTTGGGTCACTGAATGATGATTTATTAAACTCTTCCTTATAATTGTTTTAATTTGCCTCCCGATAAAGAACCAGTAGTTACAAGTTTTTAATATAGACCCAATAAATATACTTTGTAGAGAAAAGATTGAAACACTCCAAGATATTTTATAATTTAAAATAATTTAGGAAGCCAGTTTTTCACCAGCATCTCTTCTTCTCTCCTTTTTTCCCTAAAAAATACACAGATCTCAAGGAGGTTGTGAACTGATCTCTCTTTGTACTGAGAAGAGAGCCTTGTCTTTGAACTTCTCAGGGTCATTTCACAGTCTTTTATGTTTGTCTGACTCAATCACAGCAACAGTTTCATAGTAGGGGCAAAATGTCCTCCTAAGAAGGAGAGAAGAGAAAATGACAATACATAATAGACATTTCCTTCTGATTATATTGACAAGACCAGTTACCCTTCTTGATCAGAATATTTTTTCATGTCCTTAACATTTTATTTTCTAAACTAACTCTTAATTTCCTTATCTCCTGCTTTTTTCTACTGTGGTTTTTTTTTTTTTTTTTTTTGTTTGAGACAGAGTCTCATTCTGTCTCCCAGGCTGTAGTGCAGCTGTGTGATCTCGGCTTACTGCAGGCTCTGCCTCCCAGGTTCAAGCTATTTTCCTGCCTCAGTCTCCCAAGTAGCAGGGATTACAGGCACCTGCCACTGTGCCTAGCTAATTTTTGTAGTTTTAGTAGAGTTTTACCATCTTGGCCAGGCTGGTCTTGAACCCCTGACCTCGTGCTCCACTGCTCCAGCCTCTCAAAGAGCTGGGATTACAGGTGTGAGCCACCACACCCAGCAAGATCTTGCTTTCAATTCTTTGAGATGTGTACTTAGAAGTGGAATGCCTGGGTCATAAGGTAATTCTATTTTTAAGTTTTTGAGCAATTGGTATACTGTTGCATTATTTTACCTTCCCACCAACAGTGCAGAAGTGTTCTGATTTTTCCACATCCTCACCAGCACTTATTGTTTGGCTTTTTTCTTTTCTTTTCCTTTTTTTTGAGATGGAGTCTTACTGTTACCCAGGCTGCAGTGCAGTGACGCCATCTTGGCTCACCGCAACCTCTGCCTCTCAGGTTCAAGTGATTCTCCTGCCTCAGCTCCCCACGTAGCTGGGATTACAGGTGCCTGCCACCACACCCAGCTAAATTTTGTATTTTTAGTAGAAACGGGGTTTCACCATCCTCGCTAGGCTGGTCTCGAACTCTTGACCTCAGGCGATCCACCCGCCTTGGCCTCCCAAAGTGCTGGGATTACAGGTGTTAGTCACTGTGCCCAGTCTGTTTGGCTTAAAAAAAAATAGTAGCCATTCCAATGGGTGTGAGATGATAGCTCATGGTGGTTTTGATTCACATTGCTCTAACGATTAGTGTTGTTGGGCATCTTCTCATATGCTTTTGCCATAGCTTCTTTGAAGAAATGTCTATTCAGGTCTTTTGCCCATTTAAAAATTCGATTATTATTTGTTGTTGGTGGTGTGAGTCCTTTACATATTCTGGATATTAACCCTTTATCAGATATATGATTTGCAAATATTTTTTTCCATTCTGTAGACTGCCATTTTATTCTGTTGATTGTGTCCTTTGATGCATAGAAGTTTTTATTTTGATTTTTTGAGACAGGGTGCCTCTCTGTTGCCTGGGCTGGAGTGCAGTGGTATGATTATGGCTGAATGCAGCCTTGACCTCCTGGGCTCAAGCAATCCTCCTCCCTCAGCCTCCTGCATAGCTAGGACTACAAAAATGCGCCACCATGCCCAACTTTTTTTTTTTTGGTAGAGATGGGTCTCACTATGTTGCCCAGACTGCTCTCAAAATCCTGGCCTCAAGCAATCCTCCCACCTTGTTCTCCCAATGTATTGGGATTGCAGGCATGAACCTCTGAGCTGGGCCAGAAGTTTTATATTTTGATGTAGTCTAATTTGTATATTTTTTCTTTTGTTGCCTATGCCTTTGATATTATATCGAATAAATTTGACAAAATCCAAGATGCTTTTTCTTTATGTTTTCTTCTAAAAGTTCTATAGTTTTGAGTCTTATTTAATTAATTAATTTATTTATTTTTGAGACAAAGTTTCACTCTTTTTGTCCGCTGAAGTGGGCAATCTTGGCTCACTGCAACCTCCACCACCCAGGTTCAAGCAATTCTCCTTCCTCAGCCTCCCAAGTAGCTGGGATTATACACCACCACACCCAGCTAATTTTGTATTTGCAGTAGAGATGGGTTTTCACCATGTTGGCCAGGTTGGTCTTGAACTCCTGACCTCCAATAATCCACCTGCCTCAGACACCCAAAGTGCTGGGATTATAGGTGTGAGCCACAACACCTGGCCTGATTATTTATTTTTGAGACAGAATCTCACTCTGTCACCCAGGCTGGAGTGCAGTGGCAAAACCTTGGCTCACTGCAACCTTCGCCTCCCAGTTTCAAGCAATTCTCCTGCCTCAGCCTACTGAGTATCTGGGATTACAAGTGACCACCACCATGCCCGGCTAATTTTTGTATTTTTAGTAGAGACGGGGTTTTGCCATGGTAGCCAGGTTGGTCTCGAACACCTGACCTCAAGTGATTTGCCTCCCTAGGCCTCCCAAAGTGCTGGGATTACAGGCATGAGCCACCATGCCCATCCTCTATATCTGTCTTAAAAAGCCATGACCACACTGTTTTGATTACTATAGGTTTTAGTAAGTTTTGAAATTAGTAAGTTTTAGTAAGTTTTCAAGATTGTTTTGGCCACACAGGATCCCTTGACATTTAGGAAGAGTTTTTCTATTTCTGCAAAAATTGTTGTGGTTATTTTGATAAGGATTGCTTGAAGTCTGTAGACCACATTGGGCAGTGTTGATATCTCAACAATAATAAGTCATCCTATCTATGAACACAAGATGTCTTTTCATTTATTTTTGTCTTGATTTTCTTCAGCCATGTTTTGTAGTTTTCAGTGTATAAATCTTTCATCTCCTTGTTTAAATGTTTTCATATGTGTTTTATTCTTTTTGGTGCTATGTTTGATTTTCCTTTCAGATTGTTCATTCTTTTTTTTTTTTTTCCCAGTGAAAACTGGAAAATATGCTATAGAAGTTCTAAAAGAACTGTAACACATTTTCCAAACTTGATGTCTAAAAACACGAGACTTTTTTGTGATTTTGTATCTTGCAACTTTGCTGAATCTATTTAATATGTCTTTTTCTTTGTAATTTTTTTTTTTGTTTGTTTGAGAGGAAGTCTTGCTCTGTTGCTCAGGCTGGAGTGCAATGGCATTATCTTGGCTCACTGCAACCTCCGCCTCTGGGTTCAAGCAACTCTGCCTGCCTCAGCCTCCTGAATAGCTGGGATTACAGGCACCTGCCACCGTGCTTGACCAATTCTTGTATTTTTTTTTTTTTGAGAAGTTTCTCTCTTGTTACCCAGGCTGGAGTGCAATGGCGTCATCTTGGCTCACTGCAACCTCCAGCTCCTGGGTTCAAGCAATTCTCCTACCTCAGCCTCCCGAGTAGCTGGGACTACAGGCTGCGCCACCATGCCCAGCTGATTTTTGTATTTTTAGTAGAGATGTGGTTTCACCATGTTGACCAGGATGGTCTCGATCTCTTGACCTGGTGATCCACCTGCCTCGGCCTCCCGAAGTACTGGGATTATAGGCGTGAGCCACCGCGCCTGGCCCAATTTTTGTATTTTAATAGGTACAGAGTTTTACCATGTTGTCCGGGCTGGTCTTGAACTTCTGACCTCAGTTGATCTGCCTGCCTTGGCCTCCCAAAGTGTTGGGATTACGGGCGTGAGCCACCATGCCCAGCCTGCTGAATCTATTTATTATTTCCAACAGGTGTGTGTGTGTGTGTGTGTGTGTGTGTGTGTGTGTGTGTGTTAGTCTAGTCTTTAGGGTTTTCTACATATAAGATCAATTGCAGAGACAATTTACTTCTTCTTTTCTGATTTAGATGAGTTTTATTTCTTTTTCTTGCCTAACTGCTTGAGCTGGAATTTCTAGTATTATGTTGAATGGAAGTGGTGAAAATGGGCATTCTTGTCTTGTTCCTGATCTTAGATGAAAACCTTTAATCTTTTACCATCGCTGTGGAGTTTTCATTTGTGGCTATTAATAAAAAGTTTTCACTCAGAACACTTCCGACACTAAATATATGGAGTTTTTCCACACCAACAACTAGTTTTCCAACTCTCTGGACACCTCCTCTATGTGCGATGATGCATCCTCTCCTATCTCCATCACCCATCAACCCCTCCTGTCACTTTCCCTCAGGGAGACACTGCTTTGGAGAATGTGCCCAATGCTTCATGTGTGCCAAGTAATAAAACTCGTATTGATCAAAACCCACACTCTCATGAGGAGTTGTCTGTTATTCGCAAGGTGAAGGAACCCTGGTTTTTTTCTGGGTAACAAATCTTAAAGCAATACTCAAACCAGGGATATTGCTCTGTAGTTTTATTTTCTTGCATTATTTTTGCATATATATATGTATATCTATATATGCATATACATACACATATTTTTAGATGGGTTTATATGTATGTATATATATATATATATATATATACTCTCTCCATATATATATATATTTATTTATTATTTATTTATTTATTTTGACAGGGTCTTGCCCTATCACCCAGGCTGGAGTGCAGTGGTGCAATCTTGGCTCACTGCAACCTCTGCCTCCTGGGTTCAAGCAATTATCCTGCCTCAGCATCCTGAGTAGTTGGGATTACAGGTATACACCACCATGCTGGGCCAATTTTTATATTTTTAGGAGAGATGGGGTTTCACTATTTTGGTCAGGCTGGTCTCGAATTCCTGACCTCAGGTGATTCACCCGCCTTGGCCTCCCGAAGTGTTGAGATTACAGGCATGAGCCACTGCGCCCGGCACTTTTATGTATTTAACTGCAAGTTTATGTAAAAAATAATAACTGTTTAGCAAGCAGTTCATTAATTTCCTGAAAATTTTAACTGGATTCTCATGAGCCAGTGTGTATATCACTGGCTAAACTTTGCATGTCTTCTGCAATTTCGGCCACAGTGAACTGAGTCAATTTCTCACAGTAATAGAACAGGAAATGAAGGGTATATATGTCTGCAATTTATTTGGCAAAAAAACAGAAAACCAGAACAAATACCAAGCTGTGAATTATTTCCCATATGCCTATCTAAATGTATCCTTAACAGCATAAAATTCAGTCCTTTTGAATGGAAGGCATTGTGTACTTCATCTTTTTTTTTTCTCTAAACATTAGCCTGAGTGAATACTGTACTTGCATATCTCATTTAATCACACAACAATGAACAATGCTAAGTACTATTTTTCTCCCCATTTTAGACACAAGTTTAGGGAAGGTAAGTGACTCAAAGTCACACAGCTAGCCAGTGAGACAGCCAGGATTTGAACCATAGCTGCCTGGACCTCAGTGGTCATCTGATCACACCTTTACACATCTACAAGAGCACATGACATAGTTAATAAATATTTGTTGAATCATTGTGCTATTTGTCTATTCATTCGTCTATTGCTTCTATTTTCCAAACTTTAACATAATTGCAGAACACTTGTTGAAGGAATTCTTACATGGAACACCAACACAGAACATAGATAAAAGTAGATCTGCTCTGCTGAGCATTAGTGAGGGATGTGAAGCCCCCTGCCTACCTATCTGTAACATAAGATGTATTAATATTCATGAAAAAAGCCGGGCACAGTGGCTCACGCCTGTAATCCCAGCACATTTGGAGGCCAAGGTGGGTGTGAGGGATTGTGTTAAAGAACTTCTCTTCCCGGGTCTGGTAGGGGAGGGGTTTCAAATGCAGGAATTTCTTGGCTCCCTGGCTCCCCGCTTGAGGTGGCTGGGGCTCTTTGAGCACCTCCTTCACGCTTACATCCAGAGACCAGAGGGGTTTCAAATGCAGGGATTTCTCAGCTCCCCACCTCAGGCAGCTGGGGCTCTTTGAGTATCTCCTCTACGTGGGCCAGGTAAAATTCTTTGATCTTCTTGAGTGTAGGAAAGCCAGGTGGGGTTCTTTTGTCCCCAAATCTCGTGGAAAACTCTGGGAGGAGGGGGCTCTGTAGCTCAGGGTTGTAGAACAAGTAGCCAATCTGGTATCAGAGTTAAAAAGTTTGAAAGAACTCCTCATTGGCCGACAACATGAATGGGGAGGGAAAAACTCAAGGGTTAAAACTTCAGCTGCTCCTACCTGAACTGATTTCCCGCTCTGGGTTTCCCTCCCGCCCACAACAGCGTGGGAGCTGTCTTCTCTCTCTCTGTTTAATAAATCACCCTTCCGCAAAACGCTTTGGGTCCGCGATTTGGATGGTAAACTCACCGCG
>NW_016107407.1:4574576-4584576 GCF_001604975.1 Cebus imitator | reverse complement strand
CAGTACCTTGCAGACAGCAGGATTTTAATCACTATTAATTCTACAACATAATAGAGCATAAGCAAAATTCTCAACTGTCTACCGAAATCCAACAAGGCAAGTTAGCACAGAAAATAATGGTTTGATCGACGAGTTGACCTGGCATGAATACTGTTAAGTCTTTACATTAATAAGAATGGCTTAAGGCCGGGCAAGGTGGCTCATGCCTGTAATCCCAGCAATTTGGGAGGCCGAGGAAGGTGGATCACCTGAGGTCAGGAGTTTGAGACAAGCATGGCCAACATTGTGAAACTTCGTGTCTACTAAAAATACAAAAATTAGCTGGGCCTGGTGTCTGTAGTCCCAGCTACTCTGGAGGCTGAGACAGGAGAATCACGTGAACCCAGGAGGCAGAGGTTGAAGTGAGCCAAGATCGCTCCACGGCACTCCAGCCTGGGCAACAGAGTGAGACTCTGTCTCAAAAAAAAAGCCTGTTGCTAGGTGACCCCAGCCTATGGCTGCTGGAGATTATCCTCCCGAGGGAGTGGTGTGAGGTTAGGACTCAGCTCACACGCCTGGATCCCCCAGCACCTGCGAGGGCTTCTCCTGGCTACCGCTTTCGTTCTGGTAAATGTCATGGGTGGCAGCCTTCTTCAAGGCTTGCACGAGGGCGGCCCGGCATCTGCGATCAAGCCCGCCTGCTGCTTCTGGGGTTGACCCTGCGGCTGGGGTGCTGTCGGGTCACGCTGGCTAGGCCCGGTCCACTCACGGGCTCCCTGCTTTGGCCTGCTCAGCTCAGGAGAACCGGGCTGACCCCATGTCTGGCAGGGTTGTGGCTGAGGAAGTGGGGGGCAGGGAAACTAGTGCCTGCCTGGTGGTAGTCCCAGGCATGGCTTCCTGAAGCCATCTTGAGGCTCACTTCTGGTTTAGTTGCTTTGGCCACCGAGGAGAAATGCGCAGTACGAACTCTGTAGGAGGCTGCTTGCCTGACATGGTTTCTGTCTTGAATAGTTGCTGAGTGAAAGGTAAAGTGTTTTGATTATCTATATATGTGTATGTATATGTGTATGTATATATACATATATGTTCCCATCAGTGAAAAGACTTAAATATTATTTTGGGGAGGGGGGAGGTTAATGTATTTTGCATTAAAAAAAAAAAAGATATTCCCCAGCCAGGCATACTGGCACATGCTATAATCCCAGCATTTTGGGAGGCCAAGACTGTCGGATCATGAGGTCAGGAGGTCAAGAGCAGCCTGGCCAACATGGTAAAAGCTCGTCTCTACAAAAATACAAAAATTAGCCAGGCATGATGGTGGGTGACTGTAATCCTAGCTACTCTGGAGGCTGAGTCGGGAGAATCGTTTGAACCCAGGAGGCAGAGGCTGCGGTGAGCTGAGGTGCCACAGCCACTCCAGCCTGGGTGACAGAGTGAGACTCTGTCTCAAAAAAAAAAACAAAACAAAAAAAAAACTTAGCATACTGGTGATGGGGCGGGGGGTTCTATCAATTCTACCTGTTTACATGAAGGGCCATGGAGAAAAATAATAAAAGAAACCTTCTAAAGAGAACTCCTTTTATCCAAAGATGGAAGACATAAGAGAGCATTATAAGCTTTTTTTTTTCTGAGACAGAGTTTAGCTCTTATTGGCCATGCTGGAATGCAGTGGTGCGATCTTGGCTCATTGCAACCTCTGCCTCCCAGGTTCAAGTGATTCTCATGCCTCAGCCTGGGATTACAGGCATGCACCACCACGCCTGGCTAATTTTGTATTTTTAGTAGAGATGGGGTTTTACCACGTTGATCAGGCTGGTCTGAAACTCCCGACCTTAGGTGATCCACCCACCTATGCCTCCCAAAGTGCTGGGATTACAGGCGTGAGCCACTGCCCCTGGCCATAAGCTATTGTTATAGTAAGAAAGGGACGTCCCAAATCATATATGCAGCATTTACTATACCAGTTCAAATACTCAATATTGAATTAAGTATTCAAGAACTGTTTAGTTCTTGAATAAATAATCAATTCTCAACTATACATTTTTAATGTATAAAAGGAAAAGAACAGGAAACACAAAGAAATAGGTAAAGAACTATGCTGGAGGACTGAAGTTAGATCTCCTATTCCAGGTATGTTAGGCTAAAACAAGTACTCACCTTGGAACTGAATCTACAGAGGATGAAGATGGGACCTTGGAAACTTGACAGTTTGCTGCGGCAGCCAGCTTTAAGGCAGATGATGGAACAGCACTTAAAGTCCTAGGTATATGTCGTGCATTTATTGGGGCAATAGAGTTTACAGTGGCAACTGATGAAGGTACAGTTAATCGAATGTTGCTCCCAATCAGAACCTGAGTTGTTGCAGAATTGGCAGCAGTTACTTGATGACTCAGTGCACTGTGGGAACTTGAAGTCTGTGTAATATTTGAAGGCTGTAACAAAGCTGAACCTGCCGTTGATGGACTTGTATGTACAAGTGCTGTTGGTGTAGTACTACTGAGGTGTAAGCCCTTGTATACTCCTAGAGAGAGAAAGAAAGAAACATCTAAACAACATGCAAGTTTGCTGTTTATATTATAGATATATATTATAAATATAACCCAAACAATTTAAATGTCTTTATTCTTACCTGAGGCTGGAAGGACGCCATTCACCCCGATTCCAAGCACCACATCATCCTTCATCTTGAATCCCATCAGTTGTTCTGATGTCACCAAAGCAGAAGCAGCAAACTGAGCACTAGCAGAATCCAAAGTCTTAGAAACAAAACCCTAAAAAGAAAATATAAAAGAAATCTAATCAGTGTCACTTAGTATCAAATCAGTATCAAAGCTACACAGGTATACCAAAATAAGCTTGAATATAATAAATAAAAATGGCAAACCACTGAAATCTCTTTCTTTTTTAGTACCTTGAGATGCAACAGTAATTATATCTTTTGATAGTCATGTATTTGAAAAATGAAAAGTAATCTAAGTTATAAATTTAGCTTCATATGTGACAATATATAACATGTAAAAGTCAATTACCAAAATAAGCCTTCTATAATGTGGAAACAGAAAAACTCCAACACAAAATGTTGGACAAGAAATATGCTAGTAAACATTTCAGGCCAGGTGTGGTGGCTCATGCCTGTAATCCCAGCACTCTGGGAGGCCGAGGTGGGTGGATCACGAGGTTAGGGGATTGAGACCATCCTGACCAACAAGCTGAAACACTGTCTGTACTAAAAATACAAAAATTAGCCAGGCGTGCTGGTGCATGCCTTTAGTCCCAGCTACTCGGGAGGCGGAGGCAAGAGAATCACTTGAATCCAGGAGGTGGAGGTTGCAGTGAGCCCATACCGAGCCACTGCACTCCAGCCTGGTGCTGGAGCAAGACTCCATATCAAAAGAAAAAAACAAAACAAAACAAAAACAAAAACAAAAACCATTTCAGTGATTTGCAAATATATATAATGAATAAATGAACATGCAAACTTCCTTCACCTAATTTATACACACGCACATATGTATACACACACAATGAAAGGCACCTTTGGGATAAGATAACTATCCCTTTAGAAATGGAAGTAACAAAATATCACATAATTTAACCTAGAAATTGATAGGCCCCTCAACTTTTTAAAAATGAATTTTTCCTGCAAGATGCATACAGACTCAAATCTCAGGCTTTATGCCCCCACATGTGTTTAAATGGCAAACGTTTATCATGCTTTAGGTTTAAAAGTTATCTTTTTCAACAGTAAGAGAGATTATTTTTGCATAATTTTAAAAGTCTTAGTAATAATTAACATGCCCAAGAGAATGAACTGGGTGGGGTTATATTCAAGAGGTACATTAACAGACTACAGGTCAGATGGGAAGACAGTATCTTCATCTCATTTAACTAAGGGCTTTAGTTTTACTTTTTAAAATAGGGAGCAGAGGCAACAGCTTCCATACTCACCTGTAGCGTTCTTTCTAAACCCTGTATATTCAGGCGAAAGCCACTTTTCTGCTGGTTAGATGCAAGGTTCTATGACAACAGTTGGTAATTAGAGATGAACTCTGGTGGGAAACAATGAGGGATAATCATAAGACAGACAAATCCCTCACCTGTGATGTGTTGGTGGAAGAATTAGTATTTGCTTGCTGTTGCTGAATTTGTGCAAGCTGCTGTTTCTGCATGAGTGCCAGTTGCTGTTGATGTTGCTGGTATTGTTCGGCTGTAAATGCTGAACATAAAATAAAGAAACACTTTATAAAAATGCCCAGATATCATATATGTCTTACAATACTAAAATGAAAATTCTGCATTAAAAGAAATTTGTGCAAAATTGAAGCATCTGACAAAGGTTCCTGATCCTGCTAAAGATCACTTCCAAATGAAAATTTCAGCATTTTTGCTACCACATTTAACAAGAGTAGCTTGAATTTAAAGAAAAAAAATTAAACTTCCTGAATTAAACATAGGAAAGAGAACTGCTCACTTCCCAAGTTTCAACACCATTATTTTTTTAAGCTATGACACTTGTTCTAGACAGTGTAGAAAGGTAATAGCCTTTAAAATCCATAGATTTGGAATTCAACTTTGCACTGAACTTGAGAGGAAATCTGGTAATTACCATTTGGTTTCTATTTAATCCATATCTTCCCAATGCATTCAGGTGATCCCTAACAGCTCTGTGTATAAATACTAATTGTTCTACACAGTTTCTAATTATAGTCATTAAAAAGTTTCCTCTATATGAAAGATCACAGTTGTTGGTTGGTTTACTGCCCTTTTTTTTTTTCTTTTCTTTTTTTTTTTTTTTTTTTTGAGAACTCATCCTTTAAGTTTAACAGGAAGAAAAGAGGCTCCAATGTTAAGGTTAATTACTTTTCCCCACCCAATTAACCCACCTGGAAAAAATCCAGTCAATAAGAACGGAGTTGTTTATGCTGATTTACTGTACAGAATGATGTCTGAGGAAAGACACTGTGTTATGCTACTTATGTTTGTCTATGGAGAGCTCAGTTCTAAAAAAAACAAACAAAAAAATGTTCATTTATTACCCCCCAAAAAATGTGTGCAGTTTTTTAAAAGGAAACCTTTTTCTCTTTTTTGCCAATAAAAAAAAAGCACATACAATCACAATACCTCTGACTTTAAAGGCTTCTTTAAGAAGCCTGTGATGTTTGTTTGAGTAAGGATTATTTTAAAACAAAAAAAGGTTTATCATGCATCCCTGGTTACCAGGGAAATCTACAAATCATGCACATTTCCTCAATATAAAGTTTAGTGTTTTCAAAATACTGTCACCTAATTTGTTGCTGTTTAACTGTAGCTTGGTAATTTAGTTAGAATATCATTTCAAGTTATATAATTTTCACCTATATAACTCATGAAGAATCTTTCTTCATCCTCCAGGATAGAGTTTCTGGTTGGTACACCTAGAAAATGTTTAGGTACAAATTCTGCCATAGTTTGAATGGATCAGAAAGTTGTGAAATAGTAATATTCAAGAAAACTTCCTAAATTATTAGGATCTACACAGGCTCTTACACTTGAGTAGAACTAAGTTCTTGGGCTACAAGGGGAAAAAGTAACTTCTTGTTGGAAAAATTCTATTGGTTTTCTTATTTTCTGTGTTAAAATCTGTTTAGTTGATGCCTGTCCTTTGACAAACTCCATTTCCAACTATGTTCATAATTCACAAATCTGCAATCTACAGAAAATATTTTTAATGACAATAGAATGCTCCCTAAATATGGATATAAAATAACTGCCAACATGATCATTTCCGTATAAACAGAAATGTGTTGTATCGGAACTCGAAGAAAATCTAAAAAAAGTCAATGCTGCCCTAAAACAATTTCATAGTTTATGTTTAAAAAAATCCACAAAAAGCAATTATTTAAATGTAAGGATTCTTAATTCACTAGATACTTTTGCCAATATGTTTTTGAGATTTACAGTTTAATTTCCTAAGTTTTAGTGTGTTGCCTAAACCTTGATTTTTCTAGTAGGGAATGCTCAGTAAATTTAAAAGCAAACAAATCATTTTTGGAAGGTCATCACATATATAGGAAAACAATAATTTAGCATTCACTGAATGCCTATGTATGAAAGTCCATATATGAGAAAGTATTCTTTTGTATAACTTTGCTGATGTTTGTGTTTAATTAAAAATTTATCAATAACTAATTAGAAATCAATATGAATAAACTCCAAATATTTTTGCCTTATTTAACATCTTAATTCTGGGTCTTTGAAGGTCTTGTGAATTTCATTTTTTTTTTTTTTTTTTTGAGACGGAGTCTCGCTCTTGTTGCTCAGGCTGGAGTACAGTGACGCGATCACAGCTCACTGCAACCTTTGCCTTCCCAGGTTCAAGTGATTCTCCTGCCTTAGCCTCCCAAGTAGCTGGGATTATAGGCGCTTGCCACCACACCTAGCTAATAATTTTTTTTTGCATTTTTAGTAGAGAAGGGGTTTTACCATGTTGGCCAGGCTGGTCCTGACCTTGTGATATGCCTGCCTCAGCCTCCCAAAGTGCTGGGATTACAGGCGTGAGCCTAATGCTCAGCCAGGTTTTCTATTTCTTCTGAGAAATAAAATTCAATTCCTAAAGAAGGCAGGGTGAATGAGTAAGAAAACTTGGACAAAGGTAGTAAATATGGGCAAATGAAATCTGAACTGGGTTTTATATATTATTTATCAAGAAAAGTCCCCAGGTCTTTATCCTGAGACAACCTCAGGTCATGATACCATTATAACTTGAAAGTTTAACCAAATGCTAAATGGAAATAAGACAAAAATGGCCATTCTTACCCTCCCTAAATGTCTGTGAATGATCGAGATTATCAAGGCAGGAAATTTTTAGGTTGTATGTCTACCACCTGATACGGTGTGTGAATCAAGTTTGTAATTCACACAAAGGCAGGCAAGATGGTTGCTGTTGACAGATGACCAAATCTAGAGTCAGAACCCTTTCACAAACCAAAAAATTTTGAGGTCAGGAAGGACCCTTGGAGGTTGTAGGATATCTTCCTACAACCTCATCTAGAGATGAAGAAACTTCTGAGGTCACACAGATGTAGTAGTGGAAGGAAAAGAGTACTCCAAAGCAATGAGATTTTAAATTGAAAAAGAAATAGACAAAAATTTTGTCTTAGATTTAGTATTTGCAAGAAATCTAACTTCTGATGTGCCAACAGTATGAATCAAGTGCTTAAAATGGCTGTATACATGACAAACAAGGGTCTATGTGGGGAGGAGAGTCACGTATGGGACAGGATTAAAAGCTCCAAATATTTAACCAGGAATGGGACTAGGAAAGGAAGCACAACAGGAATTCAACTGCATGAAGGCCATTATGATGCTGGAGCAAGGGCAGACTCATTTGGTATGCTTCCATGAGCAAAACAGGGACCTGCAGGTTTAAATTTAAGAAGGCAGTTTTTGGTTCAATAATACATAGACAAACTTTCTAACCAAGATCCTCAAATAACTTGATCTAGAAAGTTACTGAATTTGCCTTCACTAGAAATACTTAGGCAGAAGTAGAAACTACCTTTGTTTTGGTAGCTTCTAAGTAACCAATTCTCTGGGGCAGAAATTCTTTTGAGACAGGGTCTCATTCTGCTGCCTAAGCTGGAGTGCGGTGCTGTGATCTCGGCTCACTGCAGCCTCGACCTCCTGGGCTCAACTGATCCTCTCACATCAGCCTCCCAATCAGTTCTAGCTGGGACTACAGGTGAGTGTCACCATGCCTGGCTAATTTTTGTATTTTTTGTGGAGACGGGGGTTTCACCACGTTTCTCAGGCTGGTCTTGAACTCCTTGGGCTTAAGGGATCCACCTGCTTCGGCCTCCCAAAGTGCTGGGATTACAGGCATGAGACACTGTGCCCGGACTAAGACTCTCTGAGTCCACCTGTACTACAGGGAAGCCATGGCACAGTGCACCAGCAGCTGGAACAGCCTACAGTTCAGACTGCTGCTCTGTGTGTTGCAGTCTTGTAGCTAAAGGTGATCAACTGAGACGATCAAAGGAGTGTGGCTGAGGGGAAAGTGATGGGTGCTAAAGAAACATTTGGCCATGAAAGACAGAGTTTAGATTACCAAAATGCACATTTTTTTTTTTTTTTTTTTGAGACAGAGTCTTGCTCTGCCAGCCAGGCCTCCCAGGTTCAAGTGATTCTCCTGCCTCAGCCTCTCAAGTAGCTGGGATTACAGGCACCTGCCACGATGCCAGACTAATTTTTGTATTTTTAGTAAGAGAAGGGGTTTCACCATGTTGGCCAGGCTGGTCTTGAACTCCTGACCTTAAGTGATCCACCTGCCTCGGCTTCCCAAAGTGTTGTGATTACAGGCATGAACCACAGCACCTGGCACTCAAATATATACTTTGTTTTTAATAACAAAACCAAAAGTAACCTCAAATGCCTTATTTAAAAAAACCCTGAAATAGAATTTTATTTTAGTACACAGGCTGAACACTATTTCAATATAAAACAAAAGGCAACTTTAAAGAAATACAAAGTAAAATTATTCTTCAGGTAGTTATTAAAGTATGATTTCCTAATTAGTGAGACTGAGTTGACAAGATTCATGAGCCTTTATCAGCAATCTAGAAATCTAATTTGAACACCAAAGTTTGTTGTAATTCAATTGTTGGCAAACTATGACCACACCTGACTTCATCTGGCTGTGAATGACTGAACATGAGATTTGTAGTTAAATATTCCTCTGAGTGTGAATATGCTTGCGCTTTATTATATGACTGTAGAACTAGTAATGTATTTTACTACAGGTGCTACTCCAGACTCTGCTACAGATGTTATGTGATAATCCACTTTCTATAGTAAAAAAAATTCTGAATTTTGGAACACATTTGAATTAAGTCAAGGTCACAAAATCTTACAAAATATTCAGTGCTCAAATCTAGAGTTCTTTTTCTACAATAAGATTAATATTTTATGTTACAAACTAAATTACACTAAGTTACAGATACTAAGACTTGGAACATATCATTCTAACCACATATCTCCTATTCGTTTATGAAAATAAACCAAATCTTTACTGCAGATATGAGAGCTTAGGAAAATGAAGTAGAATGCTGGTAAAAATTTTATTGGAAATTAGGAATTCACCTCTTGAATATAAAATTGTAGCTTAAAAATCACTTTCTGTTTCCAGTCTTTCTGAATTATATAAGGACTCTTACATAAGAGTCCTTAAGAATTATAAAAAAGGTATTAATTCTGCTATTTGATATCCACCAAACTCACAACATATGCAAATGAATACTGAGTCACTGAACACTCAACTTTCCAAGGTGCTTTTGTGAGTTAAAAAAAAATTAGAAAACTGTTTTTGGAAACTGTCCAAATCACCTATTAACTGAAGATTATTCAAAATATACAATTTATCCTTAAGTAGTAAAACCTCACCCCCAAAATTCCACATACACATATGATCTTTCCCAGTTCCTTACCACTGCGTCGTCCTGCTGCATGGCATCCAGAGGACCAAGCACTCAACACACCTAACTCAGGAGGCTTCCTAATACTGGACTGCACTCAGGTTACACATTTGGTTACGCAAATACGCAAAATAGTTAAGAGTGGGAAGGAAAGTAAAAAAGATTCTGAGTAGTTGAAACAGACTATAAAAGTTAGTGTTAAAGGTCATGTACTTTACTAAATTAGACTTCTATTATCTTCATTTAGAATTTCCTATTTAATTTAAAAATAAGCGTAGGCCAGGTGTGGTGGCTTATGCCTGTAATCCCAGCATTTTGGGAGGTCAAGGCAGGCAGATCACTTGAGTTCAGGAGTTCAAGATCAGCCTGGCCAAATGGTGAAACCCTGTCTCTACTAGTAATATAGAAATTAGCTGGGCATGGTGGTGTGCGCTTATAATCCCAGCTACTTGGGAGGCTAAGGCACGAGAATTGCCTGAAGCCAGGAGGCAGAGGTTGCAGTGAGTAAGATCATACCACGACACTCCAGCCTGGGAGACTGAGTGAAACTGTGTCTCAAATGAAAGTAACGG
>NW_016107407.1:4564583-4574545 GCF_001604975.1 Cebus imitator | reverse complement strand
AAAAAAAAAAAAAGAGAAAGAGAGTAAATAGGTAATTATTTAGAAAAGGGAAAATCAGCCCAGAGGGCATCACTATGTTACAATGTAAGTATAAATAACAATGATTGAATAATCAGAAATGGCCTTTTAACTCACATATTTGGCTTAAGTAGCAGGAAAGCTTATCAGCTGACTCGTATTTCACAAAATAGTTAAACTTCCAAACTCATAAACAGATTTAGCATCTCTAATATGAAAGTCTGAAATCTGAAATTCTAAGATCCAAAACTTTTTCTGCATCAACCTGATACAACAAGTGGAAAATTCTATACCTGGCCTCATGTGATGGGCCATAGTCAAAATGCAGTCAATACTTTGTTTCATGCATACATTTTTTTTTTTTTTTTCCTGAGATGGAGTTTTGATCTGTTGGAGTACAGTGGTGTGATCTTGACTCACGATAACCTCTGTCTCCTGGGGTCAAGCGATTCTCCTGCCTCAGCCTCCTGAGTAGCTGGACTTACAGGCGCCCACCACCACGCCAAGCTAATTTTTGTATTTTTAATAGAGGGGTTTTGCCAGTTTGGCCAGGCTGGTTTTGAACTCCTGACCTCAAGCGACCCGCCCATCTTGGCCTCCCAAACTGCTGGGATTATAGGCATAAGCCACTGAGCCCGGCCTGAATACAATTATTTTAAAAATATAAAAGTATCTTTAGGCTATGTGTGTAAGGTACACATGAAAAATAAATAAATTTCATGTTTTGACACGAGTCCCATCCCTAATATATCTAATTATGTATATGTAAATATTACCAAATCTGAAAAAATCCAAAATCAGAAACACTCCTGTCCCAAGCATTTCATTTAAGGAATATTCAACCTGTATCATGAAAATTAAGTCTTAAAAATTCCTTTAGAGGGTGCCCTGATGGGAGATTCCTCTTTTTTTTTTTTTGAGATGGAGTCTCCCTCTGTCACACAGGCTGGAGTGCAGTGGCACAATCTCGCGTCACTGTAACTTCTGTTTCCCAGGTTCAAGTGATTCTCCTGCCTCAGCCTCCCCAGTAACTGGGATTGCAGGTGTGTACCACCATGCCCGGCTAATTTTTGTATTTTTAGTAGAGACGAGGTTTTGCTGTGTTGGCTAAGCTGGTCTTGATCCTAACTTCAGGTGACCTTCCCGCCTCGACCTCCCAAAGTGCTAGATTTAGGCATGACCCACCTGTGCCTGGTCTGACTCTTCTCTTTTAATAAGCCCAATACTGCCAGTTTTTCTACTGGCATCAGACTACATCAGAGTTTCTTTGGTTAAGTGCCAAAAGAAGTAGTCTGGTTTGCATTTGGGGGCCATGTTGTATGAAAATTAAAAATTATCTTTAAAATTACAATTACTAATGAGTGTGTTCAGATGCTTAACCTATGAATAAAGTGGCAATGCAGGTACTGATGCTGTAAGAGGAGCAACACAGTCAACCTCCCTACCCCAGACTCACCCTGGAGAGTATATTCCGTGAGTAAACTGTATTTCAAAATCTGCGTTAACACTCGAGCTGATTCAGTTTTTTTCTTTTTTTTTAGACGGAGTCTTGTTGTGTCGCTCAGGCTGCAGTGCAGTGGCACAATCTTGGCCTCCTGGGTTCAAGTGATTCTCCCTGCCTCAGCCTCCGAGTAGCTGGGATTACAGGTGCCCGCCACCACAACCAGTTAATTTTTGTATTTTTAGTAGAGACAGGGTTTTGCTATGTTGACGAGGCTGCCGCTTGAATTGCTGACACTGTGCCCGGCCTACATATTCTTTTTCTGTCTTCAGGGGCCTGGAGTTGCATTAAGTCAAGTACACTTATGATACAGTTGCATTCGAATAGACTTTATAGAGTACGCAGAGAAAAGCTTTAGGTCTCTGGAATATTCACAAATATAAATGAACAGTGTAACCCTATGGTAGTCTGTAGGTATCTATCCTCTAAGTATTAGAAGATTTAGCAAAATTTAAGGAGAAATTGAAAATAATTAAGACAAAAGGAAAACAAAATAGATAAACCAATTTTAAACAAAGTAGTATCAAGGCTGGGTGTAATGGCTCACCCCTCTAATCCTAGCACTTTGGGAAGCCAAGGCAGGAGGATCACTTGAGGCCAGGAGTTCAAGACTAGCCAGGGAAACATAGAGAGACCCTGTCTCTTCAAAAAAAAATATAAAAATTAGCTGGACATGGTGGTGTGTACCTGTGGTCCCAGTTACTCCAGGGGCTGAGTTGGGAGGATCACTGGAGCCAGTCATGGTGGCCCGTCCCTACAGTCCCAGCTACCCAGGAGGAAGGAGGTTGAGGTGGGAGGATCAGTTGAGCCTTCGAAGTTGAGGCTGCAGTGAGCCGTGACTGTGCCACTGGACTCCAGTCTGGGTGACAGCAAGATCCTGTCTCCAATAAATAAGTAAATAAATAAATAAATAGATTGATAGATAGATAGATAGTTATATTGCATAATGAGGGAAAGAAATGATAAAGAAGAAAAATTACAAGGTTACTAATGATTTCTTTTCAGCTAAACTTCTGGTAGCGCTCCTCTTTTAATGTTCTTTGGCAAACACAAAGTAAGCTTTACAACTGTTATTAATGTGCCTACTTAAAGTAGTACAGCAAAACAATTTTCACAAAAAAAGAACATTATAAAATCCTTAAATCTGCCAAGCATGGTGGCTCATGCTTGTAATCCTAGCACTTTGGGAGGCTGAGTCTGGCGGATCACAAGGTCAGGAGTTCGGGACCAGCCTGGCTGACACAGTGAAACCCTGTCTGTACTAAAAATACAAAAATTAGCCAGGCATGGTGGGGGGCACCTGTAATCCCAGCTACTCAAGAGGTTGAGGCAGGAGAATCACTTGAACCTGGGAGGCGGAGGCTGCAGCGACCCAAGATCCTGCCACTGCACTCCAGCCTCAAAAAAAAAAAAAAAAAAAAAAATCCTTAAGTCTTTAGGATAGCTATATACCTCAACTTCTCTATCTAAGGCGTGGAGAAGATGGAGACTGGTGGAACATGCTTATTTTCTGAGACGTCTCAAAGAATTTCACATAGCTTAAAAAGTTTAATTATCAGGGAAACCTATGAGAAGTTCATATTGTTAAAACCTCTACACTAACAGTATACCTAAGCCTTTACTGAAAAGTTCTTTATTTTGATTCTTAAGACTATAAAAGTAGAGAGAAACTGGCTTCTGGTAACAAAGACAGTAACATTAAT
The DNA here is from genome assembly GCF_001604975.1 of Cebus imitator. Taxonomy (NCBI): domain Eukaryota; kingdom Metazoa; phylum Chordata; class Mammalia; order Primates; family Cebidae; genus Cebus; species Cebus imitator. The sequence continues at coordinate 4,571,323 of NW_016107407.1, read as the reverse complement.
GGGATTATAAAAAAGCTGTTAGGCCCTAAAATAGCTTTATGGTTGAGTTGAATTCTGAATTGTGATTATTTTTCTCAAGAGCTGAAAGACTTGCATTTCACAGAAGTACAGCTGACCCTTGAACAACATGGGTTTGAACTGCCTGAGTCTACTTACTTACAAATTATCTTCTGCCTCTGTCTCCCCTTAGATGACAAGACCAACCCCTCCTCCTCCTCAATGTGAAGATGATGAGGATAAAGACCTTTATGATGATCAACTTACACTTAATGAGTAGTAAATGTATTTTCTCTTCTTTATGAATTTCTTTCTTTCTTTTTTTGAAACAGGGTCTTGCTTTGTTGCCAAGGCTGGAATGCAGTGGCATGATCTCAGCTCACTGCAGCCTCGACCTTCTGGGCTCAAGTGATCCTCCTACCTCAGTCTCCTGAGTAGCTGAGACTAAAGGTGCTCACCACCATACCCAGCTAATTTTTGTATTTTTTGTAGAGATGGGGTTTCACCATGTGAATGCCAGGGCTCAAGCAATCTGCCCACTTTAGGCTCCCAAAGTGCTGGGATTATAGGCATGAGCTACCATGCCTGGCCCTATAAATTTCTTAATAACATGTTCTTTTTTCTAGCTTATTGTAAGAATATAGTACAGAATACATATAATATACAAAATATGTATGTTTGAACTGTTTATGTTAATAGGCTAATGGACTGTTTATGTTATTAGTAATTCTCGTCAGGAGCAGGCTATTAGTCGTTAAGTTTTTAGGGAGTCAAAAGTTATACACTAATTTTGGACTGCATGGGGGGGTGCCCCTAACCCTCATGTTGTTCAGGAGTCAACTGTACTTTTTTTTTTTTAATCACCAAGTAAATCAGTTTATGGAACATTTTCTGGAGGTCTTTAAGAATCACAGCAAATGTTCATACTTATGAGGCAGTTTAACTATAATCCTACTGAGTGAATTAGGCAAACAATAAATATTTTTATAGTCCTAAAATCTACGTTTAAATTACCTTTACAAAAATCTGTAGTAACATAATTTAATGGTGAATTTCTACAATCCATATGCTTCAAATAACACAGACTTATGCTTTAAAACAGACAGCTAAGATTATAGGAATACTTTAAATAAACAGATTTATTTTAGACACATTTCATATAAAAGCCATAATAAATATATTATCTGAAAACATTTCAAAATATTAACCCTTTAAATGTTCTTCTCTGAAAAGTTAGTTTCTCTTTTATAAATTATTCTGAATTCTTGTGTCAGCATATAAGGTTATGTATATATATTCACTTGCTGGTCTCTATGTTTAAGCAGACTAAGTAAAAACTAGAGAAATATCTGAGCATAAAACAGTTAACAATTTAGGGCCCATTTTCTTTTCATACTATGAAAAAATATGATGAATCTTGTGGTTCGTGGACTATATCCAGAAAAAAAAAAGTCACACATTAAATAGAAATCAACCATCTTTGTATGCGGGTATGTTTAAATGAAGACACATACATACAAACTCCTATAGCAACAGGATTCAAATAAATACTTAGACCAAGGTCTTTTTTTAAAAAAAACTGTTTGAAAGAAAAGGACTTTTAGAAATAAATGGAACAGACCACATAAACAAATGGCAAAGGTTGAATCTGACATTTCTATAGAAATGTACATCATAACAGTAAACATACCAAAGTGTGCTGAACCACTGCTACTTTTACTTTGCGTAGAGGTACTGCATGTCTGGGTCCCAGGTTGTGCTGTTCCTGTTCGGTTTATACTCCTATATAATTTTCTACAGGAGAGTTCATCATTGTCACTGTCATGTAGGGATGGTGTCCGAGGCCTAAAATGCCGCCATCTACATGATTTGATATTGACTAGTATCTGACTGAGGTCTTTAGAGAAAGATTTGTCCGAGGTATTTGTTTCTGAGGTATTGGCAAACTGATTGACTGGAGAATGTTGTGGTGAGGAAAGCATTTCCAAATCCAGATGGTGAAACACATTGTCATAGTCTGAATGAGCTCTGTCCAGTAAGACCCTATAAAAAAGTCAGACAAGGAACACTTATTTAAAACAGCTATTCAAAGATTATATATGACAGCATTTTCTTTTTCCCCCCAACTGCCAAAGGCCAACTCATATCGAGTATTTAAAAGCTTTAAAGTTGATTATTTTAGTATTTGGTTCTTAAAGGCTACAATCTCAATTTCTAATAAAAGTTCTTTTAACAAATTGTTTTTCAACCAAGCATTTTCACTTCCATTACAAAGCACCAAAATGAATGCTTTATAAAATGTCACTAACAAATTTATTCTAAACAAAAATTTCATTCTTTTGGTGGGGAGTGGGGAGGAAGGGAGAGGAAAGAAGAAAAGCAATAAAAAACATAGTATTTTATATCACTAACATTTTTTACAGACAAAATATTTGAGATCCACTATTCTAGAGGATATATTCCTATGTCATTTATTTATTAATTTTTTGAGATGGAGTTTCACTCTGTCACCCAGACTGGAGTGCAGTGGTGCAATCTCAGCTCACTGCAACCTCCACCCCAGGGTTCAAGCAATTCTCCCTGCCAAGTAGCTGGGGTTACAGGAGCCTGCCACCATGCCAAGCTAATTTTTGTATTTTTAGTGGAGATGGGGTTTCCCCATGTTGGCCAAGCTGGTCTCAAACTCCTGACCTCAAATGATCCGCCTGCCTTGGCCTCCCAAAGTGCTGGGACTATAGGCATGAGCCACCATGCTCGGCCTCTTATGTTATTTATTTAATATTATAAATGGCTCTAACTCAAAATAATAACATTGATTAATGGTAGTAATAGAATAAAATATTGCCAACGTAGAGATTTTTCACTGCTCCTGATATCAACATAGTGATGGAAAAAAAGGGCCTAAATAAAATGTATTTTAGTGCCTAGATAATTCTTAACCAATGTTTAAATGATTTAAAAAATCCTCGGCAATTAGGAGTTAAAGATAAAAAAAACCTATGTATAAGCTATTAGTTTATCGTAAATACACCCTTGGGTTTCTTCCTGAAAAAGTGCCTTGACACTATTATCTGCCTTCCCTTTAAATTTTCCCGCACATTATACATTAACGTCTCTCCATTCCTTGAGTTTATGTGTTTTGCTATTTATTTCATGTCCCCATACAAACAACTTCTTGCATAAAGGCATTCAGGGTATGAAAGAAGGAATTCTATAAGGTTTAAACATGGAAGAACAATTAGATCTTGACAAACTATGATGTCAAGATCAGGTTATGCATGGATCCTTTTCATTGTCAAGTTAAGCCCGTTACACTAGTTAGCGTGAACAACTTTTCTGCAGTTTCTTTAACTTAATACACTGTGTGCAATCAGGATTTATGTTTGTCTTCATCTGTTGCCTTTTCTCACAATTCTATCCCTTGATAATTTATCTGAGGTTTTCCACCTTGGGGAGAAAAGCAGGTCCATTAGGGACCCATTAGAATTATGTCAAAAGCTATAGATGTGTTAGAACCAGGTAGCATAGCAGCAAAAATACTTTAGTAAACAAATCAATTAAGAATAGCAAATAGGAACTAACGAGCTGTTCAGAAGGATTAATTGACTTTACAAGTTAGATTCGATCACTCTAATGCCTAAAATATCCCTCTGCTAGGAATACGGAAATATCTTACCTTCCACCGCGCCCAACCCGTCTTCGTGCAAATCCAATACACCTTTGGGGTACGGTGAGAGTAGTTAAGCAGTATCTATATCGCACATCCCCTAATCCTCCATCGTTAGGACTAGTCCAAGGCCAATTGCCAGTTTGGTCTAAGTGAGGCTTAAAAAAAATAATCCAAATTATTTTATTTTGTCAGTTAAAGGTAAACAGTTTGTTATTTACAAAGACAGTCTGAAACTTACAGCATAGTACTGACAGCCTGCTTTCCTACGGAAAGCAAAAGGACCATCAGGATCATTGTCTTCCTCAGCTTCCGAAGAGCCAGACAAAACCTTTAAATGAAATAAAGAAAGTGGGTCAGATATGCGACTTCCTACATCCCTCCCTCAACATTCACAGAGAATCCTATTTGTACCTGGGAGAGAGGTTCTTCGTCTGAGCTGGGAAAGTCATACTGATTCAGATCTTTAGCATTGAAGACCGGCAGTGCAGCAGGACTCGTCTGTTGGGGAGTAGCAGCGGCAGACGATGGTAAGACTTTGGGCTTCTTTTCATATTTCCGTTTCGGTCGGATAAGATCGGCTTTATCTTGCTGCAACAAAGACATGAATTAATTATATACCAGAAACCATGTTCAACCAACTTGCAGTTTTGGGGGAAATTTAAAAAAGAAGTTTATTGCTATAATGAGGGCATTCATATTCATAAGAGACACAAGACTCTGTATATGGCCATCTTATATTGTAAAGTCTAGAGAAGTTGGCCTCCATGAAAGCATAAATTTGTCCTACAATCTAAACATAATCCCACAAACAATTTTGTTTCAATTAAAGTAAAAGGAGAGAACAGAAGTTCTCCAACTTCTGAAGTCTTACAACTGCAATTAGTATATTTACTGCTGGCTTCTCTCTTTTTCTTAATTTTCTATGAAAATTCTAGAAGAGAAATTTCTTTTAAAAGGGGGATTGTCTAGTCCTTATTCTCAAGAAATAACAAATATAGGACAAAGAATAATGAAAATGTCTTTGTAAAAATACAAAGCAAACTACAGGTAACTGTTAACATAGAAAACAAGGCCATAATGCTGAGTGAGGGGCTATACAAATAAAGAGTAGTAAGGATTTGCTGGCTGAACAATGAAAGCTTTCTGAAATGATGAAATTTGAATAGTTTTAGAGGATAAATATATGAAATAATTACGGGAAACGCAGGATAAAATATACGGGCAAGAGTAACTGGGCTGATGGAACACAGCATGTTAGAAACATGCATTGCAGATGATGGCAAAAGTTGGGAGAAGTATGAATTTGATATGTAGGCAATAGGTAAGGAAAATTAGTGGCAAAAACTGGATTTGTTGGAAATGAAAAGATCATGGCAAGCACCACAGTTATGTAAATATCCTAAATATTTATGTTACGTTTTATGTAGTTTATGACATTACAGTTTTTTAGGAAAAGTTAACTATCAAACTACAAGGTTATCTCTACAATTTCTATTGTGGTATTTGACAGGATAATAAAATCAAAAGCTAGCCATGGCAATGCAAAGCATTATATAAAAGCTAACATGAACTGTCAGCTAGGGCAGTACTTAGGACTACATTATTATCTATTACTTTTCTTTTTTTTTGAGATGGACTCTTGCTTTGTCGCCCTGGCTGGAGTGCAGTAGTGTGATCTAGGCTCACTGCAACCTCTGCCTTCCGGGTTCAAGTGATTCTCCTGCCTCAGCCTCCCAAGTAGCTGGGATTACAGGCGCGCACCACCACGCCTGGCTAATTTTTTGTATTTTTAGTAGAGATGGGGCTCTACCATGTTGGCCAGGCTGGTCTTGAACTCCTGACCTCAAGTGATCTGCCGGCCTCTGCCTCCCAAAGTTTTGAGATTATAGGCATGAAGCTGCTGCACCTGGCCTAAAGTAAGTAACTTTCAAGCATGAGTGGCACATACAGGGGAAAGCACAGAATAGGACAATTAATCTTGAAATATGAAGGCTGAAGGATAATTAAAGTAGTCCACAAAATCATGGAGGGCTCAGGAAGGGGGACCACATTAAAATAGTAAGAGTGGGAACAATCCCATTAAACTTTAAAGATTTAGAACTAATAAATTATAAATGCAGGACATAAAATTTAAATAAATACAAAATTTAAGTAAATACGTACATGAGTAAACTAAAACAATATTTTGGGGCACAACTCCACAACTCTAACTTTACAGATTATTGAAGAGAATAACTCTCTATTCTTCTCCTGCCCACCCTCCTCTACGTTTTTTAAAATCAAAATGTCCATGTTAACAAAGTGGAAAAAAAAAAAAGTCTGTGTTTTCTCACAAAATGGTCTGGTCCCTGGCACTGCTTTAAATGACCAAAAAAGAAAAAAAAAGTCCAGGCTGGGGAAATCATCATTCTAACAGTTGTCGCAGGTTGTATGGTTCAGGACTGAAGATCTGTTTACCACAATAAAAAAAACCTGCGTGAACATGACATTAAATGATGCAGGGGAGATAAAACTGATGGCCAACTTGCCTGTTCCCCAAATTGAACTGGCATGGTGGATACAAAGTTTCATGAAAAATTTCATACAAAACATACCTAAAGTATTTTTTCCTTAGACGTACACTTTCCAAGAAACTGCCGTTTAATTAATTGCTCTTCTTTATTTACCTCAGTTTCCCTTTGCTAATTTTATTTCCTCTCACAAATTTTATTCTTCACAAATTGGGATTTGGTTAAGTACTAATTTGTCAAATACGTCCATTTCTAAATAATTATATTACAAACTATTAAGATACCAGAATTTCCACGCCAGGGACAGTGGCTCACGCCTATAATCCCAGCACTTTGGGAGGCTGAGGAGGACGGATCACAAGGTCAGGAGTTCGAGACCAGCCTGGACAAGCTGGTGAAACACTGTTTCTACTAAAAATACAAAAATTAGCTGGGTGTGGGGGCTCGAGCCTATAATCCCAGCTACTCAGGAGGCTGAGGCAGGAGAATTGTTTGCACCTGGGAAGTGGAGGTTGCAGTGAGCCGAGATCATACACTGCAGTCCCACATGGCCGAGACTCCGT
>NW_016107407.1:4527401-4564523 GCF_001604975.1 Cebus imitator | reverse complement strand
AAAAACTCATAAGAGGCCAGGCGTGGTGGCTCACACCTGTAGTCCCAGCTACTCAGGAAGCTAAGGCTAGAGAATCGCTTGAACCTGGGGGGTGTAGGTTGCAGTGAGCCGAGATCGTGCCACTGCACTCCAGCCTGGGTGACAGAGCAAGACTCCGCCTCAAAAAAAGAAAAGAAAAAGAAAAACTAATCAGGGAAGATTTCATGTCTTTCTCCCTAACTCTCCATATTTCATTTGAATTATTTCAATACTTCATAATCCTACAACTTGTAAAAGGAATATTTTTCCTTTTATCAGATATAGTAACAAAAGCTTCCCTTTATAACGAAATAAGAGAAACAAAAATAAAATTTTAATTATAGACTTCTGCTTTTCTTCATATTATGGCATAATCATTGCAGCATACATTAAGGTAGTTTTCTTTTTTTATCTTTTGTTTTGAGATCGAGTCTTGCTCTGTCACCCAGGCTTTATATAGCGCAGTGGTGCAATCTCAGCTCACTGCAACCTTCACCTCCTGGGTTCAATTAGTTCTCCTGTCTCAGCCTCCCGAGTAGCTGGGATGACAGGTGCACGCCACCACGTCTGGCTAAATATTTTCTATTTTTAGTAGAGACAGGGTTTCACCATGTTGGTCAGGCTGGTCCCAAACTCCTGACCTCGGGTGATCTACCCATGTTGGCCTCCCAAAGTGCTAGGATTACAGGCATAAGCCACTGTGCTCGGCATATATGTATTTTTCTTTTTAACTTTCATTCTAATGATAAAATACCAACCCATTATTAGATACTATTATCACAAAAAAAGTTAATCACCTTATTAACTTTGAACTCCTTCACATCCATTGCTTCCTGGTGTTTAAATTGACTGCTATTAGTAATAGGGATAATGGGGATGGCGTAAGTAGGTTTCAGTGGCTGTCTCTGTGCCATAACCTCAGACATGATCTCTCCATTGTAGTCACCCAGATTATACCTGAAATTGTAAAAATGAAAGTTTACAATTATATATATTTAAGGAATACAACGTGATGTTTTGATACACATTTATACTGTGAAATGATTACCACAATCAAGCTAATTAACATATCCATCACCTCAAATAGTTACCTTGTGTGTATATGTGGTGAGATTACTTAAGATCTACTCTCTTAGCAAATTTCAAGTATATAATACATTGTTATTAACCATGCTGTACATTAGGTCTCCACAACTTACTCATTTCAGAACTGCAAGTTTGTAACCTTTGATCAACATATAAAATATGTAATTTTTATTTGTCAATTATACCTAAATAAAGCTGGAAAAAGAAGAAAGTTTTGCAAGTTAGTTTTGTAAGTACTTATCTTTATAACCATTAATAACTAGCTGACTGGGATAAAATTATAAACATCAATTACATTTAAGGCAAGACTGCAGTTAAACTTTGACTATTCAATGTCAAACAAATTCCTTTTCTTTGTTCATTTTACTTTTTTGGCTTACAGCTTTATCATGGCATATAAATAGATGACGGTGGGGAAAAAGTCAAAGGCTGGATTTTTAACATAGCAATTTTGGTGAAGGATTTGGTGAGGAAGTTGAAATTAATGCCTACAGTGGTGCTAAGGATCTTTCTGCTACTTAGAATTGCCTGGGCCATAAAACTAATTTTTCTAAAAGCAATCACAAGAAATTTAACACTGGTTTTCCTTGGGGATAGGGATGAGAAATAGGGCAGGTGGGTTTTAAGTTTTTATTGTGTACCTTGCCAAACGCTTGAGTAGTAAGACTGATGGGCCTTTCCCCCTTTTTCTTTAAGCTTTTCTATTTAACAACCTAGTGTTTTTAATTCTATATGCATTAAAAAAGAATTAGTCCTATCAATTAACTCAAAAACTTCAGAATTGACTCCCTCACAGTCCTACATACAACTAAAGGACCAAAAAAATACCAATTTGAAATGGAAATACTTCATATATTTTAACTTTAGTGAATCCAGTCACTTTTAAAGAAAATAGAGGAAAACATGTAAAAGTATAAAAAGTACCACATATTTAAACAGTTTTTATTATTAAAAAAGGGTATTTCTGTAATTAGATTATTGCATAGGAAATAAATTAACTCAATAAAGAAAATGTTAATGGCACTATACTTCCTCTGACATTATTAAAATATACTTTACCTCTTTTCCATAATTTCCAGTGTTAAGTGCAATAGCTCTCTTTTACTCTTTTCTCTTCTTTTTATCATCTCTAGAATAGTAACAGCTCGACTTAGATCTCGACGCAGCTTCAGCATTTTTTCGTAAGAGGCTTCATCATTTTTTCGATTCTGCAAATGTGAAGTTGCTTGTTTAATGTTAGTATTTCTAACTAGTGGTATAGTTATGGACACATAAAAATTTATACATTTTAAGGATTAAATTAGAATTTAAAGATAATGAAAGGGAGCACAGATCACCAGGAAATCAATTTTGTACTGATTTTTAAGCAGATTAACATTAAAATATAACATTAACAACTGCATAATAAATCTTAAGGTTAATTTATTTTAAGTTAGTATTTTTTATTGTAATTGGATAGAAGGTCATATTTGAATACAAGTTAAACCACAACATTAAGTCATAACTATACATCATTTTTATTATATAAACAATTATCAAAAAATCTCTTCAAGCTCACTTACTTTCCGAGTCTGCATTTTTTCAGTCCGCCTTCTAAAAGCCACATAGGGGTCATTTGTGCTGGAGCCATCTCTCTTCTCTTGTTTTACTGAGGGAATAAGAGACGGCCCTCGACAGTTTTTTCTCTTTTTAATCCAGTATTCATAAACTTCTCTAATTAGTTCATCATCTTCTTTTAGCAGTAGTTTGGCTTCCTGCAGACTGACTGGCTAAATGTAAAAACATTATGTCATTTTCATACAATACACGTACAAGGTTTTAAGTATTTACTTCTAAATTTAAAGGACAACATTGATATTACAACATTATTAACAAATGGCAAACGTGAGGAGTACAGTATGCATGTCAGTCACTGAACTAGGGTGCTTTATATAAATTTTTTAATCTTTACAACAATCCTGGGGGAACTGAGGCACAGAAAAATTTAAAAATATTGCTCAAGATTACACAGGTTACTGATAAGCAGAGATGAGATTTGAATTCATACTTTTTAACTCTAAAGCCTGCCTGATTACCCCACCCTTCAATCTCACTCTCTCCATACGATACAGTTCTTTACACACGGTATGTATACACTTGTTATATACAAATTAAGTTGTACCTGCTGACCACTGCCTTTTTCTAGGCGGTCAATCATCTCCTCAAATTGCAATGGGCAGATGTCCATTTTCTTTTTCAGTTTATTCACGAATACTTCATCTTCGGAATCCAAATCATAATCAGGCTGTTCAGCATCCAAACTAAAAGCTGACAGAAGGAACCATTCGCAATCATTTACTGTGTGAATTCACCAACAAAAACCTCACAGATGTCAGCATAAAAACAAGACCTACACTTTCTAAAGAAGTAAGAAAGAATTTTTGGATTTTGTTTTCAAAGTCACAAACAATCTAAGCTTACAGATTTGCCTTCCACATTTAAAGTTAAAGAAAGATTATCTTCACTATGAATATACATATAAGTAATAAGACAATGGATGTGACCCCCTCCACCCACTCCTAAAAGCAAATAAACTAGACCCATTATTAAGAACATAAAGCAACCATTAAAACATATTCCATTGAACCATATGCAAGTGCCATTTTTATAGCTCAAAAATCATCACAATTTTTATAAAACAAAAGAAGACCTTTAAATAATTTTTTTCTATAATATTTGTCCTATTTTATAGATTATTCAACTACTTTACCAAAAGCTAAGGGAGTAGTCTTTAACGCTGAAGTGTTAGAAGTCACTACCAATAACAGTATAGGTTGGGAATCCCTCACCCAAAATGCTTGGGACCAGAAATGTTTTGGATTTTGGAATATTTGAATACATATAATGAGATATCTTGAGGATAGGACCCAAGTCTTAACACAAAGTTCATTTATGTTTCACATATACCTTATAAACACAGCCTGATGGTGATTTATTATTATGATTATTATTTTTGAGACGGAGTTTCACTCTTGTTGCCCAGGCTGTAGTGCAATGACACAATCTTGGCTCATCACGCCTCCGCCTCCCAGGTTCAAGCGATTCTCCTGCCTCAGCCTCCCAAGTAGCTGGGATTACTGGCATGTGTCACCATGCCTGGCTAATTTTGTATTCTTAGTAGAGACAAGGTTTCTCCATGTTGGTCAGACTTGTCTCGAACTCCTGACCTCAAGTGATCCATCCGCCTCAGCCTTCCAAAATGCTGGTATTACAGGTGTGAGCCAATGCATCCTGCCAGCCTGATGATTTTATGTAATATTTTGAATAATTTTATGAATGAAACAAAGTTTTGACTGTGACCCATCATCACATGAGGGCAGGCGTATAATTTTCCACTGTGGCATCACACTGGTATTCAAAAGTTTTGAGCTGCGGAACGTTTCAGGTTCTGAGTTTTCAGCAGCTGTTACTTGGTGAGTACATTCCTGCCTAGGAGGTCTGTTTCCCTGTGGGAACACTGTCATGTTGATGGAAATGGGAGGACCTCAGATCTGCTGGCAAGAACCACCGCTACTATAAAACGTCATTTAATTACTTACCAAAATTAAGCTTATCAATATGAATATTTTTCTTTAGATCATGTCACATGTCAAACCACAGTCACAAAGCTTAATTGTTCATAAAAACAAAATGAGCTTGCCAAGGATCGCCTTGCTTTGCATCAAAACACACTTGCCATAGCTTCTGGTAGATATTACATCATCAATGACAAGTCACACCCAACATATCAGGGGCTGCATCAAGACTGAAAAGAATGATTTCTATCACACAAATCAAGGAGCTCCGGTTCTTTCCCTCTGACATGAACAAGGACCTGAGTGTCCAAGTCCTTTTGCCTCTCCAAGAGGCTTTTTTATTCAGTGCAAACTCATATAAAATCTTAAATAGGAAGAGTGCCCAATGTTATTCACATTTTAAATACCAAAACTCTAGAGAAACGCTAACATGTAAAAACCCACTTTAGGATTTCATTTGACCAAAAAACCCACAGCCAACAACCTTAATATGTAATTTAGCTGTAGCTGAATCTGCAGCTTCCAACTAACAACCTCAACCCAAGCTAATAAAAATATAAAATATTCATCATGTTCCTAGAATTAGGAGTATCTTCAGATTTTCTGGGTCATGTTATTGGATGTGTTTAAAGTAAAAAACAGGGTCTAAAGAAAAACAGGCAAATAGGTCATCTCTTCTAATTAAGTTCTATCAATTAAAGTGAGACCTAGCTTGTTAATAATTCTTTTTTCTTTTTTTTAGATGGAGTTTCACTCTTGTTGCCCAGGATGAAGTGCAGTGGCATGATCTTGGCTCACTGCAACCCCCACCTCCTGGGTTCAAGCAATTCTCCTACCTCATTCAGCCTCCCGAGTAGGTGGGATTACACACAGGCCTGTCACTATGCCTGGTTAATTTTTGTATTTCTCAGTAGAGATGGGGTTTCACCATGTTGGCCAGGCTGGTCTCAAACTCCTGACCTCAGGTGATCTGGCCACACTGGCCTCCTAAAGTGCTGGGATTACAGGTGTGAGCCACTGCACCTGGCCTATAATTCTTAAATAATGAGAACTACACTGTGGAAGCTGGCTACTTTAAAAATACTCTGATAAGAATAAACCCAGAGATGCATATAGGTACGAAAATACAGTATTATGTATGATACAGAGATGCAGGAAAAAGTATACCATAACTACCACATAGACATAACATAAGCTTAGGTGAAATACAATAGGATTTATATACTGATAAGATGATTTTTAAAGGAAATCCAGACTGGTACAAACCATGGTATTTAAAGTGGAGCAATAGATATTTCCCATGGGGTGGCAGGTATTTGATATCCCTGCCTTAGATCTAAGACAAGGAATTAAAGTTTAGTAATAGAGATGAAATATATGTGTCTATGTAACAAATGCCATTTATGACTCAAGTGTGCATTGGGTGAATATGTCCATAACTTCAAAAGCATTTTAAAAATACAGGAAGCAAACAGTGAAAGGGTATCTGGATCCATGAAACAGCACACAATGTGGATTAGGAAAAAACATACTCCCAGCTTCAAAAGAAGGAAGGAACACTATCCAAGGTTGAAGAAAAATCATCACACCAGTTTTGACCTGAGCACTAACTGCATGATTTATAATATCTACTTGCAAAGCTCTTGATATCAATTCTGAGCAGCAGAAAAGACTGTTGTGAAGGTGCTGTGTTATTACTATGGGCTTTTGGAAATCCTCAAGTTGATTAAAATTGTTACAATTAAAAACACTTGATACATATTTGACATCCTTGCCTCAGATCTAAGACAAAGATATCACTGACTAGCTAGATCATGAAAATCTTCAGTTTCCTTTGTTTATAAGCTAGAGCTTGGGGTCACCTCTGGAATGTACTTAGCGAAAATGGGGAATATCACATTTGAAATCCCAGATATAAGATGCTTTGTACATAAAGTTCTCTGGCTGCTATAGATTTCATCTGTCAGAAAGCGGTACCAGAAGAATATGCTGCAGGGGATGTGAAGGCAGGCAGAGGGAAGGAGAAAATAATCTTTCAGAAGCTGAGCACAGAGACAGGATATCCGTTCTGGGAGGTAAGGTAAATGTAGATTCTACTTTAGGAAAAAGTATCCATTAAAAAAACCTTATTTAGAAGTCGAAACTTATACAAGTTGTTGAAATAAAAACCGTACAAAGAACACCTGCATACTCTTTACCCAGATTCAGCTACTGTTAAACACTTGAAACTCAACATTAAGAAACCCATCCCACATAAAGTGGGCAAAAAAGGCCAGGCATGGTGGCTCATGTGTGTTAACACTTTGGGAGGCCTAGTCGGGTGGATCACCTGAGGTCAGGAGTTTGAGATCAGCCTGGCCAACATGGAGAAAACCCGTCTCTACTAAAAAAAAAAAAAATTAGCTTGGCATGGTGGCATGTGCCTGTATCCCTAGCTACTTGGGAGTCTTCAGGCAGCAGAACTGCTTGAATCTAGGAGGCAAAGGTTGCAGTGAGCTGAGATCACGCCACTGCACTCCAGCCTGGGTGACAGAGCGAGATGAGTCCAATGAGATATTACTACACACCTATTAGAATGGCTAAGATGAAAAATAGTGGCAACCCCCAGTGCTGGAGAGAGAGGGAGAAACTGGGTAACATACACCTGGTAATAATATAAAATGGTACACCTACTCCAGGAAACAGCGTGGCAGTTCCCTCCCAAACTAAAAATGGATGAACTCTGCAACTACACTCATGAATATATACCCCAGAGGAAGAAAACTCATGTTCTGGCTGGGTGCAGTGGCTCATGTCTATAGTCCTAGCACTTTGGGAGGCCAAGGCGGGTGGATCACTTGAGGTCCGGAATTTGAGACCAGCCTGGCCAACATGGTGAAAAATACAAAATTAGCCGGGCATGGTGTCACACACCTGTAATCCCAGCTACTCGGGAGGCTGAGGCACGAGAATCGCTTGAACCAGGAGGTGGAGGTTGCAGTGAGCTGAGACTGCACCACTGCAGTCCAGCTAGGGTGACAGAGTGAGACTGTCTCAACAAGCAAACAAACATCAACAAAATCACGTTCTCAAAAAACCTTGTACATGAATGTTCATAGCAGCTCTATTTGTAATGATCAAAAACTGGAAACTACCCAATGTTCTTCAATAAGTGAATGATTAAATAAACTGTATTATATACATGTCATGGAATACTGCTCAGCAATAAGAAGGAATGAACTACTGATATATCCAACAACTGAATGAACCTCAATGATACTGAGTGAAAAAAGCCAACCTAAAAAGGATGCATACTGCATGATTCCATTTATATAACATCTGTGAACATAATTATACAGATGGATCACAGATGAGTGTTGGCCAGTGGATGGGGGGAGGGAGAGGTACGGTTATAAGGGAGTAACAAGAGGGAGTCTGATGGTGATGGTGGCGGTGAGTGTCTTGATAGTGGTGGTGGTTACGCAGGGCTACACATGACACAGAACCACAAACACACATATATACGTGGTGCATGTCTAACTGCTGAAATCTAAATAAACTCTAGATTGTACCAACTTCAGTTTCTTGGTTTTGATACTGTACTATAGTTGTGCATGAGGTTAACATTGGATGAAGCTGGAGGAACTGTGCAGGAGGCTTCTCTGTATGTTTCTTTGCAACCTCCCATAGATACGGAGCAGCTAACACAAATTCAGCAGCACTATCTTTACTAATATTCCAAAGTATACATCTTTCCAAAGACAAGTTATCTCAAATTTGTACCGATAAAAAAATTTCCTCCCAAATAAGCTACAATTCTGCTGTCACTTGTTAATATTTGATTATAATGTCAGCAGTCAATTCCTTTTTCAATATAGTATCTTTTGACTTTACTGACCACATATAATTCACTAGTTAACAGTAAAATATATTTTATAGATTTTGATCATAAGTAAGCCATCTTTAAGACATGAACCAATTTTTTTCTCATAATGATAATATAAATTAGTATAGTTTTATCTTATTTTACTCAACCTTGCTTTAACCTAAAAGCATGCATTTATAAGATAATATAGCTTGTGGCAGCAGAACAGAATGTGGTTCTAGTTAACATACATGGGAAAGATCAGATCCCTAGCTTTCAAATCCACCTTGACATGATTTTCTGGAAAACAACTTTTTAGGTTCTAATATTTATCAGATTTGTTTGTAATGTCCGTGTCTATCTCTTAAATGTAACAAAACATGTGAGTGCACAAGTAAACTAGTTAAAATTGGTTTCTCAATGTGCTTGCAAGGAACAATAAAAACAAAATAGGTTTATATTGTCCTAAAAAAAAAAAATGTAGATGGTCCCCTAGGAAAACTTCTTGATCATAGAGATTAACAAGACAATGAAAGCTGCAGGAATTTTACCTTACTAACTTTTCAATTATTTGTTTTTAAGTTGTTAATTACTTGGAGATTGAGTAAAAGCTCTCAGCTATTTATCACCAAATGTCACACACAGTTATCAAATGATCATTTCTTATGAAGACCCTATCACTATTAAGCAAAATAAGTTCCCAATCAGAACACTATAAATTTTTTAAAAATTAGCATCACTCTACTAGAAAAAAACTGATCTGGGGTTGGCAAGCTATGTCCCATGGGCCAATTCTGGCCTGCCACCTGTTTTTATCATTAAAGTTTTATTGCAACACAGCCATGTTCATTCATTTTTGTATTCTCTTTAGCTGATTTTGCACTGCAATAGCAGAGCTGAATAGTCGTGACAGACTGAATGACCCACAAAGCCTACAGTAGTTACAATCTGACCCTGTACAGAAAAAGTCTGCTAACCTTCACTTACATCAAGAAGTTCTTTAAGACTATTAATATTATTAATTCTGAACAGGAGGAAAACTATTTCTATATCTGAGGCATTTTTTTTTTTTTACATCCTACTTGTCTAAAGCAGCACAAGATTGCATGCTGGGATAAAACAAAAAATGTAGAATAAATGCTATCTTTTCTTGTCAGGCAGATATCTCAAATTATCATTCTAAAAGTTGAAAATGGGCTCTAATAACTCTTAAGGTGATGCAGGTCAATGAAATAAGTAATGAAAATGTTCCTCAACAGATAAAAATCTGTCATTACATAATAGGAGAAATGTAGAAAATAAAGTCATTAAGAGAATCATTACTTACGCTGTATGTGAATGAGCTGCTTTGGCATCTTAAATTCCCCAGGATATATAGACTCATAGTAAGCAATATTACTTTCTGCCTCTGGGACTGGTATAACCATATTATCCCTCTTCTCGCCATACACCTGCTGTGCTGAAATAGCTCGTTGAAGATGATGTTCCTAAAAAGAAGAAAAACTAAGTTCACGTATTTTTTAAAAAGTAGCAAACAGATCATATAGACTTGCAATTTCTTTTTCTCATTTGTTTTTAAAATAGAGATTCCAGTAGTAGGCCTTGAAAGCATGTTGTTAACACGATACAACTAGTGATAAAATCAGTTTAGGTAGAAAGAAAAAAATTTGTCAGAAACTGAATATTTCCTCAATATAGCAAAAAGAATTGCCAAAACTGAGAGTTATATGAAGAGATTCAAAACAGGTGACAAAAACAAAGCTTGCATTTTATAGATGAGATGAGGAGGAGTTAAAACATTTGAACTTGACATATAAAGAAAGTGGGCTATGGCTAAAAGATATTTTATTGATTAAAATCTCTTATTCATATAGTACTTCATACATTCAGAAGGTATCTGAATACAAATCAACTAATATGATTTCTTCAAAGAAGGGCAGTGGTTATCTCCATTTTGAGTTCAAACTGACTGACTGAAAATCCTGGTCTTTTGTCTGATATGATAACCTTTCA
The DNA here is from genome assembly GCF_001604975.1 of Cebus imitator. NCBI lineage: Eukaryota > Metazoa > Chordata > Mammalia > Primates > Cebidae > Cebus > Cebus imitator. The sequence goes on along the minus strand of NW_016107407.1, from coordinate 4,554,008 downwards.
TACACATTTCCACAGTATGTGTAGGTGCAGAAAGCACATTATCTGGACTCAGGCTGTCTTGATTAGAACCCAGCTCCAATAGTGAAACAGTTTGTGACTCCCAGCAAGAAACCAGTCTTCTAAATCTATTCCCTCTAGTCAGAGAAAAAAAGTATCTACTTTATAGAGATGGAGATTTAAGTAAGATAAATGGGAATAAAATGTTTAGTATAATGCCTGGCATATAACAGGTTCTCAAAATAGATTTTGGTTTAGTCACCACACCTAGTTTGTGATACTACCAACTGCCATATAAAAGTATTAGTCTCATCCAGCCCTATCAACACTGAATCAACACTGAATTTTGGTATATACCTTATTAAATTCAAACACACACACACACACACACACACACACACACACACACACACACACTCACTCTCTGTCTCTTATGGATAAAAAACATTCTAACAGTATAAAAAGTTCCAGCCCTCATAGGTAGCCTGTTAAGAATGCGTATGATGTTTCCAATATTGTGATGTATATAAAAATGTGTACATTTTTAAATATATAAAGGAATAGATATAGTCCTATATAAATAGATATAAGATATACACAATATAGAACTTTATCCCTAGCTTTGGTTTGCTTGATGTATCCTGAAGATCTTTCCATACCAATACTTCTACTACATTCCTTACAATAGCTGCATTATATTCCACTCTATTGACGTATATTTTGATGTATCAAATTTATTTAACCAGATACAAATTGATAAAACAACCTAAATGCCTACCTGTCTCCTAAGTGCTACACAAAAACACTTGTGTATTATTATGTACGAGGTATCTCTGTGGACTTGTGAAAGCATCTGTAGGACAACTACAAATAATAGAAGCGCTCAAACAATATATATAAGGAACACCTAATGACCCCTAGGAGGTGGCAGAAACTAATTATGTATTGTGTGCACGTGGGGTGGGGAGAACAGTGTCACTAAACAGCAAATTCTGTCTTCTTCTACGTTGGTAGTCTGTTGCCGTATTTACTGACCCTGAATGCTCACTGACACAAGGCGTTTTTGCCAATCCCAACATGAGTCAGTTACATGCATACTCTTCAATTCTCAGATATCCTCAAATATTAAGAAAAATATTCTTAGCACACACACCAAGTTTGCTTTTTGTTCCCAGCTCAGAACCCTTAATCTCTTAACCCTTAATTTCTATGTGTAGGTGAACATGTTAAGTCAGATGTTTTCTTTTGGACTTTTACAAATCCATCTTACTCTTGGTGATGCCTTTAGGACATAGCATTCAAGCATTCATTTATTTTGTTTAACTAGTTCTGATATCTGGCAACTTGTTCAAAAGAGAGGCAGTTGTAGGTGAGAACAGAATATGCCAATGTCAGCTGGGTGCACTGGCTCACACCTGTAATCCCAGCACTTTTGGGAGGCTTGAGGTGGGTGGATTGCTTAAGTCCAGGAGTCTGAGACCAGCCTGGCCAACCCCATCTCTACTAAAAATGAAAAAAATTAGCCGAGTGTAGTGGCATGTGACTGTAATCTCAGCTACTCCAGAGGCCAAGGCAAGACAATTGCTTGAATCTGGGAAGCGGAGGTTTCAGTGAGCGGAGATTGCACAGCTGCACTCCAGCCTGGGCAACTGAGCAATACTCAGTCTCAGAAAAAAAGAAAAAAAAGCAAAGAAAAAAAAAAAAAGCCAGTGTCTGAGATTATTAGTTGGTCAGAAAATGAAAAAAATTCACCCTTGTCAGTTCTTTGCCCCTTTTAATAGTTTATTTTTACATCTATAATTTATTTTTTCTGTAAGGAGAGACAAAGATCTACCTTTTTCCCCAAAAGAGTGAGCCATCTGTCCTAATGTCATGTATAAAATCATATACTCTCCTTAATCATTAAAAATGTTCCCAAAGGAATCCTCATACACTGTTGGTGGGAATGTAAATTAGTACAGCCACTATGGAAAACAGTATGGAAGTTCCTCAAAAATCTAAAAAAAAAAAACAGAACTGCCATATGATTCAGCAATCTCACTGCTAGGTGTATACCTGAAAGAATGAAAATCAGCATATCAAAGAGATATCTGTACTTTCATGTTTACTGCAGTACTTTTCATAATAGCCAAGATTTGGAATCAACCTGTGTCTATCAGCAGATAAATGGATAAAGGAAATGTGGAACTATAAACAATGGAATATTATTCAGCTAGAAAAGAGAATGAAAACACTTATCATTTGCACAACATGGAGGAAGCTGGACATTATGTTAAGTGAAATAAGCCAGGCACAGAAAGAAAACTTTTGCATGTTCTTGTTCATTATGTGGGAGCTAAAAATTAAAACAATTGAACTCAATTTTCCATTAAAACAATAGAGAGCATGAGTTACCAGAGGCTGGGAAGGGTACTGGGGAGGGGGAGGAAAAAGTGGGGATGGTTAATGGGTAGAAAAATATAGTGAGACAGAATGAATAAGGCCTAGTATTTGATAACATGGCAGCATGATGACAACTGACAGTAATTTATTACATATTTTAAAATAACTAAAATAGTAAAATTGGGAAGTTCCTAAACAAAAACATGGTAAATGCTGACGCGATATATATCCCAATCACCTGATGTGATTATTACACACTGTATGCCCCTATCAAAACGTCACATGTATTCCCTAAATATATACACCTATTATGTACCCATAATAATAAAAAATTTAAAAAACTTAAGTCTCTATATTATAAAATACATTTCACTTCTGACTGGGAGTATTTTCAAGCTTTTTTTTTTTTTTCTTTTCCCAGTCCACTCAACTCTCTCCAATGCCAATATTTAATGTGTTTTAAACAATGTAGCCTTGGGCTGGGCACAGTGGCTCACACCTATAACCCCAGCACTTTGGGAGGCCGAGGCAGGTGGAACACTTGAGCCCAGGAGTTCAAGATTAGCCTGGGCAACACAGCGACACCCTGTCTCAAAATAAATAAATAAATAAATAAATAAATAAATAAATAAATCGAACAATGTAGCCTCATACTGCATTGCCTCATTCTATCTAGCATGGTAATTTCCCACTCATAATTTTTCCTTATCAGATTTCTCATTTATTCTTTCAAATAAACCACAATAAAATTAATTATTTAGGTGTAAAACATGGTCCCTAAGGAGTTCTGATTTTTATAGGCAATATAGTACAATGATTAAGAACATGGGCTTTGGCCGGGCAACAGAACGAGATTCTGTCTCAAAACAAAACAAAACAAAACAAAAAGACAACGGAATAGCTATGTATGAAGACTACTTACTATTTATAACATGTTGGATGGGTAAAATTTATTTATATTATAAAATTTACAATAATTAGGTTCAGTTGTGATTTCAGTTAATTGCTATAACACCAAGATCAATTCCAATTTTTCATTTTACAGAGGCATACACTCTCAAATCAGCCTGATTTTAAAGTGAACAAAGGAAAAACAATTAAATAATTTAAAGAATTATTTAATATGCAATCTTATAAAAATGGAATTGGAATCAGATAAACCACAGCTTATAATTAAGCCAATAACTTAAAAACTTCTTGGGCTGAAAATAATTATAGATAAGTTTTCTATACATAACAACATGAACAATAAGATGAGATAACACTGAACAACAACCTTTAGAAAGTTCAGAGGCACACTTCCTTGCCGTGAACCTTGCTATCATGACACCCAGGTCTGAAAGTATTCCTTTTTGTCACTTCAGCCTGCCTAGTGCAATAGAAGAGCACAGACTTTAGAGACTCAAATGTGAATTTTAGCTTCATCATCTGACTCCAAGTTCAGCATGTCACCCTGCTATGCATTTTTATTATTTGCAAAATATATTTTCCTTATCCATCTTTCCCTCTCTTCTCTCCAGCAGGAAATGCTCCTCTTCGCTTTATTGCTTTTGCTTACACCATGAAAAACATTGCCTTATCAGGTGGCTTTCTATAGTGTCTGTTAAATGCATGAGTAGTTAACAAAAAAGGGTAAGCCTGCTCTAAACAGGGCATATCACTAATATTAAGAAGGCACAAATATTTTTTATCACATGAGTGACATTACCTATCTGTAGATAAAGCCTATCTGAAGGCATAGGTTTTGCAAATCTGCCATAAACGTCTGCTCTGTTCCTTTGTTCACACGGGTGCGTATCTTTGCTGCTGTCACCATTCCTCATGCTCTCACCCCACCATGGGAAATTCCCACTTGAGTTTCAAAGTCTGGTTCAAAATGATTTTTTCTCTACCTCTCCCAGGAAGAATTTCTCCCTCATTTGTGATTCTGCACTACTACATTTTATACTTAGGGTACTGTGCTGTCACTATTCATGTTTACATACTGATCTCCAAAATGTGAGTTCTTTAAGGGTAGAGACCATGTCTAATTTGCCTTTCTACCTTTTCCTTTAAAAGATGTATTCTCATGTACTATTTGGGGACTGTAAATCTTTTAAGGATGAGAACTAAATTGATACTGTTTTTGTAACCTACTCATTGCCTAGTATAATATTTTGGCTTACCAGTAGGCACTCAGTATTTTATAAAATATCATTGTAGAAAGATGAAAAGGATCAACCTAAATAAAACACATGAAAAAAGATATTTCTACTTGCTCTATAATTATAATAAACATTACCGAATGAAAAAGAGCTATTCAAGGTTATATTATGCAGATTCCTAAACAAAGATTAAATTGTATTCACTCATTAAATTTTTATTTAAGCAAATGATGATTATACCACTTATCCATAACAAGTAAGGCCAGATTTAGACCTTTTTGGTTATTGAATTAAAAATAGCTTATATAAGCAACAGTAACATACAGAATTCCTTATGTATTAATAAGTGATGATTAATTCCGTAAGAAGCTACTTAAGAAGTTAAAATCCCTGAATATTTATGCATGTAGAGGGAGACTCCATTGCTATCTGAACAAAAGGCCTGAGCTGCATTATTTTCTTTCCTATTTTCAAATGACATTTCTCAGAACCCAAACAAATAACCCTATGGAGGAAACACTGCTCCAGCAAATACCACCAAGTTTTTCTACATCCAAATGCCCAACCCTTGCTTGACTCATTATAATCGCCTCTAACTGGTTCTCTGCCTGCACCTTCATCTATGCTTCACAGAACAGTGAGAGCAATCCTGTTAATACACAAGTTAGGTCATGTCATTCTTCCATTCAAAATCTTACACTTATTTCCCATCTCAGAATAAATCCCAAAGTCCTTGAAATTGCTTGCAAGGTCCAACATGATATGCACTCCCCTTTCCTTGCTACCTCTCTGGTACTGTTCACTATTCCCCTTTTCACTCACTGTGCTCTAGTCGTACTGGATTCCTTGCTGTTTGTCAGTCTTATAAGAATCAGCTTGCTCCCTCACCTCTTTTAAGTTTTTGTTTAAAAGTCATCTTCCCAGATTAATCAGACCATTCCTTACCAGTTCTCCCACTATATATCCAGCAGAATGGCCAAAATGGAAAAGGCTAACATGATGGTGAGGATATGGAGTACCTAGAACTCTCATACACGGTTAGTGAGGAAAAGGCCACGTGTGTATTTGATCCTTTAAGACCAAATACACACAATCCATAGCCCAGCAAGTCCACGTCTAAAAATTTACTCAAAAGAAAGGGAAACACAAGTCCACAGAAAGACCCTGAGTAGGAATGTTCAAACAGCTTTATTCACAATGGTCTCAAACTGGAAACCACTCAAATGTCCACTAAAATAGGACAGATGAACAAACTGTGGTAAAGTCATACAGTAGACTATCACTCATCAATAAAACGGATCAAACTAATTCTACATGCAACAACATGGGTAAATCTCAAGAATACTACAGACAGTAAAAACAGCTTCACACAAAATACATCAGTGAAGTTCTCAATCAGGCAAAAACAATCTATGACGGAAAAAAAATCATAACAGTAGTTCCCTCTGGGAAGTGGAGGCAGAAACTGAGAAGGGGAATGAGAGACTTTTCTGGGATGATGGTAATGTTCTCTATCTTGATGGGGGGCTGGGTTATGTAAATATATGAATTTGGCAAAATTTAACCAATATCCACTATTTGTGAATCTCACTGCATGTCAGTTTTACCTCAAGTGAAAGAAACAATAAACAAACAATGAACTCTAATGAATGGTATGCATGCCAAAGTACTTAGGAAAACATACATTTGTGTGTAAGTTACTTTAAATGCCTTTAAAAAATAAAATGGAGAGATGGATACATGTGTGATAAAACAAACATAATAAAGTAGAAGAATCCAGCTAGCGGTGTATTATGGGTACTTACTATAAAATTCTTTTTTTTTTTTTTTTTTTTTTTTTTTTTTTTATTTTTTTTTTTTTTTTTTTTTTGAGACAGAGTTTCGCTCTTGTTACCCAGGCTGGAGTGCAATGGCGCAATCTCGGCTCACCGCAACCTCCGCCTCCCGGGTTCAGGCAATTCTCCTGCCCCAGCCTCCTGAGTCGCTGGGATTACAGGCACGCGCCACCATGCCCAGCTAATTTTTTGTATTTTTAGTAGAGACGGGGTTTCACCATGTTGACCAGGATGGTCTCGATCTCTTGACCTCGTGATCCACCCGCCTCGGCCTCCCACAGTGCTGGGATTACAGGCTTGAGCCACCGCGCCCGGCCACTATAAAATTCTTGAAACTTTTACTGAATGTTTGAAAATCTTCATAATAAAATCTTGCTCAACCCCAGAACACTGTATTCCCCAACTCCGCTTTATTTCTCTGTAGCACCTGTCGCTTCCTTATAGACTACTTGACAGTTTCTTCTCACCAGAGTATAAGATCCATGAAGGCAGCAGTGAGATTTTTTGCTTTGCGTTATCCCAGGTCAAGAATCATTCCTAACGCATATAAGTATCCAATAAATAGTTATTTAATAAATAAATGACCCAGTGAATTACATCAGTTATTTAAGGTCAATTAACTATTACCATTTGGAATAGATTTCATAAAGAAATGAAGATAACAGTTCCTAAAAGCAAATAAAAAATTAAACCTGTAATCCCCACACTTTGGGAGGCTGAGGTGGGTGGATCACTTGAGGTTAGGAGTTCGAGATTAGCCTGACCAACATAATAAAACCCTGTCTCTACTGAAAATACGAAAAATTAGCCAGGTGTGGTGGCATGCACCTGTAATCCCAGCTGCTTGGGAGGTTGAGGCAAGAGAACTGCTTGAACCTGGGAGGTGGAAGCTGCAGTGAGCCAAGATTGTGCCACTGCACTCCAACCTGGGTGACAGAGCAAGACTCAATCTCAAATAAATAAAATACATTTTGCTTTTATATCTGCAATATTTAAGGATAGTATCTGGAAAGGAAAAGAGCAATTTAATATCTATTATTTTCCACAAGAAATAAATGATACAAGGTTATCACTCTCTACCTATCCTCCTGCTTAAAGCTCAGTACTCAATTTCTAGAATATAAAAAGGAAGACTTTTGTTAAGGTATAGATAAAATAGTCCAGTTCGGTTATTTCTCTTCAGCATGAAACATTTGCCAATTTACTACTTTCCTCACAAAATACACAGGATGTAAAGCCAAGTGACTTAGTAGCACCATCAGAGGCAGCCCAGGCCTGAATTCCATTCTGATCCTTGTTCTCTCATGTCCTTATTTGTGCCCCTAGTACCTCTTTAGGCTTAGGATGTTTGTGCTGTGGGTATTAAGAGCCTACATGCCCCGTGTGAGGTGTGACAATGTAAAGGGGAAGGGAATAAAATTAAAGTCTCTTTCTATGCTTAGAAAAGCCACAATCTAATTGAATCACTTCTCCAAAATTAAAATTTAAAAGGCCCCCAAAACTGTTACTTTTTGTTGTAATCTTTATGCTGATGATTTCTATGCTTCCAAAATAGCCCCAAGAGCAGTAAGATACAAATACAAATGTGTGTCTTTTTTTTTTTTTTGCTAAAATGCCCTACAGCAGCAGCAATAAACTAATTTAAATCTGTCTAAAAGTGCTTATATAATCAATAGCACAAACTAAGTCTGTCCCAATGTTTAGTCCTTTATGCTTGCATATACACACTCTTGCAATTTCACCGACTATCATAGCTTCAACTACCATTTGGATACTGGTGATTATTCTAAATCTTAATTTCTAGCTCAGATTTCTGAACTTCAGGCATGTCTGTAAAGACCTTACTATGTATGTTCCACAGACATCTCTCACATAACATTGACACCCCTGCTCTGTGACTCTCCAAATCTCTTCCTCCTCCTGACCTAGCTCAGTAAGTTGCACGTTCATCTATCCAGTCACCCAAGTCAGAAGCCTCAATGTTTCCAGCTCCCTCTTGCTTCTTATTTCCTCATTTTCAAATCAAGCACAGATATCTCATTTGTTTTATGACTAGAAATTACTCAGTACTTTTCCATCCCAAGGCCACAGTTCATGGAGCAAGTGGCCTGCTAACCTCTAGTATCACATTACTCTCCACTGGTCTTTCTAAGAGTCTGACGAAGTCACTCTGACACTTCATCTTTGGTTCTTTATTGCCTCCCTGGTGAAATTCAAACTTGCCTTGGCAAACAGGCCCTCACGACCTAGCTCTAGCTAATTCTTTCAGTTCAACACCTGACCCCTTTCTCCCCTGAAATTTCTGACTCCACCTAGAATGAGCATCTGGTAGAACTTTCTAGTAACACCTATATGTACTGTTCCCTGTCTCTAACTCCATCTATAACCCTTCTCCCTTCTTTACAATTCTACTAGGAAGTCTACCCTGCTTTTGGAGTCTTCCAAAATGATTATGTAATACTCTCACTATGGTAACATAAAAAATAGGCAGAGGTGACTTTAAAGTGTCTATCTTCATAAAGATTCAACTGAAATCTTTATAAAGTGGAAAACTGAGCCAAAAACTGAGCAAATTAGAATCCAGAAAAAAAATTCCTGATAGGGATTCCGAACAACCTGCCTCACACACACTGGAAGTGGCAGGGGGATAAACAAATAACACTAAGGATGTCGATTCCCCACAGACTGCTTGTTTGTTATGGGGAAAGGTAGTAACTATACTGTGGGCAAACTGGACCATGCTTTCACCAGGTGAAAACTACCACTACCAGTGAGGTACAGATGCATCTGTGTGACTTCAGATGTGATGCCATGGGGACACAATATCCCTTAATGTGATATTCCAGCTGGGAATGCGAAACTTCAATATGAGAAAACATCAGCCAAACCTAAGATGGGGTCACTCTGTTAGTAAAGTCAAAACTGTATTCTTCAAAACTACATCATAAAACATGAAAACATCCATGAAAAAATAAATTTTTTTCTTTGAGACGGACTCTTGCTCTGTCACCTGGGCTTGAAGTGCAGTGGTTCATCCTCAGCTCACTGCAACCTCCATCTCCTGGGTTCAAGTGATTCTCCTGCCTCAGCCTCGCTAGTAGCTGGGATTACAGGCATGCGCTCCCATGCCCGGCTAATTTTTTTGTATTTTTGGTAGACACAATGCTTCACCATTTTGGCCAGGCTGGTCTTGAACTCCTGACGTCAGGTTATTGGCCAACCTTGGCCTCCCAAAGTGCTGGGATTAAAGACATGAGCCACTGTGCCCAGCCAACGTCCAAGAAACTATTTAGGGGTAAAGGGCCATGATGAACAACTTAAAATGGTTTGGGAAAAAATATGTGTGTACATGTGAGAAAGAGAACAAACAATAAAGCAAATGGGGTAAAGTGTTAACAACAGATGTATCTGGGTAAAGGGTAGACAATGCTCTATGTACTTACTCCTTTCCTTGCAACTTTTCTGTTAAGTGAAAATTACTTCCAAATACTAGTTTTTTCCCCCCTAAATAAACCTAAGAGTAAAAGAACTTTTAGAAAAGTAGAGTCTGTACAAGAGACTCGAGTACTGCTTCCAGAATTGTTATCAGGTAACTGCATAATCTTTCTAAGTCAGTAAAAGTTTTTCTTAAATCCCTATCTTAATTTCTTAATTTCTCTATTTATACTAGATAGTTTCAAAATAATGTCTTCGGAAAACTAGTTACATGCAGGGTTCTGTGATTAAATAATTTTGGGATATGCATAGAGGCTGGGATAAACTATGCTGAACAATGTCTTTACAGGAGAATCCTCACAGATTTTATGTATACCAAACTGTATTATAATCTTCCAAATAAATAATATAGAATTCAACATTTCTTAGTCATTTGAGCTTTTTTTTTCCTTTGGACAGAGTCTTGCTCTGTTGCCCCCACTAGAGTGTAGTGGTGGGATCTCGGCTCACTGCAACCTCTGCTTCCTGGGCTCATGTGATTCTCCTGCCTCAGCCTCCCAAGTAGCTGGGATTACAGGCGTGAGCAACCACACCTGGCTTTTGACCATGTTAATGTGATTTCTTTAAATGTTTGGTGGGACCTGATCTTTAATTTACAGTACCATTCTCCTCTATAATATATGTCATCAATTTTGGGAAACACCATCTTGTAACTCCATTCACTGTCCAACTCATAATGAGATCTTTTCCACTTCATTTTTTTAAATAAGGGGACTATATTTTGACTATGAAATCTCAAAATGGATCTACCTTTAGTGGTTAAAGACAAAGATTAGAGATTGTTAAGCTATATGTCCTGGGGCCAAATCTAGTCCACCACCTGTTTTTCTAAATAATTATATTGGAACATAGCCACACTCACTGGTCTGCATATCATTCCATAGCTGCTTTTGCCCTTCACCAAGAGACTTGAGTAGTGATGATGGAGACTGCAGGGTCACTGAATCTTAAAACATTTACTACCTGATTCTTTACAGAAAAAATTTGCAGATCTTTGATATAGACCTGGTTTTTTTTTCCCCCCCCCGAGATGGGATCTTGCTTTGTTGCCCAGGCTGGAGTGCAGTGGCTATTAACAAGCACAAACAGCACTTTACAGCCCCAAATCCTGGGCTCAAGTGTTCCTCCTGCCTCTGCCTCCCAAGTAGCTGGTACTACAGGTGCATGCCACCACACCCAGCTTAGATCGATTTAATTTTTGAGCTTCAGCAGTCTGGTTTTGGTAAGGGAAACCAGTGACAGAGGCTAAAGCATGCTATACTATTTACATGGTGAAAATGAGAGAAGAGGAAAGTAAAATTAAGTTAAAAAAACTTTATCACTATGTTCAGATCCTTTATTAGACACTTCATGTTCACTCTGAAGATTGATTATTATACCCGTTTTACGGGGGAAGTGAGGCTCAGTAAGATTAAGTCACTTGCCCAAAGTGGTGGAAGTAGGATTTGGACTGAGGTCTGACTCCAGAACCCCATGGTCTTTCTACTGTAGCTTAATTCTTCCTTCTTGTCTTCTTTTGCCTTCCCATCTATGGCTGGGTTCTGGTTGGTACTCAGGGGAGGACTCAGAATGCTAAGAGAGAAGCGAAAAGGACTTTAAACGGCTGAGGAGATGATCAACAGCATCTTAGATACAAGGATCATTAGACAGCTCCACCTAAGGAAGTATGAGCAGGTTTCTTAGCTTTGCTTACAGAATTCTCCTTAGTGTGCTTCTACTTTACTTTAGCTCCTAAGACTTATCTGCTGTTACTGTCCAGGCATCCTGGATATGAAGGACAGAGCTGAGGAAGAGGAAGTCACAAAAGAGCCAAGACCAGGTATAGATGCTTCCCTATGCCATTCTTAATCACGCGTTAGCATTACATATACAGCAGTTCACAGTAAAAAGTCTGTTTTTCTTTAGTAAGTATTGTTTTATCTTGCTTAATATACACAAAAATAGAAAACTACTATTAAAGTTTGTTAGTTCTTCCTCTGGATTTCTAACACTTTGCCTCTTTGACACATTTACCGTACCATATGTGGAAACAAAATAATCTTCTTTCTACAGAAAGTAATCAGAGAGGAGTCTACTTATAAGGAATACAGGCCAGGTGCAGTGGCTCACAACTATAATCCCAGCACTTGGGAGGCTGAGGCGGGTGGATCAACTGAGGTTGGGAGTTCAAGACCAACCTGATCAATGTGGAGAAACCCCGTCTCTACTAAAAACCAATTATTAGCCAGGCACGGTGGCGCATGCCTGTAATCCCAGCTACTCTGGAGGCTGAGGATTGCACTCCAGGCAATCAGCGAACAGTCCGTCTCAAGAAAGGAATCGAGCTTAACACTTTATTATTACTAAAAAATCTACCATAAAAGAAGTCAGAAGATAATGAAATTATTTACCACCCAGAGAGAGAAGGAGTTATGTGATTAACTGAATAGGTTGAAACAAAGTATCAATCAAGTAGACTAAATTTGACCACGTCCTGGTTCTTTTATCAAAAATAACAGATTTATCTATGGTTGTTTTCTTGCCAGTCAATGTAGCACTTAGCTGTTGTTACACTTACTTTATTACATACTTTGTTTACTTATCTAAAATACAAACCTTTAGGGTTTGTATGAAAGCTAACATTTGTGCATGTTTAACTCTGGAATACTATAATGTGACTAGTATGAGAAGCGACAGTTCTCATCAATATGTGGGAGCTAAAAAGAAAACAACAAAAACTGAACTCATGGAGACAGAGAATAAAAAGGCTGGGAAGGGTAGGGAGAGGGAGGGATAAAGAAGGGATGATTAATGGGTACAAAAATATAGTGCGATGGAATAAGATCTAGGGTTTGGCAGCACAATAAAGAGACCATGATTTTTTTTTTAACCATGATTTATTGTATATTTCAAAACAACTAAAAGAATGGATCTAGAATGTTACTAACACAGTGAAATGATAAATGCTTGAGGTGATGGATACTCTAATCACCCTGATTTGATCATTTACACACTGTATGCTTGTATCAAAATATCACATGTACCCCATAAATATATATAACTATTATGTATCCATGATTTTTTTTTAAAAAGTGAAGTATATACAATGTACTTCTTATTTACTTCAGATTAAAACTAAAAATAATCTTATAGAATTTTCTTCCTTTTCACTATCATGAAGTCCCTAAGTTTTACCAAAACCATAAAATCCCCAGCATAATTTCTGATATTTGTAGTAGTATCTTCCTGGACTGGTTAAAAAAAGAAACTTTGACAATCTCAAAACTTTCTTTTTAAAATATGTGTCTTTCCTCTCATTTACTCAAACTCACCCCCTTTCATTTATAATTACCACAGTAGTAAATATTTCATAATTTCTAGTTAGTTTAATATTATTTGATACCATACATTCTTTTCTTCTATATTGTATAACATGGTGTAAGGAAACAAAGTTTCTGATTTCATTAGAAGAGTCTATCAAATAGGAAGGTATATACATATATAAAAGATATAATAATACTATTCAACAGCACACAATGATCAGAAATCTGAATTGAAATTCCACAGTCTGCTGTTTACTAATTGTGACTTGACTCTTCTAAACCAAATTTCCTTATTAGTAAAATCAGATAATTGCCATTATAGGAAGAAAAAGAGATGAGAAACGGATATAAACCTCTTAGCACAGTCCTTAGCACACATGTATTAGCTCTCTGACTAATAAAATCAACTCAACTTGTTTCTTTACTGGTAAAGCGCAGAAAATGCCACTTAACTTCAAATGATGCCATGAGGATTAAATAAAGATATGTCCATAAAGTCCTGATGCATTTATTATTCTAATAGGCAAATTATAATAAGTAATGGCCTAAATTATTAATAGAAATAGTTTAGTTATTCTTTAATAAATAAGCTTAATAGTTAACTCTAAGAAATCTTACTCTTACAGAATACAGGAATAATAAATTTTTAGAAATTTAATTCCAAATTTACCCTGTGTTTTCTTAAAAGATACCCTTTCTCCTCCTAATCTTAAAATTTTTTTTTAAACCTTGAACTAATTTTTATTGGCAGACTGTCACTGTTAACAAGTGTCAACCTATGAACATAATCAAATCTCACTATGGAACTTGAACCTTATGATAAATTCAGGCGCTATACTATACTGACTATACTCAGTCACTTCAACTTGTACAAGAGAATGAGATCTCTCCACATACTGTAAAACATAAAACAAAAAAGAAAAGCACGTATCACCATCCCAGGGAAGCCTTACTTTTAACCAAGCTTTTCTGATTAAATTAATGGCAATAATTCATTTCAAAGATTATATCACATACCTCAACCTACAATGATACAAACTTTTGAGATATGAGATAACTCACTGGACCATTCTTAAAACTAAATGCTATGTAAAATAAATATGGTTTCCTCTTTCCTATGGAAACAAGAGAAAATTTGTAACAACTTTAATTTGCACAAGAAAAGGCAAATTAAAATGTTGAAAAATGTGCCATAAAAGGAGGAAAATTCTTTTCTTGTAAAGGTCCTGACACTAATATAAACATCACATAAACTCCCTTATTTCAGAGCGGAAGGAGATAAAATACATCAAGTAAAGTTTCCAGATAATATTTAAGATGTTCCCTACAAAAACATTAAGTAAGCCACACTAAAAGTTTGTATCATGCATTAAATTTGGTCCGAACGAAAGGCTGATTCTTCCAAATGTAAGCAAAAAAGAGTTATCAATCTCATTATAAAGAAGCAACTGTGGCAGACACTGCTGGTCATTTTTTTTTTTTTTTTTTAACTCTATAAAGGCAAATTAACTCTTTCCAGTAATCAACGGTAGCAGACGATTGGTGTTACAACAGTTAGGACTTTAACTTACTTTTTAATAGAGGGAAGAAGGATAAAGACATTAAACTCAGATCAGATGAAACATGGCCTGCTGAAGTTACACTTCCTCTGTCTTCTTAAATATTTCCAAAAAACAAGAGTGCAGTTAACACACTGCAAGGAGTTGTAGGATAGAATCTACAATATCCCCACTTCCTTATCCTTCCTCTTCCAATACACAAAAACAAATACTGAAAGGGTGAGTCTTCAGAGCTGTTCATCAGGTATTTCCGTATGATTGCACGTTCTGGCTGTCCTGTGGCTGGGTGGGGTTAGGTGACTAATTCTGGCCAATGAGTTGTAAGTCAAAGTGACCTGTATGATTTCAGAACCATAGCATTTAACTGTTGGTGAAAGCTGTGAAATCTTTCAGTGCACTCTTCCTTCTGTTGCCAGGCTTGAGTTGTTTACTGTTGTACCAGCCTGGTTCCCCTTCTGATCCAGGGCAGTGATCCAAAATGTCACAAGAATAAGAAAAAAAAAAAAAAACTTTGGATATTATATGCCACCAAAATTTTTAGGTTCTTGGTTATCACAGCATATCCTAGCCCATCCTAACAAATATAAATTGGTACCTGGAGATAGGATACTATTATAACAAAAAAACTAAAATACATGCCACTGGCTTGAAGGTCAGGCAGCAAGAAAACTTCTCAGAGGCTAGAATGATAGCAATCCTCATCAAGAAATATAAAATATTTGATTAAAAGTCAGTTACAATAACTTGAAAAGCAGATAGATAATGTATTTAATAAACTTATAGCTTTGGGGGAACAGGTTAAAAAACTGGACATTTCCCAACAGGCGTAGGAAAAATGCTCACCATGACCAACCATCAGGACAATGCAAATCAACACCACAATGAAATTTCATCTCACTCCTGTCAGAATGGCTATTAGAAAGCCTAAAAATAGCAATTGCTGATGAGGATGCAGAGAAAAAAGAACTCTCACACACTGTTGGTGGGAATATAAATTAGTACAGCCATTACAGAAAACAGTATGGAGAGGGTCCTCAAAAATGGGGAGGATCAATGTAAATGAAATCAATAGATGAAGAAAATGTGGTGTGACACACATACACACACTGGAATACTATTCAGCTACAAAAAGGATGAAATTCTGTCATTTGCTACAACACAAGCCTAGGAGATATTATGTTAAGTGTGATAAACCAGACACAGAAAGACAAATATCACATGATCTCATTCATATGTGAAATCTCAAAACAAAACAAAACAAAAAATAACTCACAGAAGTTGAGGGTAAGAACAGGGTTTACCAGAAACTGGGGATAACAGGAGGGATGGGAAACAAGGAGAAGTTGGTCAAGGGGTACAATTCACAGTTAGATAGGAGTAAGTTCTGGTACTCTATTGGACAGTAGAGTGACTATTACTAACAACAGCACATTATGTGTTTCAAAATAGCCAGAAGAAACAATTGTGAGTGTTCTCACAACAAAGAAATGACAAATGCTTAAGGTGATGGCTATGTTAATTGCCATGATCGGGTCATTACACAGTGTACGCATATACTGAAACATTACTCTATATAGTCATGCATTGCTCAATAATGGGAATCTGTTTTGAGAAATGCATCATTAGGTGATTCTATCATGCAAATACTATAGCTTTTACTTAAACTTAGATAGTAGCTTACTACATTCCTAGGCTATATGGTATAGCTTATAGGCTACTAACCTCTATAGTATATTACTGTACTGATTACTGTACACAATTATAACACAAAAAAGCATTTGTGGATCTAAGCGTATCTAAACATGGAAAAGGTACAGTAGGCATATGGCATTATAATTTTGGGGGACACCAGAGTCATATATGTAATGTTGTTGACTGAAACGTCACTATGCAGCACATAACCATATGTACGATTACTGTGTGTCAATTTTAAAAACTCTAAAATGGTATGTTGCTTGTTCTGTGTTTGGTATTCCAAGAAAGAAACACATTTTAAAACTGACAAGAGTTAATAATCAGGAATAAAAGGAAGATGGCTCCCAAATGGTGAGGCTTGTGCAGTTGGGAGAGAAGATTTCTCAACCCCAAGCCATAAGTTTAAAATCCACCAAAGGCTTTGAGCGACAAAGAATATCATATTCACCATTAAAACATCTTAATGGGTTAAAGAGTCTCAAAGCAGAGGTCCAATTAAAATTGTGACACCCAGTAAATGCTCTCAGTTGAATAAAATGCTCTGAGATAAAGAAAAAGACACAGACATACACACACACACAGAGCCCAACAGGTTCCTGGTAGCAGCGTTTGTAAGACAGACATCTGGTAAAGAACACTGGCACATGAGCTGAATGTAAATACATTAGAAGCTTGCATAGTTGTGCTGCCAACAAACAACAAACCAGAGCCTGAATTAAAAACCTCATTTAAAAGTATGCTTAAGTCTCCAACTTTCTTTTGGAAGCAGGTTGTCAAGCCTTTTAGTTCCCAACGAGGGTATATTTTCCAATGATTACTTCAGATGAGGCTAAGGAAGATGATGGAAAAGGAGGAATCTCCTAGGTATCAACGGCTACAGCCACACACACACAAAAACAACGGCCTGGGGAGAGGAGTCCCCGCCACCCAGACCTAGTGCTGAAACAAGCATGCTCCCCATATCTAGGATAAATGGGGCTGGCGGGGGGATTTCTGAATGGCTGTGGGATGGGGACTGCAGTGCTCCTCTAAAGTTCTGTTATCCACATGGGAGTGCTTTTTGGGGTTATCCTGTCCCTGTTATTTCAATGTACATTGAGTGCGGCGGGAAGGTAGTTTCAGGTAACATTTTCGTTCACAGTTCCCCAGGTCAACAGGAAACACACATAGATCTGGTATACGGAATTATGTGTATCACCTGGAAACTCTAACTTTGATGCTGTCCTTACCTGGGACTTCTGAGCTGGCTTCACGGGGAAGAGGAGTGTATTTTCTCTGTGAGAAGGGTAAGCCAAACCTTGGCCTACTTATTAACAATGTTGTTTCTGCCTTTTGGTCATATGACAAGATTGTACCTTCTGGCTCCTTTATGATGACATGCAGCTATGTTTCTTGTTCTGGCCAATGAGCTGTGAGCAAAAGTGGTTTGTAACTTCTGGCCAAAGCATCTTAGCAGCAGATGCAAAGAAATACATGAGTTCTTCTCTTTCCCCCACTGCAGTGTACACAATATTTAGGATAAAGGCTGCTCTGCCAGTCTGCATCGTGGAGTGAGGCCACATAGAGCAGAACCCCCAAATCAACCCAGTGGATAGCGCAATGGTAAAAATAGAACTTTGTTGCGAAGCCACTAAGATTTTGAGATTGTTATGTTTATAGCCCAACCATACTTATCCTAACAAATGGAGGGAAACCCTTAAACTCAATTGAACATTCAAGTAAGAGGCAAGCATATAGATCATGTATTTCAAGTTTTCTCTATAAATGATAAAAACGAGAACTAGCAGTTAAGCCATTTGTCTAATCACAGAGTAACCACGTGGTAGATTCCGTTGGAACCATCTTTACCCTCATGTAATGATAAATTACAATAAGAGTTATGTCCCTAATCTCCAGACACAGCTCTGGGATAGACTAAACTAGAAACATATGAATAAATTAACAATAAGCCAATCCAGTCACTTATTAAAAAATTACAGAGACATTAAGCTCCAATGCTAGAGGTACCTGGAGCTTAGAGTCACGTGGTGAGGCTATAACCAAATAACTACATAAATAAAATGGAAATTTACAGCAGTAATTGCTATGAAAGATGATATTATGAGAGCCCACGACAGTCCTGTTATAATGAGTGGATACATAAGGAAGTGACCTTGAGCTGAGATCTGAAGGATCAGTGGGAGATTACTAAACCAACCCAAAGCGGAATGGTGTTTCAGTGCATGAGAATAAATGAGAAATGATTCAGTGGCTGAAGGGAATTTGAAGGCTCTGGGGGACATAAGGGCCAGATTACATAAAGCCTAGTATATAATGCCACTTTGAAAACAATGAGAACTCTTCACAGGTTTTTAGCAAGAGTGACACAATGAGATTTCCTTTTTCAAAGGGCCACTGGTTGTGTTAATACTGGGAGGCAGCAATTGCAGTCTTGGGAGTACCAGTGAGGAAGCTACTTAAATTTAGGCAAGAGATGACAGTACCTTGAATTAGGAAAGTGGCAAAGGAGACAATAACATCTGAAATATTTGGAACTTATTTAAACGTCATTACACTGGAATTTTTACTCAGGATATTTTAAACTCTTGTTAGCCTGTCTACAGCTTCAGCCTAGTTCTCTAATCTTTCCACTGGATTCACAGTCAATCTGAATACATTAAGCTGAGTGGAAGGGCAGCAAACAAAAAATAGCATTTATATCACAAGTATGCCTCTCCAACAGCCCCAGTAATAGGTATGGGTGATCATCTTGTTTCATGCCATTTTATTTGGTAGTCAAACTCACTGGATTATATTCTATTATTTACCAATTGATAAGGTAGGCTGCTTAGCAAAAAATTCTGGATTCAAATCTTAGAAATTGCAGCTTTTATTCAAATGTAAGATTCTAGAAGGGATTTAAGGCAGTTAGGCCCCTAAATAAAGGAACATTATTGTAAGTATTAATTGGTTTCTTGCTAGTGATGCAAAGTATTACGCATCCTTGAGAAATAAAGAGTTTTAGATATGAACAAGAAATAAGGTTCAACTGAAAAATTTTATGGGGAAAAAAAAAACCCAGTCATAAAAATATAAAGGCCGGAAAAAAATGTTAATCATAAGCATTTTTTTTTCTGTCCTGTCTCCAAAAAAGCAGAACAAAATGTTTCATCACTACAAAAGTTAGAATGTCTGATCTCATGTATATTGTACAAAATCACAGTGTAAAAGTTCAAATGTAGGATGAAATAAAACAATGTTTTTAAAATAGTGTTTAGAAAATTACAAGACAAACAAATCAAGGTATATTATTTATTATTTCTGTGCATTTCAGGGTATACAGAAAAAAAAAGATTGCTATTTTCTTTTACTTAAATTGCATTACAAAGAAACATTCACAAAGGGAAAAAATCCATACAGAATTCTCATATGTAGTTTCAAGATTACATTATGGTAAATGAAAAGGAAACTTTAATTAGCTGGGCGTGGTGATGGCCGCCTGTAATTCCAGCTACTCAGGAGGTTGAGGCAGGAGAATCGCTTGAACCCCGGAAGCGGAGGTTGCAGTGAGCCAAGATCGCACCACTGCACTCCAGCCTGGGCAGAAACAGCAAAACTCCATTTCAAAAAAAGAAAAGAAAGAAAAGGAAAATTTAAGGCAGGTAATATGGTAACTGCAACTAAAATCTTCATTTTTGAAACTTTCAGATCAGAGAGAAGAAATTTTAATGTACTAAAGTTTAGAGTAAAATAACTGGTTTTGATTTTATGTTTTCTATTGTACTTATATTTACTTCAAATGAAAACAAAAAATAGATGACTTCTCCGGAACTTAGTATTATAAGTTGGTTTACATGGTTTTATGAGACTTAGAGAGAGATAACATATAAACTATCCAAAGTAAAAATAAGTATTTCTGATATTTACAATTGGGACCTAAGAAAGATTACCTCAGATTGTTTTATTTACTAAGTGAATTATAAGCCCCTTCAAGATAAGACGTGTCTGTAAATTCCACAGTATTTAGCATTATACTTTGTAAATGTAAGTTTACAAGCATTTGATGAGTAAGTCATCTCATAAGTCAACACGATATACAAGTAGTCTAAGCACAACATTTCACAAAACACACTTTGGGAAAGGCCATAACATTTTTTCTGGGTTAAAATTTTGGTTTATTAAAATGTCTCATGTCCTTCCCATAAACCACAGGTTAAATCTTACTTTATTAGTCTCACTCCAAATGCTCAAAGGCTGGAAAACACAAAACAGGTACCTGATTATCATTTGAGAATACAAAGTTATCATTGACTACCTGGATTTTTCCAGAACTTTTCAAACACTAATTTAAGAAACATTTGTGCCAGTATAATGTTAAGCCTTTAAGATACAACAGTTTTTGCTTTCAGAGGGTTTGTTGCAAAGGAAACAATCATAAGTGAATCTGTTTTCCAAAAGTGCTATGACAGGGCTTAGAAAGGCTTCATAAAAGTTGACAGCAAACAGGTTTATTGAATGGATAGAGGAAAAGGAAAAGCATTTGGGGTAAAGGGCAATGTAAGTAAAGGCAGAAGTGAGAGACAGCATGGCCCACTGAGAGAGCATTAAGTACAGTATAGTTCAGTTCACTGGGCACAGACTTGTGGTAGCCAGCCTGCAGGATGGTGCCCAATGATCCCTGTGTCTTGGTGCTGCTCATTCATACCCTTGGGTAGTCCCCTCCCACAGTGAACAGGGTTGGTCTGTGTGACCAACAGCACATGGTAGAAGTGATGGTATGTGATAAAAGACTTGCATGCACTCTTAAGTTGGTACATACTCTTGAATCATGTGTTTTGTGGGAAGCCAGAAGTCATGTTGTGAAGACACACAGGTAGTAGAGAGAACTGCAGGATGGCGGACAGAAGCCTCAAGTCAACAATGTAAGCAAGCCTGGAAGTAGGGCTGCAGCTGACTGCAACCCTAAACAGCTTTTATGCAGATCCACCCAACAGATATTGCCTTTGGATTCCTGATCCTCATAAACTTGAGATTACAAAATAATTGTTTTAAACTGATACATGTGGCCAGGCGTGGTGGCTCACACCTGTAATCTAAGCACTTTGGAGGCCAAGGCGGGCGGAGTTCAAGACCAGCCTGACCAACATGGTGAAACCGCGTCTTTAAAAAAAATAAAATAAAAACATAAAATTAAACTCATACATTTTGGGCAATTAGTTACATAGTAATAGACAAGTAACACATGATGATACTGACAATCCCCACTGCTATAATAAAACACTGAAATGTTGGATTGGCTTTGGAAACAGACCGTGGCTTTTAAGGATGGTATCAGGTAAGAAGCTGTTTTAAAAAGTCTCGTAGATTTCATAAGGCTACAAGAAGAACAGAAAAGTGAGGTGGACGTTATTGGACACCAGAAGAGGAGGTATGTTTGTTAGGAAGGGGCAGGAGGCTTAGTAACACTGTGACCTCTGATCATATAAAAACTGAAAACTTTAGCTGGGCATGGTTGGCTCACGCCTGTAATCCCAGCACTTTCGGAGGCTGAGGTGGGCAGATCATGATCAAGAGTTCAAGATCAGCCTGACCAACATGGTAAAACCCCAGCTCTACTAAAAACACAAAAAAATTTAGCCGGGTGTGATGGCACATGCCTGTAATCCCAGCTACTCAGGAGGCTGAGACAGGAGAATTGCTTAAACCTGGGAAGCGGAGGTTGCAGTGAGCTGAGATTGCACCACTGCACTCCAGCCTGGGTGACAGAATGAGACTCCGCCTCAAACAAACCAACAAACAAACCCCACGAAATTTTGGCAGAGCACGGTGTTTCACGCCTGTAATCCCAGCACTTTGGGAGGCCAAGGCGGCCAGGCTGGGCAACACGGTGAAACCCCGTTTCTACTAAAATACAAAAGAAAATTAGCTGGGCCTGGTGGTGTGCGCCTGTAGTCCCTGCTACCCAGGAGGCTGAGGCAGGAGAATCACTTGAACCCAGGAGGTGGAGGTTGCAGTGAGCTGAGATCCTGCCACTGAACTCCATCGTGGGAGACACAGCGAGACTCTGTCTCAACCACCGCCACCACCATCACCAGCACCTGGACATTTTCTGTAATGAACTGGGTGATTTAGCTAAAGAGAGTTTCAACTAGAAAGTGCTGTCTCCCTTTTTCTGCTATATACAGCAAAAAATGAGAAGACATAAATTAAATCAAGACCTCTTAAAGAAGAGCAAGGACTTGATGGTTTTGAAAATTTGCAGTCTCTTCAGATTGCAAACAATGCTAAACTTCAGAAATGGATTCTGAGCCAAGATCAAATCCAGGGCACTGCCAGAAAAACATGATCCAAAAACTAAGCCACAGGAGTAACTATAAAATCCTCTGTTAAGATCTCAGAAATACCAAAGATGGTACCTCAGAATACTACTTTGTCAGACAAAAGGCCTCTTAGAATTATGCACTTCACAGTGTCTTCTCAGTTAGATGATAAAGCTTTTGCAAGGTGAAGGGTGTTGTCTTTCATTAGCTTAAGGTAGTAAAGGGCATACTCAAATAACTTTGTGCATATGATTTTCAACTAATAGACTGACCCCAGAATGATTCACAAAAGACACACAAAGTTTTTAAAAAGAATTACATATGGCGAAACATTGCCAGCTTGAAGTGAAAGAGACAACAGAAAATGAAGCCTTCAGAGGCCCCAAATATTGGTAAGAAGCAAGGTAAGAAAAGTAGTCAGTTGCAAACATGTACTACCTTTCATGGAGAAGGGTGACTCAGGAGAACCACATGCCCAAAGGGCAAAGCTGAGAGCCAGGGGTGAATTATACCTAGGAATTGAAACCCAATCAAGGATTGCCTGATTGGATTTCGGAACTGTTACAGACCAGGGATTTCCTTGTGCCTACTATCTCTTAGCCCCCACCTTTGATAGGAGTGTTTTATAGAGGTTTTCTTAAGCCTGACTCAATAGTGTATACTGGGCAAGTGTCTGGAGGGAGGATGAGGACCAGGTATCACTTTGGCTTTATAGGTCAGCAGGAATTGTACTTGAGAAGCTCTACTTAAGGAATGTCCAGGAAGTCCCAAGTGTACCTGAATCTAACT
The DNA here is from genome assembly GCF_001604975.1 of Cebus imitator. Taxonomy (NCBI): domain Eukaryota; kingdom Metazoa; phylum Chordata; class Mammalia; order Primates; family Cebidae; genus Cebus; species Cebus imitator. Next base: position 4,530,511 of record NW_016107407.1, on the reverse strand, counting down.
TAGAAGAGATTCTGGACTTTGAGCTGTGACAGGATAAGACTTTTGAATATAACAGGAAAAATAAATAAATAAATCACACTTTATACAGGTATATGCTATTGACTCAAATACCATAAATAGTGATGCCAAGGAAGTGACTTTCAAATAAGAACTGCAAAAGTTCTGAACAAAAAAAGTACAACATCCTCTTACTTTATACACCAGCTGCTTTTCTGGAAAATTTAATGTATATTAAAAACAAACAAAAAATCTTCACATGTAAAATGAAATTAGATCCTAGACTCAGATAATTTGTAAATGTTTTATCTGCTGGAATGTTCTCTGGGAAAGTCAAAAGTGTCATTTTGTGGGACTGTGCTTTGTATGGTGGGGTTTGTATCATTACTAGGCACCTCTTATTTTTAATAAATGTCAAGAGCTTTCCTAGTAACTGACAATCCAAAGCATCCCCACAAATTTCCAGAATGTCTCCAGGATGGGAGAATGATATAGCCCCTGTTGAGAACCACTGCAGAGGAAGGAGAAGTCTAAGATATTCAATAACAAACCTTAAAGGTCCTTTTTCTGAGCCCTGAAACAACTGTGCTGTACAAAAATCCTTCATTGTGAAGATATTTGCACAACTGTGCAGCAGGAGTGCTAGGTATTCCTTGGAGTTCAAGGGGTCATCACTTTGTACCTAGCGGTCACCACTTTCTGCCTACTACTTCTAGCTCCAAGAATGGTCTTCTACAGTTAAGAGTATCTAGCAGGAGGGTTACCTTGTATTGTTTGTTCATGTGAAGTTGGTTGGATAAATCTCATCATTCTTTGTAACCATTACCAACAGAGTCCAAGATGTAACCGTACCACCCTGGCTCTCATCACCATTCTAATCTCAGTATCTCCTAATCTGTCCCAATCTTCCACTCTTCCTGACCTTCTCAAAGTCTTCCACTCTGTTGTCTAGACTAAAGATGTATCAGCAAACTCCTCTTTATATTCATTCTCAACTTCTTTCAGTGTTCCCCCATCTTCTTGCCCTAACTGAAGCCTGACAATGTCTTCCAGAAACAATACTCCCCATTGCCCTTTCAAGCAGAAGCTGTTTATTTTGCCATAGCCCAGACCTGTGGATAGCATACACACCCACCCTCCTTGCTTCCCATTGCCAGTTCTACCCTATTTCTTCTTTGCTGTCCCTTCAAAAAACAACAACAACAACAACAACAACAAAAAAACCACTCAGAAGCTCACAGCATCACTCTCTTCCTGAAGCTGTCATATACACTCTCCCATCACAGTGACAGTGCTCACTGTCTTCTCAACTACCACACTTTTCTGGCATCATTTTTAATGGCAGTATTTACATGGATAATGATCTAACAGCGTGACCTTCTCACCCATGCTGATCTTTTCCTCTACTTCATCTCAGACACCGCTCCTGTGGTTATACTCTAGATTTTGCCTTCACTGATAATTATGCCACCTCTGAAATTTAAACTCAAGCATGTCAGTCTTTAGTCACCACCCTCCTAACTTGGTTTCACTCACTCTAGCACTCCCACTGTAACAAATCAATTCCACAGAGCTTTCCATCCCAGGGTACCACTTTCCCACTATTCTTCAGCTCCCGGATGTCTTTTTCCCTGCTTACCCAGTTTAGATCTCATGGTCCATCATGATAATCTTTTAATTTCTTCATCCCTGTCGTCCTCCTTTGTACCTGCTGGTCAAACACTGACCCTTGACGAACCCTATCTACCTACTTTGTGCTGGAACCCAAGTGAATGTGACTGCCCAAATGAGCTGACTGGTCTCACTTTAAAAGAACACAAATACTGAGACCTCAGCAAGTCTATCAATCTTTCTACATTTTACTAATAAGTTAGCTTTCCCATACCTACCTCATCTCTTAAGGTTCTCCCTCACTCTGAGGTGATGACCTCACTCACACCTCACAGAGAAAACAGAATCATAGGATAAACTACCTCATCCTGTCATAACCAACTCTAATGACTGACATGCATCTTTTCTCATTTATCTGCCTTCCTTTTAAAAAGGAAAAAAAAAAAGTTCCCATTGTAACTAGTAACAAATGTCTCCATGAAATGTATCCAGGAGACATTAAATAGTTATTAGGAGTGAAGTCCTTGAGTAGGAGAGAGGATGGGATTATTTCATACTTTCTTTCATGAAATAATTCTACTAGTTCTAGTAATTCTTGCTTTTATTTGTAGCTTTAACATTTTAATCTGATTACCTGGGCTATTTCTACATCTCTTTCTGTTAGTTTTCTCCCTAATTATGGGTCATATTTTCCAGCTTCTTTGCAAGCCTGATAATTTCTTATTGGATGCTAAACACTGAGCTTTATGTTGCAGGATCTTTTAATATTCCTTTAATTTGGCCTTTGTTCTGGGACACAATCATGTTTCTTGAAATTTAGGTTAATTCTTTTGAAGCTAGTGCTCAATCTTTGTTAGGGCAAGTCCAGGACAGTCTTTAGAACTAAGCTGGCCTTGGCCTCACTACTGAGACAATAACCCTTCTGAGAGTTTTACTTGATACTCTGTATTATGAGGCCTTTCCATTCTGGTTAGTGGGAATGTAGCATAGTCTCAGCCCCGTGAGCTTCCCAAACTGTTCTTTCTTTCCTGTTGCTTTTCCCTAGACTTGAAAGTTCCTAATGGACAGGCTCACATCAGTTTTCACCTAGACACTTGAAGGGACACCCTATGAATATCTGGAGCTCTTTTTCTGTGCAGCTCTGGTACTCTGCCCTGAAGTCACAAAGGCCTCCCCACACTCTGAATTCTGTTTCTTCAACTCAAGGAGCTGCCGGGTCTATCTGGGATTTCCCCTCCCTGTGCTGCAATTTGAAAATTCTCAAGGCAAGGAAGTAGGGAAAGCTAAGGCTCAGCTTCATTTGTTTCCTTCACTTGTGCCTGGTGGAACTTTGTAACTAATTTTTTTTTTTTTTTTTTTTTTTGAGATGGAGTTTCACTCATGTTACCCAACCTGGAGTGCAATGGTGCGATCTCGGCTCACCGCAACCTCCGCCTCCTGGGTTCAGGCAATTCTCCTGTCTCAGCCTCCTGAGTAGCTGGGATTACAGGCACGCACCACCA
>NW_016107407.1:4507351-4527361 GCF_001604975.1 Cebus imitator | reverse complement strand
GGGGTTTCACCATGTTGACCAGGATGGTCTCGATCTCTTGACCTCGTGATCCACCCGCCTCGGCCTCCCAAAGTGCTGAGATTACAGGCTTGAGCCACCGCGCCCGGCCTGTAACTAATTTTTAAAGGAAACAATTTGATGATCTGGCAACCTCCTTCAGCTACTCCAGCCCTATTTTTTTCCTGCTCTTTCATAGCAGAGCTATGCCAAAGAGTTGACTATACTTGCTATGTCTCCTTTTTCATCTTTTATTATTTCGTCTACTCCAGCTGGGCTTTCCTTCCCATCATTCCACCAAAACAAGCCAAAGACACATATCTAATTACATTACTTTCCCATACCTTCTTCTCTGTGAACATAGTTAACCAATGCCTTTCCTTCTTGAGATGCTTTTATTCTAAAAGCAAAGAAAATCTTAATAGCTCCTCCTCTACCTGAGTCCTAGAGCAAGCATTCTAGACAATTCACATGCTGAAGATGCTTAGATCTACAGTACCAACTCATGACTTCCAAGTTATACACTTCTAGCACAAACTGCTCTAATGTATATATTCTCATATATCCAGTTAGGACAAATGAGGCACATTGCAAACTGAACAAGTCCATCCCTTCTGCATCCCTGCCCCTAACCGTCCCTTCTCAGAAAGTGGCCCATCATTATCCAGCTGCTCAAGCTGGAGGTTCACCCTCGGGATTTTCTCTCTCCATCTAGTACATGCAAATCCATCAGCAAGTTCTGCTGGTTCTGGTTTCTCAAGATATCTCTCAAATTCCTCCATTTCTCTTCCTTTCCACTACTACCAATCCTATTTAAAGCCACCATCATCACTCTTGCCCAGTATGACTCATTCTCCATATGGCAGCCAGAATAATCTTGAAAAACTATTAAATCAGACCATATGACTTCCTTAAACTTGCTAATAGCTTACTTCATTTAAACACAGTACAAACTTCTCATGGCAGCCTAACAGCGCCTTCCTGATCTGGATCCCGAGTACGTGTGTGTCCTCATCTCTTCACCTCCCATCCCCTGCTCACTTTGCTCTGGGTACACTGGCCTCCTTTCTGTTTTCAGCTCAGGCTCTGTGCACCTGTAGGTCTCCCTGTCTGGGATGTTCCTCATGCAGATCTTCCCATAGCTGGCTCATTTCCACCACTCAGGTTTCAGGCCTCATATTTCCTAACCATCTACCCAAAGAAAATTATCCTTCGCCTTCTAACTAAAATTCTGTACTATCTTGTTCCACTGCCACGTAAGAGTCGTGATACATTTTTACTTTTATTCATTTGTTTTTTGCCTGTGTTCCCTTATATTTTGAACACTTACTACATGCCAGAGACTATTTCAGGTGTTGAAAACCTACCAGTGAAAATGAATAAAGCAGACAAAAATTCCTGCCCTCACAGAGCCCACGATCTAGAATGTAAGAGCCATGAGACAGTCCTGTTTGCTCATTTTTGTATTCACAGGGCCTGTAACAGTGCCTGGCTCCAAGCAAATAAGCAACAAATATTTCCTACAAAAGTGGATGTATCTATATTTTCTCAGTCTTTGTACAACATACCTCACCTCAAATATCTCTACTTTGCTATTATAACAACCAGATTCTTCTTTTAGACTTCAAAATAGCCATATTTAAATTTTGTTTCACTTTCAAACTCTTTTGGCTTACAGGTAAAACACAAATTTGCAACTATCACTAAAGAATTCTGAGCTGAGCAATGGTGGCTCATTCCTGTAGTCTCAGAAATTTGAGAAGCGGAGGTGGGTGGATTGCTTGAGCCCAAGAGTTTGAGACCAGCTTAGGCAACACAGCAAACATATGGTGCTGTCTGTCTGGAGTTTCAGCTCAGGAGGCTGAGGTGGGAGGATCCTTGAGCACAGGAGGCTGAGGCTGCAATGAGCTGAGATCGTGCCACTACACTCCAGCCTGGGCAACAGAGGGAGACCCTGTCTCAAATAAATAAATAAATAAATAAATAATCAATTCTGGTTCTAATCTCAAATTTCTCATGAAAACAAAAGTATTTTCTGACTGCTACATCCATTTATATCTTTAAAATCCTTTAGAGATTGGCTTTTAGAACTTGACCCTTCCTAAACTGGAACCAACCATCCATGCAAATTATGTTGACACAATATGCAAATGAAACTGCTAATTCAAGATTTAATAACTATTCTCTATACACATAAAATTCTTTTGGAAACATTTAAATATAATGGCAACACAATATTTTCATTACAACAGGAAACTATCATAGGCCTACTGCATTTTACAGTCAAGAAAACCTGGGGCATGTGGAAGCAGAGCTAGAGGCTAGAGTTAGGCCTTAAGTCTATTAACTCCTAGTCTGATGCCTTTTCCTATTAATAATTACCTAAATTAGCTGGGCATGGTGGTGTGTACCTGTAGTCCCAGCTACTCGGGAGGCTGAGGCACGAGAATCACTTCCAGCTGGGAGATGGAGGTTGCAGTAAGCTAAAATTGCGCCACTGCACTCCAGCCTGGGTGACAGAGTGAAACTCTGTCTCAATAATAATAACCTAAGTTAAAATACATAGTTTTTCACAATTATATCATACAACTCTCTCTAAGAAGACAAAATACATCTAATGCTTTTATGTCAGACTATCCCAAATACAAAAGATAATGTTATCTTTTGAGGACTAACAAAAAGCAAGGCCATTCTAAAAATTCAATGTGTTTGGCAATAATGAAATTCATCTGTACATGATTTTACACACACTGTCTTATTCACTCCTCAGAGCTAACTGTAAGGTAGGTCAGAAGACTTAACACACGCAGAGACTAAAGTTCTTTCAAGGAAGTTGAGTGACTTGTCAATGGATACAAAATTAAGGTAAGAAAAATTTCCTCAGAGGATACACAATTGCCATTTGCATACTGAGCAGATACACAATTGCTACATTATCAAAATAATCCATCCCAATATATAAAAAAACTAGAACCTATACTAAATCATTCACAGGACATTTTAAACCTCAGGTCATCTTTGCCCCATGATTCACTCTAAGGTCACATCCAATTTCTTTAGTCAGTACTTGCTATACTGAGGGAAAATTCAACCAAAACTATTTGCTTTAATATCTGCTTTGCAATTCAGCAAGTGATGATCACAACACATATCCAAAACTGAACCAAAACTTTACAGATAACCTCCATTACAGCAAATAGTTGAGGAAGGGCTTTATCTTTTAAAGAACTGATTGTGTCTGCATTGATCAAAGCTATGCCTCAGATAATGTGTTAAAGTAGATGTAGTAAGTATAGCAAGTTTGCTTTTTTCATCTACTTATTCCAGTAGGGCTGGTAGATGGAATTCACATATTTAAGGGTGCAAAGTTGGATGTCCACTGTATTTAAAATACTGTAAGAGCTCAAAATCAATACCTATTACAGGCTTTAATAAACTTGATCAAGAAAGATTTGCTACAGTTTATAAATGTGTTGAAGGCAACATAGTTAGCATTAAGTAATAAATTAAAAGCAATTCTAGCACCAGGTGTATTGGCTCTTGCCTATAATCTTAGTACTTTGGGAGATCAAGGTGGGTGGATCACTTGAGCCCAGCAGTTTGAGACCAGCTTGGGCAACATGGTAAAAAACTCCATCTCTACAGAAAAAGAAAGAAAAAAAAAAAAAAAGGTGTGGTGGTTAGTACCTGTAGTCTCAGCTACTCAGGAAGTTGAGGTGAGAGGACTGCTTGAGCTTGGGAGGTTGAGGCTGCAGCTGCAGTGACCAGATTGTGCCACTGCTCTATAGCCTGGGTGACAGAGCAAGACCTTCACTCAAAAAAAACAAAAACAAAACAAAACAAACAAAAAAAGCAATTCTAGCAAGTTATTTAAAACATTTGAATCCCTTGTTTTCTCAGAGTTTGGTTTATTCTTTATCAAAAAGTTATTATATTAATGCAAGTCACACTTTAATGGTCCAAGTTTAAAAGTAAAACTCTAGTTCTATCTCTGAAAGTATGTCATATTTTCCTATCAGTTTTGCACTTAGACACATTCAATTAATTTTATTCCTAAATTACAATAGAAACCATTAATTCCATGGTGTTATTGCTCCCTTTAAAATGCTATCTTCTGCTTTTAACTGCTGTTAACAATGAAGCATTCTTTTCAAGAAAATTGAGTAATGAATGTAATTTAGAATCCACATCTTTATATATATATATATAAAGAACTCTTGCCATTACTAAGTGCTTTAAAACATGGACATATCTGTTTGTGTGTGTATAGCGTCTATGTTTCTACCATTACTACCACTATATACCATGACACAGTAGAATGCAAAATATAAAACTAAAACCCAGCCACTTTTAACAGAAGTTGGTATATTTAATCCTGCCCACAAATTCATGAACATTTATGCACAACTTTCTCTTGTTTATAAAATTTAAGCTATCCTATATCTAGACAGTCCTTTTAATTAAGTCCTATTAACAGAAAAAATGTAATTCTGTACAAATTCCACTGCTGATCACAAAGCACCCACAAAGTACTATTAGATACAAAAACACATTAGTTTTCATCATTGCTGTATAATAGTCTAAGTACAAGCTAATCCAAAATTTTAGATACCAAATGGTATATACTAAAACAAAAGTTAATACTAACACTTTGGGTGCATAGGCATTTAAGTGTTCAAAAGTTCCCTTCTGTATTCAAGAGTCCTTAGTCTCTTCCTGGATTGCCTGTCCTTTTTGAATTATCCTCCTTCAATTAAGTCTATTTGGTAACTTCCAAATTGAGATAAAACCAAAATGACTCAGTTTGAAATTTATGGAACAGCTGATCTTAATCCTGGGCTTTCTGCCCCAGCCCATTACCAATACCTTGAGAAATTGATGACAAGTGTGAACCTTCTCCCTAGAAAAATATATTCTAACATTTTATAGGCATATGGAGTGAATTCATCAACTTCCAGAATCATTTCCACATAACCCTCAGAACTCTAGCTTAGAAACTTTATGCAAAAATATCTTGGGACAATATAGAAAGCTGAAATTAGATATTATTTCTCTTTGATTTTATCTGAACTGTTATCTAATGCAACCCCCCCATACTCTCAATTCTTTTCTAATTCAAACTATCTATAGTTTGTTAAACTTTGCTTCGACTATAATTGAGATATCATGTATCTCTCACTTCCAAGACAGTGGATAGAATGGAGAAATCTAGATTGATTTTTACAGCTCCAGATAAAAGGGCTAAAATTATTGGTCTAAAATATTAAAGGTTAAAGAAAGAGACTCTTGGTTTATTTCAAAAGTGATTTAATCTTAAACTAGGTTTTTATTACTAAGTTTTGGAAAGGTAGTAACCATTTTTTTTTTCATATCAAGGATATGTACATAAAAACAACTCTGGTCCACTTTTTATAAATAGTTCTTAACCTGGACTTAGTAATGCTGTATATTGTGCCAGTAATACAGAAAAGGCCGGAGTATAAGGACTATTCTGTCCTGTTAGAATCCTATAGAACCAAGGTGCTTGATTATGGTGGTTAGATCCTACCTGTAACAGTTTCAAAGGTGACTGCAGGTTAGCATCAATATGATAACATCAACAACTTAACAGCACCAAATATCCTACCCAACCCCATCTAGGTAACAGGAGAGTAAGTTAAGTTGCCACCTCCTCATAAATGGAACAATGCAACCTAGACAACCCAATTAAAAGTAAAACTACTATGAAACAGTAGCTCCATTTTGCTAAATATCATCTTAAAACTGACTTTTAAGAGTGTCTTTTAAAGTGATGCTTCCATAAAGGAGAAATGTAACAACATAAAGCTCGAATTTTAATCGAGTCAGTTTTTATAAAAACATTTGATAATATTAACCCATTTGCTAAGTTTAACCTTTCAACAGAATGTGAAGCAGTAGCACAAGATTTAAGATTATAAAGATAATTATAATCTTAAAGTTAACATTGTTAAAATATTCATAATAGGACATACGACCCCCCCTCACCAAGCACTTTGTTTAAACTTTTTTTTTTTAACCCCAAAGGGATTCAATTATCTCACAGAGCTGACAGTCTATTATTTCCCTGTGATTTAAAAGTTACATCTGTACTTCATTAAATACATTGTTTCCTTCATGTTCCTTTTAAATTTTTTCTGAGACTGAGTTTTGCCCTTGTTGTACAGGCTGGAGTGCAGTGGGTTTATCTCCGCTCACTGCAATGTCTGCCTCCCAAGTTCAAGCGATTCTTGTGCCTCAGCCTCCTGAGTAGCTGGGATTATAAGCACATGCCACCACGCCCGGCTAATTTTTGTATTTTTAGTAGAATTGGGTTTTCACCATGTTGGCCAGGCTGGTCTCGAACTCCTGACCTAAGTGATCCACCCTCCTCAGCCTCCCAAAGTGCTGGAATTACAGGCGTGAGCCATGGAGTCGGGCCAATCTGTCACTTTTAGACTTGGCAAATTGGGCCAATCTGTCACTTTTAGACTTGGCAAATTTCGATGCATCACATTCTGCGAATTCACATTTAATCTCTAACATCTTTAACTTAGTCAAATCCTTCAATTTATTACAATCTGAAGTTACTTTTTTGATCCCACTACAATAATTAAAAAACAAGATGGAAAGTTCAGTAATATTTTTCACCTCCAAATTATTTTTTTTTTTTTGGGGGGGGGGCTTCTACTTAAAGTTGTTTCTTAAATATTAAAAAGTCTGACTCATTAGGCCAGTGTGTTGAGCTTATATTATTAAAACTGGTTAAACGGAAGTACATGAGTACTTATTTTCCCAGTGTTAAAAGACCTGGATTTCTGTCGTTTATCACAGAAACAATGTAATAATTACTAGGTGTATTTCACATGACAATTCTGCAAATTATTTTGATCATTAAGTGCTTTAATGAGGTGGTGTATAAAAAAACTATCCTCACCTTTCATGACCAACATAGGACTACATACATTTTTTCTAAAACAGTCAATTCAGGTTCTATGTTACAGTGACCTAAGAGGAAAACAAATAACTATTATAACAAATATCTATTGTGACCCGTAACTAATGTGTCAGTCAAAGGCAGAAGTTTACTTTATTAGAACTTCCTCTTTATTAGAAATACAAAATGCTTCAGCAAATCATCAAAAAGTTTTTGTTTTTCTAAGGTGAATCCAGAATTCAATTACCTTTATGTTTAGTATACCTTTTCAAATACTGCATAACACACTACTTTCAATATCGTGATTTACACAGCCTACCACTAAAAGCATGAACCACAGGACTGTAGAGCGGTTTACCGGGTACTTTTTACATTCTTCCATTAAGTTCGGTATCTATTCTTCAGGTCTATGCTTCTCTCATTCATAGTTTTGGTTGGATGTGAAGTGAAAAATTCTAAACAGATGATGGAAAAAGGCCATCTGAAGAAAAAAAAAAATCCCTGTGTTTCAAAATTAGGTACTCCACGTGTTAAAAACTATTAATAGCCACTGCAGTATAAAATGTCAAAATTGGCTGCGGGCGGTAGCTCACGCCCGTAATCCCAACACTTTGGGAGGCCGAGGTGGGCGGATTACCTGAGGTCAGGAGTTCAAAACCAGTCTGACCAACATGGCGAAACCCGAACTCTACCAAAAATACAAAAATTAGCCGGGAGTAGTGGCGGACACCTGTAATCCCAGCTACTGGGGAGACTGAGGCAGGAGAATCACTTGAACCCGGGAGGCGGAGTTTGCAGTGAGCTGAGATGGTGTCACTGCACTCCAGCCTGAACAGAGTGAGACTCCGTCTCATGGGAAAAAAAAAAAGTCAAAATTATTTCAGCGAATAAAATCTATCTGTAAGATTTAACAAGCCTTGATACTCCACTGAGCAGCTCAGTGGAGTATCAAGGCTTGTTAAACTTTAAGTTGTAACTCTTGGGACTGTCCAAAGTATTCACAGAAGCAAGACTTAACTAAATGTCTTAAGTGTACTGTAGTGCTGTCTTGCTTTAATCAAGGTTTTCCCCTTCCTTGACTGCAAAACAAGAACTACAAATTAATTTCCAGGGCAGGGTAACACCAACACCCCAATACTTGAAAGTATTATCTGTAAAACTTATAAACAGAAATAAAAATAAAACCAAAAGACAAGATTCTGCAGTCACAAGCACTTTAATTTTTAAAAACAAATCACTTATTAAAAAATAAACAAATTGGCACCATGCTACTCTAAAGTTGATACAAGTAAAATAAATTAAGAGGTAGTGTCTCAGACAATGTGCTGAAAGTCAGTGCCTCACTAGACAATCTCAACTACTACATACACTTGGCTTATCCATAAAGTTAGATTTAAGACACTACTCTCAAAAGTAACATTCCACTGTCATAGCAGCTATTTTACTTTAAAAGGTTAAACAACCCAAAGAGTTTAAACAGTTTTATTTCCAAAAACATTACAGAGTATAATTTCTACATTAAAAATGCTTACAGTACCGAGAAGTATTACAGTACAATTTTCCACAACAAAATTGTAGCACACAAATCCACGCGACTCCTGGACTTCCTTGAACTGTCAATACACTGCACCCTGTTTAAATGGCTGTACCTGAAAACCAAGGTATGCAATTCCTTAGGATTAGAAGTCATCAAGTTATACTGTCAAGGATCTGGGGGAAATGAGAGGAAGATTCTATTATCCTGGTGTCCGAACCCAACTTCCACAACAAGGTAAAGCCACAGCGGTGGTAAAATGTCTATTAGTTGTCAACAGTCATTTACGTGCTGAAGCCCACCCAATTTAGACATCTCAGCGTTAAGACTTCTGTGAATCAAGTCACTTAGTTTTAGTTCGGTTTTGAATGAGAAAGGATTCTCCTTCGAAATTTAGAAATATTAACAGTTACTTAAATTGGGTCTTTTCTCCCCCTATGTTGAGATACTAGAAAGCAGGAGAACTTAAATTTATTTTACAAATAAAGTTACAGGTTTCTGAAGAGAGAGGCACTCCAAACAAATCTGCAAGATATTCGCAAGGATCACAGAAAAAGTCAGGGATAGCAATTTGTTATCCTCCGACTAACTAGCTCTGGAGAGGGATGGATGCAAACGTCCCAGAAAGAGGACACTGAGAATAAGTCTTATCTTCTAGGAGAGTAAGTCGTCTGGGCAAACACGCAGCACCCTCGACATTTCCTTGCAGAGAGGGGGAGAAAAGCCTCATAGACCCGCAGGCAACATGACATCCCCGTCTGAGGCTCCACGTGGGGGCTGCACTGAGCCCAACAAGCTTCCCAGGCCACCGGGCAGTCAAATTCCCCGACTGTGCACGGAACCTGCGCTCCCGGCCCCGGGCAGCGGCGCGCGGGCCGCGGTGGCCCTAGAGCGCCACCCAGCGGCCCAGAGAGAGGCCTGCAGGCGGGTCCTCCGCGGCTCCCGGCTCGCCGCACCCCCACCGCCACCCAGCCCGTACCCCTCTCCGGATGCACAAGGCCCAGCCCAAGAACTAAGACACAAAATGGCTGCCGGCAGCTTCGTCACGTGACCCCTTTGTGCCTTTCGGGCCCCCGAACTCCGCGGGACCCGGGTACAAGTGGCCGGGGTCGGCGGGTGGCCTTAGAAGGGGCCCCGCTGGGCCGCGGCGGCCGGGGGTCGAGGCCGGGGGAGGCGGGGTAAAGGCCCGGCCGGCGACTGAGAGTCGGCGGCGAAGAGAAGATGGCGGCCATTTTGTGTGGGTTTGCTGCTCCGCCGCCGCCGCAGGCAGCACAGGGAGCGGGGCCTGACGGTGGGTCGGACAGGGGAGTTAACACGTACCGACTCCTCTTCCTTCTCCATTCCGGTGGGCATCTGCGGCACGGCCCTGTTTATCGAGGCGTATTCGTGCAGGTCGGGCAGATCCTCACAGCGGAAAACCGGCAGCGGCTTCGAGGCGTCTAGCGCCCGCGCCCGAAACGACAGTTTACTCATCTCAGGCGCAGCAGATACCTCTCCGCTCTGGGGAAACGGCCCCGGCCAGCGGGATCATGGAGAACCGGGGGTTCGGTCCCCACTCGCCAACCGCTGCCGGGGACTTGAGGGGCGGAGCGCAGAGCCCGCCGTCCGGGCACTAACACCAGCCGGGAGGGTGGGAGGCTGTGCCGCTCCGCTCCTCTCTCGCTCGCTCTCTTCAATACGCCATGGCCAACATGGCGGACATTAAAACTCCACTGTGCGCTCTTCAGCCAACCCCAGCCATTCCCCACACTGCATCGCGCAGCGGCGCGGGCACGCGGGCGGGGGGAGGGAGCGCGGGCTCGAGGCCGGCGCCGGCACGGAGCGCGCGTCCCGCCAACCCCCGGCGCCCGCAGGCTTCGCTCCCCGCGCCTCGCTGCTCGGGGCCCCCGCCCTCCGCGGGCCCGGGGGCGGACTGGGCGCTCGGACGCAGGGCGCCGGCTCCTGGGTTGTGCTCTCCGGCCGCTCACGCGCTCCCTTTCTCACGCTCGCTCCCTCACGGCGCCGTTTTCTGACGGGCGAATAATTTGCGGGAAAACTCTCCCCACCGCACGCCGGCGTTTCGAAAGGCAGCCGGGGTGAGTAGTAGAGGGGTCTCGGGCCCGGGGAACGGGGGGGCTCAGAGGGCTCGGACCTCGGTGGGGCCCCCGCCAGCGGCTGCCCCGGGGCCACGGCCGCCCCCGCGGGGCTTCGGAGGGGCGCTCCTGAGGCGCCGCGCGCCGCCGGCTACCGCAGGGGGTGGGGGAACGCACAGTCTGGTTCCCAAGGCGCCTTAGGTCTTGACGATAAAAATACAAACGGAATTGGGGCAGATGCTGCTTTGAGTAAACTTTTATCAGCAGTTATTTTTATGTCTTAATGCAACTTTGGATTATAATATTTTATAGGCACCGCATCAAGTCATTGATCCATTTCCCACGCATTGGGCTTAATATAAATGACAGGCATCCTGTTCTACAAAGTAGTTCTTTTTTAATCCTGCATTTTTATCTACACATATTTACTTTTTTAATAGCAACAGAAGCAAAGGAAATTATTACCCATCACTGTAACATTTAAAAGTAAGATCTACTTCAGAAGTTAAAGCTAGTTCTTTATGTGTAGCTCATGATTTTGTACTCAAACTGCGGCTTCATCATAGCCTTGGGTTCACACTTCTTGTCATTTGTTCTCTGGAAAACTTTGTAACATTGAATCATATGAAGACCTGTTGTACTCCCGCCAGACAAAAACTGAAGTAATTGATTTACATGGATGTGATTGGTGGTATCCGGCTTATATTACACATCAAAATGAGTTTCCAGGGATCTCTTTTCTTTCTTTTTTTTTTTTTTTTTTAATAGGTAAGATTCTTGGGGTGGGTTTAATAAATTTGCAGCCAAATTTCAATTCGAGTTTCAATTTGTATCTTTGTGCATAATTCTGTATCTTGTGCAACAAGATACAAAAAGATACAAAAATGTTTTTGAGTCTACTTTTCTCCCTGGGGACTACATAGTAAAAGTAATCACGCTCCTTAAATACTGGACTTGATATGAGCTGTCACTAGCTTAGGGCACACAGGCAAACTGCTAGCCTTCAGGCTGCTTTGGCTAACTCTGCCGGGTGGGGAGAAAACAGAGCGAATTGCAGTTCTCCAAAATGATCCTAAAACTCCGATATTGGCAGCTTACTTAAGTGAGGCAGAAGGACGTTCACCTGCATTTCCTATACAGAGACAGTGCATTTACTCATTCAATGATTATTGAGTTTGTGTATTGAGCCCTCAGCCTTCCAAGTCCGCTTGGCACCCACAGGGCTCGTGGAGGAGCTTACACAGTAGGGAGGAGGACCCGCGAATGGCAACTGCCACAAGGCCACCGTGGGAAGAGGCAAGGGTGGTGCCCAACCCAGGGAGTGGCTCTAATAAAGTAGCAAGGGGAGACTTTTTGGAAGAGATGATATCTGGGTAAAATTATGTAGGATAAGTGTGGGTTAACTTGGCCAAAAAAATAAAAATGGAGGGAAGAAAGGTATTTTAAGACAAGGGCAGCGACGTGTCCACAGACTCAGCCATTAGAGATGAGTCACTTTCTGGGAACCCCAACAATTGCCAACCTCACTGTGGAATGACACCTGGTTAGCCAGGTTTAACAGTTCCAAAAATACTGGTTGCATATTATTCTAATAGTTCTCTCCAGCCTACAACATTAGATTTCCAAAAGTCCTAGTAGTAGAATTCATGATTGAAGAGCCTAAGATTTTAAGAACAAAATAGAGTCTTAAGAGTGAACCAAAGAAATGAATTATTTCTACCCTCATTAAAATAACAGTAAACAACAAAATAACGATTTCCACATCCTGCATAGTAATAATGAGTAGAGTACAAATAAATTTCTAGAGAGTCTAAAATCACCCTCCATGGTAAGTTCAGAGATAAGTTTACAGATTCAGCTTGCCTTTTGGCAGATAATATGCCTGCTAAGAGACACCTTTTTCTTATCACTCCTTTAGCTCCTCAATGCCATGGATTTCCAACTCTCAGGTACTTCTGGGTTCCCCAGACCCAAAGCTGGAGTCCCAAGTATCTTTTATAAAATTAAAAAAGAAAAAAACCCTTTTTTGAAATTTTTGTTTCTTAGAGTGTCTCACTCTGTCTCCCAGGCTTAAAAGTTCAGTGTTGTGATCATGGCTCACTGCAGCCTTGAACTCCTGGGCTCAAGCGATCCTCCTGCCTCAGCCATCAGTAGCTGGGACTAACGGTACATCCTACCTTGCCCCGGTAATTTCTAACTTTTTTTTCTAGAGACATGGTCTCCCTATGTTGCCTGAACTCCTGACCTCAAGCAGTCCTCCCACCTTGGCCCCCCAAAGTGCTGAGATTACAGATGTGACCCACTGTGTCCTGCCCTATGCCTCTTTTTTGTGCAGTTCACTTCTCTTCACCTTAAGGGATGCAGCAGAAAAGGTTTAGGCTTAGTTTTCCTCAGATTCATTTATCCATCCGAAAGATTCCTTGAAAAATAGTTAATCCTGTACTTTCACTTTAACAATTCTTTTCTGTTCTCAACTTAAAACTTCTTTTTCTAAGTATCCCCAACAAAAGTGATGTGAAATTCTTGATGTTGCAAAAAAACGTATACTAGGGCAAAGCTGCATACACTAATGGCAGAGGGAAACTCTTGTTTGGGAAGGGATTGGAGTATTTAAGATCATTTGAATTCATGTCACAAATATGTATTGGATAACCAGGTAACACACATTACTGTCATTGTAGGTGATACGAATAAAATACTGGCAAATGGATACCCAGTTACCCAAGTGGCAAGGCAGTATAGTGAAATACAGTAGCTACAGAAGTTCAGGAGAGAGAGCAGCCAGTTCCATCTGGGTTGATCAGACAGCATGGAGAAGCCAGCATGCCATCTGAGTCTGAAGGATGATTAAGGTTCTAACTGCTTATGGGAACGAAACGCTATTATAGAAGAAAGAATATTCATGGGGGAATGCAACTGTATGAACAAAAGGGTGAGAGGCGTCAACTGTCAGGTGTGATTGAGAATGAGGAGGTTTATTTGGCCAAAGTTCAGTAGGAGACTTCAACAACAATCCACCTAGGAGGTAAAACTGGTAAGAACTTGGGTGGTTGGAGTAGGAGTAGAAAGCAAAGAGACATGAGTTTTCATGGTAATAACTGTTACATATAATAGCATGAGAAATGTGTTTCTGTTCCAAATGCGGAATTTCTACTTAACAAAACTTAGAAAGAGAGTGTGCCAAAGGCAACTGCTCTGACACTGCATTCTGCAGTAAATAATACATTTGAAATATAGTTCTAAATAGTTACTATGTTCAGTATGTATCCAAGTCTTATGATTTCTTCTTTGAAATTGTTTCTAGGATTTACTTTCATATTTCCATTTCCATTTCCATTGTCTTAAACATGGTCCCGGCTCTTATCACTTCACCCCTAGAAATAGCCTCCCATTCATCCTTTATTATTCAGTCCATCCTTTACTCATTCATTCCCTCAATAAACCTTTTTAAAGCTCCCACTTTACAGGAAACTGCTGGTACTCTTCTGTTGGTGGCCAGTGGTAACCACAAGTGGAAGCAGAGGCTGTGGGTCCCTGGGGCTTCCCAGTGCATGTCACCAAGTCATTGTGCCAACAACTGCTTCCATTCTGTGTCTTCCCTTCTCCAAGTCATATCTTTGTAACTGCTCTTTATTTTGCCCATTAGATAAACCCAAATTTTGGAGAGTTTGGTTGTCAAGACCTATAATTTTGACCTGGTTTGTCCAACATCATTTGTCTATTAAGCTCCTCACTCTAGCTAGCAGTTTCATCACCATCTTCAGAAATCAGCATGTCTTTCCTGCCTCTGAGTTTTTATTCATTCTTTTTATTATTTATTTATTTATTCATTTTCCTTTGAGAGATGGAGTCTTGCTCTGTCACCCAGGCTGGAGTACAGTGGCATGATCTCGGCTGACTGCAACCTCTGCCTCCTGAGTTCAAGCAATTCTCCTACCTCAACTTCCCAAGTAGCTGGGATTACAAACATCTACCATCATGCCTGACTAATTTTTGTATTTTTTAATAGAGATGGAGTTTCACTATATGTTGGCCAGGCTGGTCCCAAACTCCTGACCTCAGGTTATCCACCCACCTTGGCCTCCCAGCGTGCTGGGATTACAGGTTTGACCACTGTGCCCGGCCTTATTCTTTTCAGTCTGTCCTCCCTGTCCTGCCTCAGACTGACTGTCTACCGAAATCCTATCTCACAGGAATGTTTTGAACACTAAGTAAAACAAACCATGTAAAGCACTTAGAATCATCCCCAACCCACAGTCAACATTCTATAGATGTAAGATATTGTTATTATCTTTCAAAACCCAACTCAAATATTACCTCCCCCATGAAACATTCACTATGTAAGGTAGATGCAAAATAAGCCTACCCCAATCTTCCTCATCTCTGAACGCCTATTATGCTTTCAGTCAACAGGAAGAATACCGTTTATGGAACACTCACTGTGTGCCAGGTGATACAGAAATACTTTAAATGCATTATCCCAATTTTCATGACAGCCCTGTGGGATATGCCCTGTTGGGTTTAGAGAGGTTGTGTGACTGGCTTATGGCCACAAAGCTGATGAGAGGCAGTGCTGAGATTAGAATCCCCAGTGTCTGATTCCAGAGTGCAGTCCCAGATTGAAGTGAAGTGAGGAGAGAACTAGAATTGAAGACAGAGACGGGCCAGGCGCAGTGGCTCATGCCTGTAATCCCAGCACTTTGGGAGGCTGAGGAGGGTGGATCACAAGGTCAAGAGATCGAGACCATCCTGGCCAACATAGTGAAACCCTGTCTTTTCTAAAAATACAATAATTAGCTGGGTATGGTAGTGCGCACCTGTAGTTGCAGCTACTCAGAAGGCTGAGGCAGGAGAATTGCTTGAACCTGAGAGGTGGAGTTTGCAGTAAGCCCAGATGGCACCACTGCACTCCAGCCTGGCGAGAGAGCGAGACTCCATCCCCCAAAAAAGACAGAGATGTTTAAGAGGGTTGGTAATGAAGGTCAAAGAGAGAAAGAAAGGTGTAGCTATTTGAAGTCAAGGATTTCATTGTTTTGGAAAGTAGGAGAGATGTGTGCATGTTTGTATACTAATAGCAAAGAATCATTTACATGGGTTAATTTTAGGACCATCTTTCTCTGAGGCAGGCAGGAGGGAATGACAACCAGAATGGACAGTGATGCAAAGAGTTAAACTCTCTTTGATGGGACAACAAAATATATTAAAAATCATAATACTGTTTTTTGTAGCAGGAGTTTGGATTCCTCATTTCTTCAAACGTTCAACAAATATTTATTGAAAGTTTAAGAGCTAAGGCAAAGCAGTTTGTGATGGAGAAACAATAATAAATAAGATATGGTCTCTATAACCTAACAGGACACATAGTAAAGTGAGGTATTTGTATTTAATTGGGAAATGTGAAATTAATGTCTTTAAGCTGTGTAAATGCACAATGATGTTATTTAAAAAGTGATGTAGTGCAATAATTTAAAGCATTCTGCAAAAGTATGAATACTGAATACATTTTCACTGGAGGTAATCATTTCTCTTAACTTCCTGCATTTTACTTTCATAATAAGATACATGAAGAAATGACTGTAAACAATTCTTCCACTATAACATTTAGGTAAACAAAAACTGGAAACCCTTTATGGTATATATATATTTTTTATCTAGGAAGTGTTGGAAAGAAAATATTACAGTTGCATTGCAATATATTTAATAAGGTGTCACAGAAACAATATCTGAACTACTGATTTCCTTACTGAGTAATTTGTGCATGGAATTCTGTACATAATCTTTAAGAACTACGTTTCACATAAAATCATTAAGAATATATTTAGAAACTATCTGTAACTTAAAAGAATAAAAGGCAAATTATCAATCTTAGCAAACAGTAGCAGGATGGACTAAAAGTTATTTCAGTTTAACTTTATCTTCAATATGAAGTTTAACCAAAAAAAAAAAAAAAAAAAAAGAAATGAAAAATGCCTGACTCAAGCAAATGAGACTATCTGAGAATGTAGTTGCAGTGGTATTGGGATTTAAGAAAAGATGCCACACTGTTACATTAGATTTAGATTTTCTTTTTTTTTTGAGATGGAGTCTTGCTCTGTCGCCCAAGCTTGAGTCCAGTGACACAATCTCAGCTCACCGCAACCTCTGTCTCCCAGGTTCAAGCGATTCTCCTGCCTCAGCCTCCCAAGTAGCTGGGACTAAATGCCCCCCTACCATGCCCAGCTAATTTTTATATTTTTAGTAGAGACGATGTTTCACCATATTGGTCAGGTTGGTCTTGACTCCTGACCTCAGGTGATCTGCCCACCTTGGCCTTCCAAAGTGCTGCGTAGCCAGACATGAGCCACCGCGCCCGGCCACATTTTAGGTTTTCTGTGTAATCTAAATAGAATGTCTTTACACATTTATTGTGTAAATCCTAAGGTTTAGGTTTTTTATAACCTTCTTAACCTGTAATGTCTTTACATATTTATTGCGTAAATTTTAAGGTTTAGATTTTCTGTAACCTTAGGATTTACACAATAAATGTGTAAATGTATTGGGATTTACACATTTATTGTAAATGTGTAATGTGCAAATGGCCACACAGCACAGAGATGGGTGGTGGGTGAGCCAGCAAGGCTTCATCTGTATTTACAGCCACTCTCCAATGCCCACATTACCACCTGAGCTTCACCCAGTGTTAGATTCTTACAGGAGCGCAAACTCTATTCTGAAATGCACATTCGAGGGATCTAGGGTGCAGTGCTCCTTATGAGAATCTAATGCCTGATCATCTGTCACTGCCTCCCATCACTGTCCCCACATAGGACCATCTAGTTGCAGGAAAACAAGCTTGGGGCTCCCACTGATTCTACATTATGGTGAGTTGGAGAATTCTTTCATTAAATATTACAATGTCATAATAATAGAAATAAAGTGCACAATAAATGTAATGTGCTTGAATCATCCCCATACCAACCCGTTCCCCTGGATCATAGAAAAGTTGTCTCCCATGAAACCAGTTCCTGGTGCTAAAAAAGGTTGGGGGCCACTGCTATAAATCATCTGATCTCTTCCTCACTGTGCCGGCAAGCAGCTGAGACCTCTATAACAGCATTCTAAGGAGGATACTACTAGTTGCAGTTGGAGAAGTGGTGGGAGTCATGAACAGGAAACTGTTGAATTTGAAAAATAATAATTTAGTACTTAATCGAGGAACCATTCAGTAGTCTTTTCCATGCTTCATCCCAACAATTAATTTCTCAGAATAGAAGTCCATCTTAAAAAAATGTACAAATTAAACCATATACATTTAAAAAATATTTGGTGGTATCTCTCAACATAATTGGATTATGTTAATGTCAACCCATTATACCCATTGACTGGCACATACTGAAAGATTTACTATGTGTAGCCCAGGCATTAGTGCAAGGTTGTAAGGGATAGAAAGGCAAAAAAAACCAGAAATAATGTGCTACCTTTAGTGCCTTATACTCTGGGTGTTTTTTGTTTGTTTTTTTGTTTTTTGTTTTTGTTTTTGTTTTTTTTGAGACAGAGTTGCCCAGCCTGGAGTGCAGTGGCATGATCTTCTTCAACCCAGGAGACCGCAACCTCTGTCTCCTGGGTTTAAGCCATTCTCCTGCCTCAGCCTCCCAAGCAGCTGGGACTACAGGTGTGTGCCACCATGCCCAGCTAATTTTTGTATTATTAGTAGAGATGGAGTTTTGCCATGTTGACCAGGTTGGTCTTGAACTCCAGACCTCAGGTGATCTGCCCACCTTGGCCTCCCAGAGTGCTGGTATTATAGGCATAAGCCACTGCACCCAGCCTTACACTCTTGTAGATAGAACTGACTACTTAAGCATTAGTTTTACTAAGTAACGCATATATGAATCAGCATGGTATAGATGGTACATGATGGGTGAAGAAACGAAATTTAGAGGAATGAGAAAAATTGTTAATGAAGTAGAAATCTATGTTGGAAGGCGTAAGTACAATTTATTAATGGGTGATAGATAAAGACTGACAGGGAAGAAGAACTTCGAGGGAGAAAATATCATGAATTGCTTTTGCTTTTATAACCTGAGGAAGGAAATTCTATTTTCTTACTGAAACTTGGGGTACAGAATTATCACCTAACAAATTATGACTAGTGAAATAAAATGTTTCAACTTTCACCATATTTATGCTTCTCCATGATACCTTGAGTAACATTGTGCCAATTGCTTAGGTAAGCACTCTGAATCTCGTTCCCCTTCCCTTTCCTGGCAAGGAAGGAAAAGTGACTGGAAGCCCTTGGAGCAGGATTCTTGGTGTGAAGACCGATTCAGGGAGTGACAGAAGGGCATAGAGAATGGCGTCCTGGGAAATACCAACATCTAGAAGATACCCAGGAAAAGAACAGAGGGAAAGGCTGGGAGATGCCTGGAGACAAGCCAGATGAGGTCGGCATTTCAAGGAGGCAATCGAGGAAAACCAAAAAGAAGGAGGAGATCACAGCAAACCCAATTTCTTTAGGACACTGTGGGAGGAAAATAGACTCTGTGAGCTGAGCTGTGAATTGGAAGAGTTATAGGCCTAGTGTTACCTGCGCACATTGATTAAACATTTACCAAAGCCCCCAAAAAGGTGATTTCCCAGTACCCTCCTATAATCATTGTTCAAGTACTTGATCATAAGGATGAGACGACTTCGAAGCCAAAAATCAGTTAAGCTTCAGGACATAGCCAGGGACACAGAGTAGCTATCATGAGCAGCACCTCCCACGTTAGAAGAGAGCACGTGACCTATCTTCCAGAGTTAAAGCTGTAGAAGCCTGGAAACCAAAGACCTATCTGACTTGTCTATGTGAGTTACTGACACAGGTAAAAGCCACATCCAGATCTTAAGATTTCATTTGAATCTGGTTTCCCAAACACAAAACACATAAGCCAAAAAATAATACAGTGGCACTGCAGCAGGATGTATGTTGGAACGAGATAATATTTTTGGTTTTAATTGATTTATTTATAATAAGGTTAACATTTTGTGTTTCTGTTTCTTCTGGTCTTTTCTGGTTTTGTTTGTTAGTTTTGTTGTTCTTTTGATACAGGATCTCACTCTACGGCCCAGGCTGCAGTGCAGCTGTGCTATCACAGCTCACTGCGGCCTCAAACTCCTGGACTCAACTGATCCTCTTGCCTCTCAGCCCTCAGTAGCTGGGACTATAGGTGCATGCCACCATGACTGGATAATTTTTAAATTTTTTTTTCTAGAGACAGGGTCTTGCTATGTTGGCTGGGCTGATCTTGAACTCATGGCCTCAAGTGGTTCTCCTGCCTCTCAGCCTTCTAAAGTGCTGGAATTAATAGGTGTGAGTTACCATGACTGCCCCCATTTGTTAGTTTTTGTTTTTTGCTTTTCATTGGCTTGTTTTACACTATTGAGATAATACTGTTTATTCTGTTTTGTGGCCTTTACCTCTCTCTCTCTCTCTCTCTCTCTCTCTCTCTCTC
>NW_016107407.1:4489949-4506321 GCF_001604975.1 Cebus imitator | reverse complement strand
AGAGTGAGACCTTGAAAAAAAAAAAAAAAAAGAAAGAAAATGGGTTTAAATTTTCATAGTTTAAGGCATAGAACAAATCACTGTTCTTTGAATAATAATAGTGCCAAGTCTACACAAATGAAGATTAGCTGCTTCATGGTCCATCTGAGTAGATGACAAGCACCTAGGTTTTAAATATCAGTATTTCTTCCCAGATACTAGTTTAGCATTTTCCAAAACTAGGCTCCATAAAATGCTGATGTTCTGAAATGAGAGTTAGGTAAAGAATTACATATAAAACTAATAAGTTAGGGAAATACTGCTTATTAAATCTTCCTCTTTAAGATAGGTATAGGCTCATCATATATAGACTTAGAGAAGTCCTGCAGAAAAGAAACCCACTTACTGATGCTTAGCACAGTATTTTCCAAAGTTCTCTGACCATAGAACTGCTTTCTATACACCATTAATTATTACCTTTAGTTCTATAAGAGCATGCTTGAGGAAACTTCATTCTGGGCAATTCAAGGAAATAGAAGTTTTTCCAATCAAGTTATCCATTTAATTACTTAAGTCTGCCACATAAATTTGAAAAGGCATAAAGATCTTATAAATGTAAAATATTATCTTTATTACTGCCTTAAAATATTTTTATCCTGCTAAAAATTGTGTAATATAAAACATTTAAATATAAAACTGGATGAAATTCTGGCAGGATCAGAACTGAGCAGATTGCTGCACTTTGATAGTATATGTGGTTTAATAACAAATTCACTAGAAATGTTTAGCTACATTTGTTTCCAAAAATTTCTCTAGTAAAATGAATACACTGAGTTTTAATTAAAAGATTTTGACACTTAAATTTAAGCTTTTGAAAGCTGCAGTTTCTCCATCCATAAAATAGGAATCATAACAGAATTGCAAGAAATTCAAGAACAGAATTCAACAAATAGAGCATAGCATGGGGTTGACACAAAAGTCATGCTTAATAAACATAAGCTATTTTTTTTTTTTTTCGAGACGGAATCTCACTCTGTTGCCCAGGCTGGAGTGCAGTGGCACCACGTCAGCTCACTGCAGCCTCCATCTACTGGGTTCAAGCAATTCTCCTGTCTCAGCCTACAGAGTAGCTGGGATTACAGGTGCCCACCACCACGCCCGGCTAATTTTTTAAAATATATTTTTAGTAGAGACAGGGTTTCACCATGTTGGTCAGGCTGGTCTTAAACTCCTGATCTCATGTGATCTGCCCACTTTGGCCTCCCAAAGTGCTGGAATTACAGTCGTGAGCCTCCACCCCTGGCAAACATAAGCTATTTTTTTGAAGGATATTTTTTACCCTATTTTTTTGAATAGATCACTTTTCTGAGATTTATTTTTTACATGTATAGTATACAACATAATATTGTGTTGTAAAGGCTTGAAAACTCTAAGAAAAAAAAGAAATCCTCATATGAAACCTGAAAGATATTATATAAAATTAATTTATTTAAAAAAGGACATTCACCTTCGGAGATCTTTTTGTTTTGTTTCCATTTAGTAGTTTTGTATCATTCATATGTTTGTATTATTAGTATTTTTGTATCATTTTTATGTTTGTATCAGTAGTTTTGTATCATTTATGTTTGTATCATTAAGTAGTTTTGTATCATTCCTATGTTTGTATCGTTAGTAGTTTTGTATCATTTCTGTTTGTATCATTAGTGGCTTTGTATCATTCCTATGTATATTTAGTTGTTTTGTATTATGCATATGTCTACAAGGAGCCCTGTTGCTTCTTTTCCTCTTATTGCCAAGTGATTTCATCTGGTGGTTGCCCAGTGCCTGCCCAAATCTCCTAATCTGGTCAAGCTAGCTCCCCAGGGGGTCAGGGCCTCTTTGCACAGGTTGCTGCTGTTCGCCTCAGGGTGAGTGCTGTGTGTGAAAACGGTCCAATGATAAGTAACAGTTGGCATTCAAGGCAGCCTCATAGTGTAGCGAGACACAGCAGAATTTACTGGAAGGAACACCGGCTTCCATGTTTGCTGATCTGGATCCGAATCTAGTATTTATCAGCGGGACTCTATAGAAAGGATTTGATCTCTGAGCCATAAGTATCTCAACATGCACGGTCTACAGAATATTTGTTCTCTTCCCGTTAGGCCATTATGAATAACAAATGAGACAATATGGTGAAAAATCTTTGAAAATTCCAAAGTTCCATGCAAGTTTAAAGAAGAATATCATATTATTTTATTTAAATTTCACCATTGTGGTTGGGAAAGGGACACATTCCCAAAAAGAACACATTAGAACAGAAAATCTAGGACCTGTCCAAATCATGTAATTAATCACAGATTTGTTTGCTAGAGTTGGGTCCTTTGAATGTTTCCTTAAAAAGGAAGTCCCTGGACAAACCCAAAATTCACACATTTTATGTATTTTTTAAATGGTCTTTTCTCCACCCCTTTTGACTTAGCTTGCTATATTTCTTCATGGTACGCTAAAGAATGTCTAGTACAATGCAAAGTTTAGGAAAGCTATGATATGTTTGCATTATTTTGTGATAAGAAATTTACCTGTATTATAATTTTTACTGCTATAATTTTCAACATGAAGCCTCTTCCTTATCACCACCCAGAAACATCAATAAAACTGATTTTTTTCCCCTGAATTTTCTCGGCTCATTGATTTCCCCTTTTTAAAAGCAGCAATAAAGCTTGCTAGCAAATGATATGCAGGAGCTTTGAGAAAGAAAAGAAACTTTCTGTCTGAGGAATGGAAGCTCCTTTACATTATCAGCAGGCCCAGAGAGGCACTGAAATGCGACAGCAGTCATGTCTCACCTCCCGCTTCAGCCAAATAACTATCTCTTGAAGCCACTTGTTGGGAGTTTTAGACTGACACCAAGTAGCTATAAATTAAGCTAACAATACTGGACATACTGTACACCATAACTTATACTCTGTAGTTCAACAATGTATAGCCAGGCCGGGCGCAGTGACTCATGCCGGTAATCCCAGCACTTTGGGAGGTTGAGGTGGGTAAGTCACCTGAGGTCAGCAGCTGGAGACCAGCCTGGCCCACATGGTGAAATCCCATCGCTATTAAAAATACAAAAATCAGCTGGCCATGGTAGGAGGCGCCTGTAATCCCAGCTACTTGGGAGGCTGAGGTAGGAGAATCATTTGAACCCGAGAGGTAGAGGTTACAGTGAGCTGAGATCGCACCACTGCACTCCAGTCTGGACAACAGAGCGACAGTCTGGGAAAAAAAAAAAAAAAAAAAATGTGGAGCTAATCAGTAATCAATGTGGTCTCTGTAAACCAATGAGAATTCCCATCAAACAGCCCTTTCCTTGTTCCCTTTTGCCTTTAAAAACATGCTCCTCACGAAGGCCAAGGGAGCACTCTCCAAGGCAACGTAAGTGTGCCCTGGGCAGCCATCCTCATTTTGGCTTAAGTAAACTCTTAAAATTGTGTTTTGTGCCTCAGCTTCTTCCTTTAGGTGGACAGCTTTAGGAAAACAAATTGTGAAGAGATACCGTGTTGTGTAGTGGTTAAAAGGTCAGGCTGTGCAGTCAAACATGATTTGGGTTTGAATCGCAGCTCTGCCTTTTCCTAGCTCTGTAAACATGAATGAAATGTATAACATCTATGAGCTTCAGCTTCCTCTGTGACGTAGAGATAATTAATGCCTATCTGCAGGCATTGTGTTGGGGATTAGGATGACAGTGGGAGATCAGCATGTGCGAACCCCAAAATAAATTTCTTTGGCATATTTGAGCTCGTTATTCTGAGAAGTTGCCGATACAGTAGTAGCTCTGAAAAGCCATCCTTTGTAACAGAATACTCCCATTTTTCTAAGAAAAAGAGAATAAGTTACTATTACTATTTGTTTTCTCTTCATTTCTCTTTTCTGCATTTTTCCTATTCCCCACTTCCTACTTAGTCATTTAGAAATGCAGTTATAATCTTTTACCTCCCCTTCACCAGACACTCCCTACAGGGCAAGTTCATCTATGTGCTACCAAGCTCCAGAGTGGAACTCTCATTCACCAGGAGACTGCTTTGAGAGATAATAGTCAATTTACAGTCCCGAATGTCAGAGGCGTTTGAACCAGAGCAACTCCATCTTAAATAGGGGCTGGGTAAAATGAGGCTGAGACCTACTGGGCTGCATTCCCAGACAGTTAAGGCATTCTAAGTCACAGGATGAGATAGCGGGTCGGCACAAACTACAGGTCATAAAAACCTTACCAATAAAACAGTTTGCAGTAAATAAGTTGGCTAAAACCCACCAAAACCAAGATAGTGATGAGCGTGACCTCTGCTACAAGCCCACCAGCATCATGACAGTTTACAAATGCCATGGCAACGTCAGGAAGTTACCTATGTGGTCTAAAAAGAGGTATTAATGATCAACCCTGTGTTTAACAGATGCTTAAGAAATAACCATAAAAATGGGCACCAGCAGCCCTGACTATGGAGTAGCCATTCTTTTATTCCTTTACTTTCTTAATAAACTCACTTTTGCTTTACTCTATGACCTTGCCTTGAATTTTTTCTTGCACGAGATCTAAGAATCCTCTCTTGAGATCTGGATTGGGACCCCTTTCTGTTAACAAAAGTATGTGATATAGTTTGGATATGTGTCCCTGCCAAACTCCCATGTTGAACTGTAATCCCTAATGTTGGAGGTGAAGTCCGGTGGGCGCTGCTTGGATCATGGGGGTGGATTTCTCATGAATGGCTTAGCACCATCTTCTTGGTGCTGTTCACATGATAGTGAGTGAGTTTTCACAAGATCTGGTTGTTTAAAAGTATAGTAGCACCTCCCTCCTCGCTCTCTCTCTCTTGCTCCTGCTCTGGCAGTGGGAACCTCACTCCCCCTTTACCTTCCACCATGACTATAAGTTTCCTGAGGCCTCCTCATAAGCCGAGCAGATGCCAGCATCATGCTTCCCATAAAGCCTGCAGAAGCGGGAGCCAATTAAATCTCTGTTCTTTATAAGTTACCTAGTCTTAGGGATTTATAGCAATGCAAGAACAAACTAATACAGTATGCCCGCTACGAAACTCTCTCCCAGCTGGATAGTTTTTGGCCCATGAAGATGCCAACTCAACTGCCTGGTATAGATAAGGCACCAAGCTAGCACACGGACGCCCCACCTACTTGCTTCTTCCCCTGTGCGCCATTCATGTTAGGCACACTTTTAAAAGTGCCCATTTTCTGCTCCAGAAGTGAAGCAGTACCCTTAAGGCAGGAAGCCTGTACTTCTTCCTTCTTCTTCTTTTTTTTTTTTTTTTTGAAATGGAGTCTCTCTCTGTTGCCCCGACTGGACTGCAGTGGCGCCATTGCTTACTGCAACTTTTGCCTCCCAGGTTCAAGCAATTCTCCCGCCTCAGCCTCCCTAGTAGCTGGGATTGCAGGCATGCGCCACTACGCCTGGCTAATTTTGTTTTGTTTTGTTTTGAGACAGGGTCTTGCTCTGTCACTCAGGCTAGAGTGCAGTGGTGTAATCTCTGCTCACTACAACCTCCACCTCCCGGGTTCAAGAAATTCTCCTGCCTTAGCCTCCCGAGTAGCTGGGATTACAGGTGCCCACCACCACACCCAGCTAATTTTTGTGTGTTTAGTAGAGACAGGTTTCCACCATCTTGGCCAGGCTGGTCTTGAACTCCTGACCTCGTGATCCACCCACCTCAACCTCCCAAAGTGCCGGGATTACAGGCGTGAGCTACAGCGCCAAGCCTAATTTTGCATTTTTAGTAGGGACAGGATTTCACCATGTTGGCCAGGCTGGTCTTGAACTCCCAACCTCGTGATCTTCCTGCCTCCGTCCCCCAAAGTGCTGGGATTACAGGCATGAGCCACAGCACCCAGCCAAAAAGTCACCTTCTTTATAACATACTTCTCTTGTTAAGTGAACTCTGCAAGTATCCAGCTACTGAACCTGCATTATAAGGAAATATAGGTTTCCTTTATAGATATAAATTTCTTTCACAAAAGAAATTTTGTAAAAGAAATTTATATCTATAAAGGAAACCTATATTAGCAAAAGTGTCTGTAACAGGAAGAGGGCTGTTCCAGACAACTTTTATTACCTGAGAGATATTTTATATGCATAGCAAGACAATCTTTATTCACCATATGAATCCTTCCCTCACCCTCCCATTATTTGTGTGCTCCCCACCACCCACTACCATCAAAAGCCCCTAGCTCCTATTCTTTTCTGTGGCTAAGGATGCTATACAAGATTCCAGCATCTGACCCTTTTTTGAGTCTCATATTTTGTGGGGTGTATGTATATAATGAAATATGTTTTTTCTCTTGTTAGTCGGTCTTAAGTCCATTTATTAATAGCCCAAAAAACCTAGAAGCAATTTTTTTGCTCCTCTACAGTTGTTTGGAATCAATAAATAATTCATGTAACCAAATTCTCTGAGTTCTTACTTTGGGCTGGGTATTTTACAACCATTACCTCATTTAATTTCTATAAAATCTTGTAAGATATCTTCAGCACCTGTCATTATAATAAGATTTAATAAGTATTAGACATTGTTATTATTATTTCAGAAAAAAAACTGAGCATTTTTCTTTTTCTTTTTTTTTTTTTTGAGGCAGGGCCTTGCTCTGTCACCCGAGCTGCATTTTCCCCTTCCTTCCTTTCTTTCCTTCTCTTCCCTTCCCCTTCTCCCTCCCTCCCTCCTTTCCTTCCTTCCTTTATTCCTTCCTTCCTTTCTCTCTCTCTTTCTCTCTCTTTCTTTCTCCTTCCTTCCTTCCTTCCCTTCCTTCCTTCCCTCCTTCGGTCCTTCCTTCCTTCTTTCCCTCCCTCCCTCCCTCCCTCCCTCCCTTCCTTCCTTCCTTCCTGCCTGCCTGCCTGTTTTCTTTCAACAGGATCTGGCTCTGTTGTCCAGGCTGGAGTACAGTGATGCAATCTCAGCTCACTGCAACCTCTACCTCCCCTCAAGCCAACCTCCCACCTCGGCCTCCCAAATAGCTGGGACTGCAGGTGCATGCCACCACGCCTGGCTAGATTTTGGTATTTTTAGTAGAGACGAGGTTTCACCATGTTGCCCAGGCTGGTCTTGAACTTTGGACTCAAGCAGTCCACCTGCCTCGGCCTCCCAAGGTGCTGGGATTACAGGTGTGAGCCACCATGCCCAGCCTTGCACTTTTTTCTCTCTCTCTCTTTCTTTCTCTTTCTCTCTCTCTCTCTCTCTCTCTCTCTTCTTTTCTGAGATAGGGTCTTACTCTGTCACCTGGGCTGGAGTACAGTGGCACAATCTCAGCTCACTGCAACCTTGACCTCGCAGGCTCACATAATTGTTCCACCTCAGCCTCCTAAGTACCTGGGACTACAGGCATGTGCCATCACACCTGGGTAATTTTTGTTTTTTGCAGAGAAAATTTTATATTTTTGCCACGTTACCCAGGCTGGTTTTGAACTCCCGAGCTCAAGGGATCTGCCTGCCTCAGACTCCCAAAGTGCTGGGACCACAGGCTTGAGCTACCGTGCCCAGCCATTTTTTCTTGAAGAAATAGTAAGGAATAATTTTTGGTGTAGGGTGGAAAGTCGGTTGCCCGTGAGTAGCCTGAGCCAGGTTCTAATTACCTTCATTTTAACATAAATGCTAAGCTGGGTTTATACTAGCTCTCCATCATTCTTTCCCTTGAACAAAAAAACTAAAGACCTAGACCTTTAAAATAAAGAAATGCTATTCTGAATTTTTAAAAAAAGTGTTCCTTCTCAAACACTATCCTTTCTCTTTCCGTTCTCAAAAATACTATTTCCCACACACATGTAGATATATACACTTCTTTACACCAGGCTTTGGGGGACACTATTGTGTGTATTTCCAATATGCAGTTTCCCTTCTTCGGTCTTAACAGAACTCTTTTTCCCTTTGTTTTCTTGAGTTGTTCCAATAAGTGCACTTTTTCAGATAGCTAAACTTGCATGATCTACTTGAAAAGCAATAGCCCTTCAGCATGAATTTTGAACTATCCTCTGTATAATGGCCTTTCTTAAAAATATTCTCTTTTCTTAATTCTCAGTGGAAATAAAAAACAGAACAATTTTATGTATAGAGAAAAAGCAAAAAAAAAAAAAAGTTTAAGCCATGTGACACTTTTATAATTAGAGCCATGTGACACTTTTATAATTAGAGTCATTGATGAATTAAAAATTAATCCATGCTAGGTTACCTTACATGTATTACTTAGTTATTTGTCAGCTTTTATTTTAAAGAATGTAAGTTTCAATACTGGCTCTGCCACCGCCTATTTGTATGATCTTGATGTAACCTCCCTGGGCTTCCATTTCCTCAACTTTGAAAAGAAGGAGTAAGACTCAACGCTTCCCATCTCTTTTTACTCTCAAATTTTATTATCGTTATTTTTCTGTAGTTTGTAGAAAATAGAGAAAAGGGATACACGAAATTTTTTAAATGTAAAAAGCTAATAAAAGATAATTTACTTTGAGACATGATTTCTAAAGAAATTATGCCTTTAGTAAATATGTTTATCAAGATTGTCCAACCTGCAGCCTTCCAACCTGTGGCCTGTGGGACACGCGCAGCCCAAGACAGCTTTGAATGCAGCCCAACACAAATTCCTCAACTTTCCTAAAATATTATGAGATGTTTTTCGGGTTTTTTTTTTTTTTTCTTATCAGCTATTGTTTGTATATTTTATGGCCCAAGACAATTCTGCTTCTTCCAAGGTGGCTCAGGGAAGCCAAAAGATTGGCTATTCCTGGTTTACGTAGTAGAGAAAGCACTTATGAGAAGTAGAAGAGAAAATAAAGTTCTGGAAGATGTGCCCTAGGAAACATAATTTCGATGACTGAGTCAGAGAACTTATGGCCTATTAGTTAGTAATTGGTGACACTTTAAGGCTTAAACAAAAGATTCTTATAGGGTAGTTAGCTCTGCCTTAAGTGTTGTCAAATGTGATTTGAGGAATCTGTGTCATTTATAAATATGTCATTAAAACTAGATAACAAGGGTTCAGAATTAATAGGAAAAGATGCGAACTTTAGAATAAAGGCTAAGGCAGATCAAAATAACCATCTAGTAATAAAAGATCTTCAATTAGTCTGATAGTCTCACTAGAAAGTATGGAAAATTTCTATGTAATAAATGAAGAATATAATTAACACAGTCTTACTTAGGCACTGAGAAAAACACCAAACAACAAGAACAATAACAGTCGCATCTGAACCAGTTTAACAATTTGAAACATGATGGAAGTATAAAGAATATATTTAGGCCAGGCACGGTGGCTCAGGCATGTAATCCTAGCACTTTGGGAGGCTGAAGCGGGTGGATCATTTGAGGTCAGGAGCTCAAGACCAGCATGGCCCACATGGTGAAACCACATCACTACTTAAAAAAAAAAAAAAAACACAAAAAAAAAAAAAGTTGGCTGGGCATGGTGGTGCACTCCTGTAGTCCCAGCTACTTGAGAGGCTGAAGCAGGAGAATCACCTGAACCCAGGAGGCAGAGCTTGCACTGAGCCAAGATCATGCCACTGCATTCCAGCCTGGGTGACAGAGATCTAACTATCTCCAAAAAAAAAAAAAAAAAAAGCTTATGTTTCATATGCTTTGATAAGTTTTCCTAACCTTGTTTTGTTTATTGGGCCCCACATCTGTGCAAGCATTGTACGATAAGCTGGGGGAGATAGAAAAGAAAATGTTGTTCTTTGTTCTTGCCCTTGGTGAACTTACTTCCTATAAACAAAAACAGGCACACCCTGCTTGTAAACTCTGGTTTGAAAGGTAACATTTTAAATAATTTAATATCTTCATATGCCCATATTTACAAATGATTAAAATAAAAAATATAAGTAATTTTTCATAAAGTTACTTTCCAGTACAATTTATTTTCAATTACGATATTGAAGAAAGAAGTTTCATGTTAAACAGCTTAAGCCGCAAATTCATGTTTCAGATATTCCTTATTAAAATTGGAAATTAGTGTTCAATAACCATGAGAATAGTCTGCCATCAATTTATTTGGCCATTTAAAGTGGCAAATATGAGGTATTATATTAACACATGGAAAGAAGTATATATAAAAAGGCGAAATAGAACAAAAGCAGCACACAAAGTGCAACCCACACAGTGACCTTGACAACCTTCAAAACGTGTGACTGACATTGAAAGAATCATGAAGGAACACAGAGATTTCTCCTTAAGTGTGAGGGTATGAAGCAGTGTTCTACTCTCTTCCTCACACATTGGAGAGAGAGATTTCAGGTGAGTATAATGTAGCCTTTGCCATGGCAAATTCCAGAGCTATATATAAAAAAAAAATCTGCATGGAAGTTTCCAGTTTTCCACTCTTAACATCATTAACCACCCAAAGTTTTTATTTATTTATTTTTTCGAAAGAGTCTTGCTCTGTTGCCCAGGCTAGAGTGCAGTGGTGTGATCTTGGCTCACTGCCACCTCTGTCTCCTGGGTTCAAGCGATTCTCCTGCCTCAGCCTCCAGAATTCCTGGAATTACAGACGCTAGCCACCATGTCAAGCTAATTTTTGTATTTTTAGTAGTGGTTTTCGTCATGTTGGCCAGGCTGGTTTCAAACTCCTCACCTCAAGTGATCTGCCCACCTTGGCCTCGCAAACTGCTGGGATTACTGGTGTGAGCCACTGCACCTGGCCCCAAGCTTTTTGAAAAAAATAGCTGAATAAACTTTTAAAAAGGTTAGTAAGAGATGAATTTCACTAGAAAAATCTGATTAAATGTAGATAGTTTTGAATTGTAGACAGAAAAACATTTTTATTTAAAAGTCCAGAAAATTTCACAATCATAAAAACTCAAAATTTAAAATTCCATATATTTGGCATATAAAATGATATGTATATTAAACTTTCATTTCATTTTAAAATTATTTTGTTTTCCCAAGTTTCCCCACTTTTTCAGTAGGGAACTTGTGAATACAGGATAGCTGAACAAATGTATTTTAAAAATTGCAAAATCCTAAAGTCATATAAAGGTGTGTTTTCCAATTAAAATGTACACATTTGCATTGAATTCTGAGTCCGTATTTATTTGAAAGGAAATAATAAGCAGACAACTGCTTGTTTTATCCTCTCAAACAGAGTGCCATTCTGCTGTTAGCAGCCTAACATGGTGCAACTGTCATTTTTCTTCTTTTCTCTGTCAATTTCTGTTCATTTTTGGGAGAAGAATGCTAAGTTACTAATATAAGTAGCCTTATAAAGTAAACTCACAATTGTCAGGAAGTGTTACATAAGCGAATGTCTTCTGCATCTTTCAACTTTTTGGTGCCCTTATGCTGCCCCCTGCTGCCCAGTGTCCGCACTTACTGAAAATTGTCCCAAACTTCCAACCTTTTCTACTTTACTCTTCCCAACAAAACTTACCTGGCAAGAGAACCAGGCTGTTGGAGTTTTCCCCCACAATGCCAATGATTTGCCAGACTAATAAAAGAAAGTAGTAGTTCCCTCTTTATTTATCCCTTCATCGTGTTCTGGCAACTGATGCAAGCATTTGAACTGGTTTCTGTGGGAAATGCCTGATTTGTAGGTTCCCCAGCTTGGGATTCCAAATCCTCCCTGTGTTAGTCCAAGCTACGATCATGGACCTGTCTCTCACAGTGTCTAACCTCTGAGCATCATAGCCTATAGCGATCCGCACTGACTTCTAGCCGCGTTTCCAAAAGCCACGTGTGTTCTTCCATCCTTGCCCGTGCGCACACTGCTTTCTCTACCTGGAAGGTCTTCTCTCAATCTTTATATGCTGAAAGTCTACCCATCTTTTAAGGTTCCAGTCAAAAACTACCTTCTCCATGAAGTTTATTTACCCTAATTCCCAAGTTCCCAAATGCTTCTCTCTCACTCTCTCTCTTTTTTTTTTTTTTTCAGACGGAGTCTCGCTCTGTCGCCAGGCTAGATTGCAAGGTCGCGATCTCTGTTCATTGCATCCTCTGCCTCCCGGGTTCAATCAATTCTCCTGCCTTAGCCTCCTGAGCAGCTGGGACTACAGGCGCAGGCCACCACACCCAGCTAATTTTAGTATTTTTAGTAGAGACAGGGTTTCACCATGTTGGCCAGGATGGTCTCCATCTCCTGACCTCATCACCCTCCCTCCTTGGCCTCCCAAAGTGCTGGGATTATAGGCGTGAGCCATCGCACTGGGCCCCAAATCCTTCTCTTTTCCTGTTCTCTCTTGAATCCTTTATGGCTTAGGGCAGTGTTTTTTTTTTCTTTTTCTTTTTCTTTTTTGTTGTTGTTTTGTTGTTGTTTGTTGTTTCTTTTTGGTAGTAGAAATTCAATAAAAATTTATTTAATGAAAGAAAAGCAGAAAATAAACCTTATACTCTGACTCATTGACTTAATAGGGTACTTCAAGAAGATAATGATCTATTCCGGAGAGCCTCTTTAATACTGCAAAATCCACACATCTGAATGGGGTGATCTTTTAAATTCCCATCACACTGTGTAAGGCTTATTTTGATCTCCGAAATCAGGTTTGTCTGTGAAATACTGAACTTAGAGCACATCTTGATAACGCATGGCAAGTCTGGCACTATTCCAGGCACTTTAGATGCACTAACTCATTGTATTCTCACAACAGCCATGTTAGGTTAAGTAAATATTACCTTGTTTGAAAGAAGAAGAGACTGAGGACCTGGGCAACTGGTAGTAAAGGGCAAAGTTAGGAACTCCAAACAGATCAGACAAAGATGTGTACTTCAGGTGTTATCCTAATGTCTGCAACAGAAATGTAGATGGAGAGGCTTCTGGTCAGCTATTCTGGAAGCTAAAAAAACCTTGTCAGCCGGGTGTGGTGGCTCACGCCTGTAATCCCAGTACCTTAGGAGGCTGAAGCTGGGGGATCACCAGGTCAGGAGTTCGAGACCAGCCTGACCAACATGGTGAAACCCCGTCTCTACTAAAAATACAAAAATTAGCTGGGCATGGTGGCATGCACCCATAATCCTAGCTTCTCAGGAGCCTGAGGCAGGACAGTCCCTTGAACCCGGGAGGTGGAGGTTGTGGGGAAGCGGAGGTTGTGGTGAGCTGAGATCATACCACTGCACTCCAGCCTGGGCTGTTAACAGATCAAGACTCTGTCTCAAAAACAAAAACACACTCAAAAAAACAAAAACAAAAACAAAATCAAACCTTGTCAATAGAATAACATTGAAAATTGTCACCATATAGCCAAGAAAAGCCATGAGAGAAATTCAGTCAGTCAAGGATCAGAAATACCTGGAAGAGTTGATTGTCCTATGAGACAATGTGAAGGAATTTGACATGTTGCCAAGTTCAAAGGTATTTAGATTTAGATATAAAAGAAAGCTACATATTCTAAATAGTTAGAAGTGCAAAACCCAAATATTTTTCAATTAATGTAGCCATAGATTCTAACCTGACTTGAAAATAGGCAATGATAGGACTCAATATCTAAGACAAGCAGGGCTTCAGAATACTTTTTTTTGAGATGGAGCCTCACTCTGTTGTCAGGCTGGAGTGCAGTGGCACAATCTCGGCTCACTGCAGCTTCCGACTTCCAGGTTCAGGAGATTTTCCTGCCTCAGCCTCCTGAGTAGCTGGGACTATAGGTGTGTGCCACCACACCAGGCTAATTGTATTTTTAGTAGAGATGGAGTTTCACCATGTTGGCCAGAATGGTCTCGATCTCTCGACCTCGTGATCCACCCACCTCAGCCGCCCGAAGTGCTGGGATTGCAGGCGTGAGCCACAGTGCCCGGACCAGAATACCCCCCGCCTTTTTAAAAAAATACATAAATATAAATAAGCACACCCCATCAATGTCTCAGACAGGATCTAGTTGTGTTCCAACCAAAACCACTGCTCTTCAAAAAATTTCAAGAAGCTAAGAAGGTAGATGAAAAAATTCACTTGGGAAGGCCACACCCGATTGTTTGGGTAGGTCATAAAGCTTCTTTTAACGGGTAAGCATATTTTAACTCCAGAAAGTTTTAGAATGTACTGTTGAAAGTCCTGTAATTTTTTTTTTTTTAGTGTAAGTAAATGTGCTATTTAAGAACACTTGAGCCAATGGAGTAAGAGGTCAGCCTATTAGAGTTTTAAGCAGAACATTTACTAAGTTTATGTGTATTATTAAAACATTAGAGTGAATTTAAGAGTCACCATGTTTAGAAGTTAAATTATTAGATCTGTAAGATTTTAACTTCTTGAAAATGTTGCAGAGTACTAAAGAAGGCAAGTATATGTACTAAGTTTATAAATTCAGTGTAAAAAGTTGGGAGGTGCTTAATTAAATAATGCTACAGGTAAGACCAGATATTATTTGAGGATCATGATTTCTAACATTTGCAAGATTTATAAATATAATAAGATTTGTAAACTAAATTTTAAAACATAATGGAGAGCTACTACTTTGAATATGTAAGTTAAAAACTTTTTATGTATATTTTAAAAACTGAAATTAACTTTTTTTTTTTTTTTTTTTGAGACGGAGTTTCGCTCTTGTTACCCACGCTGGAGTGCAATGGCACGATCTCGGCTCACCGCAACCTCCGTCTCCCGGGTTCAGGCAATTCTCCTGCCTCAGCCTCCCGAGTAGCTGGGACTACAGGCACGCACCACCATACCCAGCAAATTTTTGTATTTTTAGTAGAGATGGGGTTTCACCATGTTGACCAGGATGGTCTCGATCTCTTGACCTTGTGATCCACCCGCCTCGGCCTCCCAAAATGCTGGGATTACAGGCGTGAGCCACCGCGCCAGGCCTGAAATTAACTTTTGAATAGCCTTTCAA
The DNA here is from genome assembly GCF_001604975.1 of Cebus imitator. Taxonomy (NCBI): domain Eukaryota; kingdom Metazoa; phylum Chordata; class Mammalia; order Primates; family Cebidae; genus Cebus; species Cebus imitator. The sequence goes on along the minus strand of NW_016107407.1, from coordinate 4,491,575 downwards.
TATATAAGACCCACTATCAAGGGCATCACATAACTCATAACTGAAGAAGAATTAAAGGGCTTTTTTTTTTTCCAGCAAGTTTGTGTTCATTAGGCAGTCAATTTATTGCTTCACTCCACAGAACTGGCTTCACTGTTGCTAATCTTTATTTCAGTTTGGGCCTCCCTTGCCTCCTAGGAGATGGATTGTAGGTTTTGAAAGATGAAGATGAGAAGTAGCCTGGCTAGCCTACTAACCTCCCCCAAGTTTTTAGTTTAGTGGCTTGCTTCAATAGCCATTAGCCTGTCTGTATAACTTAGCAATTCTCAACCCTGACTGCTGGGATGCCATGGACAACTTTTGAGAAATACTTATTTACAGATCCTGTGCAGTCCAACTAAACCAGAACTTTTTAGGGTAGAACATAGACATTTTGTTTTTAAGTTTCTGGGTGATTCTACATACAGGCAGAGTTGAGAGCCACTGGTGCAAGAGTGTGAGCCTCACATGAGCTGAAGGACCCAGGATCACTCTAGACCAGGGCTGTTCAACAGAGCTTTGAGCAGTCATGGAAATGTGTCATACATCTGTGTTGTCCAATATGGTAGCCACTAGCTGGGTGAAACTATGGACCACTTGAAATGTGGATAGTGTGACTGGAAAAATGAATTTTAAAATTTAAATTGATTCAAATTTATGAATCAGTTATGAAACAGCCACATGCTATTAGTGACTACTGTATTGGACAGTCCTGGAGTTTTAGGCAATTTTAAATGTTCTGAGTCTATTATTAAATAGTGCTGAATGACTGTTTTTAATACCAGACCATACCAGCCTAAACTTACTACTTATCCCTCTTCAAGATACTTCATACCAGCTTTTTGACGAGACCTCCAGTGGTATGGAAGGATGGCTTGAAGCTTATAATGGCTTCTGAGGATAGAAAGGACATGGAATTTGCTGATTCCCCCCACCACCATTTATGTTGGCAATTTGTTTCTGGAAAAATGAGTGTACATCTTCAGAACTAAAAATTTCTGAAATCTCATAGCTGAATAATGGAGCTACAAAGCAATTAAACTCTTGGAAATGGTCCTCGTCATTCTTTGGCATGTTGCAGTGTTTTTCAACTGGGGTTTGTGACCTCTATCTTGGAGGATGGAGAGTTTCCAGTGGATTAGAGCGGTGGCCTGAGTTTCAGATCTAAATATAGGTAATTGGCATGGCAGCTTCCCTTTCTCAGTCTCGTGGAAACTATGTCCTGTTAGTGAATATGGGGCATTGGTTGGTGGAGGAGTAAAATCTTGAGAAAAACAGCGAAATGACACAGATTCAGGTCTTTCATAGATGGACCTTGACATTGAGCAAAACTAAACTCAAATTTACCTACTTTAAAAAAATCACTTGTAAAATATGAGTGCTGCTTTAAAAAGTTAAAAATACACATATTTACGAATTATTGGCAAATAAACTTTAAACATGATATTAATGCTAAAGCATAAGAAAAATCCTCCATGGCTGGGTGTGGTGGCTCATGCCTGTAATCCCACACTTTGGGAGGCCGAGGTGAGCGGATTACCTGAGGTCAAGAGTTTGAGACCAGCTGGCTAACATGGTGGAGCCTGGTCTCTACTAAAAATAAAAAAA
>NW_016107407.1:4479563-4488787 GCF_001604975.1 Cebus imitator | reverse complement strand
TAGCTGGGCGTGATGGCAGGTGCCTGTAATCCCAGCTACTCAGGAGGCTGAGGCAGGAGACTCTCTTGAACCTGGGAGGCGGAGGTTGCAGTGAGCTGAGATTGTGCCACTGCACTTCAGCCTGGGCGACAAGAGTGAAACTCATTCTCCAAAATAAATAAATAAAAATAAAATATAAGTCAATTTATAGAACACCAATTTTACAAATATCTAATGTAACAGTAAAGAAGAGGAGGTAAGTACACAGGCTCTGATTTCAGACTTCCCAAGTTCAAACTCTAGCTTTTTCATTTGCTGTGTAATGTGGGCCAAGCCTCAGGGGCATAAAACCTCTCCTTGCCTCAGTTTTCTTGGCTGCAAAATGGGTATAATAATTGCCCTATCTACTAATTTTGTGTGATGGTTTAAGGAAATAGAGGTAGCATTTAGGCTCGAGGCTGGAACATAGTAAGCTCTAATCAAATGTTGTTTTTGTTACTTTTAAAATTAGCTCACTAGTGACATATCTGGCCACTGAGAAAACAAATATTAATGTTTTATTCACTCAAGAAGGTTTATACAAAGCAGTTAAAGTTTACCGAAAGCAAGAGCTAAGCTTATTGAGGTCTAAATATCCAGCAGGTGTTCACCCTTCTCAGCATTCCCTAGTTAAATCAATCCTGGTGATTTCAATTCCCTGGTCAGTGACTGGTTTAGGTAGGAGCACATCCTACAAACCTGGCCAATGAGCTCTAAGAAACACTGTGCTACAAGGCTTCTGAGAAAGGATTTCTTCCCCTACAACAAGATGGGTAAGAGTAACTCTCCTGACATTGGATATTTTAATATTAGGATATGATGCCTGGGTCTGCAGCAGCTACTTTATGACTATGAGGAAAGACATTGCTGATGTTATGGCAACATAAAAGGTTAGAACCTACCAAATGACTTAATCACATTGTTGAGCTATTGAACTAAACCTAGCGCTCACCTGTCACTGGAGTACTCATTTAGTTGAAAAAATAAATATCCTTATTTTTTTATGCCACTATCAGTAGGGTTCTGTGTTAGTATAAAAGCAAACTAAATAATATAACACATCTAGCTACTATAGATTAATTGGCTCTATGACAAAATTATCTGGTAACTTTATTCCTGAGATCATCTTAAACCATGTATAGAGAATTCTTAAATACTTCCTTCTCCTCCAATTTATCTGCATAGAAATAACATCAGTTTTACTTTCCTGCTCCATACCTGATATGGTTAACTAATTAACCATTAGCTAAATGTCTAATTATATTATCTTAATAAATTAAAATATCTGTTTTTATTTTTAAAATTTCTGTAATATATATCATTAGAAATTATTACAGGTTTTAAAATAAAAATTTTAGTTCTAATATAATTTTTCAATATTAATTGTATTTCTTTGCTTCATCTTCAGTTTATATTTACCTTGATGTTTATTTTATGACATTGTGAGCAAAATGTGCAAAATGAGGCTCCACCATGTTTTAAAAAAATGTTTTCATTAAATGTATCTCATAGGGACATGCCCAAAACTCTTACTACCAAAGTGATCCTCTCTTCATCTCTTTTCTCTAGCAAATAAGTCAAAGTTTTACTTCTCATTTTGCAACAGAAATCTGTATTAGGCAACCATCTGTAGCATCTATTTGGGTTATATCTAAAGCTTAAGGGCTACATCCTCTCCTAACCCCAATATGTGAGTATTTGATGCTCGAATAATGGTCTTTAAATGGAATAATACTTGTCATATCCTATTTAAGCAGATCTAAATTTAAAAAATATTTTTTTCAAAAAATATTATTTGGCATTCATTTGGGAACCTCACATATCTAAGATCTTAGATTTAAAGTATCTTTAGAACTCTGAACCGCACTGAAGTATAGACTCCATTAGAGTAGTAATCCTTGCCTCTTTTTCTCAAGATTACATCCTAGCATCTTATCAGAATGACACATAATCAGTGGGGGAGGATCTAGAATAAACAAACCCTTGAATAAAAATAAGAAGAAATGTTAAACAAATCAAGTATAAAATCTGCTTTTATCTCTTCCATAAAGATATTTATAAAATTAGACATCTGCTTTACTTTCTTTTTAGATTCCCTATTTGAGAACCATTTTGGAAAGATCAAAAACAATGTCATAACACAAACACACATTTTGTGAATCATTTTCCTCTTGCTTTCCTTTGCAAAACGATGCTGAGGATGGTAGTGTATCCGTATAGTCTTATGGAAAGTAATAACACATCTAGGAAATAACAGAGGTAAATAGGCACGAGAAGTGAGTAGAATTGGAAACAGACAATTTCAGGTCTATATTGTACTTGGTTTCACAGGATAGAATTTTAATTTATATTTCCTTCTTTTAAAAAAGTTTATTCCAAGGTAGATTAGATTAGTCCTGGCTAATATTTTTAGCATTTTATGTTTGGTCACCTTAACATCTCTAAATCTTTCTTCCCTTTGTTACCTTACCCTACCGTTACCTATTACTTAATGAGTTTGGCTAACCTGAAACTTCCTCAGTCTTTAGCAATATTAATGAATACAAGTTAATACATTAGGAAATTGTATTGGTTCATTACATTGTCTTAATATAATTTTATTTGTTATTGATTGAGCTCCATAATTTCAAGTTCATTTTTCTGAGGTTTATTGTTTAGTTGATTTACAGATCCTCCATGTCTTTGGCATCATTTCTTTCTGCTTTCTGCAACCTGTTTTTTTGGTTATTTCACTACTCATTAGCCCCTCCCTCTATCAGAGGGATGGGCAGGATGAGAAAAATGATATGACAATATAGTCAATTTTGCTACTTGCTATTATCTGATAAAATGGTGTGCAAGAAAGAAATAAGTGTGCTATTGTTGACTCAAATGACATTTTGGGATTTTTAAAAAATAATTTTTTATTGTCCATGGTCTAGCAACTGTTACCATGAAAGACTGAGTTAGTTCTCTATCTACTAAATTAATAAATATTTTTAATAAAAAATTGTATAATTCTAATCACAATCACACCAAGCTCATAAACTAAATTTCCATAAAAATGTTATCAATTAAAAAAATTAATGTCCAAGGAATCAAGAGCTAAAATGAAGCTCAAGGTGGATTTTGAAATGGAGAATAATATAAAATAGTGAATTGTTTTTGCCTCATAGATTTCAACCTCTTTAAATACATAGTGATGTAAGAGTCACATATAAAATAATATCTGTCATATAAATATATGTGAAGGATTTTTAAAAGTGAAGATTTAACTGTAGTAGTTACTTCATAATCAATGATGTAATAGTCGATGATGTAGGAGAACAAAGAGCATTGCATAGCTACATATGGACTTCATAGCATCAGTTTGTTTTTAAAAGGGGGCTGCATTATATATACATGTTTAGTTTTTAGAGATTAAATAAAATAAAAATTATTGTCATTCTGAATAGCAGACTATTTTAGCAATACATGTGTTGGAAAGTATATTTTATTTGGTAGATCAACTTCAGAGAACTAAACTCTCCAGCATAACCAGAGGGTTAGATAATATATTTACACCTGCAGTATTTCCTTCTATAAATAATCTATAATGTCAAAAACCAATCTTGATGGGGCATTTACATTTTACAAAGAGCTAAAATGTTGCAGAGAACATTTTCACATTTTTATAGCATAGTATAAACAAAATGTAGGCATAATACATAATTATTTTTGAAGTTCAAGGAAAGGGATAAATAGAGTATAGAGACACAAAAATCAGAAATACTATTTTTAGCCATTTTCACACATCCTCTTACTTCAACCTGTTAAATGATTAAAAAGTGAAATGAGCATTTATGTATTTCAAAGTGGATAAACCCACTAAATAATAATTTTGAAATGTTCACTCTTTCAAGAAATAATCTCTTCAATCTTATGGAAAAGTGATCTAGCATACTATTTCAGTTGTTTTGTTTTATGTGGCAAAAAATTAATATGTTTTAGGGTACAATTACTGATTCATCCCACTTCCTTTTGAACTAAGGGCACACTTAACTATCTTCATAAACAACTAAAATGTTTATAGAGACCAGTAAAACCTATGTCAGATCGTAACACATTTTTGTTCTTGGGAGGGTTTAGGCCTAAATCCCATATTCTCTAATCAGATAACTCTCAGTAAGAACAAAGATGGAAAAGATATAATGCTGCATTTAGATATGTGAACATCAAAATTTTTAAAGCTAAAAGCAATTGTGCACATATTCTTAAAAAATTATCTTATTCCAAAATATTTGCTCTTTTTTTAAACAAGGCTATCTGTAAATTCAGTTGAAGTATCATTTCAAAATGAAACAAACAATAATGTAGGAATGATTATATGACTACTAGAAAAACCTCAGGAGAAACTTAAAATAGTTATTTAAGAAATCCCTTGGTTCAAAATGAAATTCAACTTTTACAATGTTGAAGGAACTAAAACTTAAATGTCTGGTTAAATTGAAAATACACGAACACATATAATTTTATAATATAAGGAAAACACAAAGTGTTACTAACAGGATAAATTGACAGCTTATTATTGAATAACTCTGATATAGAGATAATAAATCAGAGCAGATAAAACAACTGCAAACTGCATGCCTGTCCCTGATGTTCCCTGGACTGGTTGTGACGACATGTCTGCTCTCCCCATAGTTCACAGTTCACAGAAAACATTTAAACAACACAACTGAATATTTCCACTGACTAAATTGAACTTTCTTTAAGAAAATAAAGGGAGAAGAGAATAGATCAAATCTTGCCCCACCTCTTTTTTTTTCTTCCTTTTTTCTTTTAGTGAAACTGACATAAATTGTTGAGGAGCACTACAGCGCCACCAACACAGATCAATGCAAAACAAAAAAGATCTCCCACCGTGTGCAAAAAGAAAAAAAATTAGAAAAATGCCAAAAATTACAAAATGTCTCCCAAATGTACCTTATTGGAAAAAAACAAGATAGATCTGCAAAGATTATCTAAGGAAGAGCTTCAGAGAAATAATATCATAGACTACAAGTTGAGATTTGATCAGCAAATAAAAGATCCACTATTTAGTAACAGCCATAACTTAATATAAACCCGGTTATGTCAACCTCCACCTTCATTATACCAAGGGCAGCTTTTCTGTAGTTTGTAACCAAGTACTCTATCAAGAGAACCACAATAGGTCCATTTTTTAAAAACTATATCCATAGTTTGCCTGCTGATAATTGAGTCCTGGACAAATTAGGTAAGACATAATTTTTATAAAGAGGATATGCACATATTTGGCATTGCCAACATTACTGGCACAAAACAAGTCCATCTTGAAATATCTGAGTTCCTCTGTAGTTCACAGTAATTAAAGTATAATTTATATTATAAACATTTAGCTTTAACAATGAAAAAAAAAAAAACTATTTTTTTTCTTTTGGTAAAAATTAACCAGGCAAGATTAGGTAGAACGTGCAGAGATCAAAGCTAAAGAAAAATACAAAGATTGGTTTTGTTAGAAGAAACACAATGAAAATCCTTTTTAGCTGGTGGCTCCTTCAAAGACTTAATGACATAAATGGTGAAAATGACAAACTTACCATTAGTGCAGGCAAAGAAGACGGCAGTTCTTGAAAAAAAATTGTAACAATATAGGCTGGATACTTGTGTCCCTAGAAACAACAGCCTCCAGGCAGCATATGGATCTTCCAACATCTTTAAAATGTTTGGTAAATAAGAAGTAACACTTTCTTCCATGATCGGTGGCCGAATGGGGTGGCTTCCCCCAGGATCTGTGGGCCTTTGGGGGAAATCGGAGAAATATCCACAGAAGATTAAAAGCAGAGGAGGCAGCACAGCCAGAAGACTCTGGGGTTAACAACTTTGCGATGGCAAGCAGGCGGGCGCTGATTGGCTGGGAGGGCAGTGTCCCTACAGTCTGCACTATCCCCCGCTGCCCCGCCTCCTGCAGCTCGGAAAAAAATGCAGTGTGTGTGCCATTTTACACTGGGCTTTTAAAAGCACAGCCACCCAAATGACAAAAGTCTGAGCTCGCTATTAAGTGACACTGCAAGACAATAGCACCCACGGCTGCCTGTGAGCTCGGGAGAAGGCGCCTTTTAACATCGGAAGGAACACTCTGGCTTCTTGGATGTGGGGTTTTCTGTTGTTTGTTTTTCGTTATTGTATTTTTTAAGCGGCATTTTCATGTTTTTCTTGAGCAAATTGTTGATCGTTTCCAAAAACGTCGATAGATCCTCTGCCTGCAAACCGGGCAGTGTAAAAACGATGTCCGTTAAAATATTTTTTCGATTTGGTCTCATGAAGGTACCCAGAGAAGCCAGTCATCCTGGAACAAAATTCATGACTCCTCTAGCTCCGAGATCTTTAATTCCCTGGGAAAAAATTATAATTTCTTATTCACAATAACTACCAAGTGTGCAAAAAGTAAAACAAAATAATGAATTTAACGGTTAAATGAAAACAATAGGCATATTCCCGCCCCCCTCCCCACCCCCCTTAAAAAGCTGTGTTTCAAAAACCTTTACTGGCTGACAGAATTCTACCACTCTGCCTTACAAACAAAATGGCTGTGGTACTGAGTTTTTTAGGATCCTCCCACCGTGCCTCCTCCTGGCCTCCAGGAAGTGGTAAAAATCCAAAATAAATACAGTACTGAAAGTACACCATTGAGTCTAAATTCGGGGGAAACCTTTGGTAAGAAGGTCTTAGAAATATGCTGCTTATTATTAGTTTTTTAAAAACTGTTTTGAAAAGAACATCAATCACTAGAAATTTACTTGACTGTAATTTGAACTTCCTGATTTACATATTTATAAGGTCTTTCACCTATCTTGGCAGGCTTTCAAATTAAGTGGGCTGGGAAATTTGATGCTCGGTCTCTAGTTGTGAGCTGAGTCAGATATTTGGTGGTTGCAACTGGGCTTTTAAATAAAGTCTAAGACTTAAAAAAAATGAACGTTAAATGAATGCAACACTATGCTTGCAAATGTAAAGTCAGAAAAGTCGACAAAGATTCTAGTATGTCAAGTACTGCATCCATGTGTTAAATTCAGTAAAAATTCTTTGCCCACTAAATTTTCTAACGAAGCAAGGAGAGAACAGGGTTTAAAGGAATTGGATGAAGAAAGGGGTGGGGAATTATATACATTCTTCACAACCTCTTCCCCTTCTACAGACACCTCCCCTCCCCCCCACCCCCCCCACGGACACACACACGTTGGTCTGGTATCCTTGCCTGGCNCACGTTGGTCTGGTATCCTTGCCTGGCATTTAATAGGTAACATTCTTAGAAATATAGATATTTATATAGAAATATAGCTAGGGTGACTATTAATTTATCATCTAACACAGGATACTTTGAGAGTAAAAAGGGCTAATTATAGGACAGCTGGCATAAACAGAGCCTGTCCATGATAAGCCAGAAGGTAGAACTCACTATGCTTTTCGTGAGACCTCCTTGAACTTTCACTACATAGATCACCTACTGCCATGGGCCTGGGCCAATTTAGATAGCATTTGAGCTAGGTCCCTCTCTGGCTGCATCTCCTGCCTTTCTACTGTCAAGTGATGTAGACAATCAGAGTAAACTTGGGATCAGGTATATTTAATGAACAGCCGTGGTAAAGAAAATATCTAGATATGCACATCCATATGTGTATATACACCTTCATATACTTTTTAATCTATAGATTAGAATGTTCTGTGCCCTTTGTAAGATACACATAATTCTGATTACATACTTTTCTATGGGATAATTTTCTTTGGAGTTTTTGAGACCATATTCATGACATACACAATTTGAGGGATTTTTGGGTTTTGTTTTGGTAAAGATAATACGTAGAATGAAATTTTTTGGGAGAGATTATCACAGAAATACATAAGATAAATAATTCTTGTGGTGTTTATTCAAACAGTTCTTGAGAACTTAGTTCTCAAGTGTGAGGCATGAATGTGCCAGGCATGATGCTTGGTGCTACATATGTATTAGTGAACAAGTAGATAGTTTATTTCCTCCTTCATGGAGTTCATAATCTAGTGGAGAGACAGATAAATAGCAGGTGAACAAATACAGTTGATCCTTGAAGTACATGGGGGTTAGGGGTTCTAATCCTGCACGCTGTCAAAAATTCTGTGTATCTTTTAACTTCCCCAAAACTGAACTACTAATAACCTACTATTGACCTTACCAATAACACAATCAATTAACACACATTTTGTGTGTTGTACGTACTCTATATTTATTTGTACAATAAAGTATACTAGAGAAAAGAAAATTTACAAAGTATAAGGAAGAGAAAATATATTTACTATTCATTGAGCGGAAGTGGATCATCATAAAGGTCTTTATTCCTCATTGCCCTCACACTGAGCGTCCGAGGAGGAGAAACAGGAGGGTTTGCTCTTCCTGTCTCAGGAGTGGCAGGGGCAGCAGAGGTGGAAGGGGAAGCAGAAGAGGCAGGAACACTCTGTGTAACTTTCATTGAAACAAAATCTGTGTATAAGTGAACCTGTACAGCTCAAACCTGTGTTGTTCAAGGGTCAAGTGTATATTATTGCACATTATTTAAGTGCTATTAAAAAACCAAACAGGGCTGGGCATGGTAGTTCACGCCTGTAATTCCAGCACTTTGGGAGGCCAAGGCAGGTGGATCACTTGAGGTCAGGAGTCCGAGACCAGCCTGGCCAACATGGTGAAACTCCGTCTCTACTAAAAATACAAAAAAACCCAAAAAACCAAAAAACAAACAAACAAAAAAAACTGGCTGTGGTGGTGGGTGCCTATAATTCCAGCTACTTGGGAGGCTGAGGCAGGAGAATAACTTGAATCTGGAAAGTGGAGGTTACAGTGAGCCAAGATCATGCCACTGCACTCCAGCCTGTGTGACAGAGGGAGACTTCATCTCAACAAACAAACAACCAAACAGTACAGTGTTAGAGAATAACAGGGAAGGAAACAAATAAACGAGATGGTAAGAAAGTTGTCTCTAAAGGAGTGGCATTTAAGATAGGCTTGAAGGATGACAAGGAGACACATTTGAAAAATATCAGAGAAGTAGCAGTCTAGAAAGAGGCTACAGCATATGCTAAGGCCCTGAGGCAGAATGGAACTTGGCACATTCTAGGAAGGAAAATGAGGCCAGGGTGGTGGCAGCACATCAAAAGAAAGAGCAAATGGCATCAGATAAAGTCAGAAATGGAGACTG
>NW_016107407.1:4458349-4478823 GCF_001604975.1 Cebus imitator | reverse complement strand
AAAAAAAAATGAGGCAAAACATTACTAAAGTTAGAATGTAATATAATTGGAATTTTAAAAGTTATTATTTTTCAATTTACTAACTGGTTGTTAGCAAACCAAAATCCTACAGGCACATGGGCAGAAATAACATGTTCGGTTTCTTAAATCCAAGACTTAAAAAATTACAAAAGCAGTTAGGTCAAATCAATGATGCGTAATCCCTTGAATGAGCTTTGATAGTAACAGGAATCTCCAAACAAATCAAATCGTGAGCTAATTAGGTAGCATAGTTTGTAAAATCTTTACCTCACAAAACTGTAAGGTAAAGATTATACAGATAATAAACAGATCTGTTTTGGAGTTCAGATTAATTTTCTGAGTTAAAAAAATAACATGCAGCATGCTATAATAAAAGACACTAATATTTTTGCACCAAATATTATAATCACACTAAATGGTGTAAAGCGTATAAGAAGCCCCACATCAGTTGGGTTGTTTTTTTTGTTTTGAGGCAGAGTCTTACTCTGTCACCCAAGCTGGAGTGCAGTGGCACAATCACTGCTCACTGCAGCCTCAACCTCCTGTCTCAGGTGATCCTCTCAACTCAGCCCCCCAAATAGCTCGGACTACAGGCATGCCACCATGCCTGGCTAATTTTATTATTTTTTATAGAGATGAGGTTTCCACATGTTGCCCAGGCAGGTTTTGAACTCTTGGGCTCAAGTGATTCGCCCACCTCTGCCTCAGAAAGTGCTGGGATTACAGGCGTGAGCCACCATGCCTGGCATCAGGTCAGCTTTTGCCACCAGAGAGGATGCTGCAATTTGCAAAAAAGTTTTCAGTTTTCAAAAGTTTTGGGAATTCATAACTGTGGATATAAAATTGTGGAGCTGTAGATTTTTGTTGCATTCAGGTAGTTAAAATATTATTCTTAGTTTAAATCAAAACTCATAATCCTAATGATTAGAAACAGTTACAATTTGGAAATAGTTAGATTTCCATTTGTGGGCCCTCATAAATGAATGCATACAATATTATTAACTTTTGTGCAGTCTTGTGCATATGCTATTAATTTTTTTTTGTTTTTTTTTTTGAGATGGAGTATCACTCTGTTGCCCAGGCTGGAATGCAATGGTGTGATCTTGGCTCACTGCAAACTTCGCCTCCCAGGTTCAAGTGATTCTCCTGCTACAGCCTCTGGAGTAGCTGGGATTGCAGGTGTGCACCACCATGCCTGGCTAATTTTTGTGTTTTTAGTAGAGACAGGGTTTCACCATGTTGGCCAGGCTGGTCTCACACTCCTGACCTCGTGATCTACCCACCTTGGCCTCCCAAAGTGCTGGGATTAAGGTGTGAACCACCGTGCCCAGCCTGCTATTAAGTTGACTTTTTATGATTTTCCCTATATTTTTCCCCTTAAGAATAGTGAAAAGTTAAAAAATTTTTTTTTGCCATCATATTTTAAAGCAGTGCTTCACCAGACTTTTAATTTCCAAATGTTTGAATGTCTTTAGCCAAGATGTTAAGAGTGTTTATTTCAGAACTCACTACCTGTTGTAGCATGATTTTAGACTGCTTTGATCCATTGCAATCTAAAATCATGCCACATGGCATTTTCAGGAAGGGTCATTCACACGAGTAGTTTGTGGCCACTTGTGAGGCAGAGGCTGTTCATTAACTAGCCAACATCCCTCCTGCGTTTCTTATTCATAAAATCCTATTTTATTTTGGGTTTGGCATCCAAAACTGTTTTGCATGACACTGTTTTAACCAGTGAGATGTAAGCAGAAACCACTGGTTGGGCTTCCAATAAAGCATTTATAGGGTGTTGACTCAGTGGCTGCTACCTTGTGCTGCTTACCTTTGCCCCTCTTCAGGCATGGAAGATCGTCACCACACCTGGGTGGAGTCCAGTGCTCTACTGTGTTAGCCAAAGGGAGCTCTTTAGTGCTAAGGGTAGCTGAACAGAAAGAAGAAAGCTGTGTTCTGTGGCGCCTTCACAGCAGCGACTGAGGGCCTGCCTCTACACCCGCTTTTTACATGAGAGAGAAAGAAATCAGCGATTTTGTTTAAACCTTTGTTATTTTTATTTTATCCTACTTTATTTTTGAGACAGGGTCACGTTCTGTTGCCCAGGCTGGAGTGCAGTGGTGCACGATATCGGCTCCCTGTAACCTCCACCTTCTAGGTTTAAGCGATTCTTGTGCTTCAGCTTCCTGAGTAACTGAGATTACAGGCGCGTGCCACCAAGCCCGGCTATAATTTTTGTATTTTTAGTAGAGACAGGGTTTCAGCATGTTGGCCTGGCTGGTCTCAAATTCCTGGCCTCAAGTGATCTGCCTTCCTTGGCCTCCCAAAGTGCTGGATTACAGGTGTGAGTCACCGCACCCAGCCTATTTATTTTAGATTTAGGGGGTATATGTTCATGTTTGTTACATGGGCATGTTGCATAATAATGGAGATTGGGCTTCTAGTGTACCCATCACCCAAACAGTGAACATTGTACCAGTAGGTAAATTTTCAACCTCACCGCATCCCAGCCTCCTGTCTTTTTGGAGTTCCCAGTGTCTATTATGCCGTCTTTATGTCCATGCATATCCATTGTTTAGCTCCACTTGTAAGTAAGAATATGCGGTATTTGATTTTCTGAGTTTGTTCACTTAGGATAAGGCCTCCAGCTACATGCGTGTTGCTGCAAAGGAGGACATGATATTGTCTTTTTTATGGCTGCATAGTATTCCATGTAAATCTCTGTTTTATGGGGCCTATTCACAACTAAATGCACTTTCTAGTAAAATTAGTGTGAGTAATCTTCAAAGTATTTTATCTGTAAAAATCAGCTACTTTTAAGCTGCAGAGTAGTATTAGACTGAAAGTGAAAACAAGCGGCCCTTTTGGGTTGCAAGAAATCTTCTATGTCTTTATCTGGGTTGCAGTTACATATAGATGAAATACGTGTATATGTATCACATATGTACATATATATGTAAAAAGATTGAACTGCACATCAAGATTAGTACACCAAAGATATTTTGTTAAATGTATGTTATCCCTTAATTAAAGAAAGCTATTTTTTATTGTTATTTTATTTATTTAGTTTTGAGACAGGTTCCCGTTCTGTCACCCAGATTGGGGTACAGTGGCACGATCTCAGCTCACTGCACCCTCCGCCTCCTGGGCTCAAGTGATCCTCCTGTTTTAGCCTCTCTGGGTAGCTGGAACCACAGGCACATGCTACCACACCCCACTACTTTTTGTATTTTTGGTAGAGATGGGGTTTCACTATATTGCCCTGGCTGGTCTTGACCTCCTGGCTTAAACTGATCTGCTAGCCTCAGCCTCTCAAAGTGTGGGATTATAGGCATGAGTCACCATGCCTGGCCAAAAGCTATTTTAAAAATTAATTAATTAATTTGGAGACAGTGTCTTACTCTGTTACACAGGCTGGAGTGCAGTGGTGCAACCATAGCTCACTGCTGCCTGGAACTATTGGGCTTAAGGGATCCTTCTGCCTCAGCCTCCTAGGTAGTTGGAACACAGACAAACACCACTATGCTTGGCTAATTTTTAAAGTTTTTGTAGAGACAGGGTCTTGCTTTGTTGCGCAGGCTGGTCTTGAACACTGGGGCTCAAGTGATCCTCCTGCATTGGCCTCCTGGAACACTAAGATTACATGTGGAAGCCACCGTGCCTAGCTAAAAAAACCTATTTTAATATATTATAGACAGTAGTGGTGTCTGATAATTTGAATATCGACATTGTTTAAAAAGCTGGATAGATATCATTCTTTTAAAACAATTTTCAATATATATATATATATATATATTTTTTTTTTTTTTTTTTTGAGTTGGAGTCTCCCTCTGTTGCCCAGGCTGGAGTGCAAAGGCACAATCTTTGCTCCCTGCAACTTTTGCCTCCTGGGTTCAAGCAATTTTCCTGCCTTGGCCTTCTGAGTAGCTGGGATTATGTGTGCCGCCACACCCAGCTAATTTTGCATTTTTAGTAGAGATGGGGTTTTACCATGTTGGCCAGGCTGGCCTCAAACTCCTGACCTCAAGTAGTCTGCCCACCTCGACCTTCCAAACTGCTGGGATTACAGTTGTGTGACACCGCACCTGGCCCTCAATATCGTTTCATTTTAAGTGCCCCTATTATGTGGAATACCCGAAACAGCAGCCCATTTCTCCCACAAAAAAAAAATGTTGCTCTTATATTTATATATGTTTTGCTGTAATCATGTTGTAGACACTCAGTGGTATAAAGTTGCATATTCCATCAGTGTTCACTCTCTCAATATTCATACACACACACAAACACACACACACACACACACACACACACACACACACACATATATATTTTTTTTCTTTGAGACAGAATCTTGCTATGTTGTGCAAGCTGGCCTCAAACTCCTGGTCTCAAGTAATTGTCCCACCTCAGCCTTCCAAGTAGGTAGGACTACCACGCCTGGCTCCATGTTCTTGTTTTCTGGCTGTGTCTATGCCTTCATCAGCAGTACCATCTTACTTCATTTATGAGCCCTATATCTTGAGTGACCTCAGCCGTTATTCAAGTTTCTGATTTGTAGATGGCTTTTCAGAATTCTAGGCTCTGTGGTAACTGAACTATAGTAGACCTAGTGGACATGAAGTAGTTAAACAGCAAAACTCTAGGTTGAGTTTTCTTGTAATATGATACAGAAGTATTACAGTAAAAGCACCAGGGGGAATTTTTCATCTAGTATTCAATGAAAGTTATGCATTTTGCTCTTTAAAGAACAAAACTATATAGAACTTTTCCCAGCTATTCCTACCCCAACCCCATGCCCCAGTGCAGGGTAGAGGTGAGAAAACTCATACATTGGCAGAAACCATACTGTTTAAAATTTCAACATTGCACAGAGTTATGAGGTGAAAGAAAAACTGGAATAGCTATAGCAATAGAAACACAGTTGGCAAAGCCTTTCACTTAAAGTATAAACCTTGAGCAATTACAGAAAGGGAGACAGAATTTTCTGTAAGAGATCATTAAAGCTTCCATATAAGAAAGGCCATTTACTGTTATGGAATATGAATCATTATTGGAGCAAAAAGAGAGTCAGCAAATAATTCAAGCCCAGGATGACAAAGGAAGAGGAGCTCAATAGGATCAAATCATACATAATTTTCCTAGCTATGTCTACCTAAAGGTTCTTATAATTCCTTAGTACAGGGAGTGGTGAGAGGGGGTTGACATTAGTAACAGAATCCACACAGGTGGTTTATTGTATTCTTGATATTTAGCCAGTTATTATTAAATCCTATTGTCTTTGTACTATGGTGCATTAAAATAACACGTTGAGCATTGTTTTTTAGCTATCTTTTGAAACTGAATAGCCTTCAACTGACAATTGCAATAGAAATTCAGGTGCTTAGAGTAGGTGTTGCAGAGAAGCAGCACCCGTTTTCTGTCTGGCTGGATTGATACCTTACAGGGCTTCACACTGGGAGCATGGTGGCTTTACATTGTCAGTAAAGTTAGCTAGTAAAAGACAGGCAGTTTTTGCAAAGCTGGATTGCCAGTGTGATGATTCACGTCAACTCTTTTTATTTATTTATTTATTGAGACCGAGTCTCCCTGTGTCGCCCAGGCTGGAGTGCAGTGGTGCGAACACAGCTCACTGCAACCTCTGCCTCCTGGGTTCAACTGATTCTCCTGCCTCAGCCTCCTGAGTAGCTGGGATTACTGGCATGAGCTACCAGGCCTGGCTAGTTTTTGTATTTTTAGTAGAGACGGGGTTTCACCATGTTGGCCAAGCTGGTCTTGAACGCCTGACCTCAAATGATCCGCCTGCCTTGGCCTCCCAAAGTGCTGAGATTACAGGCTACAGCCCCATGCCCAGCCACTTCAACTCTTTAATCATTAAAAAAAGCAGTATTGGGCCGCGCCATTTTAACGTTTTGTCAGAGGCGTCTGTGCCGGGAGGAGGCCCTGCTGATTTCTGTGTGCGCTCGTGTCGGGAGGGTGAAGGTGTTCATCGGAAACCTTCCCCAGGAGTCCTCAGAGCAGAAATGCTCTATTTCCGAGCAGTATGGGAAAGTGCTGGAATGTGACATCATTAAGAATTATGGCTTTGTGCACGTAGAAGACAAAACTGCAGCGGGAGATGCCAGGCGCAACCTGCACCATTGCACGCTTCATGGGATGAACATCAACGCGGAAGCCAGCAAGAATAAGAGCAAAACCTCGACAAAGTTGCATGTGGGCAACATCAGCCCCTCCTGAACCAAGAAGGAGCTTCGAGCCAAGTTTCAGGAGTATGGTCCGGTCACCAAATGTGACATCGTGAAAGATTATGCTTTCGTGCGCATAGAGTGGGCAGAGGTTGCAGTGGAGGCCGTCAGGGGCCTTGATAACACAGAGTTTCAAGGTGGGATGTGTGTGGGCTGAAATTGCGAGCTGCAGTTGTGCACGAGAATACACCCTTCGTGGTACCCCATCTCCAGGACGTTCTTGGCTCTGTGCGTTCAGTCCCTCGGGAACTGTGGACCTTAGTTTACCTTGCTCAGTTCAGACCTTTTCTTCTTTTCCTTTCCCTTCCTCTCCTGCCCATTTTCCTGTTCTTCTGTCCTTGAATACTTCTGTAGCTTCCCATTCATGTTCTGTTCTCCCAGCAGGCCTCATTGTGTGCCGAAATTGTGGTGGGGGCTGTGCTGTCTCTTACCTGCCTCCTGCCTCCTGCAGCTGTTGGATTTGGGAATGACCTTGGTGACAGTCTCACTGCGCCTGGGTCTCTTTTTGGTCCAAAAGCTAGACCTATAGAGTTGGATCACTTTTTTCTTTCTAGTGAAGTAAATGGTTTTTCAACTTGAAAAAAAGCAATATTTAATGTATCTGTGATATAAAGACATAGATTTATAACCAGTCAACTATTATCTAATGTTAAATCAAGCTTTCAGCTTTTTATATGGATAAAAATAATTATAATCTAAGTGACCTTTATTAATTTATTGTGTATGATTCTCTTTTATTGTATTCATTTTTTTTCTTAGATGGTAAAAGTAATATAAAAGTAATATAGACTCATTACTGGCCATTTGGAAAATGTGTAGCAAAGAGTATCCCAACCACTTGTAGTCCTGTTTCTCTGGATTGCTTTACAGTGTCTTTTCCTGTACTTCTTTTTGTGTTGGCAAACTTTCAGAATAAAGGATGCCAAGTCAGCAATCCCTATTATATAACTGAACAAGTATATAATAGCACTCACAAAAATAACTCCGACAGGAGTGATTACATAATTAACACGATTGCACCTTACTTTGATAAAGGGCAGAGATTTTGCAAGAAGCATTAGAAAACTGTCTCCCCTCCATAGTTATAAATGTTTTATAAAATCATAGCAGAAGTATAGGCTACTTAAAATAAGACGTTAAGATTGCTTTTTTGCTTTGGATCATTTATCAAGTGATATGGTTTGACTGTGTCACCAACCAAATCTCTTCTTGAATTGTAGCTCCCACAATTCCCACTCATGGGAGGAACCCGGTGGGAGGTAATTGAATCATGTGGGCGGGTCTTTCCCTGTGCTATTCTGCCATAGTGAATGAGTCTCATGAGATCTGATGGTTTTACAAGGGGGAGTTTTCCCGCACAAGCTGTCTCTTGTTTGCTGTCTCTTGTTGGCTTTCACCTTCCACCATGATTGTGAGACCTCCTCAGCCATGTGGAACTATGAGTCCGTTAAACTTCTTTTTCTTTATAAATTACTCAGTCTCAGGTATATCTTTATCAGGAGTGTGAAAAATGAGCGAATACACCAAGATTATCTGAGTTGAATGAATAGTGTTATGTGGGGTAAATATTGAACTGGGGGTAGTGTTGGAGCATGAAACACTTGGAAAACAGGGAAAGGTAGCCCATGGGCAAAAAGGAAGATGTGGGAATCCCAGGGAATGAGGGAGAGGAGGCATTAAAAGAGGAGAAGTGGAACATAAAATAATATTGGAGGGTGCCATAGGTACTGTGATCATACAACTTACAGTAAAATCTAGGACATTTTCAAGAGTGTAAATGGCATGATTAATAATTGTAGTGGCTGGGCATGTGGCTCATGCCTGTAATCTCAGCACTCTGGGAGTCCAAGGTGGGCGGATCACTTAAGGTCAGGAGTTTGAGACCAACCTGGCCAACATGGTGAAACCTGCCTCTGCTAATAATGCAAAAATTAGCCAGGCATGGTGGTGTGCGCCTGTAGTCTCAGCTACTCTGGAGGCTGAGGCAGGAGAATCTCTTGAACCTGGGAGACAGAGGTTGCAGTGAGCCGAGATTGCACCACTGCACTCCAGCCTGATTGACAAGAGCGAGACTCTGTCTAAAGAAAAAAAAACGAATAATAATTGTACTGAGTTAACAGTTTGGAAAATTGGAAAACACGCTCACTTGACATATATATGATTGCTTTAAATACCGGGAAAATCAGGAAATATGATCACTTTAGATACACTTAAAAAAAAAACCTATTGCCCCGGTGGCAGCCATTCATTTGCTACCTTTACCATGTACATGATCACCTTTGACTTGCTGTCGTTGGCCTCATTGCTTCTCACTAGCAAAAGGAAATTCTGGTTGGATACTATTTATCTTCACTGGGAGTTCCTTAAAGAGATTACTTGTCCAGGAGTTGGTGTAAAATGTCAATGAGGCCATGATCAGGTTTCAGACATCCTGAGAGTGAGTTAGCCTCACTCTATTTTAGGGTCCAGGCTTCACTCTCAGCACTGCTGATAAAGATCTGCGTTAAGGGTGCTTTATTTTGAGGGAATTTTAGGCCAGAAGCTGACATGCTGGACTATATGTCTTGGCAATTGCAATATATCTCTCTATTGCAATATATTCAGTGTCATCATAGAAGTCTTAAATGTAACTTTCACTAGCAGATATCTTAAACTTTGTGCATTGTCAACTCAGTTTTGCTGTGTCTGTTGTACATATTTGGAAAACCAATGCATCAAACCTCAATTTGCAAACCATAATTTGACGGAGTATTTACAAGAGGCAGGCCGAATTCTTTTCTTGTTTGAGCCAATCCTGAAGCAATGTTTCTGGGCCGGCTTTCACCCTGGGGAGTTTGTGTAGCGGCTGAGCTGTTTGTTCAGAGCAGCAACTCTTTAGGTTTGGGACTCTTAGCTGAATATGATGCTGGGAATTTGCTGTTGGCAAAAGAACCCCTACAAAAAAGCCTTCTGCGCTCTAAGGCTTCCCAAGCCAGCATGTGGCACCTGGTACCATCAGAGCAGATTTATTGTCGCCAAAGCTCTCCCTACCCTCCCTATCCCCAGAGTCACTATCAAAACGGGACACAGAGCAGCTAGACTCCCTACTTCAAGATGTCTGGAAGAGCCAGGTACGTGGTAGGAAGGGATGGAACCTCAGGAGAATACAGATGGTGCTTATAGACCTTTTGCTCTTACTAGAAGGAGGGGATGCTTCATGGTTTCTCTTTGGCAGAGACTGGAATAGGGTTGCCCATCAAATTATAGAGATGCAGTCAGGTTGCCTGCCTTCTTGAGAGTACTTTGTGATGGGATTTCTCCAACTAGAGACACTGAAGTTTATGAGCTCTCTGTGAGTGGTTTTAAAATTTTTTTGACCGGGTTTTGCTGTATTGCTGTCTGGAGTACAGCAGCGCAATTACAGCTTGCTATTGTCTCAAACTTCTGTGCTCAAGCAGTCCTCCCATCTCAGCCTTCTGAGTAGCTGGGACTACAGGTATGCACCAGGACACCACCACAATTTTATTTTATTTTTTTGTAGAGATGAGGTTTTACTATGTTGCCCAGGCTGATCTTAAACTCCTGGATTTAAGCAATCGTCCTGCTTCGGCCTCCCAAAGTGCTTGGATTACAGGCATGAGGTACCCAACCTGGCCTGCTCTGTGAGAATTTTACATTTTCATTTCAACGTAATTTAAAGAACAATATAAGCAGACCCTGGATCATCTAGGTAGCCTCTGTAGCCAAGAGTTACCCTGCAATTTTAGTCTTGTGTTTGTGTTTGTAATTGAGTTAGCAGTGAGCAATTCTATTTTAATCAAAGAGCTAATGAGAAAAGAACTAAAGCCGATTTAATATGTAAATGATACATTTATACCAAGGGAAGGCCACATATCACAACAAGCTGTATAAACAAATGGCTTCTAGTAATTTGAATGAAAAAAAGTGATGGGAAATTGTCATCTCACAGGACCTGTTAATAACCTGACCATAATGCTATCAAATTCATCCTACAACTGGTGATAAGAAAACAATATTGCATACCACATAAAATTAATACTTTTAACATCAGTTTTCTTGCTAGGCTTATATTTAATTTATAGATTAGCAGGTTTTATAGTTACGGAAGGCTATAAGCATACGTCTTTTATGCCTTGTATATTTGTTCAAGGTATAAAAGTATATTTGTACACCAGGATGGTCTCAGGGGCCAGATTTCCTGGATATCAATCTTAGCAACATCACCTGCTAGCTGAATAAACTTGGGAATGTTACTCAACCTCTTTGCATCCAGATTTCTTCATTGGAATGAACGTAATTATAATACCTACTATTATTGTGGATAGTAATTGAATACATGTAAATTATTAGAACAGTGCCTGGGAATGCTGAGTATTTCTATAGTAAAAATGATTTAGCTCAGTAACTTACCTTATTTACTTATTTTGTTTTCTACTTTTTAATGTTTGTGAATACATAGTAGGTTTATATATTTATGGGGTACATGAGATGTTTTGATACAGGCATGTAATGCATAATAATCGCATGATGGATAATGGGGTATCCATCCCCTCAAGCATTTATCCTTTGTGTTACAAATAATCCAATTATACTATTTTAGTTATTTTAAAATATATAATTAAATAATTAATGATTATAGCCACCCTGTTGTGCCATCAAATACTAGGTCTTATCCATTTTTACATGTTTTTTGTACCCATTAACCATCCCCACCTGTCCCCAACCTCCACTATCCTTCCCAGCCTCTGGTAACTATCCTTGTATTCTCCATCTCCCTGAGTTCCATTGTTTTGATTTTTAGATCTGACAAATAAATGAAAACATGAAATATTTGTCTTTCTGTCCCTGGCTTATTTCACTTAACATTCCATCTATGTTGTTGCCAATGACCGGATCTCATGCTTTTTTTATGGCTGAATAATGCTCCATTGTGTATATGTACCACATTTTCTTTATCCATTTGTCTGTTGCTGGACACTTAGCTTGCTTCCAAATCTTGGCTATTCTGAACAGTGCTGCATCAAACGTGGGAGTGCAGGTATCTCTTTGATAGACTGACTTCCTTTCTTTTGGATATGTACCCAGCAATGGGATTGCTGGATCATATGGTAGCTCTATTTTAAGTTTTTGAGAAACCTCCAAACTGTTCTCCATAATGGCTGTACTAGTTTACATTCCCACCAACAGTGTATGAAGCTTCCTTTTTTAGCTCAGTAATTTAAATGAAGGTCCAAACATATGATAAGCCTGCGCTATTGGGTAAATTAAGGTATATGAAATAATCAGTAACATTTACGTAGTACATCAATTTTATGAAATACTTTTTCATATATGTTGCTCATTTAATTCTCTACATCTACCCTGAAAGGTAGATAATATTTTTATTGTTTTAAAGCTTGGATAATTGAAGAGATATCCCCTGAAACAACACAGGTTTACCACCAGCATCGGTGTTTTTTTGTTCTCCTCATGGAGAATTAATGAATATTTTCAAATTTCTTTTGGGTTGACAGGAACCCCAGAACTAATTTTGTATTATAGCATACATTAGTACTTTTGTAGGACTCATTGGTCTGAATATCTACATTATATTTTCTCTCCTGGTCTTAATTTTCTATGCTGATTTATATTTTCACTGATTCTGAAATTTTGTGCATACTATTTTATTGTTTAGAATTTTAATAATCTGCTTCATGTACGTTTTGGAAAATTGTGAGCCATAAATAAGTAGACTGACCCATAGTCACTTAAATAATAATGTCCAGATATTTACCTGAAGTCTTTTGGCTTTATAGGGAAGTCACATTTATCGAACATTTAGCATGACCTGGTATTTTATATGCATTATGTCATGCAATACACACATTAGCTGGTCTGAGGTAGGTCAGTTATTACCGTTTTCCTCATTTTCAGATGAAGAAATTAAACTTATAAAAGTTATAACATTTTTTTCTCAGGGTTAATAACTGTTGTTCTAATTTTTGGCCCTCTAGATTATTCTTAAAAGCATCTGTTGGGCGTGGTGGCTTACACCTGCTATCCCAGCACCTTGGAAGGCTTAGGCCGTTGAGCTCAGGACTTCGAGACCAGCCTTGACAGCATAGAGAGACATAATCTCTACTAAAAATACAAAAGTTAGCCAGGCGTGGTCACGTGCCTATAGTCCCAGCTACTTGGGGGGCTGAGGCAGGAGGATTGCTTGAACCTGGGAGGTTGAGGTTGCAGTATGCCAAGATGGTGCGACTGCACTGCACTCCAGCCTGGGCAACAGAGCGAGACCCTGTCTCAGAAAAAATTATTGTTAAAAGCATGAACTTTCTCCTTTAAATCGAGCCCTGCTGTTAAGGCTTTAAGGCCAGATCTTTGTAAAAGACCCCACTGCTCATTCCCAACCCATTAAGTGGGTCTTTCCTCTTATATCTTTGCCAAGAGCAAAAATTACTATTCTCCTTGATCCTGGCAAGCTCGCCTGTTTCTTCATTTGGGCCAGTGTTATGGTTTTTACAGGATGTGAACACTGTTACTCAGATTTGCCTCTGCCTACACATTCCCTGGCCGCTCCAGGTCTGTAATAGGAGTCCTTCCCCAATTGCTAGCCAGTGGAGAAGGCAGTTGCCTCCAGCTACAGGCTGGATTAAAGCAGTGCAGAAAATCTGGCTTTGGCTCTTCCCTTATGACCTCCTATGTCATAGAGCGGCATAGGATGTACCATTAAGTACCACCCAGAGACTAGAATAAGGGATTCTTGAATCTCAATTCCCCTGCCATCATTTTATACTAGACTTTACAGTGTTTCCCAGTTAGCGATCCTTCCCAGACTTAATCATTAGATCACACGTTTTGCCATATCCTATTAGCCTTTCTAGTATTTACTTAAGTTTTCTTTAAATTTGCTTTGAATACACACTTTAAAGGATTACTTTATATTGCTGGGAGGACAGTAGCACTATTTGCGTGTCATCCTTGCGCAGGGGCCATGCTAATCTCTGTATTGTTCCAGTTCTAGTATATGCGCTGCCAAAACGAGCTCAACAATGTCACTATTAACGGAAGATAATCTTAAAACTAAATACAATCGTAAAACAATACTATTAAATTCTTTTCCAAAAACAGGTATTGGAAATTAGGAAGCCTGCAATTTACTTCTAACAATTACATAAACTATTGCATAAACTATAGGATGGTATGAAAACAATATAATTTTCTGTGCCATAATTTCCCCCATTTTTAAATGGTTTTATTTTAAATGTAATTTAATTTAATTTTTTTTCTGTTGCCCAAGCTGGAGTGCAGTCTGTGATCTCAGCTCACTGCAACCTCTGCCTCCCTGATTCCAGTGATTCTTGTGCCTCAGCCTCCTGAGTAGCTGGGATTACAGGTGCTGCCATCATACCTTGCTGATTTTTCTATTTTTAGTAGAGATGCGGTTTCACCATCTTGGCCAGAGTGGTCTTGAACTCCTGACCTCAAGTGATCAACCCACCTCGGCCTCCCAAAGTGTTGGGATTATAGGCATGAATCACTGTGCCTGGCCTTTAAAATGGTTTTAAACTATTTGCTATGTATATTAAAGTCCATTATCTGTGAGAAAAAAGAGATTTTCCATGCCAGTTGAGGGAAGTAACTGGAGAGTATAGGGCATTAGATTATGGCATGAAGGAGCTAATAGAGGTCAGAAACTGCAAATAAAGAGAATGAGTGGTATGATACTGAGTTGAAACTAGAAGGCATCAAGTTTGACAAAATTTCTCCTTTTGGACATGACTAGAAAATTTGGTGAGCCCTATTGGCAGATTTGGAGTCTTAAGATAAGTGAAGAAAAACAAAAACATGGTAAGATCTTAATATAAGAGGCTTAGAAACTTGTGAGGGGCAAAAACGATCACAAGAGTAGGGCAATTAAGAGTGGAAATAAAAGTGATAAATGTTCCTAGTGCTAAGAATTTCAAGACCTGATTTCTAAACTATGTCCTACTTCTGATGATCATTTCAGAGTAATCCATTGACTTTGGAAACATACATGCCATCCTGCAAGATTCCTTTCCTTTTTTTTTTTTTGAGATTGAGTCTCTCCCTCTGTCGCCCAGGCTGGAATGCAGTGGTACAATCTCGGCTCACTGAAACCTCTGCCTCCCATGTTCAAGCAATTCTCCTGCCTCAGCCTCCTGAGTAACTAGGGTTACAGCTGGGTGCCAAGAACGCCCAGCCAATTTTTGTATTTTTAGTAGAGATGGGGTTTCACCATGTTAGTCAGGATAGTCTCGAACTCCTGACCTCGTGATCTGCCTGCCTCGGCCTCCCAAAATGCTGGGATTACAGGTGTGAACCACCATGCCTGGCCAATTCTTTTACTTTTTTATGGGTTTGTAAAATACTGCATGGGGCCAGGCACGGTGGCTCACACCTGTAATCCCAGCACTTTGGGAGGCTGAGGCAGGTGGATCGCTTGAGGTCAAGAGTTTGAAACCAGCCTGGCCAACATGGTCAAACCCCATCTTTACTGAAAAAATACAAAAATTAGCCAAGTGTGGTGGCGGGCCCCTGTAATCTCAGCTACTCAGGAGGCTGAGGCAGTAGAATCAGTTGAATCCAGAGGCAGAGGCTGAAGTGAGCCGAGATCGCACCACTGCCAGCCTGGGTGACAGAATGAGATTGTCTCAAAAAAAAAAAAAAAAAAAAAAAAAAGGATTGCATGGGTTACTTAGGTGGTAGCTATAGTCGTGGGTATTTTTGGTTACTGGATGAGCAAAGAAGGGATCAGCAGTCTTTTAGGAAAAGTATACGGATGATGGAACCATTGTAACAATGATTTTATTATTCAAGAAAATTCAAATAAATCATCTATTGTCCAAATATAGGGATTATGTGATGACAGACCTGATCCACTGAGAATGATGATCAGAAACATTCTTTCCATTTTTCAGCTGCTAAAAGTGAAGAGTATAGCTTGACTTAGGGATGAGGCAAGTTGTGATTTATTTTGGAAGAAATATATGGAGCAAAAATAAAAATTTATGGTTAGATATTATAGTAATTCTATTAATTGGGCTGAGAATAAGGAGTGTTTACAAACAATTAGAAAAAAAAGCCTGCAAAGGTGACAGAGTGGTAACAGAAAAACGACGGAAAGGGTCTTTAAATAATCTGAGCAATATTTTGGGTGTGAATAGTTGTGGTAATAATAATGTGGTAAGAATAGGCATAACAGACCATCAACCTTGAACTCTTTATTACAGAAAGATGCTGCTGTAAATATATTCAGTAGTTGCATACATCCATTAAGTGTGGATCTGGGGAACAGTTAAGTATTTTTTACCTTAGGATTAAATAACTTCCTAAGGTATCAAATGGGAGTTCAAAAACTTTTGTGTGGTTAACATTTTTAAAAAATTATATAGAAAAGGAAGAGTAAAAAAACAAAATAAACTTTGGCTGGGCATAGTAGCACATGTCTGTAATCCCAGCACTTTTGGGAGGATTGCTTGAGCCCAGGAGTTGGAGACCAGCCTGTACAAGATGGTGAGACTCTGTCTTTACAAAAAGAAAAAGAAAAAAAATAGCCAGGCATATTGACATGTACCTGTAGTCCTAGCTACTTGGGAAGCTGAGGCAGGAGGGTCACTTGAGCCCAGGAGTTAGAAGCTGCAGTGAGCTATGATTACAGCACTGCACTCCAGCCTAGGTGACAGACCAAAACGTTGTCTCTAAATACATACACACACACATACACACACACATACATACATACATCCATCATACATACATTTCTTTTCTTTTTCTTCTCCAAAGCAACAAAAAGCCAATTTCCCCCCATCAATTTAGGTCTCATAGCTTTAAATGTACTTGTAAATAATAATAATAATAATAAATAAAAAAAAATAAATGTACTTGTAAGCTTACCTTATTTTGGAGAGGCAAACAATCTTTGGGGCATGGGACTTTAAAAAATATCTGCTTCCTAAGACTAAAAGATGCAATAAGAGTTTAGGAATTCTGGCTGATTGAGTTTAATTTTAAATTTTAAAATTTAAAAGATGGTTGAATCTTCCTGGCAGTATTCATCTGTCATGATTGGACTTTACAATTTCCACCTGGAGGCGCAGTCTCAGACCTTGAAGGTACATTGATGTTGAATAGGCTCCCGGTCACGTATCATTGTAGCAAGTTTGACTTGGTGAGAGTCAGCTTTCTCAAAAATATAGGGGTAAACATGGAGGCTTCTCTTCTCTGAAAGTTCTCCAGCCATTCAGTGGTACCCACAACGGTCTTGGATGTATCTGATTCAAAGATAAAGGATTAAACTAGTCAGGATAACTGAGATCAGGACAGAGAAGAAGATCACTGCTGTCTTGCTGGGGACAGACACAATTTTGCTCTTTTGTGAGTATGTTAGAAAGTGACCTATGAATTTTTTTTTTTTTTGTACCTGAAAACTTCTGGATATTCTTAAGGATCAACTGTGCTTTCACTTAAGGAGTCTTTTGAGACTTATTTAAGTATTTATTTTTGAGACAGACTTTCGCTCTTGTCATCAAGGCTGGAGTGAAGTTGGCACGATCTCAGCTCACTGCAACCTCTGTGTTCTGGGTTCAAGCAATTCTCCTGTCTCAGCCCCCCAGTAGCTGGGATTACAGGCACACGTCACCACACCTAGCTAATTTTTGTATTTTTAGTAGAGGCAGAGTTTTACCATATTGGTCAGGTCTTGAACTCCTGACCTCAAATGATCCACCTGCCTCAGCCACCCAAAGTGCTGAAAGTGTGAGCCATTGCCCAGCTGAGGCATATTTATTTGATCAAATTTAACATATATACTAAAAACTATGCAAATTGCAAGTGTATAGTTTGATGAAATTTTACAAAATAAGTAGGACGTAGGTCAAGAAACAGAAGAGCATTAGATTCACAGAAACCCCATTTGTGCTCTCTCATCCAGTTACTTCTCCACAAAAGTAACTACTCTCCTGACTTCTAGTACCATACCTTGGCTTTGTCTATGTTTAAATCTTACATAAACGAATCATCCAAGTGTACTTGCATGTTTAGTTTCTTCTACTTAGCATGATGTTGGTGAGATTCATTCCTATTGTTACATAGTTGTAGCTCTACAACTCATTGCTCTACAATATTACACTGTTTGAATATAGTACAATTTATTTATTCGTTCTACTTTTGGCAGACAGTTGGACATCATTTTGATCTTTTGCTGGGCAGACTTGGCCCAGACAACTGGCTTCTGGCCTTTAAAGGAAATCTCTAAAGGCTGACTTTGATGTGATGTTGTTGAGGAAGGCTAATACCACCTAATCAAGAGACTTACATGAAGAGTACCTTGTTATCTAAAAAGGAGTTTGGATTAGCATTAGACTTTTCTCCTGATGGCATGCGCCTTTAGTTTCAGCTACTCAGGAGGCTGAGGTGGGAAGGTCGCCTGAGCCCAGCAGGTCTAGGCTATTGTGAGTCATGAATGTGCCGCTTTACTCCAGCCTGGGTGACAGAGTGAGACCTTGTCAAAAAGAAACAAAAAAGAAAAAGACAAAGAAAAAAAAATTGCTAAGACTTCTTTGACTAAGAGACAGTGAAGACATTCATATACTGGAATTCTGTTGAAGTCTTCCAAGCATAACCAAATATTCGACATTCCACATGAGTCTAAAGGTATTTCTATCTATTTTTTTTTTGTTTTTAGACTTGGGGTCTTGCTTTGTTCCCCAGGCTGGACTTCAGTGATGTGATCATAGTTTATTGCCACATGGAACTCCTGGGCTCAAAGGATCCTCCCATCTCAGTCTCCTGAGTAGTTGGGACTACAGGTGTGTGCCACTGCATCTAGCTAATTTTTTAAAAAAATGTTTTTTAGAGTTAGGGTCTTGCCATCTTGCCCAGGCTGGTCTCGAACTCCTTGGCTCAAGTGATCCTCCTGATGTGGCCTCCCCAAGTGCTGGGATTATAGTTGTGAGCCACTGTAGCTGGCTTCTATCTTTTCTTAAATAAGATTATATGTGCCCTGGAATTTTATAAATTGTAGGGCCCATTAAACATCACCACTTCCCTGAAAAACTTAGAGATTATCACAGTTTTTTCCCTAAAAGAATATCAAGATCTTTTCTAGAGATGATAAAGGCCTAGCAACTCTTTATATATATTTTTGTCTTTATAGTTAGCACCCAAGAGCCTGAGCTTTCAATATAAAAGCTTCCATGGGGAGGGTTAGTTTCAGCACTGTGTAAAAGCTCCTTTTAACACAGCTGTTGTGGCATAGTGGTTGATCATGGAGGAGCATGTGAATATGAGTTAGGAGAGCTATAACTGTAGAACATAAATGGGTACATCACTGTCACACTGGCAGCAATATCCTCAACCATAATGACAATAGAAGAGCCTCTGTAGGACTCTGAGAATATTATTGAACAGAAACTGAGTTGCTACAAGCATAGGCAGTTGAATACTGATTAGTCTCTCCCTTTCTTTCCATATTTGGCACTTGCAAGCAGGATTAAACTCTTCTTTTTATTAAGCCCTTAGATTATTGAACAATCTGTAAGTGAGAAACCCTAAAATGGGATTATTGGCCCGCCCTCCCTCCCTTCCTTCATCATGGAGGGCATGTGTGTGTGAGTTAGGAGAACTGTAACTATGGATATAGTTCCACAGTTCCTTCCTCCCCTCCTCCCCTCCTCCCCTCCTCCCCTCCTCCCCTCCTCCCCTCCTCCCCTCCTCCCCTCCTCCCCTCCTCCCCTCCTCCCCTCCTCCCCTCCTCCCCTCCTCCCCTCCTCCCCTCCTCCCCTCCTCCCCTCCTCCCCTCCTCCCCTCCTCCCCTCCTCCCCTCCTCCCCTCCTCCCCTCCTCCCCTCCTCCCTCCCTTCCTTCCTTCCTTCCTTCCCTTCCTTATTTTCTTCCTTCACATTAGACCACTTTTCCCATTGATTTTCCTCTCTTGGAAAAGGAGAAGCAGTGAAGGTGCCGTCTCTGAGGGCTGAGGAGGCAACTGGCATAGTAGGCAGATAAATTACAGCCAGAGGGTTTCTGTGAATAAATAAACATATTGAGGATAATGGGAGTCAAATTTCTCACTATGGGAAAAGGGATTTATAAATATGGAAGGAGAAAGGCTAAGGAGAAGCCTGAGGTGCTGGACTGAAATGGAAATTATTGATATGTAGATGGATTGTTTAGAATATATGCACTGAGTGATATAGAAATAGACACAGATGTATGTGTAAGCATGTATATGTCTATGTGTACACTCACATATCTATCTCCTAGCTCTGTTGTCTGAGAGAAACAATGGCAACCCAGGAGAAATAATCCTATGAAGTGTCTAGATCTTTATTTACAAATATCCATATCTGCTGAAAGGAACCAGTACTTGGAAATGATTGGTTCCAGGACCGAGGCAGAGAAAGTACAAGATGATTTTGTACCACTTTTGCTCGTGAGAGTAAGGAAATGCTTAAAGAACGATGAAGGCTTGTCCAAGGACAGAGAAGCCAGCTTAAAGGGCTCCCAACCTGTCAAATCTAGACCGATGTGAGCACCAGAGTAATGATAGTCACAGATTACAACTCCTTGAATAAAGTAGGAATCCACAGACACATACAGATATAAATAAATAAGTAAGCAGGGAGAATGGAAAGTTATTCCTAGCAGTAGCATGTCAAATTTATTATAAATTTGAAATTAGTTTGAAAAAGTTCATCTATGCAGTACAAGCAGATAGTGTTCATAACACAAACGTCGATCCAAAATTGTATAGTTTTGAAAAGACAACAATGTGAATGTCGGCATGATTCCAAAAAACCATGAGCTGGGTGTGGTGACTCACACCTGTAATTCAAGCACTTTGGAAGGTTGAGGCAGGAGGATCATTTGAGCTCAGGAGTTTGAGACCAGCCTGGGCAGCATCGTGAGATCTTGTCTCTACCAAAAAAAAAAAAAAAAAAAAAATCCACACATGAGCCTTTTTGCCCTTTAAACCAAGAGTTCTCAGCAGATATTCTTTCTTTCTGCTCCACTGTCTGCTAGCACTAGCTTCAGCAAACACCAAACACCCAGCTTCAGCAAACACCATTCATAGCAAGAGAAATTGGGGGCTACACATGGGGCGAGAAGGTAAAATAAACACTGGGATACTTATTCATTAGAAAAGAAGTTATTGGAGTTTGGGTTGGGCGTGGTGGCTTAAGCCTGTAATCCCAGTACTTTGGGAGGCTGAGGCAGG
>NW_016107407.1:4431037-4457819 GCF_001604975.1 Cebus imitator | reverse complement strand
AGGAGGAGAGAGAGGAGAGAGAGGGAGAGAGAGATGAAAAAAGCAGCTTATTTCTTGTGTGTACCCTGAGGGCAAATACACAGGTGATATTGGTTACAAGTATAGGTTGGAGTCACTTGGAGCAACATGACAGAAAACTACTCTCTTCCCATCAGCTGAGGCTGCATAGGTAGAAGGGGGCAAGAGAAGAGCTGAGCCTTAAAGTACTCATGGCCAGCAGGCTGTGGCATCACCTGGCAGATTACCGCCACATGGTGTGTATTAATAAATGCTTTCAAGATCTAGACCCTGTTTCCAGACCCAGCTTCATTTCTTAGCACTCCCTCGACTCCAGGTTGTAGCCATACTGAATTACGTGCAGTGCTAGAATGGTATATATCCCTTTCACCTCCCGTCAGGATGTGACATCCTGTCTAACTCTTCTCAGTATCTGAAATCCTCCACCTGAACCCTAGCCAGGTAGCAGGGACTTACTGAATGAAGAGTCCCTATATGGCTGAGTGTGTTTTTGAGTAATACCTGCTCCGGATTCCTTATTGCCAGATGCCAGTGCACGCCGATCAAACCCATGAACTGTTGACTGAGACCATGTAATCACAAAACCTGCTTGCCAGACTATGAGCTTTCATGGAACCTTGAACCTCTTAGCAGCACTCATTGTACTTGTAACTTTTTTTTTTTTGAGACAGAGTTTCACTCTTGTTGCCCAGGCTGGAGTGCAGTGGCATGATCTCAGCTCACTGCAACCTCTGCCTCCCAGGTTCAAGCAATTCTTCTGCCCTAGCCTTCCAAGTAGCTGGGATTACAGGCACCTGCCCCATGCCTGGCTAATTTTTGTATTTTTAGTAGAAACAGGTTTCGCCATGTTGGCCAGGCTAGTCTCAAACTCCTGATCTCAGGTGTTCCTCCCACCTTGGCCTCCCAAAGTGCTGGGATTATAGGTGTGAGTGAGCCACTGCACCCAGCCAGCACTTGTAAGTACTGAATGTCTGACTTTGCTTTTGATCTTGTGAGGGCATTGACTCTCTGTCTTGTTTACTACTCTGGTTTTAGTCACAGCCCAATACCTGGAACATGACAGATATTCAGCATATGTTTTGATGAAATTTCCTTGCACCTAGAGTGGGGTCTGTTTTTCTACTATCTGTCCCCGTAGTTGGGTGGTTTAGCTCCAGATCTCAACCTCTCCTAGCATGCCCTGTCTCCTGGAGAAACTGAGACTTGCTTGGCTGTGTTCTGTGGTCGGATAGTTACAAAGATGGCAATGGAGATCAGATTTTTGTGACCTGCACCATTAACTATAATTTAAAAATCATAGACTGCTGACAAGGGACCCTTGAATTCTTGTTAAGGTTGGAAAGGATGTTTGGCAAGAGACTCAACTTGATCAAGAGGATTTTTAAATGAATAATTAAGAAAGAGAGAGAAAAATAAATAATTCGTAATATCTAATTAGTATCTAGTGCCAGGTACTGTTCTAAGTGCTTTATAGGCATTAACCCATTTGTCCCTGCAGTAACCACATGACTTAGAAATTATTATTACTATGACTAAAGATAAAAAAACAGAGCCATTTGTCCAAGGTCACCCAGCTAGTCAGATGCTGGCCTGGGATTCAAGTTGGGGTGGCCTGACTTCAGAGTCTGTGCCCGCAACATCTGTGCTCTTCTGTCTTTCGAAACTCCAAAGCTTAATGCTCTGGAAAAGGTATTGTGTGAAAGGGACAGAAAAATGGATACTTCTCAGTTTAAAATAACAACAACAACAAAACTAAATCTGTTCAGGTAAGGATTGATCTCAGATGTAAAAATACCAAAATATAGCGTAAGGATAATCAAGTGAACTTTAAATTTTAATATGCTCATAAACCCAGCAGACCAAATTATATGCAACTTTTATGTTCTCTTCCTGTCCATGTCCATGTGGATATCTATAAGCATGACAGATGTAATTTTTAAAAAATGAAATTTAAGGCCAGGTCTGGTGGCTCACACCTGTAATCCCAGCACTTTTGGAAGCCAAGGCAGGTGGATCACAGGGTCGGGAGTTCAAGAACAGTCTGGTCAACATGGTGAAACCCCATCTCTACTAAAAATACCAAAATAAATAAATAAATAAATAATCTTTCTTAGAGACACAGTCTTACTAGGGTGCCCAGGCTGCACTTGAATTCCTGGCCTCAAGCGATCTTGCCACCTCAGGCTCTTAAGTAGTTGGGCCTGTAGACGTACACCACTGTGCCCAGCTGACACATAATTTTCAATTCTTTTTAATGTAACTTTATCATAACCATTTTACTATATTAATATATAGTTATCAAGACTATGACAACATATTTTCTTCATTTACATTTTTGTGAACTCATTGAAGATTTTTTCCATGTTAATTTATAAATTGTCTATCTATATTAGTTTGATCTCACACTGCTATAAAGAATACCTGAGACTGGGTAATTTATAAAGAAAAGAGGTTTAATTGATTAACAGTTCTGCAGGCTTAACAGGAAGTATGGCTGGGAGGCCTTAGGAAACTTACAATCATGGCAGAAGGCAAAGGGGAAGCCAGCACCTTTTTTTGCATGTGGCAGGAGAGGTAGGACGCGAAGTGGAAAGTGCCACACACTTTTAAAACATCAGGTCTCATGAGAACTCACTCAGTATCTTGAGAACAGCAAGGGGAAAATCACCTCCATGATCCAATCATCTCCCACCAGGCCCCTCCGCTGACACATTGGGATTACAATTCCACACGAGATTTGGGTGGGGACACAGAGCCAAACCATATCAGTATCCATATATAAATTGTCTACTCATACTTGTCCACTTGTGTATGAAATTTTTTTTTTTTTTTTTTTTTTTTTTTTTTTTTTTTTTTTTTTTTTTTTTTTTTTTTGAGATGGTGTCTTGCTCTGTCACCCAGACTGGAGTGTAGTGGCCCGATCTTGGCTCACTGCAACTTCCGCCTCCCAGATTCAAGTGATTCTCCTGCTTCAGCCTTCCAAGTAGCTGGGACTACAGGCATGTGTCACCATGCCTGGCTAATTATTTTATATTTTTAGTAGAGATGGGTTTTCACCATGTTAGCTAGGATGGTCTCGATCTCCTGACCTTGTGATCTGCCTGTCTCAGCCTCCCAAAGTGCTGGGATTACAGGTGTGAGCCACTGATCTTGGCCATGTATTACAATCTTAATTATATTTTATAAACTTATTTGATTCCTTTTTATAATATAGGCATTATATGCTATTTCTCTAGTGATAAAATAAAATTCTATTTTCTGTGGCTTTATACCATTTAAAAATATATTATATATGTAGCCTATTCATTTTTGTGTAAAGTATGAGCATACGCCAAATTTAGATTTTCAGACTATACAATTACTATTTCTTAAACAATGTTATCAAATCACTTTGCTCATCTGTAACCTCTCTCCTCTGTTTTTTTTCTCCCGAACTCATAGAAATTATGAGATGAACAATCAGAATGTGGTAATTAAAAGAGATACTTTATGAACGACATAGTATCAGATCTGAATATTAGAAGGGAGAATGGCTATGTATTAATCCACTTTTTCTATACTCATACAGAGTACTTACTATGTTACCCAGGCTGAACTTGAACTTTTGAGCTCAAGCAATCCTCCCACGGCAGCCTCTCAAGTAGCTGGGACTATAGATGTGCACCACTGTGCCTGGCTAACAGGTATATTTTAGGTGCTTGGGACACACTAATGAACAATGAGAAAAATCCTTGTCCTATAAAACTTATAAATTTTTTGTGTATTTGAGGAAGATTAAATAAATTAAATAAGTAAATATAAAACTTACTAAATGATGATGAGTGAGAAAAAAAGATAAAACAGCACAGAGGGTTAAGGAGATTCCAATTGGCTGTGGAGACTACAATTTTAAGTGAGTTGTGAAAAGCGGTCAGTGTGAAGGAGGCCAGTGCTACAGTTTGAATGTGCTCCCCAACCCCACCAAGCTCACGTATTGGGAATTTAATCCTCAGTGCAACAGTGTCGGGGGTATCAAATAAGAGATGATTAGGTCATGAATGCTATTCCTTTATGAATAGATTAATGTCATAATTGCATGAATAGGTTAATTAACCTGAGAGTGGATTTGTTATAAAAGTGAGCCCAGCCCTCTCTTGCTCCTCTCTTGCCCTTATACCTTCTGCTGTGGGATGACACAGCACAAAGGCCCTTGCCAGATGCCAGTGCCATACTCTTGGACTTCCCAGCCTCTAGAACCATGAGCAAATTTCTATTAATTATACATTAGCCAGTCTCTTCTGTTATAGCAGCACAAAATGGATGAAGTCAAAAGTCGGCATTAAGAAGTGGAGCTGTTGCTATAGCAAGTACCTGAAAATGTAGAAGTAAATTTGGAAGTAGGTGATGGGTAGAGGCTGAAATAAATTGGTGGAGTTGCTGGAAGAAGCCTAGATTGTTGTGAATGAAGAATGAAGGACAATTCTGGTGAGGGCTCAGAAGAGGAGAGCTGTAGAGAAAGTCTGAATCTTCTCAGAGATTGCTTAAGTGGTCATCATTAGAATGTTGATAGACATATGGACAGGGAAGATCATTCTGATGAGGCCTTAGATGGACATTAGAAACTAGAGTAAAGGCCACCCTTGTTATATGATTGGGATTGTGTCCATGTCCTGGGTCTTTGTGGAAAGCAGAATTGAAGAGCAACACCCTAGAATATATGGCAGAAGAATATCAAAGCAGCAAAGTATTCAAGGTGTGGCAAGCCTCCTGTATTAGTCTTTTCAGGCTGCTGATAAAGACATACCTGAGACTTGGTGATTTACAAAGAAAAAGAGGTTTAGTGAACTCACAGTTCCTCATGTCTGGGAAGGCCTCACAATCATGGCAGAAGGCAAAAGCCTCTTTTTTTTTTTTTGAAACCGGATCTCCCTTTGTTGCCCAGGCTGGAATGCAGTGCGTGATCTTGGTTCACTGCAACCTCCGCCTCCTGGGTTCAAGCAATTCTCCTGCCTTAGCCTCCCGAGTAGCTGGGATTACAGGCACATGCCACCATGCCCGGCTAAGTTTTGTATTTTTAGTAGAGATGCGGTTTTGCCATGTTGACCAGATCTGACTTCAGGTGATCTGCCCACCTCAGCCTCCCGAAGTGCTGGGATTACAGGCATCAGCCACCATGCCCAGCCAAAAGGCAGCTCTTACATGGCAGCAGGCAAGACAGAATGAGAGCCAAGCAAAAGGGGTTTCCCTTTATATAAAACCATTAGATCTCATGAGACTTACTCGCTACCATGGGAACAGAATTGGAGAACCCTCCCCATGATTCAGTTACCTCCCACTGGGTCCTTTAAGAACACCTGGGAAGTATGGAAGCTACAATGCAAGATGAGATTTGGGGAGACACAGCTTAGCATTCACTGCCCAGAGCTGCCTCAGGACTCTGCTTCCTGCATGTCAGCAGAGTGCTTTGTGGCCATGCTATAGCTTTAGTGGGCCCAGATGTGGTTTGTTCTGCTGCTTTGGAAGGTGCAAGCACTAAGCCTTGGCAGTGTCCACACAGTGCTGACTCCGTAGATATGCAGAGTGCATGAGCTGTGGGGCCATGACAGCCTCTGTCTAGATTTCATTTTTTTTTTTTTTTTTTTGAGGTGGAATCTTACTCTGTCACTCAGGCTGGAGTGCAGTGGTGTGATCTTGGCTCACTGCAACTTCCACCTCCCAGATTCAAGCAATTCTCCTGCCTCAGCCTCCCAAGTAGCTGGGATTATAGGCATGTGCCATCATGCCCAGCTAAACTTTGTATTTTTTAGTAGAGACGGAGTTTCACCATGTTGTCCAGGCTGGTCTTGAACTCCTGATCTCAAGTGATCTGCCTGCCACGGTCTCCCAAAGTGCTGGGATTACAGGCACGAGCCACCGCGTCCAGCCCTCCATCTAGATTTCAAAGGATGTGATGTTGTAGACAACCTAGGGGCCCAGAGAGAGACTTATCTTAGGGACACAGCCACTGCAGAGTGCCCTGACCAGGGCAATGCCTAATGGAGCAGTGGGAGTGGGGTGGCCTCCAAGACCGCAGAACTGTAGGACCACCAGTGTGCAGCTCTAGCCTGGGAAAGCTGTAGGTTTGAGGTTCCAACTCCTGAGAACTGCTGGGTGGACTAAGACCAGCAAAGCCATAAGGATGGGGCTGCCTGAAGCCCTGGACACCCTATCTGTATTCCAACGTGCCCAGGATGTGTGACATGGAGTCAAAAAAGGTTATTCTTCATCTTTAAGACTCCATGTTGTTTTCCCCATTGGGTTTAGACTTGCTCGGGACCAGTCACCTGTTTCTTCTTGCCTATTTCTCCCTTTTGAAATGGGAATGCCTATCCTATGCCTGTCTCACCATTGTACTTTGGAAGCATGTATCTTATTAATTTCTTTTTTTTTTGTTATGGAGTTTCACTCTTGTTGCCCAGGATGGAGTACAATGGCATGATCTCGTCTCACTGCAACCTCCACCTCCCAGGTTCAAGCGATTCTCCTGCCTCAGTCTCCCTAGTAGCTGGGATTACAGGCATGCGTCATCATGCCTGGCTAATTTTTGTATATTTAGTAGAGACGAGGTTTCTCCATGTTGGTCAGTCTGGTCTCGAATTCCCAGCCTCAGGTGATCTGCCCACTTCTGCCTCCCAAAGTGCTGGGATTACAGGTGTGAGCCACCACGCCCAGCCTTCTTGTTAATTTCATAGGCTCACAGCTGGAGAGAAGTTTGCCTCTGGATGAATCATGCCTTGAATCTCATCCATATCTGATTCAGATGAAGCTCTGGACTTTGGATTTTTGAGTTGGTGCTGTAACGAGTTAAGACTTTTGGGGCTACTGGGACAAAATGCATGTGCTTTGAATTGTGAGAAGGACATGAATTTTGGGGGCCAGAGGCAGAATGCCATGGTTTGAATGTGTTGCTCAAAGTTGATCTGTTGGAAACTTAATCTTCAATGCAACAGTGTCGGGAGGCAAGGCCTAATAAGGGGTAATTAGGTCATGAGGGCTCCGTCCTCATGAATGGATTAATGTTGTTATTGGGAGAGTGGCTTTGTTATAAGGTGAATTTGGCCCCCTCTTGTTCTCTCTGCAAAGTTTTTTTTTTTTCCAACTTTCCCATATGGTACTTGTTGACTATCTGTCTTGGGTTGGTATTGAGCCCTGGATGGAATTTACCACCCATGCATTCCCAAGCAACCCAACTCCAGGAAGATCTGAGCTTGGTACACCAGGCCTGCTACCAGTCTCTCGCTGTTCACATTCTCCATCAGCACTTGGGCCTGAGCTGCGCCAAGGAGTGAGTCTTCCGTACGTCACATTTTCCACGTCTGACCACTGGGCAAGGATTCAGCACTGGGTTCTTCCCAGTTCACTTGCCACTATTAGGGGGGATTTTTGTTATTTTCCCCTGCTGACAAATATGTTTAAGTCCAGGAGGCTGCTATGCCTGATCTGAGGTTGTGAAACATACACCCTAACTAATACAGAGAGAAAGCAAAGGCAAGTGGCTGTCTGATGGAATAATGTCCCAGGCAGAGGTAACAGCACGTGCAAAGGCCCTGGGACAGGAGCATGCTTGTCACAGCAAGGAACAACAGGGAGGCCAGAGTGGCTGGAGTGGGGTGAGAAAGGAAATGAGATCAGAGAAATAAAGCGTGTGCAGACTATGTAGGTTTGTAGCCTAAAAGCATTTAATGAAGGATCTATAAATTGGAGCTTGAAACACAAAGAACATTTGTATTAATACAAAAGGAAAGAGAAGGTAGGTGGCACTTTTATGAACTCAAATTCAGGCTGCTGGGACAAATGCAGGATACAGGTGTCACATTCTTAAGTGGATTCCAAATTTAGCGTAGATATATTATGCTCTAGTGAGAAGTATATGGGCTTTGTAACTATATAAACAGGCTGAAATTCAAGCAGACTGATCTTAGGAAACCTGCTAAAATTTTCCAAGACTCAACTTAAACATCTGTAAAATAGATATGTAAAATGTGCATAACCATCATATGTTAAATGAGTATAATACCTATCATGGAGTTAGAATATGAGAAGCTATTCTAGGCTACCTACTTTATTCCACCATCTGTAATCAAATCCGCATTGGTTAGCATTTCTTTTCTTTGTTCTTAAGGATGAGACACTGTTACAGTTTCTTTTCAAAGAACATTTAAAAAACCTATGAACAGAAACACTTGAGATAATCTGCACTGGCTTTACATAGATGAAAGCCATCATCACCTTTCTCTTCCTTTGCATATAGGCTTTAAAAGATATTCGTTTTATGATACATATGTCCCTAAACCTCACAAGCCTGTGGCTCTCATCTAAAAAAGTATTTAAACTGTAACAACTTTGAGCCACGACGTTAGTTTAGCAAAGTCCAGACTTTCTCTCATCTCTCATGGGCAGTGTTGATTTTTAGTGTTCTTCTTTATGAAAAATATCTTTTTCTATTTTTATCTGTGTTATCCGTTCTGACTTTTCTCCTTATACTACAAGACCAGCCCATGCTCACGGTCTGTGTACAGCCTAAGCTACTTTTTCTATACGTATATATATTTATTTATAAACATATTCATACATATACAAACTTTATCACTTGTCTTACATGTATGGAATTATACACTCTTCTGTGAGTGTTACTTTTGTCGCTCAATAATACTGCCTGGAAATCTGTCAGTACTGACTAATTTCACCCATTCTGCCCTTGATAAGCAAACAAAAACAAACAAACAAAACAAAATGCTTGTTCCACGTTGCCAAAGAACAATCTACAGAACAATTGGGGGAAATATAACTAAAGGGCTCCTTCATGTAATTTTTCCAAAATAAAGGAAATCTGTCCCAAAGGATAATTGGTGTCACTATTGCTTGGGGCAGAAAAGGTCTAGCAACTTTTAAATAAAACTCTTTCAGATTCAGAACAAAACAAAACAGAACAAAAATAAAAATAGAACCTTGCTTTCACTGGCACCCTGTAGCAGCCTGATGTGTTAACTGGTTTTGGAAAAGAACCCAAGTGATAGTCTTGATATAGAATGTTGGGAGTGCTGGGATCCACCCAAAATTTTTTCAATGCTCTGAAGTGGGCAGTGCCCGCTATCTGATGCCAAAAATTCACCAGAAGAAAAATGATGCCCCACCATTAATAACCAAAATCAAAGGATAAAAATTACAAGTAGTAAATGTTGGGTTGTGCACTTAGGTTAGTAGTCAAGTTTACACATTTTACTAGCATGGAAAGGGGAAAACTGATGGTAGAAGTTGATGGGAAGGATGGCAAGGCAGTTTTAGTAAATTTCAAGTTTAACATGAGCAAATAGTGTTAAGCAGTTATTAAATAAGTTGTGCAATCTTGGACTCTATTAATAGAACTGTACTGCTCAGATCCCAGTGAGTAATGGACGCTTTATATTTTCGTGGTCAGCCCTTATTTGGATTTCAGAGGTAGGTGCTGCATTTTGAGAGGTATGCTGTAAAACCTCCTCCAGGGAGGATAATTATAGGGGATTGGGTTGTAATTTTACTTGTAAGGTTCTAGTTTTTTTTTTTTTTTTTAAAGAGAAAAGAAGTTTGAGTAAATTTTTTAAAATGCTAACATTTATTCATTGTAAGGGTACAATGAGTAGGTACATGAGAGTTAAAATAATTTATACTTTATAATGGTAGCTGGAAATACTCTCCCAATTTAATCACCACTGTCCATTTCTCACCAATCTTGTCATTAACCTCTTGTTTTGGGCATGTTTATTACCTCTTTTGGTGACTAGGTTCTTTTTGTCTATATTGCATATGCCGTTCTCTATAATTATGAATCCATTAATATTTATTTTTGCTTTTTATGTTATTTATTTATATTTTATTTTATTTTGAGACAGAGTCTCATTCTGTTGCTCAGGCTGGAGTGCAGTGGCACAATCTCGGTTCACCGCAACCTTCACCTCCTGGGTTCAAGAGATTCTCTGGCCTTAGCCTCCCTAGTAGCTGGAATTACAGGCATCTGCCACCACACCTGGCTAATTTTTTGTATTTTTAGTAGAGACAGGGTTTCACCATGTTGGCCAGGCTGGTCTCAAAGTCCTGACCTCAAGTGATCCACTTGCCTTGGCCTCCCAAAGTGCTGGGATTACAGGCATGAGCCACCATGCTCGGCCTATTTTTGTTTTTTAAAATGCAAAAAATCCAGTAAGTATAGATTGATCATTTTCCAAATCCAAGATGCATTAGCTGGGGTAAAGGGTAAGTCATGGGAAAAGATCCAATGATAATGCAGCCTAAAGAGCAAAGAAGTTTATTTCCCTTCCGCATAATAGTCCAAGGTATCTAGTTCAGGTGAGTGGGGCGGCAGAAGTCATGAAAAGTGCTATGAAAGCATTGAACACAGTACCTTGAAAAAATATAAAGAAGGTTCTGTTTTAGGCTGGATGTTTGAGGAAGGCCTAGTGAACGTGAATCAACTTACGTTTAAAATTTAGAATTACATCTCACTTGAATCTCTTTTTCTCAACTGAGTCCAAAAGAGTGCAATCGGAATGAGAAGAGTTCTAGAGAGGTGACATGGGAGGACTTCTCGAAAGATCCCTAGTCTTGGGAAGAGGTGAAAGTCCTGGTGGAGTGGAAGATGGGATCAGGCAGGTGGGGTAGCACGTGTTACAGCGGTTTCCAGACACTGAGCGGCTGTCATACAGAAGAGAGACTACATTTGCTTTGTTCCCAAGGATAAAACTAGGAACAATCAGAGGGAGCTGAAGAGATGAAGATTTTGTATTAATTAAAAAAACACAGCAAACTATAACCTTCCATCAAACAGAGCATTTAAAAGACGATCTCATTAGATAGTGAGTGTC
Source organism: Cebus imitator (assembly GCF_001604975.1). Lineage (NCBI taxonomy): Eukaryota > Metazoa > Chordata > Mammalia > Primates > Cebidae > Cebus > Cebus imitator. The sequence continues at coordinate 4,446,945 of NW_016107407.1, read as the reverse complement.
TGTCACCAGAGGTGAAATGACACTCCGTCAGGCACACTGGGGAAGAAATTCCCAAATAGGATTGGAAGTTTACTAACATAATTGCTTAAATCCTTTACAAGGTTTTTGGGATTTTCCTTCTTTCACACACAGTATGTCAATTAGTAAGGTAAAAATATTGTAACTTTAGATGCGCCGTCAGAAAACATTGAACATAAAAATCTTGAAAAATTATCATTAATATATTTGAAAATTGATCTCTTTTGCTAACAATTTGGAAATAACTGTACAGTAGTTTGGAGATACTGAGTGACTGGGGAATGGTCTATAAGAGGCACATTTAGTCCTTTTTAGGTACTGGATCCTAATCTACTCTATGCTTTGAAACTGAGACCTGGACAGAATGTGAAGTATGTACAATATGTTCTCAGGCTGACATTTTTGTTAATGGTGTTTATCTTTATGGTTCCTTTTAGTAACATGGATGGTAAATGTGATTGGCAGAAATGTATAATCACAGCCAGAGGATACTATTAAATAAAAAAAAATACAGATGCTTCTCATCTTAAGAGGTTATGCCCCAGTAAACCCATTGTGAGTTGAAAATATCGTAAGTCAAAATTGCATTGAATACACCAACTAACCCATCAAACATCATAGTTTAGCCTAGCCAAGCAGAAACATGCTCAGAACATTTAGATTAACTTCAAGTTGGGAAAAATCATTTAACACAAAGCTTACTTTATAATAACATGTTGCATACCTCATATAATTAACTAAATACTGTACTGAAAGTGAAAACAAAATGGTTATATGCGTACCATCATAAAGTTGAAAAGCCATGTTGAATCATTGTAAGTCAGGTACTGTCTATATACACACATAGATATGTAGATAGATATGTGAAAACAGTTAATGAGGTAAAATCTGTTTGTAGGGGCAGTGGGTGGGTGCTTCCATGTAAAGTATATTTTCATAGGCATTTTTTGCTAAGTATAATAAATTATTTTTCAGAACATATGTACTCTACTCTCTTTCCTCCACTGATTTTCCACCTTATTGATATTAGGCTTGGTCAAAAGTCTTCCACTGGTCGATGGAATATAGTGGAAGTGACAGCATGCCAGATCCAGGTAGAGGTTTAAGGGGTGTTATGGTTCTGTCTTCCTTTTTGTGCTCCTAGCACCTGCCATTCCCAAGGTAATCATTGAACATTTAGTCTGAGTTCTAGAATGTGAAGCACACTTGAACCCAACCTTCAGCCTAGAGCCACACTCAGCCAACTTAGCCAAATGCATTTGAACCAGAGGTTGAAAGTGAAAAATAAATATTTATTGTTGTAAGCCCACCGAGATGTGGCATTCTTCCACCAAAACATGACTAATAAACATTTCCCAAAATTTAGTAGTTATCTTTCTTATTTTTGTTCAAAAAGAGAACTTGCTCAAGTTGTTAACTCATCCTTAAATCATTTTCACATATGACCTATAAAATATTAGTCTCTCTGCTGAACACCTTCTGTTTGCCCCTCCAATGCACTCTCCATTCTTTTCCACCTTGCTCTGTGCCTTAGGAGGCTTAAGGTAGGATTGTCAGTGGGGAGCACTGTGAGGAACTCAGAAGAAGAGAGGAGAGTCTGGCTGGATATTTTACTTTTGGGCTGTTTCCCTGCTGGGTCACTGCAAGCTGGATGCATCCTAAGGCCAAAGGCCTCGGCATCAGTCAGACAGCCTCTCTCTTTTAGTAACAGCTCACTCCCTCTGTTCACTCACATCTTGTGGTCATAAGCCCCGAGGTCACTAGCTCCAAGGCACTATCGTTTCTTTATGGTTTCTTTATACCCCACTCACACCTTCATAAATAGCCCCTTTTAAACTTTTTTTCAATTACTCAATTTGAGCATGTCATCTGTATCCTATTGTGACCTTGACCGATACACGTTCCCTGGTTTAAATTATACAAAAAGTATTTTTAAGTGGAAGAAGTTCAATTTAATCTGGTATTCTGACCAAAGTACTTGATATAAAAAGAAAACTTATGCACATATGAAAAATGTACATAGTTCCCAAACTTATTTCCCCTCCCCGCAGTGGCTCATTTTGTACATATTCAGGTTTGTGACATCTTTTTCAGGACACTGTTTTCTTTTCTTTTTTTTAGAGACAGGGTCTTGCTCTGTCAACCACTTTGGCATGCAGTGGTATGATCATGGCTCACTGCAGCCTGGAACTCCTGGGCTCAAGTGATCCTCCTGCTTCAGTCTCCCAAGTAGCTGGGACTTTAAGTGTGGGGCACCCTGCCTGGATACTTTTTATTTATTTATATTTTTGTAGAGACAGTGCCTCTATGTTGCCCAGGCTGGTCTTGAACTCCTGGCCGCAAGCAACACTGCCCCATCAGCCTTTCAAAGTATTGGGATTACAGATGTTAGCCACCGCACCCAGTCAGGACACTGTTGTCTGTTAGGTACCTTGATATTACTTCCAGCTCCAAAAATCTTATGCTAATTAAGTTAAGAAACTCTCAAAGATTTTTTCCAAAAATTTTGTCCACAAATGCTAGATTTACTTTGTTTTTAATTTTCTTCTCAGGATTCAGTATAGTTAGAAAGAAAAGTGAAAATAAGGTAGAAAGGGTAAGAAGAATATTTTTCCTTAATTTGCCAAACTGTCATTATAATAAACCTCTTATTTTCCAATATTAGACAATCAATTATTGCTCTCTGCTGCTTATCAACTGTGAACACTTTGGCAACATATTTGTCCTTTTCAGTACCTAAAATTTTTCATTTTCCCAAAATCAGGATTAGAATATCTACTTTCAGGTTTATTATGATAATTTAATAGGATAATCTATGTAAAAGGACCTCACACAGTGATGAGCCTGTGTTGGAACTAAATGCCTACTTACTTTATTTTTTCTTACTTCATTATGTACTTAAAAATATTCTATTTAACGTATTTTTATTTTTCAGGTTTATTCAATGCTTCTGCATATGCTTTTCAGAAAGTGGTTACTGGTGAACTTAACTTTTTCATTACTTAAATATTTTAAAAAATCATGGTAAAATATGAAAACATGAAATTTACTATCTTAACTATTTATATGTGTACAGTTCAATATTGGTATCCTTACAGTGTTGTGCAATTCCTAGAACTTTCTCATCTTGCAAAACTGAAGCTCTATACCCATTAAATAAGTCCTCATTCCTCCCTACCCCCAGCCTCTGACAACCACCGTTTTACTTTCTGTTTCTATGAAATTGATTACTCTAAATCTTTATATAAGCAGAACCATATAGTGTTTGTCTTTTTGTGAGTGGCTTATTTCACTTAGCATAATGTCCTCAAGATTCATCCATGTTGCGGCATGTGTCAGAATTTCCTTTGGTGAACTTAATTTTAGAAATAAACTTTCTATGATGTGCTTGCTAAAATTTCCAGATTTCCTTTAATAATATATATCTCCACATATTGCTAGATAATGATGCCCCCAATACCATATACTATTATTGTGAAACTGTAAAAAGTGAAACAGTGTCTAGAAACAGCCTCTAGTCACTAATACTCTGCTTGTTATGAATATCCCACTTTGTTTTGTGTATGTACATGGGGGAATATTTATTACTCTGAATCAGCCAGTGTTCTCCTCCATAGGCTATTCTCTGTTAAAACTCTTGTTCAGAATTGTAGTAAGAAGTTTAATGAACAGAAAGGAATGCTGTAAAAAGCATATTTCAAACATCGTTTAGACTATTGATTCTGAGAATTCGTGAGCAACTTTAATTTAAAATGCTCATTTTTCTCACTCAATGCCTCCTGTTACTAGATTCCTTTCTGGGCTCCACTTCAAGCCTTGCTTTCTGTGTTCTTTCTCTCTATTTGGAACGTAGAGCCTCCCAGAGCTCCTGGAACTCTTCCGAATGTGGTGATTTGGGTCTCTTCCAAGACCTTCACTGAATTCAGATGCACTGCTAACTTTCCCAGAGCTGGCCCCTTGAAATCAAGCAGAAGGCAGTCTTGGTGGTTAGTAGAAAATACTCTTTTAGATTCAACAGAGTGCAACACTTTTCACCCTTTTGTGGCTGTTGAGCCTACTTCTTTTCTCCTTTTGCTTCATGGGGAAATGACGTGGCATTTAGGGTGGAGTGTGGAGCGAGGTGAGGTGGAGAGGATTCTAGGAAGAGGGAAGGTAACAAGGTGGGAGGAGTGTGATCCAGCTGCGGAGAAATCCCCAAATGTTGTCCAATGGGGTCAACATTTCTTATAGAAATATACTCAATGTCTATTACCACAGTTTCCTTGAATAATGTTCAACAGTTTAAAAAAATTAATTTCTTTAAAAAATTAAATTAATTACTATCTTAGTGTGTTTTGTGCTGCTATAACCACGGAACAGGTTATTTATAATGAACAGAAATTTATGTGATTACAGTTCTGATAGCTGGGAAGTTCAAGTGCATGGCACCAGCATCCTGTGAGAGCCTTCATGTTGCCTTATCCCATAGCGACAGGAGGAAGGAGAAGAGAGTACAAGGAAGGAGCAAGAGAGGGGCAAATCCACTCTCATGATAATGAACCCACTCCTGCGATAATGACATTAATGCATTCATGAGGGCAGATCCCTCGTTACGTAATCACTTTTAAAGGTGCCATTAAATTTTCAACATGTGAACACTGGGGGACATATTCAAATCATAGCAATGACTTTTAAGCCTGGCACTCTATTGTTATTTCAACTTTTTATTTTCTTTTAATTCATTTGCCTTTTAGGCTTGCCACAACATATATTTTCCTCATCTGGAATAATTTCCCCAAGTTCCCCTTCTACTATCCCATAGCCTTCATGTTCTTTAAAAGTCAGCTATTAATGAATGATTCGATGCAGATGAAAAGTCAGCTGTAACTCACTTAACTTCAGGGATCTTTCCCTGATTAAAAGGCTCTACTACTGTACAAAGTGATTTCCTATTTACAATACAAGGAGGTGAGTTTTAATTCATACAAGAGATAGGTTCATGAAATATTGAGTAATTATGAATATTTATGTAGAAGTCTTTGCATGGACATATGATATCATTTCTCTTAAGTATATACCTAGAAGTAAAATGGCTGGATTACATGATATGTATGTGTAACATTTTAGGAAACTGCCCCAAGTCGATTATGTCATTTTACTTCTCCACAGGAAGGATATTAATGTTTGTTATTCTGCATATACATCAACACTTGGTATAGTTGCTCTTTTTAATTGTTAATATCATAAGCATAGTGGTATCTCATTGTGATTTTAATTTGGATTTTCTCAATGACTGATGATGTTGAGCAAGTGTTCCACTTGCCATCCACATATCTTCTTTGATAAGGTGTATGTTAAAATTTTTTGCTCATTTTTTTATGGATTGCCTATTTTTTATTATTAAATTTTGAGAGTTTTTATATATTCTGCAAGCAGATTTCTTATTAGATATGTAAATTGCAATATTTTCTCTCTGTCTAAATTCTGATGATGTCCAACTTATCTTTTTTTGTTTTATGAATTATGCTGATGGTGTGATGTCTATGAAATTCTTTGCCTAACCCAGGGTTACAGATAGGTTTTTTTCCCATGTTTGGCCTAGAAGTTTATAGTTCTTGTTCCTACATTTAGTTCTTTGGTCTACTTAGAGTTATTTTTATATGATGGGGGTATAAATCAAAGCTCATTTTCTTGCCTATGAATATTCAATTTTTATAGCACAATTTGTTTAAAACACTGCCCTTTTTCCACTGAGTTGCTTTTGCAACTTTGTTGAAAATCAATTGACCCTTTATATATGGGTTTGTTTTTAGACTATTCTGTTCTCTTGATCTATTTGCCTATTTAAAAAATCAATACCACACTGTCATAATTACTATAGCTTTATAATAAGTCTTGAAGTCAGGTATTGAAAGTTCTCTCTCTTTCAAATTGGTCTTCTCTTTCAAAATTTTGCTGGCTATTCCAAGTTTTTGTATTTTTATATAATTTTAGCACTGGCTTGTTGATTTTTCCAAAAGATCCCGCTGGAATTTTTGATTGACATTACATTGAACTAATAAGTAAATTTTCAGATGACCTATTAGTCAATCTTAGCCTAAGATTTTAGCGAAATTTAGTCTTACTTATGGAGATCTTAGCCATATTTAACATCTCATCTATGAGCATAGTATATCTCTCCGTTTATTTAGATCATCTTTAATTTGTCTCAGCAATGGTTTGTAGTTTTTAATATACAGGTCTTGCGTATGTCTTGTCAGATTTATCATCAAATATTTTATATCTGTGATGTTATTGTAAATGGTATTTTAAAAATTAAGCACAGATTTTTTTCATCAATGTCTTTTAGTAGGTTAAGAAAGTCCCATTCTACTCCTAGTTTGCCAAGAGATTTTTTTAAGAATTGGAAATGGATGTTGGATTTTGTCAAATTCCTTTTGTACATTAATTGATATTGTGATATGGCTTTTCTTTTGTCTCTTTAAAAAATATGGTAAACCACATTTATTTATTTATTTATTTTCCTTTTTTAAAAATATGGAGCACTTCACAAAATGTTAAATCAACTTTGCATTCCTGGGACAAACCCCAGTTGTGCTATATTGTTGGATTTTATTTGCTAAATTTTTGTTTAGATTTTTTTGCACATATATTCATGACAGATATTCTTCTGTGAATTTCTTTTTCTTTCTTTCTTTTTTTTTTTTTTAAGCGGAGTTTTGCTGTTGTTGCCCAGGCTGGAGTGCAATGGCGTGATCTCAGCTCACTGCAACCTCTGCCTTCTGGGTTCAAGCAATTCTCCTGCCTCAGCCTCCTGAGTAGCTGAGATTACAGGCATGTGCCACTATGCCTGGCTAATTTTGTATTTTTATTAGAGATGGGGTTTCCCCATGTTGATCAGGCTGGTCTCAAACTCCTGACCTCAGGTGATCTGCCCGCCTCAGCCTCCCAAAGTGTTGGGATTACAGGCGTGAGTCACTATGCCTGGCTGAATTTCTTTTATTGTAATGTTTTTATCTGGTTTTACTAAAAGAGCAATGCTGGCTGAAAGAGTGAGTTAGGATATATTTTCTTCAAAATTGTCTAGATGAGTTTTCTTTTTTTTTTTTCCTGAGGAATTTATTTTTCAGAGTTCTGGAGCCTGAAAAGTTCAAGATTAAAGCAAATTTAGTGTCTAGTGAGGACCTGCTTTCTGGTTCGTAGATGGTGGCTTCTAGTTGTTTCTGTAGGGATGAGGCAGCTCTCACTCTCTGGGTCCTCTTATAAAGATCACTAATTCCACTCATTGGGGCACTGTCCTCATGATCTAATCATCTCTTAAAGGCCCTGCCTCCTAATAGCTTCACATTGGTGATTAGGTTTCAGCATATCAATAATGGGGGGATACAAACATCCTGGCCATAACATTATCTAATCTGTCTATTTCTGCTTTTTAACAGATGTGTTTAGACAATTTATATTTAGTGCGATTATCCACCGTCTTGTTATTTTTTGTTTGGTTGTTTGCTCTTCTATTCCTCTTTTTATACCATCTTTTTTTTTTGAGATGAGGCTGTGCTCTGTCACCCAGGCTTGAGTGCAGCGGCATGATCTCAGCTCACTGCAGCCTCCACCTATTGGGTTCAAATGATTCTCCTGCCTCAGCCTGCTGAGTGGATAGGATTAAAGGCACTGGGCACTATGTCAGGTTAATTTTGTATTTTTAGTAGAGCTGGGGTTTTGCCACATTGGCTAGGCTGGTCTCAAACTCCTAACCTAGGTGATTCACCTGCCTTGGCCTCCCAAAGTGCTGGGATTACAGTCGTGAGCCACCATGCCCGGCCAAGATTGAGTTTCTTAATCACCCATTTTATATTCCCTGTTGACTTATTTGCTATAACTCTGCTGTAATATTTTAGTCATTGCTTTAGCATTTATAGAGCATCTATTTAACTTAACACAGTCTACTTTCCCATTATATAATATCACTGCATGAATAGTAAAAATCCTTAAAACAGTATCAGTCCATTACTCCCCTCTTGGTCTTTGTGTTATTGTCATGCATTTTACTCTACATATGTTTGAAGCCCCCCATACATTATTATTTGTGCTTTAAACAGTTGATTATCTTTGAAATGATTTATAGAGTATAAAAATGTCTTCAAAACTTTCTATGTAGTTACCATTCTGGTGCTCTTCATTCCTTTGTGTAGACTTAGATTTCCATGTGGTATTATTTTCCTTTTGCTTTAAGGATTTCTTTTAACATTTATTGCAGAGCTGGTGTGATGAGGTAAATTCTTTTAGTTCTCAGAACAAAATAATTGTTTCTTTTTGAAAAGTAATTTCACTGAGAAGATGTTGTACTTTCTTACTGAGTGAAAATCCCAGTTGACAGATTTTCTTTTCAGTACATTAAAGACGTTGGTTCTCTGTTTCCTGGCTTGCTTTGTTTTTGACAAAAAGTATTCCATTATTCTTAGTTTTGTTACTGTCAGCAATGTCTTATTTCTGATTGCTTTCAGAGTTTTCTCTTTTTGTCCTGGTAGTAGCCAATTCAGTTATGACCTATATTGGTATAGTTTTCCTTCTATTTCTTGTGCTTCTTGCATCTTTGGATTCGATAGTTTTTACCAAATGTGGAAGGTTTTTGGCCATTATTTCTTCAGATTCTTCCCCTTCTCTCAACCAATACTGGGGATGCCAATACCATAGATATTAGGCCTTTTGAAATTGGTCCGCAGTTCAGTGATGCTTGGCTGGCTTTTTTTCTCTTTTTATTTTTTTGAGACAGCATCTTGCTCTGTTGCCCAAGCTGGAGACCAGAGGCATGATCTTACCTCACTGCAGTCTCCACTTTCCACATTCAAGCAATTCTCCTGCCTCAGCCTCCCAAGTAACTGGGATTACAGGTAGGTGCCACAATGCCTGGCTAGTTTTGGTATTTTTAGTACAGATGGTTTTACCATGTTGGCCAGGCTGGTCTTGAACTCCTGACTTCAAGTGATCCACCTGCCTCAGCCTCCTAAAGTGCTGGGATTACAGGCATGAGCTACTGTACCCAGCCTTTTTTTTTTTTTCTATTTTATTTTGGATAGTTTTTATTGCTAAGTCTTCAAGTTCATTAATCTGTTATTTTACAAAGTCTATTGTAAATGTATTGGTGTGTTTTTCATCACATATTACAGATTTTATCTTTAAAATTTTAATGTAGCTCTTCTTATATCCTCCATGTCTTTATGTAACAAATTCAGTCTTTTCTCTAGCTTCTTGGTCATGTGGGAAACAGCTATGATAACTATTTAATGTCTATCTACTAATACTATCATCTACATTTGTTCTGAGTTAACTTCAATTGATTTGTTTCCTCATATTTTTCATTTTCTTTGCCTGTCTGGGTAATTTTTGATTGAAGTCCACATAATTGTGAATTTTTTCATGTTGGGTGTTGGATATTTTATATTCCTATAAATATATATTTTATGAGACAGAATTTTGCTCTTGTCGGGATCACAGACGTGTGCCACAATACCTGGCTAATTTTCTATTTTTAGTGGAGACGGGGTTTTATCATGTTGCCTCAGCTGGTCTTGAACTCCCAGCTTCAGGTGATCTGCTCACAGCCTCCCAAAGTGCTGGGATTACAGGCGTGAACCACCACACCCAGCCTTCTATAAATATTCCACTCTGGCAAAATTCCTAGTCCTGTGTGAGCTGTGGGATTGTTTGCTGAAATCATTTTGTATGGTTCTGTATTTGACCTCAAGTCATTTCCTGACACCCATATATACTTATGCTACATATTCAGTTGGTTGCTCAAGGGAGACTTTCTGTAGGTCTCTGGTATCATTTCCTCCGAAGCAGTCTTATCTCTGGTACTCTGCCTGGCAAATTCTAGCCACTTTGGCATTCTTGGATGCCTAGTTCATCTTCTTATCTCTGGCAGACTGATGGGGTCCCCCTCCTTGCCTGTCCTCTTCCTTGCATGCAATCTGAAAACATTCTCCAGGAAGTATGCTAGGGCAATTCATACGGCTTAGCTTATTTATTTCCTGTCTCCAGGATCATTGTCTTTTGCTGTCTGATGTTCAATGCCTTGAGAACTGGTGTTTGATTTGTTTTCTCTAGTCTCTTAACTTTTTTCAGAAAAGATGATAAATCTGTCCTGTTATACCATCTTGATCATAATCAGAAGTCTCCAAAAGTCTAAAAGATTTATCATTGAGACTGTTTTTTTAAATTTTATTTTTTTTTTTAGTTTTTTTAGATACAGTTCCTTACTTTCACCCAGGCTAGAGGACAATAGCACAATAATAGCTTACTGCAGCCCCCAATTCCTTGGCTCAAGGAATCCTCCCATCTCAGCCTTCTGAGTAGCTGGGACTACAGGTGTATACCACCACATACAGCTAATTTTTGCATTATTTTTGTAAAGATAGGGCCTTGCCATGTTGTCCAGGCTGGTCTTGAACTCCTGGCCTCAAGTGATCCTCTGCCTCAGCTTTCCTAAGTGCCGGGATTACAGGCATGAGCAACTGCACCTGGCTCTTTGAGACTATTTTACAAATCTATCTCTCATTAACAAATCTTCATTTTTTGGGTAATTCTTGTAGTCAGTTATATTATTAATTAATTAATTAATTCAATATTTATATATTCCTACCATGTTCCAGACATGGAGCCATGAACTGGAAATTCAAGCATGATCCCTGATCTTGAGGTACTCACATATTATAAGAAGATATAGACACATTAATAACTAATCACAATGCAGTATGTTTAGTAGCAGAACAGATAAATGTGCAAAGTAAAATAACAGATCACAATGTGGGGAGGTAATCAGTTTTACTTGATGAGAGGAGAAAGGAGGAGATGACACATGTTGGGTTTTAAACAATTTTTATTTGGGACCATAGAAATGGAAGTTGGCCAGACAGACTGGCATGTATATGAAAGAGATATGAAACAACATGGTTTAAGACCTGCATATGTTTAGAATGGTTAAAATATAAGCTTTGAGGCAGAGATCTTAGAAGTTAAGGGCAAATGTATTTACAGATAGATACTGAAGGTCTCTTTTTGCCATGCAACACATTTAAGTTTGACCACTTGGCAACAGAGAGACAAAGATCACTTAAATCAGGGAAAGTAATGTGATCTGATTTGCATTTCAGAAAAACCACCCTGGAGGAAATATGTAGGATGAATGGAGAGAGAGAGAGAGAGAGAGAGAGAGAGTGAGAGAGAGGTGTGTGTGTGTGTGTGTGTGTGTGTGTGTGTGTGTGTATACTGGGGATGCAAAATGCAGATGGCTTTTTAACATAAAGGGTGTCATATATAGTGCTAGTCTGAACTAAACCAATCACAGTTGGTTTGAAGGAAAAGAATGAAATATAGTATGAAAAGGAGTTGGTAGAGATTAGAGGTAGAAGTTGAGGAAATGGAAGGATTCAAGTATAATTCCTGGGGTTTGACCTGATTGACTAGACAGATTAAGCAGAAAGAAGAGCAGATGAGAACTGCTATAAATTGGAGGTGGGAGAATCTAGATGAAGATCCCCATGAAGCAATTGTCCATATAGGTCTGTAATGTGTGATACATGGCTAAGATAGTGAAAAAATTTGAAGTGTGTAAATATCTGATGTGTACATTAGATATATATTTATTTTTTGGAGAGACAGTCTCTATGTTGCCCAGGCTGTTCTCAAACTCCTGGCCTCAAGCTAGCCTCCCGGCCTCAGTCTCCCAAAGCACTAGGATTATAGGTCCCCATACCCAGCTAAATTTGAGACTATGAGAGTTTAGTTAAAGCTGTGGGAAATACAAAAATGAGATAACCCCAAGGAAATAAATTGAGTGAGAAGAGGGTAGAAGAGAGAATGCTATAAACTTCATTGATATTTAAAGTCTTGGATGAGGAAATGGGGACAAATAAAGGGGGAGTAGAGTAAATGTGAGAAAAAGTATCTTGGAGGAAAACATGTCTTAGCAAGGAAGAAGAAGGCTTTAGAGGGAAAGAGTGATCAATAGAAAGTTTAAGTATGGTTAGGAATAAAAATCATTTATTGGATTTTGTGAGTTGAAGGTAACGCCACCATGGTAAAAGTTTGAGTGGCGTTATAGAGGTAGAGATTAGATTATAGTGAGTTTAAATAAAGTGGAATGTAAGGAAGTAAAGATGGTAAATGCAGATTATTCCTCGAATTCTAAAATAAGAGACATAAACTATTAATGAATAGAAAACTGAAATTGGCAAGGAAGGAGCATGTTCAGGTAAGAAATTCCTAAAGAGGTAGAGTAATTTAATGGGTAAATTATCACTGTCTGGACTGTAGAGTCAGAAACAACAATGCTGCATTATTGCTATGCTTCTTACTGATAATATAATATAACATTAGGCAAGTTATAAAACTTCACCACAGCTCAATTTTCTAATTGGTAATATGGAGATAATAATATGTATTGTACAGTCAGATGGATTCTGGTTAGTGGAGCCGTGAAGCTCATACAATTTTGGGGGCCTTTTAAAGAAAAGGAATACAAAAGTAGAAATATAAAATTAGATACAGTGAACTGGAAATGGCTTGTACAATTGAATGCCCTGGAGTTTAAATTCATTAGCCTCAGAGTAAATCTGTTACTTCTCATAAAATTTTATTTCAGAGAATTAAATCCTATAATGAAGCAGAACATATCCTAATGGCTTGGCATATAGAAAAGATGCAGTAAATGTTGTTGTAATTATTATTTGAACCTGTTTCTAGATAGTTGTGTAGAATCTGTTGAGAGAAAAGAATAAAGAAACAGGAGAGAAGAATCATTGATGGGGAAAGAGCCATGTGCAAATGGGTGATGGGACAAGGAGACAGGGTAAGAGCATATGTCTTCAGAGAGTAGAAAGTCTCACATTAGTTTGAAGAAAAGGAGGTTATGGGTATGTGCAAATAAAGTTTTTAGGTGTATGGGAGCCCTGAGTTCAAGAAATTCATGATTAATTGCTCTGGTTTAATCTGTAGGTTACAGCAGGGGTCCCCAACCCCCAGGCCACAACCGGTACTTTACAGACCTGTACTCCTTTACTTGTCCCCATTTCCTCATCCCACACTTTAAATATCAATGACGTTTATAGCATTCTTTCTTCTACCGTTTTCTCATTCAGTTTATTTCCTTGGGGTTATCTCATTTTTTTGTATTTCTCACAGCTTTAACTAAACCCTCATAGTCTCAAATTTAGCTGGGTATGGGGGCCTACAATCCTAGCGCTTTGAGAGACAGTTTGGGAGGCTAGCTAGTCTCAGGCTGGTCTGTGGCCTGTCAGGAACTGGGCTGTTCAGTAGGAGGTGAGTGGTGGGTGAGTGAAGCTTCATCTGTATTTACAGCTGCGTCGCTTGCATTGCCTACTGCCTGAGTTCTGCCTCCTGTCAGATCAGTGGTAGCATTAGATTTTCACAGAAGCGTGAACCCTACTGTGAACTGTGCATGTGAGGGATCTAGGTTTCCTGATCGTTATGAGAATCTAATGCCTGATGATCTGTCATTGTCTCTCATTACCCCCAGAAGGTACTGGCTAGTTGCAGGAAAACAAGTTCAGGGTTCCCACTGATTCTACATAACGGCGAGTTGTGTAACTATTTCATTTTATATTACAATGTAATAATAGAAGTAAAGTACACAATAAACATAATGTGCTTGAATCATCCCAAAACTCCACCCGACCCTGGGTCCATGGAGAAATTGTCTTCCATGAAACCGGTGCCTGGTGCCAAAAAGGTTGGTGACTGCTGGGTCAGAGGCAAAATAATCTGTTCAGTGTAGTGAAACCTGGGTTGACACATGGTTTTAAAGAGCAACCTGCATTAGTTTCTTATTGCTGCTATAACAAATCACTACAAATTTAGTGGCATAAAAACAACAGAAATTTACTGTCTTATCGTTCAGGAGGCTGGAAGTTTGAAACGGCTGTGCAGGGCTGCTTGTCTTCTGGAAGCTCTAGACTCTGTCCCTGCCCATTTCCAGCTGCCAGAGGCTGCCTGCCTTCATGGCCACATCACTCTGACATCTCTTTCCATGATCACATTGCCTTCTCTAACTCTGACCCTCCAGCTTCTCTCTTACAAGACCCGTGTGATTATACTGGGCCCACTTGGATAATTCAGGATAATCTCCCCTCTCACAGTACATAGACAATAACGAAGTCCTACACAAGGCTAATCAAAGAAGGAAATCATTCCAGATAGCTCTAGAAAATAGTTAAATTTAAAATGATTAACAGAGAGAATCACCTCTATGATTTAAATAATATGTAGGAAGGTGGGTACAGAAACTGGTGGGTGCATAGAAGGTTGGAATTTATTCTTTTTTTTTTTTTTTTTGGGACGGAGTTTTGCTCTTGTTACCCAGGCTGGAGTGCAATGGCGCGATCTCGGCTCACCGCAACCTCCGCCTCCTGGGTTCAGGCAATTCTCCTGCCTCAGCCTCCCGAGTAGCTGGGATTACAGGCACGCGTCACCATGCCCAGCTAATTTTTTGTATTTTTAGTAGAGACGGGGTTTCACCGTGTTGACCAGGATGGTCTCGATCTCTTGACCTCGTGATCCACCCGCCTCGGCCTCCCAAAGTGCTGGGATTACAGGCTTGAGCCACCGCGCCCTGCCTTGGAATTTATTCTTGATTCTTTCCTCTCCCTCTCATTACACATTCACCTAGTCACCAAATCCCACTGAATTCCACCTGCTAAATATCTTTCAAGTCTTTCCCTTCTTTTTGTCCCTATTGCCTGCATTACTGGAATTGCATTCTGATAGATTTTTCTGCCTCCATTTTTGTACCATTGGAGTTCTTTCTCTGTAGTCATCCAACATAATCTTTCAAAAATCTGACCTAAATCTGAGTCTGTTACTGTTAATGATTGCCCTTGACCCTAGGATAAGTCCTTCCTTTCTTACCAGGACCCTTCCCAAAGAAGGCCCAAGCTCCCTCTCCAAACTATTCTGTTGACATGCAGCCCCTCATACATCATACTCCAACCATACTGCTTCTGAATATGATATTCCTTCTGCCTGGGATATTCTCTTTTTGGTCCTTTTCCTTTCCTTCCCCAACACCTGCTGCTCAGTTTCCTTAGTGGTGAACTCTAAGGCAACATTTTGGTTGTAACCTAACCATCTTTTCTGGGAGGCCAAATCTCTTTTCTTAGATTAGATTTTCTTGTTATTTGACTAGACTTTAGATTAGATTGCATTAGATTTTCTTCCTATTTCCTCTTTCTTGCACCCCATCTTTTCTGAGTTTTAATATTCATCATATTTTATTTAATCACTTAATTTTCTTTATTTCCAAATAGACTATAAATTCAAAGAGGGTAGT
Organism: Cebus imitator; assembly: GCF_001604975.1. Taxonomy (NCBI): domain Eukaryota; kingdom Metazoa; phylum Chordata; class Mammalia; order Primates; family Cebidae; genus Cebus; species Cebus imitator. Next base: position 4,431,602 of record NW_016107407.1, on the reverse strand, counting down.
TGGCTAAGTTTTCTCTGACCACTATGTCTAAGTGTCTAATAAAATGCCTATTGCTTAGTGCCCCTAAATCAATATTTGTTGGATAAACTGTAAAAATGGACATTTTGTAAAATTATAAGAAAGGTTGGCAAGATTATCTACTGTTTAATGATTCATAGGGTCATGTATTTTTGTAAATTTTATTTAGTATATGTAATGGTATTTTTAAGAACTTTTTCTCTGTATTTTTGTTATACAGGTAATATAGAAATGAATTATTTTATAATATATTCAAATATATGGAAATACATAGGGTAATACTCAAAGTTTATTTTTACCTTCCACATTATAAATACACACATATATTAATGTGTATAATTTGAGTCCTTTCTATCTGCATTAATATATATGAAATGGAGATTTTAAAAACAAGTAAAATAATACTTTATGCATAAGTATGAAACTTACAATGAGTACGTCTTAGTGATTTTCGCATAGTGATACACAAAGTTCTTATTCTTTTTTTTTCTTTTTTCTTCCCCATTTATTTATTTTATTGCATTTTAGGTTTTGGGGTACATGTGAA
>NW_016107407.1:4343816-4428642 GCF_001604975.1 Cebus imitator | reverse complement strand
ATGATGTTGGTGTCATAAAATGATTTGGGAAGAATTCCCTCTTTTTGTATTGTTTGGAATAGTTTCAGAAGGAATGGTACCAGCTCCTCTTTGTATGTCTGGTAGAATTCAGCTGTGAACCTATCTGGACCTGGGCTTTTTTTGGATCTTATTCTTAATAGTTGCATATCATTACCTAATACTTTTGATATGACAGAATTTATTAAACTAGTCTCTGTATTTACAAACATTTGGATTATTAAAAAATTTTCATTATTACAAACAATGTTATAATGAACATCTTTCTTCAAGTATCTTTGTGCCCATATTTTGAAATTTCTATAGGTTAGATTGATACAAAATTATCACATAAAAGAATATGTAAAATTTTAACTTTAAAAGATGCTGTTGGCTGGGCCCTGTGGCTCACACCTGTAACTCCAGCACTTTGGGAGGCTGAGGTGGGCAGATAATTCGAGGTCAGGAGTTTGACCCCAGTGTGGCCAACATGGCGAAAGGCAAAATTCCGTCTCTGCTAAAAGCACAAAAATTAGTTGGGTGGGGTGACATGCGACTGTAATTCCATCTACTAAGGAGGCTGAGGCATGAGAATTGCTTGAACTCAGATGGCATAGGTTGTAGTGAGTCGAGATCGAGCCACTGCACTCCAGCCTGGTCTACAGAGTGAGATTCTGTCTCAAAAAAAAAAAAAAAAAAAAAAAGATACTCTTAAATTGCTTTCCAAAAGGGCTTTGCTAATTGATTCTCTCATGAAGTATGCATAAGTCTTCCTTTCCCCAAATCCTTGCTAATACTGGATATTATCAATACTTTAAATTTTTGCTAGTGGTTCCTTAAGGGGTTGTTGCAAAATAAATAAAATAAAAATTTGTCAGTTTGTTAGGTATAAAGTGATATATCACTCTTATTTTAGTTTGCATTTTTACAATTTTTAGAGAACTTGAACATCTTATGTTTATTCCCTATTTGAATTTCTTCTGTGAATTGTTGATTGCTCATTTTTTTTACTGAGTTGTCTTTTTAGAAGCTCTTTATATATTCTTTGCCAGTTACATATGTTGCAAATATGTCTTCTACTTGTCTTTTAATGTTTTAAAGGATACCATGCAACAAATGGGATTTTTAAAATGTCATGTAATTGGATCTTTTCACCTTTTTCTTGATGGCTTTTGAGCTCATAATATTTTTTAGAAGGCATCTTTCTCCCAAGTAATGTTATACAAATATTACATTAATTTTTCTTCTAATACTTTATAGTTAATTAGCATTTTATGTTTTAAATCATTTAGAACTTTTTATGTGCTATGTGGTAGAAATACAACTTAATTTATTCCCCAAATGATAGTTGCACATTCCCTAGCCATTTATTGTACGTCCTTTCATCAGTGATTCCAAATGCTATATTTTAATAACTAAAAAGTCTTATATATACATGGGTCTGTTTTGGGCTTTGTATTCCATTTTCTGATATATTTGTTAATGCCTTTTCCAGATTTCATGCTTTTTAAGAACAGTTTTTAGTTTTCATTGACAAAAATAAAAATTATATATACTTATGAGCTGCAATGTGATGTTTTGATACTATATACACTGTGGAATAATCAAATAAGGCTAATTAACATATCCATCACCTCAAATATTTATCATTTCTTTGTGGTGAAAATATTTAAAATCCTCTCTATTATCTACCTTGAAGCATACACAAATTATTGTCTTTAACCACTATACTGTACAATGGAACCCCAGAGCTAATTTCTCCTCTCTAATTGAGGCTTAATACCCATTGCCTAACATCTTCCCTTTTCCCATTCACCTCCATCCCCAGCCTCTGGTAATCACCATTCTACCATCTATTTCTATGAGTTTGATTTATTTAGAGTCCACATAGAGATGAGATCATACAGTATTTCTTTCTCTGTGCCTCACTTACTTCATTTAACATATGTTCTCAGGTTTATCTACCTTTTTAAAAATGACAGAATTTCCTGTTTTTTTTTTAAAGCTGAATAGCATCCCGCTGTATATAGGTTTTATATAATTACATTAAAAATCCATGTATTTGTTGATGGTCACTTAAGTTGTTTCCATGTCTTGGCTATTGTGAATAATGCTGCAATGAACATGGAAGTGTAGATATCTCTTTGACATGCAAATTTCAATTCCTTTGGGTAAATATCCAGAAGTGAGACTGATGGATATATGGTAATTATATTTTTAGCTTTTTGAAGAACCTCCTTACTGTTTTAGAAAATGGCTATACAAATTTAAAGTTGTTAATTTATCAAGAGAATATCACCATCTTAAAAAATATATGTTCTCACCAATAGTGTACAAAAATTCCCCTTTCTCTACATCATTGTCAATACTTGTTATGTTTTAACATTTGATAACAGCTAATCTAGCAGGTGTGAGGTGATATCTCATTTGATTTCAGTTTGTATTTTTCTGATTATTAGAGATGTTGAACATTTTTCATATATCTGTTTGCCATTTGTATGTCCTCTTTTGAGAAATGTCTATTTAAGTCATTTGCCCATTTTTAATTAGGATTTTTTTTGTTTGTTTATTGAGTAGTTTGAGTCCCTTATATATTTTGGGTATTAGCCCCTTAACAATGTGCAATTTTCAAATGTTCTCTCCTGATCTGTGGGTTGTTTCTTCACTCTATCGTTTCCTTTGCTGTGCAGAAGTTTTCATTTCGATGCAATCCCATTTGTTTATTTTTGCTTGTGTTGCTTGTACTTTTGGGGTCATACTCAAGAAATCACTGCATAGACCAATGTCATAAAGCTTTCTCCCTAGGTTTTCTTCTAGCAGTTTTATAGTTTCAGGTCTCACATTTAGGTCTTTTATCTATTTTGAGTTGATTACTGTGTAAGGGTAAGATAAGCGTCCATCTTTATTCTTCTGTGTGTGCCAATTTAGGTTTCCCAACACCATTTATTAAAGAAACTGTCCTCTCACCAGTGTGTGTACTTGGTATCTTTGTCAAAAATAGATTGATCATAGATGTGTGTGTTTATTTCTGGGCTCAATCCTACACCATTGATCGATGTTTCTGTTTTTATCCCAGTATCCTACTGTTTTGTTACTAGAACTTTGTAATATATTTTGAAAATTGGTAGTGTGATGCCTTCATCTTTGATCTTTTTGATCTAGATTGTTTTGGCCATTTAGGATCTTTTGTGTTTACAAATGTTAGGATTAACTTTTTCATTTCTGTGAAGAGTGATGTTAGAATTTTGATAGGAGTTACATTGACTCTGTAGATTGGTTTGGGTATTATGACTTTTATCAATGGTAATTTTTCCAATCCATGAACACAGGATATATTTCCATTTATTTGTGTCATCTTCAGTTTTATTCATCAACGTTTTATAATTTTCAGTATACATATCATTCACTTCCCTGTTTCAATTTACTCCTGTTATCTTATTTTTTAATGCTATTGTAAAATGAGATTGTTTTCTTAATTTCTTTTTTAGATAGCCCATTGTTAATGTATAGAAGCACTACTAATTTTTGTAAGTTGATTTTGTATTCTGCAGCTTTACTGAATTTGTTTATGCTAACAGCTTTTTGGTGGAATGTTTAAAATTTTTTGCGTATAAGATCAAATCATCGGCAAACAGATAATTTTACTTTTTCTTTTCCTATTTGGATATCTTTTCTTTCTTTCTCTTGCCTAACTTCTCTGGCTAGGACTTTCAGTACTATGCTGAATGGAAGGGATGAGAGCAGGCATCCTTATTTTGTTCCTGCTCTTAGAGAAAAAGCTTTCAATTTTTCACTGTTGAGTGTGTTAGCTATGGAATTGTCATATATGGACTTTATTGTATTCAGAAACATTCTTTCTATATGAAATTGATTAAGAGTTTTATTATGAAAAGATGTTGAATTTTTTCAAGTATTTTTTTTTTTTTGAGACAGGGTCTCACTCTGTTGCCCAGGTTGAAGTGCAATGGCACAATCTCTGCTCACTGCAGCCTCCACCTCCAGGGCTCAATTGATCCTCTTGTCTCAGCCTCCTGAGTAGCTGGTACTACCGGCATGTGCTAATTTTTATATTTTTTTTGTAGAGATGGAGTTTCACCGTGTTGCCCAGGCTGGTCTTGAAGTCTTGAGTTCAAGCAGTCCTCCTGCCTCGGCCTCCCAAAGTGCTGCAATTACAGGTGTGAGCCACTGTCCCTGGCCTGATCACGTAGTTTTTGCCCTTTATTCTGCTAATATAGTGAATCACATTGATTGATTTGTGTTTGTTGAACCAATCTTAAATCCCAGGGATCAATCACACTGAGTTATTATGAATGATACTGTTAATGTTCTGATGAATATGGTTTGCTAGTATTTTGTTGAGGGTTTTTGTATCTATGTTCATCAGTGATATTGGCCTGTAGTTTTCTTTTCTTGTATACATCCGTGTAACTAACTACCATTCCTACTAAGATACTATCTCAGAGATATCATAGGTTTAGTTCCAGACCACTGCAATGAAGTGAATATTACAATAATTTTTTTGGTTTCCCATTGCATATAAAAGTTATGTTTGAACTATATTTTAGTCTATTAAATGTGCAATCACATTATGTCTAAAAAACCATCGTACATATCTTAACAGAAAATACTTTGGCCAGGTGCAGTGGCTCACGCCTATAATCCCAGAACTTTGGGAGGCTGAGGTGGGGAGATTGCTTGAGGTCAGGAGTTCAAGACCAGCCTGGCTAACATGGTGAAACCCCGTCTCTACTAAAAATACAAAAATTAGCTGGGCATGGTGGTGCACACGTGTAATCCCAGCTACTTAGGAGGCTGAGACAGGAGAATCGCTTGAACCCGGGAGGCAGAGGTTGCAGTAAGCAGAGATTGCCCCACACGGCACTTCAGCCTGGGTGACAGAGCAAGACACCATCTCAAAAAAAAAAAAAAAAAAAAAAAAAAAAAAAAAAAAAAAAAAAAAAAAAAAAGAAAGAAAGAAAGAAAGAAAATACTTTATTGCTACAAATGCAAATGATCATTTGGGCCTTTAGTGAGTTACAATCTTTTTGCTCATAGAGAGTCTTTTCTCAATATTAATGGCAACTGACTGATCAGGGTGGTGGTTGCTGAAGGTCATGGTGGCTGTGGAAATGTCTTACCATAAGACCATAACAATGCAGTTTGCCATATCAATTGACTCTTCCTTTTATGAAAGATTTTTCTGCAGCACATGATGCTGTTTGATAGCGTTTTACTCCCTATAACTTCTTTTGAATTTGGAGTCAATCCTCTCAAACTCTACTGCTTGCTGTTTTATCAGCTAAATTTGTGTGATATTCTAAATCCTTGGTTTTGATTTTAACAGTTAAAATCAAAGTTACAGGATCTTCACCAGGAGTAGATTTCATCTTAAGAAACCACTTTCTTTGCTTATCCAGAAGAAGTAACTCCTCATTTGTTCAAATTTGATCATTGCAGCAATTCATTTTCATCTACAAGCTCTGTTTCTAATTCTGGTTCTTTTGCTATTTCTACCACATCTACAATTACTCCTCCACTGAAGTTTTGAACCCCTGCAAGTCATCTATGAGGGTTGGAATCAACATATTCCAAACACCTGTTAATGTTGGTATTTTGGCTTCTCCTATGAATCACAAATATTCTTAGTGGCATCTAGGATGATGAATCCTTTCCAGAAAGTTTTCAAGATGGTTCTCCCTGATCCATGAGAAGAATCACCATCTATGGCAGCAATAGTCGTACAAAATGTGTTTCTTAAATAATAGGACTTGAAAGTCAAAATTACCCTTTGATCCATGGGCTGCAGAATAAATGTTGTGTTAGTGGGCATAAAAGTATTATTCTCCTTGTATATCTCACTAGAGCTCTTGGATGACCAGATACATTGTCAATAGCAGTAATATTTTGAAAGAAATATTTTTTTCTGAGCAGTAGTTCTCAACAGTAGGCTTAAAGTATTCAATAAAGAATATTATAAACAGATATGCTGTCATCTAGGCTTTGTTGATCTATTTAGGCAGAATACATTTAGAATAATTATCTTTTTTTTTTTTTTCTGAGACAGAGTTTTATTCTTATTGCCCAGGTTAGAGTGCAATGACATGATCTTGGCTCACTGCAACTTCTGCCTCCTGGGTTCAAGCGATTTTCCTGCCTCACCCTCCTGAGTAGCTAGGATTACAGGCATGTGCCACCATACCCGGCTAATTTTTTATATTTTTAGTAGAGATGGGGTTTCTCCATGTTAGTCAGGCTGGTCTTAAACTCCCAACCTCAGGTAATCCACCTGCCTTGGCCTCTCTCAAAGTGCTGGGATTACAGATGTGAGCCACCACACCCAGCAGAATAATTCTTAAGTGTTCTAAAATTTTCAGAATGGTAGATGAGCATTGGCTTCAATTTAAAGTACCAGCTGCATGAGCCCCTAACAGAAGAGTCAGTTTGTGCTTTGAGTCTTTGAAGCCAGGCACTGACTTCTACTCTGTAGCTATGAAAGTCCCAGATGGCATTTTCTTTCAATAGGAAACTGTTTAGTTTATATTGGAAAGCTATTGTTGGCTGGGCATGGTGGCTCACATCTGCATTCGTCGACACTTTGGGAGGCTAAGGCTGGAGGATTGCTTGAGCCCAGGAGTTTGAGATCAGCTTGGGTAACACAGTGAGACACTGTCCCTATTAAAAATTAAAAAAATATTAGCCAGTCATGGTGGCATGTACTTGTAGTCCTAACTACTCATGAGGGTGAGGCAGTGGGGTCACTTGAGTCTGGGAGTTCAAGGCTGCATTGTACTATGATCATGCCACTGTACTCCAACCTGAGTGATAGTGCAAGACCCTGTCTCAAAAAAAAAAAAAAAAAGCACAAAGAAAAGAAAAGCCACTGTTTAATGTGTTTAATGTAATTGCCTTCATCAGTTTTTACCTAGATCTTACCTGGATCTGTCAGATAATTTGCTGTAGCTTCTATATCAATACTTCCTTCACCTTGAACTTTTATGTTATAGTGATGGCTTCTTTCCTTAAACCTCATGAACGAACCTCTGCTATCTTCCAACTTTTCTTCTGCAGCTTCCTCACCTCTCTCAATCTTCATAGAATTGAAGAGAGTTAGGGCCCTCTAGATTAGGCTTTTGCTTAAGGGAATGTTATGGCTGGTTTGATCTTCCGCCCAGACTTTCTCCATACCGGCAACAAGGCTGTTCTGCTTTCTTATTGATTACATGTTCAATAGAGTAGCACTTAATTTCCTTCAATAATTTTTCATTTGCTTTAACAACTTGGCCACTTGGTTCAAGAGGCATTGCTTTCAGCCTATCTCAGCTTTAAACGTGCCTTCCTCTCTCAGCTTTTCTAGCTTTTGATTTAACGTTGAGTGGCACATGACTTTTTCTTCCATTTGCTCAATTACGGACCATTGTGGAGTTATTTATTGGCCTAATTTCAATATTGTTTTGTCTTAGGGAATAGGAAGACCTGAGAGAAAGGAGAGAAATGGAGTAATGACCAGTTGGTGAAGCAGTCAGAACACAGAACATTGATCAATTAACTTCAACTGTCTTACATGGGTGTGGTTTGCAGTGCCCCAAAACAATTACCATAGTAACGGCAAAGATCAATGATCACAGGTCACCATAACAGATGTAATAACAATGAACAAGTCTGAAATATTGTAAAATATTGTAAAAGTTACTAAAATGTGACACTGAGACATGAAGCATGCATATTCTGTGGGAAAAATGGTGCTGATTAACTTGCTCAATGCAAGCTTGCCACAGACCCTCCATTTGTAAAAAAGTGCAGTATCTTTAAAGTGCAATAAAGCAAAGTGCAATAAATGAGCTATGCCTGTGTAGAACAAACACCCTAGAAAACGGCCTGGCAGCTTTTTACAAAAAGTCAAATATACACCTACCATATGCCTCAGCAAATGAGTCCAAAGCATTCACCCACTGAATAACTTTAAGCAGAGTATGAATATGTGGAGATTTTTTGTATTTTTGAATAAAAAATTCACATGCAGTAAAATTGACTTTTTGCTGTACAGTTATATGAATTTTAACACATGCATGAAATATAGCCAATGTAAATCTGGATACAGAACAGTTCCATAATCCCCCAAACTTCCTCATTCTATCTTTTTGTAGTCACACCCTCCCCTACCTCTAATCCCCGGAAAATACTGATTAGTTCTTCATTACCACAGTTTTGTCTTTTTGAGAATGTCATGTCAATGGAATCATACAGTATGTAACCTTTTGAGACTGGGTCCTTTCACTCAGTATAATGTCTTTGAGTTTCATCCAAATTGTTCTGTGTATCAAAAGTTCATTCCTTTTTATTTTTGGACAGTATTCCATTGTAACAATATGCCACAGTTTACTTATTCATCTGTTGATGCACATTTTAAAAAATTTGAAAGCAATCCAGTTTATCAATATTTGAATGGTTAGTAATTTGTGTCTTGTCAAAAAAAATTGTCTATGTTGAGGTCATTAATATATTCACCTATGTTTTCTTTATGTTTTTTGCTTTGATAGCCTTATGAGTTTTGTTTTTAAGGCTAGGTCTGTGTTGATTTGGGTCCTCCAGGATGCATATGCCAGATGGAGTTATAAGTGAAGGAGATTTGTATTGTGAAAGTTAAAGGAAAGAGCAGGAGTGGCAAAGAAAACTTTCAGACAGTGATGCTGGTCTGATACCTGTGAAAAGAGTGGGGAAAAGAAAGAGATTATATAGAAAGAGCATCAGACTGTGGAGTGGCTCTGGGAATGTATTAGAAAGCCCAATGATCTCAAGAACAAATATTGTCCACAGAGGAGTCTCACACTAGCCGGAAAAAGCAAATCTTTGCATCATTGCATGCTCAGACATCATCTGGAGGATGCCTGGGGGGCAAGTGGTCTCAGCTCCAAAGCATTAAAAAGAGAAATGACATCCATAGCTGGTAGCTTTCAATGGTCTATATTCTTTGCTGCAATTCCTTCTTGAAGGGAGTTTTGTTTGTTTGTTTTTTTGAGACAGATTCTCGCTCTGTCACCCAGGCTGGAATGCAGTGGCGTGATATTGGCTCACTGTAACCTCTGCCTCCAGGGTTCAAGTGACTCTCCTGCCTCAGCCTCCTGAGTAGCTGGGATTACAGGCATGCACCACCACACCCAGCTAATTTTTGTATTTTTAGTAGAGACGTTTATTTTTGCTGATAAAATAGACATTAAAGCAACAAAGATCAAAAGAAGCAAAGAAGGATATTACATAATAAAAGGATCAATGTAACAAGAAGAGCTAAAGATCCTAGATATATACACACCCAATACAGGAATACCCAGATATATAAGACTTATCAAGAGACTTGGACTCCCGGAACACAATAATAGTGGGAGACTTCAACATCAATATTAGATAAAGTTAACATCGATATCCAGGACTTGAACTGAAATCCGGAACAAGTAGACTTAATTAACATTTATAGAACTCTCCACTTTAAATACACAAAATATACACTCTTATCAGTACCATATCACGCCTATTTATAGGTTTAAATGAAATATTGGTTGGCTGCTTGTTAATTATTTTCTTCCCTCATTTTTTTTTTTTATGTCTCTATTATTAAACACAATTAAGGCATACCCATTTTTAGACTGCATTCTACCCCGGGCAATAAATCAACACCCCTGTTCTCTCTCCCTCTTCCTCTTCCTCTTTCTTCCTCTCCTTCATTCTTTTTTTTTCCTTTTTCTTTCTTTTTTTTTAATTCTTTCTCTTTCTTTCTTTCTCTCTTTCTTAAAAAAAAAAAAAAAAGAGAGAGACAGGGTTTCACCATATTGGTCAGGCTGGTCTGGACTCCTGACCTTGTGATACGCCCGCCTTGGCCTCCCAAAGTTCTAGGGATTACAGGTGTGAGCCACTGCGCCTGGCCTCTTGAAGGGAGTGGTAAGTGGCATCTTTTCATGTCTTCTACAGTCCTGTCTTTGCTCTACATGTATTTGTCCTTACACATTTGGGGTGCAGCTCCTCTATAGCTCTTGTTGCCTTCAGGCCAGTTTTGCTGTACTTGCTCATTTGTAGTCACTGGGCAAGGAAGTACCAAAAGGGACTCAAGTCGATCACTTGATTTTCACACATATTCCTCCCTACCACCATTGCCTAACATTACCTCTACTTCATCGTGCTCGTCACTATCTCCTAGACTACCAAGACTGTGACTCTTTTTTCAGTCTTGTGGTTCCTGGAAACAAGAAGTCCAGAGTATCCATGTGGCAGCTGTAGCTTGTAGTTCAGTAGGAAGCTTGTTATGCCTCTTTTGGGGACCAAAATGTCTAATGTCTAAGGTTTTGAAGTCCAGGATTGCAGGAAGAGATGTACAAAGCACCTTAGTGGTTACTGAAAGTGATGCTAGGTGGAATATTTCCTGCCTTCATCCTTTGTTTCCAGATCTGTGTATTTCATTGGCTGTTCAAGAATGGAAGGGACTCAACATAATCAACCTGCCATCAGGCAGCTAAGTGGTCTTTTGAAGGAATAGTGTCATACAAGAATACTAGTTTCTGCTACTGCCATGGTGGACACTGAGAGGCAACAGTAGCTAGACTGGCCTTGGTACGAGGGAGTCTATTCTTTTGGTCTCATGTGTAGCATCTATCTCTGCTACTATGACCACTTCTTTCACATGGCTATGTGGTCTAGGATGGCTGAACACAAAGACTGGCTAACATTAGCTGACTGAATTATTTTGTCCATCAAGTTGTTCTGTGCTTCCTCTGTGGTGGATGCCATCTGATGGGCATTACACATGATGTGAAAAATTTCATGTCTAGCTATAGGCGCCACATGCCTCTACCTAGGATCTCCTTGTCTCTGACCTTTCAGTCCATTTCCTTCCAAGCCCTTGATTAGCAGGACAAACCACTTGCCACCAACCAAGAGTCCATAGGTAGTCCACATATGAGTGTCACCTTGAGCTACTTCACACAAAGTGGGTGAGTGGAGACACTGCTCACAGCTTCTCAGGAAAAGTTTTCCTCAACACTTGTTCAAGATTGTCCCTCATTGTGGTTATAATGCAGCCACCATCTATTTTTGTCTTGTGCTGTTATACCTAGACAACCTATCTGGAAGCTAACCTCTTAATTTTCCCTTTCCTTCAACTGGTAGTACAGGACTCCCATAAAGTCACAGATGTGAGCTGAGGGGAGGGGCCCTGGTACAGCTGTAGTGAGTGACATGGAGGTACAGGCTACCTCCTCATGTGGGTTATGCCTACATTCTACTCCTGTTCAGGTTTAATCCCAGATATACTTTTTATATCTTATGATAAACTGATGCTTCGTTCACTCACCTTTATTACTTGATAGGTGTGATAGAACCCAGTTCATAATGGGCACTTTTTGACAAATACATTCTAGAGGGTGGAAAAAAACTCTTCCAAGATTCTGAGACTCACCACTGCAGTAAATACTTCAGAGAGCTGATGATCAAAGGCATGCAGAGACATCTTCCTTAAAACATGTCTTTTTTGGTTATTGTTGCATCTCCTCCTGCTACAGTGTTTCTCAACCTTTTTATTATTAATGCCCTGGCAAAAAAACTTTTTAGACATTTTACCCATAATTACCTCTTCATCATGGAATATTGATAGCACAGATGTACTGTATATTTGTTCAGGTAGTGTGGCCTTTGGAAGACTAGAAGACCACATAAACCATTATATACCAATTTTTGCCCCCTCGGGGGTGATATTACTCCTAATAAGAATCCATCTCCTGCTACAGAGAAGGAAGTGCAATGTCATGGGTCTCTTTGGGTTGTGGAAGCAATACATTCCATATCTCCAAATGCTAATCCAGCAGATAAAACGTGACATGGAATGCTGCCACGTTTGAATGGGGCTTAGGACAGAAAATGTAGCAGGTCCAGGTTGTGATATAAGTAAGCTGTACTGCTGCTTTGAGCAAAACAAGCTGCCATTCTCTATGATTTTATGTCAATGAAGGATACAGATGCAGTGTGGAGATTATGGCAAACCCAACTACGAAAATAAAGAATTTAAGGAGGTGCTCATGCTCAGGTTGTGCTAATGCAGGCTCAACACCTGACAGTGAGTGCTTAGACTTTTCACTGGAGATGCTTGCTTGCCTCACCAAAGTCCTGTCCCTGTCCCTGTGGGTCAAGCTTTCTGGACCACCCCTGACTTTGTTGGTTGTTAAGGTAACTCAAGTTACTACTATATTTTGTTCTAGAACCTTTGTAGATTTAGATTTTACATTTACGTTTATGTGTGAATATATTTATGGAGGTGATGGAAGATAATTCACCATAGAGCTTATGTTTTTGCATAACTTCTGAGCAATTGTATTTGTAACTTTTTTCTAAACTATCTTTTCAAGAATGCCCGTATAGCAAACAACTCTGGAAAATACAGTCTTTCCCTCTGGGGAAGAAGGCAGGTTTGTTGGCTATTCATGATAATAAAGACAATGTTTTCCACTGGAAAAAGGTTGAAAAGGTTTTCTAGCAATGGCTTTTAGAAAATACTGGGGTTTCCTAAATAGGGTTCCCCTTGGGTAATGCAACTGACTGAGTGTGCTCTGAGGCAATCAGGGCTTAAAGAACCAGCACAAATGTTACTCTGACTCCTGCTATTGCTCTGATTAATAAATTGTTCTTTATCTCTGGCCCAGGAATCTCATATCTCCTGTCAGTGTCTATGAATTTGTGGCATGCTAACTTGTTTTCCAGCAAGGTAAAATTACAGACTCTTAATGATTCTTACCAGTTTTGGTAACAAACATGGAATCTTGCCAAGACGTGGCTTTCTGGAATAAGAAAGACAAGAGCCTTCCCACAGTTATGAGGGAAGTCTGTAGAATTTAGTAGCAGCCATATTATTCAAACTGTCTAGTCAATCAAGCAATAAGTGATCCTCCCCGTTTTCATTCTGTTACCAAGGAGGAACTAGGGAGATGGCTGCTGGCTGAGTACTGGAAAGTAGGTTCATAGAGGTGGGGGCAGAAGGGTGAATCCAATGGTCAGTGTCATTCCCATTCCATTGTAATAAGAAGCACTAAGATCCATCCTGGGTTAGAGGAAGGCTCTGATCCTTTTCAGATAATAGTTACAGAGATATGCATCTATGCTAAATGCAAAAAGGAGAGAATTTGAGACTGCTACGGAGAGGAATTATATGTAGATCTTAAGAACTTTGGCTTGTTAGTTTGGGAGATGAAAGAGAGACACACACAATGTTTGTTAAAGAGGAACGGCAACAGCAATGGCGACCTCTTAAAGCTCAACTCCTCCTGAATTCTGTCAGGCCAATATTAAATCTTTTTGAAGGTGACAGTATGAATTTTCTTGAAGTAGGCTCTGGTTGCTGCAAGGGTATCTGGCCTCTCAGTAAGAGATTCCTGAGACAGAGAACCTGCCATGGGAAACCAGAGATGAAGCAATATCTAGTATTCAGGCTTTTACTATCCTGCTTTGGGTTGATACTCTCCACCTAGTCCCCTGACACTGACCCATAAAAGCCAGAAGTGAGGGACATAATGAGCCTTTATACATTTTATAAAAATTCCCTTGTCACTCTTGCTCTTGACTGACTCTTCCAGGTGAAAATTTAGGTAAGATTAGAAGCATGATTGGAAAGAGGTTATCGTTACTAGAATGGAACACATTAATTTTGTGGCAGTGTTACAGACAGAGAGACACCAAGACCTAAGAACTTGGAAAGGCACTGGGGATAAAGGCACATCAGTATTAATATTCTTTTGTCCTTTAGAACTGATCCTGGAGCTTTCCCTCACAAAGGAAAATGGCCTGGTGCAGCTTTTGCAAACTATTTCAAGTCCTTGAATTTTAACAGATTCCTGGGTCTGTTATCCTCTGCCTGATGACTTTGACCACAATTTGATTACTATTATCTTATTCTTTCTGAGAAGTCTATCAGAAACAGCAGTGAATGGCCTCAGCTTCTTCACTTCCCATGCAAAAACTTGGAATGTATTGCCTGTAGACAGTCCCATAGCTGTCACTTAGGTATTTTGTGGCAGTAGATAAATGCCACCCAGCTGTTGTTATACTCAAACAGGACAGATTGGACTGACTTCCATCATGTGATACCTCCAAAAACAAGGACTCTCAATTATTCAAACTGCACTAGGAATCCTAAGGTATACCAGTGATTGGGGGGCCATGTGGAGGCATGGTCAACCTGTGTCTCATGAGTAATATGAGTGCCATTTTGGTGGAGGCAGGGGGACAGGCGGTGCCCAGCAACTGCAAACAAGACTTTATTTCCAGGGCACTCAACACTCCCTATCTTCCTGCAATGTATAACTCCAGTTTTGTTTTTCTTTTAAAAAGTCATTCTGGCTATTGCAGATCATTCCTATTTCCAAATGAATTTTAGCATCAGTTTGCAAATTTCTTCATAAAAGCCTGCTGGTATTTTCAATGGAATTGCATTGGATGTATAGGTAAATTTGGGGAGAACTGATATCCTAACATTATTAAATATTCTGATTAATGAACACAGTGTATCTCCATTTTTTAGGTCTTTTTATTTTTTCTCACCAATTTTTTGTAGTTATCAGTTTAGAGCTTTTGCACATTTTTTGGTCAGTATTATCAATAAGTATTTCATATCTTTGATGCCATTGTGATATTTACTTTCTCATTGCTTATTGATAGCAGGCAGAAACAGATCTGATTTTCATGTATCGATCTTGCAACCATGTTAAATTAAATTCACTAATTAGTTCATTTTCAAAAATTTCATCAGAGTGTTTACATAGACCATTTGCTTTTTAATAAAAAATCTTATGTTTCTTTCTTAATAAAAATCTTATGTTCCTTGCCTTTTTCCACTGGTTAGGACTTCCAGCGCAGTGTTGAAAAGATGTCATGAGGGCAGTCATCCTTGCCTTGTTCTTCATTGTAGAGGGAAAGCAGTTGATCTTTTACCCTTAAGTTTCACCATGATGTTAGCTATGGATTTTTCACTGATGTGCTTTAACAGGCTAAGGAAGTTTCCTTCTATTTTAAGTTTGCAGAGTTAAAAATCTGGAATGGATGTTGGAATTCATCACACACTATTGAGATGACTGTGAGAGTGTATTTCTGTGTGTGTGTGTGTGTGTGTGTGTGTGAGAGAGAGAGAGAGAGAGAGAGAGAGAGAGAGACAAAGTCTGTTAATATGATAAATTATTGCTTAATTTTCATATGTTAATGCAACTTTGCATTTCTGGGATAAATCTACTTGTTCCTGATGTATTATCCTTCTACATATTGTTTGGTTCAATTTGCTAAAATTTTAACAGTTATTGCATATCTGTTCATGGGGGGTATCGACTGATAGTTTTTTCTTATAATGTCTTTGATATTTGTACCAGAATAATGTTACCTCATATAATGAGTTAGGAAGTGTTCCTGGATCTTCTGTCAATTCCCTGGATGCAGTTGTATAAAATTTGAGTTTTTTCTTTAATGTTTTATATTATTCACTGATGATGCCATCTGGGCCTGGAGTTTTCTTGGGAAAATATTTTTATTTACAAACTTAATTTCTTTAATAGATATAGTACTATTCAGGAGATCAATTTTTTCTTGAAGGATCTTTGGTGGTTTATTTCTTTCAAGAGATTTATTCATTTTGTCCAATCTAATCTGATTATAATGTCTTGTTTCCTTCTTGTTCCTTGTGCTTGGGGTTTATTGAGCTTCTTGGCTCTGTGGATTGTACTTTCCATCAAATTTAAAAAAATATTGAAAGCTCCACATATATGTACAGTTGGCCCTCTGTATCCATGGGTTCCACATTCATGAATTCAACCAACTGTTGATCAAAAGCATTTGAAAGAAAATGGATGGCTGTGTCATTACTGAACCTGTACAGACTTTTTTTTCCTAGTCATTATTGTCTAAATACAGTACAACAACTATTTACATAGAAGTTATATTGTATTAGGCATTATAAGTAATCTAGAAATGATTTAGTCTGATTTAAAGATGATATGAGGATATGCATAGGTTATATGCAAATACTAAATCATTTTATGTAAGGGACTTGAGCATTCATGGATTTTGGTCCAGGAACTAATCCCCCATGAATACCAAGGTATGTTACGTCAAACTCAAAGTTGTTCCACGGTTCACAAAAATCCCAATAACATTTTTCCAAAATTTTTTCTCCTCTATTTATTTCAAAATTTATTCTCCTTTATTCTCTCACTATGACATCAGGTTCATGACTCTTTTCCTTTGTAATTGGTAATTTTTTTTTTACCACTTTTCTCATTCAGTGTGTTTTTCATCTCCTTGTAATTTTCTTTTCTGAAAATTTGATTTGGTTATTTCATATCTCCTATGTCTCTACTTAACATGTTCAACCTTTCCTCTAGATTTTTGAACAGGTTTAATGCAGTTGTAGTTACTTTTATTGTCCTTGTCTATTAATGCTATCATTTGTCATGTTTGGGACAATTTTGACTGATTTTTATCCCATTATTTCCAGTTTATGTGCACATCTTATAATTTTCAACTGGATACTAGACATTGTAACTGTTTACCTTTGTATGCCTATAAATATTCTTGAGCTGTGTTTTGGGTCTCAGTTGTTACTGGAAACAGTCCTTTCAGATCTTACTTTTGAGCTTTGACAGTTTCAGAGGAGTGTTCAGTGTAGGACTGTTTTTGAACCCTTCCTGCAGCAAAACCTTTTTGAGCACTTTACTCACAGCCCCTTAAATTATAAAACTTTTTACTCTAGCTGGTGGTCACATGAGATATTCTGAACTCTTTGTGGGCACTGAGTATTGTATCCTATCATGCTTTCAGGTGGTTCTTTTCCCCAGCCATGGATAGTTTTCATACATGTATACAATGATTATTACCCAGCTGAAGACTAATGGAGTCCCTTAAAGGTTTATGGAACTCTCTCTGTTCTTTAATTTCTTCTCTAGCATTCTCTCCTTTGAATTCTAGCTTCCTTGGTCTTACTGGACACCTTCTTCCCTCAACTCAAAGAGACTGCTAGAATCTGCTTGGGTTTTCCATTCTTTGTATCATGACTTGGAACCACCTATCTTCAGGCAGTAAGCTTAGGAAATCATAGGAGTCATCTTGTCTGTTTCCTGTTATGCAGGGTCATTGCTATTCAGTATCTGATAACCAAGGTATCAAAATTCATTGTTTCATATATTTTGTCTAATTCTTTACTTGTTACGGACAGCAGGATAAACCCAGTTGCTCTTACTCCACCTTGGCTGGAAGCAGAACCCTTCACATTATCCCTTGAAGGATAATATGTATGGTATGTGTCCATGGCACAAAGTCCATGATTTAATTCAAATGAACTTTCAGGTAATTGTGGATAATTAATTTTTTTTCTCTCAATGATATCAGCTTTTGTTTTCATTGTTGGGAAGATTTTTCTTTCCCCATTGAAGTGCTTTGGTACTATTTAAAATCAATTGACTTTATGTATGTGGGTATATTTCTTAAGCCTCTTGATTACTATAACTTTATAACTCTTGAAAACCTGTAGTATATGTCATTTAAATATTTGCTCATTTTTTAAAGATTGTTCTGGCTCTAGACCTTTTCATTTCCATATAAACTGCAAAATTATTTTGCCAATTTCTAGAAAACAAATTTGCTTGGATTTTGATTATAAATGCATTTAATCCATAAATATTGATAGACATGGATTTAAAAAGTTGACATTTTAGCAATATTGAGTCTTCTAATCCAGTAACATGGTATATAATCACCATTTATGTGCATCTTCTTTAATTTCTCTCAGTTACGTTATATAGCTTTTATTGTAGATGTGTAGAAATTGTATGTTGTCTGGAAATACAACTTTATTCCTTTCACTGAAATCATTATGCCTTTATTTCTTTTTCTTACCTTACTGCACTTGCTAAGACCTTCAGTAAGGTACTGAATAGACATAGTGAGAGCAAATATCCTTGCCTCCTTCTGATCTTAAGGAAAAATCAGTTTTCACTATTAAAAATGATGTTAGCTGGAGATATTTCACAGACATCCTTCATCAGATGAAAAAATTCCTTTCTATTAATAAGTATTGCTTATGTTTTCAAAGAATCGATTCATGTCGCAGACTTGAACCACTGCAAAATTTGATATTACATGCTTATTCACTTTTTAGACTTCCTTGCTTTACATTTTGCACTGATAACTTTTCTGTGGTTCTTAGCTGTGCTATTAAGGCCACAGACACGATGCTGAGCTTTTGGCTAGACTCATGCTGAGAGTTTTGCTAAAGTATGCCAACTTGACCATTAAGATTTTACCAACAAAATTAGAAATGACTAGCTACAATCCATTTTCAGCATTCTAGAAAATAGAAGTTGAAATTGGCTTTGTCAAATCTAAGGTCCCCTTTAAATTAATCTCTCCTGACCTTTACTTCTGTCTTTCCTATCCCTTTCATTTACAATGCTTTTGGGAGATTTTGAATTTAGCAATTCAATTCCCGAGTAGCTGTGATTATAGGCACCCAGCATTATGCCTAATTTTTGCATTTTATGTAGAGACAGGGTTTCACCATGTTGGCCAGGCTGGTCTCAAACTCCTGACCTCAAGTGATCTGCCCACCTCGGCCTCCCAAAGTGCTGGGATTACAGGTGTGAGCCACCGTGCCCGGCCTGCCTTCATGAATTTTTGAACACACCCAGAAAGAGCAGAAGACAGAACATTTCTGGCACTCCAGAAAATTTGTTTTCCCTTTCCAGGCAACCCCAGTGGTAACTCCCAGTGGTGTGCTGGAACTATTCTACACTAGCTCTTGGGAGCTGATAAATTTTCAGGAATCTCTCGTGAGGCATTCAGATTTTACCAGAAAAATGGAAATGACTAGATATAATCAATTTTCAGTTTTAGAAGATGGTTGAAATCTACTACGTCAAATCTAAGGTCTCCTTTAAACTAAATCTCCTGATTTTTAGTTCCATCTTTCCCATCCCTTTTATTTACACACAGCCATTATTAACATTTCACTTTGGTCAACTTGAAGACAATTTCTTCAGGTCAAATTATTTAAAAAACTCTACCTTGAAAACTGCATATAAAAGCAGTGGGTGGAAGCTGACGGCAAGAAATCACTTAAGAAATCACATAACTCTGCTTTGAATTAATTCCTAGTCCATTTGATTTTGTTTTGTTTTTAAAAATCATGAAGCTGATATATACTTCCGTGCGAGCTTAGAACCAGATAATGAACTCCACGATACACTGAAAAGAGCTTGAGGAGATAGCAGACGAGGGACTGGGGCTCTGATTTTGCAGGTGAAGCCCAGGTTCTCAAAGGTCTTACCAGGCCCGTATTTTATTTCTCCTCTGCGGGCCTCTAGGCCAAATGCCTGAATGAATCTGCGCTCCTGGGGCGTCCTGGAATTACACCCAGGAGAGAATAAGAAAGGAAGAGGCCAAGATGCCCAGGGACATTATTAGCCTTCCTGCAGACCCCACAGCCGCCAACTGCCCCTCCTCTTCCGCTCTCGGCTCGCAGCTCACGCCCGCAGCGTCGGCGTCGTCGGCGGCGCCACAGCGTCGCAGCGTCGGGCGTCTGCGCCGTGGCGTCAACGGCCCCAACCGGCGGCCTGCGGCCTGCGGTCTTTGCTGCCGCCCGGGGGCGCAGAGGCCGGGCGTTTTCTTTCAGCACAAATGCCAGTTTGTAAGAGGGCGGGGTTGGCGTCTGCGGAGTTTGCAGGCTTCCGTCTCGAAGGTGGTCTGGCAGGCTCGGAATTTCCATCTTCCTCAGGCAGATAGTTTTTCACCTTAGAGCCAGCCTTGCCGAGGCCAAACCGCCCAGTCACCCGACTTCCCACAGCCTCAGCAGGTACACAGGGCGGGGAGCCTGACGAGCGGCTCCCTCAGCAGGACCCGAGGGTTTCCGGAGAGGCCTGGCTGCCTCCCTGGTGGTTGTGCTGCTTTTGATGCAGGATCTAGGATCGAGGTTAAATCATCCTTTCCCAACGCCTCCCTCCAGACCCCTACCACTCTTCTCGATTTTGTCGTTAACGTTTTTTTTTTTTTTTTTAATTACATTTTAGGTTTTGGGGTACATGTGAAGAACATGCAAGATTGTTGCATAGATACACACATGGCAGTGTGATTTGCTGCCTTTCTCCCCATGCTATCTCTTCCCAACTCCCGACCCCCCACTGTTCCTCCCCTATTTCCCCCCCAACAGACCCCAGTGTGTAGTGCTCCCCTCCGTGTCCATGTGTTCTCATTGTTCAACACCCGCCTATGAGTGAGAACATGCGGTATTTGATTTTCTGTTGTTGTATCAGTTTGCTGAGAATGATGGTTTCCAGGTTCATCCATGTCCCTGCAGAGGACAAGAACTCATTGTTTTTGATGGTTGCATGGTATTCCATGGTGTATATATGTGCCACATTTTCCCTGTCCAGTCTGCCGTCGATGGGCATTTGGGTTGGTTCCAGGTCTTTGCTATTGTAAACAGTGCTGCAATGAACATTCGTGTGCACGTGTCCTTATAGTAGAACGATTTGTAATCCCTTGGATGTATACCCAGTAATGGGATTGCTGGGTCAAATGGAATTTCTATTTCTAGGTCCTTGAGGAACCGCCACACTGTCTTCCACAATAGTTGAACTAATTTACACTCCCACCAACAGTGTAAAAGTGTTCCTATTTCTCCACATCCTCTCCAGCATCTGTTGTCTCCAGATTTTTTAATGATCGCCATTCTATCTGGCGTGAGATGGTATCGTTAAAGGTTTTAAAATGAATGTAAATTAATACTTGAAGGATGAAACCAGAAAACATTTGTGGTGGCGGAAAGGGACGGATACATTTGGGCGAAGTAATGCAGATATCCACTTCCTAGCAGTGTTAGGAGGGATAAACGAATTAAATATTTTGTAAAGTCCTTAAATATTTGCTTGCCTAACACAAGTATTCAGTGCGTATGACTCTATTTTTGTATTTATGTGAACTTCATAGGAGCATTTGTTAAGTTTTTCTTTTTTTCCCCACCAAGTGAGCATAGCATCCTTTTCTTTTTTCTTTTCTTTCTTTTATTTTTGAGACGGAGTTTCGCTCTTGTTGCCCAGGCTGGAATGCCGTAGTGTGATATTGGCTTACCACAACCCCCGCTTCCCGGGTTCAAGCGATTCTTCTACCTCAGTCTCCAGAGTAGCTGGGATTGCAGGCGTGCGCCACCATGCCGGGCTAATTTTGTATTTTTAGTAGAGATGGGGTTTCTCCATGTTGGTCAGGCTGGTCTAGAACTCCCGACTTTAGGTTATCTGTCCGCTTTGGTCTCCCAAAATGATGAGATTACAGGCGTGAGCCACTATGCGCAGCTGTCTTCTTTTCTTACTGGTTTCTTGAAGTAGCCCCACATCTCTGCCTTCCTGCCTGTTACCATAAACAAACTTTTCCTGTAGTCATCTAAATTGAGTTGCTCCGTTTGTATTAAAAACCCTTGCTGCCCGTTTACTCAAGGATATTATCCTGGTGATTTCTTACTGGTCATCATTTTGCTTTTCCCTGGATTATGGTCATCAGTATTGTGTATTAGTTTCCTAGGGCTGTCTCACCACAGACTTGGTGTCTTGAAACGGAAATTTTTTCTCTCACAGTTCTGGAGGCTAGAAGTTCAAATTCAAGGTATTGGCAGGGTTGGCTCCTAGTGGAGGCTTCTAAGGAAATGATCTGTGCTTCTCTCCTAGCTTGTGGTGGTTGTTAGCAGTCATTGGTGTCCTTTGGTTTGCAGACTCATCAATCCAATCTCTGCTTCTATCTTCACGTGACATTCTCTCCTAGGTGTGTCTTTGTTTTTTCTTCATAGTCATTGAGCAACTGCACACTTTAATCCATTACAAACTCAACTTGATTACATCTGCAAAGACCCTAATTCCAAATAAAGTCACATTCACAGGTTCTAGAGCTAGCACTTGACCTTAGATTTTTTTGGCGGGAGGACACAATGCAATCCATAACAGCATATACACTTGTTATTATTTTCATCAAACTTTCCTCTCCACCCTGTTTCCTTCTAGTAATACTCTATTTCTTTACTCCCTTTAGTAGCAAAATTTCTCTACATTGCTTATATTCAATTCACTGTTCCTACTTCCTCTCTTTTAGACATCAGTCAGATATTTACCTCGATCATTCTATTGAAATTGTTGCTGTTCTTCAGGTTACAAATGACCTACCTCCCTGTTGCCAAATCCAGTCTCAGCTGGTAGTCTTCATTTTACTTGACTCAGTATTTGACATAGTTCATCACTCAGTCCTCGGTGATATTTTCTTCTCTTTGCTTTCTAGCTATATATACCTTTTGGTTTTATCTATTGGCTCATTGGCCACTCTTCTTAAGTCCTGTTTGCTGGTCCTGATGGATTTGTTGGAATTTTTGATGTTTGCTCAGACCTGATGGTTTTGATGGAGTTTCTTTGGCAATGTAATTTATTCACAATTCTTTTGAGGGTTTTCAATTTTGTAAATGTAATAGTGGTTTCTGCATCGTTTTGCTTATGACATTAATTTTTACTTAAAGCATCATGTCACAATTGGTATGAGAAAAAAGTAAAAGGGGACAGGGCACGGTGGCTC
Organism: Cebus imitator; assembly: GCF_001604975.1. NCBI lineage: Eukaryota > Metazoa > Chordata > Mammalia > Primates > Cebidae > Cebus > Cebus imitator. The sequence continues at coordinate 4,406,034 of NW_016107407.1, read as the reverse complement.
AGGCCTGTAATCCCAACACTTTGGGAGGCCAGGGTGGGTGGATCACTTGAGGTCAGGAGTTCAAGACTAGCCTGGCCAACATGGTGAAACCCCGTTTTTACTAAAAAATTCAAAAATTAACCAGGTGTGGTGGAGGGTGATTGTAATCCCAGCTACTTCAGTAGGCTGAGGCAGGAGAATCGCTTGAACCTGGGAGCCAGAGGTTGCAGTGAGCCAAAGTTGCGCCATTACACTCTAGCCTGGGTAACGAGCAAAACTCTGTCTCAAAAAAAAAAAAGAAAAGAAAAATGTAAAAGAGAGTATTTTGCAGGGGCTTTGGTTCAAGTTCTGTAATGTATATATTTACTGTTATCATCAGTAGTTTTCAGAAGAGCATTGTGTTCTTCCTTCAAATGGATTTTTAGTGACATTGGTATCAAATTATTTTTGCTAACTCATATTTGACTGTGATTTAAAAATTATGTTTGGCAGCTATGTGTTCAATTAACTATAGTGTTTCAATGAAACACTTTTTTGTACAACAAAAAAGTGGTTGTACAATTATTGGATAAAATAGATATTTTCAGTGCTCGACAGTTTTGTTGTATTGTTCACAACCTAGTTTAAAGAATATAACAGCAAGTTGTATAAAATGTCTTAGAATTTTTATTTTTGAGAATTTTCTGTTAGTGCTTGTCAGACATATTGAAGGGCATGTATCCCTTGCCCCATGTATATCATATATTTTAAATTTTAATTTTTTATAAGTAGTCTCTTAAACATGTGTATGATCCTTTTCCAGCTGTGTGTTATCTACTTGTTAAAATCCTAATAAATGTTTACGTATTGAAATACCTGCATTTTGGAAATCTATAATTACATCAACAGTTGTTATCTGCTGTGTCCAAAATAATTGAGAAATTATTAGGTTTTAAAACTTTATTCAAAGTGATTTTATTTATAACATCTGTAAGTTTTATTATTTGTTTTAATATTTTATTCTCTAAAATAGTATGTTAATAGTATTTGGTATTGATGTTTGTGTTTTGCATAAATGTGCTAACAGGATACTATCAACTTTTGCCATGGTTTCTGGCAAATAAAAAAAATCATATTATTGGGCTCTTAATATTTATTGGATGATTTTCTGGACACTAGGTACTCCTTCTCTAAAAATTGAATCATATTTATTGTTATTAACAAGTATATAGGCCTTTATTTTCTCATTTTCAGTAGAATTGCTAATTATATTTTTTCAAATCTGATACTAGCTTTTAATATTTATCACTATTGATGTGCATTTTATTTTATTAATGTTCAGGAATATGTGATAAATGCTGCTGATGTTTTATTCATTTTTTATTCTTCAGCTGGATTATTCAATGGTTTTTATTCATTGCATTAGTTTTTATTATTCAGCAGTATTATTTTGTGATTGCTTATGTTATTTTATCTATTTTTCATTTTGTAATATTTTCACTTGAGTCTTAAAAATACCTCCATTTTATATGGCTAACATTCTTTTGCTGTGTGTTTATGTATTTTTAGTTTCTCTTTTCTAATGATTCTGCAACTAAAACATGTTTTTAAGTTTATTATTTTTATATTTATTTATTTATTTATTTGAGACAGAGTCTCACTCCATCACCCAGGCTGGAGTGCAGTGGTGCAATCTTGGCTCGCTGCAACCTCTGCCTCCTGAGTTTAAGTGATTCACCTGCCTCAGCCTCCAGAGTAGCTGGGACTACAGGTACCTACTACCATGCCTGGCTAATTTTTTGTATTTTTAATAGAAACAATGTTTCACCATGTTGGCCAGGCTGGTCTCGAACTCCTGACCACAGATAATCTGCCTGCCTCGGCCTCCCAAAGTGCTGGGATTACAGGCATAAGCCACTGCACCCAGCCTATTATTTTGATTTTTTAATGGTTGTCTTTTTCATTTGTCAAGTTGTTTTGGCCTGTGAGCTCATATACTGTTGGGGGTGTCACCTACTTCCTCTGGTAATCTATTATTAGGAAATGATCAAAAGCCAGTTCCCAGCCTGTGTGCCTCCTGGAAGTTTAGGGAAAATATGTGGGTGTATTTCCTGTGGTCTAAAGTTAGTGCTAGATATTTCCTGTGGTCTAAATGCTTGTGTCATCCCCAAATTTGTATGTTGAAATTGGGCACCAGTTCAACATATGATAGAATTAGGAAGTGGAGCCTCTGGGAAGTGATTTGTTTATGAATGCAGTACCCTCATGAATGGAACTAGTGCCCTTATGAAAGAGGTCTGAAAAACTCCCTTGCTCCTTCTACCATGTGAGGACACAGAGAGGAGGCTCCATTTATTTGGTGTCTGGGCTTTCATCAGAAACCATCTCTGCTAATGCTGTGTTGTTGGACTTTCCAGCCTCCAGAACTGTGAGAAACAAATGTTTCTTGTTTATAAGCCATACAATTTATAGTGTTTTGTTATAGCAGTTTCAACACACTAAGATGCTAGTGCTGTTGTAACAAAGTACCACAAACTGGGTGGCTTAGAACAACAGAACTTTATTTTTTCATGGTTCTGGAGGCCAGAAGACTGAAATCAAGGTTTCAGCAAAACCATGTTCCCCTCAAGGGTTCTAGGGAAGAATCTTTTGTTGGTTTTTACAAGCTTCTGGTGGATGCTAGCAATCCTTGACATTCCTTAGCTTACAGCTGCATCACTTTAATTTCTGCCTGTTGCTATGTGGTCTTCTTATAAGTGACACCAGTCATTGGATTTAGGGTCCACCTTAATTCATTGTGACCACATCTTAACTTTATCATATCTACAAAGACTCTATTTTCAAATAAGGTCACATTTGAGAGTGCTAGGGGCTTAGGACTTGAACATATCTTTTTCAGGGACACAGTTCAACACTTAACAACGGGACTAGCCTAAGTGTAGAGAGTTTCAGATAATAGAGAACCAGTGTTACATTACTCTGTCTTGATTTTGCAACTGTACTTGACAATTCCCATGGTTAGGCATATACTTTTAAGCTCTTTGGGAGGTGGCGTTGTCCTCAATCTTAATCAGGTTTGAGGGGAGATAAAAATAGAGGAATAAAAGCCCAAGACCTATCTAGTTTGTACTTTTTTATCTTAACATAGCTTTGATGCTGCCTTGATATTACCCTAATGATACCTTGGGCCAACGCTACTGCTCCTGTGGGAAGAAAGATGTATATTAAGGCCATGTATTAGCTCAAATATGGGGGAAAAAAAGGAAGAAAATACAATTTTTTTTTCCTGAATATATTCTCTCATTGTTGCTTCTGGCTTTTTCATTCCCTATATTCCCATCCTAAATGCCCCCCAAATAAATCAGACTTTGTTTAGGGGTTTCATACAGTTTAAAAAAAACTTTTTTTTGTTGTTGTTTTTTTATTGTTAGGAATATTTTCTATTTTTAATTTCTTCAGAGTTGATTTTGGGATTCACCATAGCAATTGATAATCCTTTTATCATTTTAAATCTGAATTTTTTTCATCTACAATCCCCTTTTACTTACAGGAAATGATATAAATCCTGTAGGTAAAAAACCCCAACATTTTCCATTTGGAGAACCAATGGTATAGAAAAGAAGGAAGATTTGTAGCCTATTTGACCTATGTTGTAATTCTGAAAAATTTAGCACTTATTAGCTGTATGACTCTTGGTTAGTCACTTAACTTGTCTGAACTCAGTTTACTCCCATGTAAAATGGAATGATGATGTACATAAAGCGCATACCTTAGATTAAAAATGATGGAACTTTTACTATTATTACTATACTTGGGCTTAAATAACTTTTTGATGTAAATTAGATACTGTGATAACTGCATTCTATTTCTGTTTGTTTTGTTTAAGTAACTGTGACTCAAAAGAGCCCGAAGTATAATTATAGCTTCCAGAAGTTGCTTAATGTACTGTGAGCAAATTGCTAAAGTATCAGAAAAAAAGAAATATAGTATATAAATTTAATTAGGGGCTGGTGTTTTCTCTGAATCTCTTAATGTTTTTTTTCCACAGGGAGGAATAATTTTTTTTTTCATCTATAATTTGGAAGCCAAATCAGTAACAAAATGAAACCAGTACAGCATCTGTTGACCACCAGTAACAAGTCAGCAAATGTTCCAGAATTAACTTTTAAAAAAGGACCACATCATTTACCATTGTCACCTAAACTAAGGGAAAAACATAATGCAAAATTCATTCATGATAGAATTGAACCAATGGTCCTAAGATCTCCACCAACAGCAGAATCCATTGTACGGTATGCTTTGCCCATTCCATCGAGTAAGACAAAGGACTTACTACCAGAAGAAGCAATGATCAGAAAAGTTATCAAACATCTGAAGATGGTAAGAAGCCTGTTGGTTTCTGTGTTGCAGGGTCCCTACGATCACCCCAGTCTTGGTGATATGCTAGGAGGACTCACATGACTCCACATATAGTCATACTGATGGCTAAGATTTATTACAGTAGGCACATGAGGTGAAATTGGGAGAAAACCGGATCTAAGTTTGCAAAAGTCTATTCCTTTTAGAGTCACCCAGGACATGCTTAATTTCTTTAGCAATGAATTGTGACAACACACATGAAATGTCTGCCAGGGAAATCATTAGAAACTCAGTGCCCTGGGTCTTATTGGGGGTTGTTTACCTATTCACTCTGTGCCTAGGATGTACAAAAATTTCATTCAGACTCTCACAAGGAAAGGAGGTTCAGTATAAATCACATCATACAAACATCTTAGGGGGAGTGAGCCGCTTCTGTCAGTGAATGGGGAGAATGCTCCTGAAATCCAAGCTCTCAGATGGCAGGCTAATGCCAATCTTGCAAGCAGACCTTTCTAAGTCCTACATTTCTACTATGTTAAACTCTGCATTTCAGAAACTTTATTTATTTATTTACTTATTTTTGAGACAAAGTCTTGCCCTGTCACCCAGGCTGGAGTGCAGTGGTGTGATCTCTGCTCACTGCAACTTCCTCCTGAGTTCAAGCAATTCTCCTGTCTCAGCCTCCCGAGTAGCTGGGACTACAGGTGTGTGCCACCACCCAGGTAATTTTTGTATTTTTAGTAGAGGTCGGGTTTCACCATATTGGTCAGGCTGGTCTCAAACTCTTGACCTCAGGTGATCCACCTGCCTTGGCCTCCCAAAGTGCTGGGTTTACAGGCGTGAGCCACCATGCCCAGCTGAAACTTTAGTTCTTGATGTGGGGAAAAATTTCCCTTTCTCTAAGTTTCTTTTTGGACAGTGATCCAGAATTGAGTTGTAAATGTACCAAATATCAAGTGAGAACGATGAGGAAGAACACAAATATAAAAATACTATGTCAAACTTGTACAGTCCAACTTTGTTGAAAGTTTGAGGCCAGAGAATTTTCTTTAAAAATTCATTGCTTTCTGATCTCCATCTTTTGATTTCCTCCAACTCTCTTCAGAGGAGAAAGTCAAGGCAGAGTTTGAGGAAAACTACTTAATGTGTCAACCAGTCATGGACAGGCCTTCTCTGTTTTACGATACCTATCAACACAGAAATGATACAGTCATAGAACATCTCTCCAATGCTAGGGAGTAGGGTCAAGGAATTTTGCTTTTTCCTCAACATGACATGAAATAGGGCATAGGATGGAAAATTTAAGGTTATAGCACTGGAAGAAATAAGTATTACTGTTAAAAACATCCTGGAACAGTTGATTAAATATTATTTACATTTAATATAATTAATTTTGAACTATTAAAATATCTAATGTGCTTTGATTTTTTTTTTTAACAGGTTGTTTCCACTTTGGAAGAAACCTATGGACATTGTGATGAGAATGGAGAAGAACCACTTGTAAAGCGTGAACAGGAAGAATTATCTTTATCTGTAAGTATATGCAACCCTAAGATAGATACATTAACACTGAAAATGGTCAATTTTCTTTTTAAAAATATACATTTAAAATATTTTCTTTTGGAGTCCTTATATGTTCTCAGAATGATTTTCCCATTCATGAAAAGGATCATCTTAGAAAATTACTCAACCCAATCAAATCCCTCTTGACCTGAATTTTGCCAAGAAGGTTTCAGAAAAGGAGTTCTACATACTCATTAGGAATGACCAAAATTTTGAAGATAGACAATATCAAGTTTTGGTAAAGATATGGGGCCACAGGAAGTCTCATACAGAGCTGGTGAAAACACAAATGGTACTGTTATATTGAGAAACAGTTTTACAGCTGCTCATAAAGTTTAACATATACTTAAAAGACAACCTGTTATTCAATTTTTAAGTGATTATCCAAGATTAATGAACACATATATCCTCACAAAGACTTGTATATAAATGTTTATAGAAGTTTTGTTCATAAGCCAGAATAGCTACTGAATCTGGCAGCCCAAATATTTATTAACCGGTGAATGGATAAGCAAATTGTGGTATGGCATACAATGAAATACTCTTCACAATAAAGGGAGCAAAATACTGACACACAGAATGACGTGGATGAATCTCAAAAACATTAGGATGTGGGGAAGCTAAATAAATAAGGCTACATACTGTATAATTCTGTTTATATGAAATTCTGGGAAAGGGAAAACTGTAGTAAAGGACAAGTGGTTGTCTTGAGCTAAGGTAGGAGGAGAGAATTGACTGCAAAAGAGTTCAGTGAAGCTTTTTGGAATAATGAAAATTATATTTTTATTGTGGTGATGATTACCCAACTGTTAAAAGGATTGTGTAACCACAATCCTTATACTGCATGACCTTGGGGTTCTTATGTTTTGTGGCCCTGCCAGGATTGAATCAAAATGTGAACCAAAACTAAAATCTAAAATTGAAATCCAATAAAGATGACAACGATAGAAACTGGGGATGACTAGAGGTAGGAGGGAAACTGGGTAAGGGTTAAAAAACTAGCCATTGGGTACCATGCTCAATACTTGGGTGACAGGATCATTGGTACCCCAAACCTAGCATCATGCAATATATCCAGGTAACAAACCTGCACATGAACCAGCTAAATCAAAATAAAAGTTGAAAAAAAACCCAAAAAATAAAATGAAATGGAAGTTCATATTCTTCCTGTAGTCTTTACCATAACTTTTTCATAATTTGTATTTCAGTTATCCTAATCTCTGGCCACCACCTCCTGTCTTTCCCACTCTGTCTGTCCAATATTCTGACTCTAAAAATCCTTTGATTTCACAAGGAACCATAATCCATTGGTCCTGCTGCCTTTTTAGTGTCCCAAGTCTTCCTGTGCCCTTACTTACCCAGCTTAAATAGCATGGTCCACTATTACTATCAGTTCCTTTCATATGTACTTAACTGTCTTGCCCAGTTCTATTTTATTGATCTTATTTGGTTAAATTATAAACCTGGTCAAATCAATCTTACCTTCTCTATATTTCTCTATCTTGTCTATATTTCTGGCACCTAAATGTGGGTGGAAGAAGATCCTCAAGAGGGCTAATGGTTTCTCTTTATGTTTGTGATTAGTAACACTAATCTCTTTGTTTTCCTACTCTGCTGGATGGATTATTTTAGTTTTTTTCCTCCTCTCCTATAAAATAATAGGTCTTTACTGTGACAAAAAAAGTATGTGAGCCTCTAAGTATATTTATTTATTTAATTTTTTTTTTTTGAGACAGAATCTCTGTCATCTATGCTGGAGTGCAGTGGTGCAATCTTGGCTCAATGCAACTGCTGCCTCCTGGATTCAAGCTACTTTTGTGCCTCAGTCACCCAAGTAACTGGGATTATCAGCATGTGCCACCATGCCCAGTTGTTGTTTTTTTTTTTTTTTGGTATTTTTAGTAGAGATGGGGCTTTGCCATGTTGGCCAGGTCTTGATCTCCTGACCTCAAGTGATCCACCTGCCTCAGTCTCCCAAAGTGCTGGGATTACAGTTGTAAGCCACTGAGCTCAGCTCAGTATCTTTAAATGTAATCCTCAGGGAACATATTCTTCATGGAGAACCACTCTATGAAAATCCTAACTGTATATAAGCCTGTAATATTTGTTTATCATAAGTCAGTTCTCTGATTTATAAATCACTGCTTTACTAGAAAGGATTTAATCATTATGACATTTAAGTTGTAACTATTTTTTTTTGTCAAAGTTTTGTATTGCCCATTAGTGAGAGCAAAAGACTGCAGTTCATGGCAAGTATACAGTCAGATGTCATAGCTAGTAGCCTTTTTCTAATGTCAAGAGTTTTTTTTTTGTGGTAGTGATTATCTTTTACTGGGCCACCCAAAAATTTCAGGACCGTAAGGCTGGGATGCTGGATTTTCTAGAACTGTGTAGAGAAGAAAGAGAGGAGAGATATGGCTGGGTATATGTCATTGACGGGCCACTTCTCAGTGGGTATTTTCTTCTATGTTTTCTCTCTGGGAGAATTTGCTAGTATGGCATTTGAAGCATGGCTTCTTGCCTTGTGTGTTTGAAGGGACATAAATTACACAAAATTAAAATATTTTCAAAAAACATACTAGAAAAAGATAGACATGCATATGGATTCTGAAGTGAAAGTAACTTTATATTTTATTATTCTTTTCAAAAGGCTGGGGATGATATGAATTCATTCTTGACGTGTTGTTCACAATTTGCAGCTCAGCTAGAAGAAACACTTAAGGAAGAACAAAATGTATGTATTTTGTATATATTGTCAAGTATAAAATATCAAACTTGTACTGGTTGTTGAAAATTGAATCTGCTATCCAGTTAGCCAACATTAACCTAGATTCAGTGTCTTAAAGAGTTATAAATGGCATTGGAAAGCATTATTTATTTATTTTGTATTCTTTTTGTAATCATCATCAAGGGTTTTTACTATGCCCAAATACAAAGATTATGCCACTGACCCACCACAAATAAGACAAGAAATTTTAATTAATTATTCAATAGTTGTGTGAATTTTAATGAATCTGCCATATTTCCTCACTAAGAGCTTGTAAGTAGTTACAAGATAGTTAATAAATATTAAGGTTGTGGCAATCAGCATCAAAGAGACAATGATTGGCCATTCCAGAGAATGACCACACAATCATGGTTTAATATCATAACCCTTATCAATTAGCTGTCAGTGAAAGGTAAGAATACAGTGGAATTGTTGAAATTGTCTTTTTTTCATGTAAAGAATACACTTAATTTCTTTCTTTTTTTGGCAATAGGTATTTAAATTGACATGTAATTATACATATTTATGGGGTACATAGTGATATTTTGTTACATACAATGTCTAGTGGTCAAATCAGAGTAATTAGCATATTCATCACCTCAAGCACTTATCATTTCTTTGTGATGGGAACATTCAAAATCCTCTCTTCTAGCTGTTTGAATGTATATAATAAACTCATTAGCTGTGGTTACCCTATAGTACTGTAGAACACTATAACTTATTCCTCCTATCTAGCTGTAATATTTTTTCCTTTAACCAACCTCTCCCTATCCTCCCTCACCCCTATCCTTTCCAACCTCTAGTAATCATGATTCTACTCTCTGCTTCTATGAAATGAGCTTGTTTTAGCTTTTGCATATGGGTGAAAACATGCAATATTTATCTTTCTGTTCCTGACTTATTTCTCTTAATATAATATCCTATAGGCCCATCCATGTTACTGTGAATGACAGGATTTAATTCTTGAGTGGAATCTGGCTGGGCACAGTGGCTCACGCCTGTAATCCCAGCACTTTGGGAGGCCGAGACAGGTGGATCACAAGGTCAGGAGTTCAAGACCAGCCTGGCCAACATGGTGAAAACCTGCCTGTACTAAACATACTAAAAAAAATTAGCTGGGCATGGTGGCATGTGCCTGTAATCCCAGCTAATTGGGAGGCTGAGGCAGGAGAATTGCTTGAACCTGGGAGGTGGAGGATGCAGTGAGCTGAGTTCACACCATTGCACTCCAACCTGGGTGACAGGGTGAGACTCCATCTCAATAAAAAGAAAAGAGTTGAATCTTGTTTGGAATTAAAAGTGGCTGAATGGTAGTCCATTCTTCCTATGTGCCCCATTTTCTTTATTCATTTGTCTATTAGTAGCCATTTAGATTTTTCTATATCTTGGCTATTACAATTTAGTACTGCAATAAACATGGAAGTACAGATGTCTCTTCAGTATATTGATTTCCATTTCTGTGGATATACACCCAATAGTGAAATTGCTGGATTATATGGTAGTTCTATTTGTAGTTTTTTGAGGAAACTCTATGCTGTTTTTCATTATGGTTTTACTAGTTTACATTTCCACCATAAGTATATATCAGTTCCCTTTTCTCTGCATTCTTGTTGGGATTTATTATTTTTTGTCTTTTTTATAATAGCCATTTTAACTGAGGTGAGATGATATCTCATTGTGGTTTTGATTTATATTTCCCTGATGACTAGTGATGATGAGGATTTTTTTTTTTCATATACTTCTTGGCCATTTGTATATCTTTCTTTTGAGAAATATTCAAGCCATTTCCCTATTTTAAAATCAGATTATTTTTTTTTTGCCATTGAGTTGTTTGAGTTCTTTGTGTATTTTGAAAATTAATCACTTGTTAGGTGATTTTTTTTTTACAAATATCTTTTCCCATTCTGCAGATTTTTTCACTCTGTTGATTGTTTCCTTTGCTGTGCGGAAGCTTTTTAGTTTGATATAATACCACTTGTCTGTTTTTGCTTGTGTTGCTTATGCTTTTGAGGTCTTATCCATAAAATATTTTCTCAGACCAATGTCCTGAAGTGTTTCCTCTATGTTTCCTTCCAGTAGTTTCATAGTTTTGGGTTTTATATTTATGTCTTTAAGCCATTTTTGAGTTGATTTTGCATATGGTAAGATATTCGGTCTAGTTTCATTTTTCTGCCAATGGATATCCAGTTTTCCCAGCACCATTTATTGAAGCGACTGTCCTTTTCCCAGTGTTCTCAGTGCTTTTGTTGAAAATTTGTTGGCTATAAATAAGTGGATTTATTTTGGGTTCTCCATTGAGTTCCATTGATCTGTGTGTCTGTTTTTGTGCCAGTACCATGCTGTTGTGGCTGCTATAGCTTTGAAGAGAGAGAGAGAGAGAGAGAGAGAGAGTGTGTGTGTGTGTGTGTGTGTGTGCACGCGTGCGCACACGAGCGCTTTTTTTAAGAGACAAGGTCTCACTTTGTTGCCCAAGCTGGAGCGCAGTGTTGCAATCATAGCTCACTGCATCCTTAAACTCCTGGGCTTGAGAGATTCTCTTGCCTCACCTTCCCAAGCTGCTGGGATTACAGGGATAAGCCACCATGCCTGGATAACCTTGTGGTATATTTTGAAGTCAGATAGTATGATGCTTCCAGCTTTCTTTTTTTGCTCAGGATTGCTTTGTCTACTCAGGGTATTTTGTGGTTCCACATGAATTTTTGGGATTTGTTTTCTGTAAACAATGTCATGGTATTAATAATTAATATTATTAAAATGACCATACTACTCAAAGCTATATGCAGATTCAGTGAAATTCCTGTCAAAATGATACTAGGCTTAAGCCAACATTAATTCTTCTAATATATGAACATAGGATGTCTTTTATTTTTTCTGTGTCTTCTTTAATTTCTTTCATCCGTATTTTATAGTTTTCATTGTAGAGACCTTTCACCTCCTTACCTCCTTTGTTAAATTTCTTTGGAGGTATCTTGTATATTATTTTGTATCTATTGTAAATGAAATTGCTTTCTTGATTTCTTTTTTCAGCTAGTTTTTTATTGGTATATAAACATGCTACTGATTTTATATGTTAATTTTGTATTTTGCAGCTTTTCTGAATTTATTCATTAGTTCTAAGAAGTTTTCGGGTGGATTCTTCTATGTATATACTTTTTCTATGTATATGATTATATTGTCTGCAAACAGGGACGCTTTTCAGGCCCTCCACTTAGTTGCTTTTCTGGGAGAGTTCTGGGTTAGGTGAAGCAGTGGCAAAAGTGGGAACCTCTAGAGAGCTCAAAACAGTACACAATTTTTTGGGAATATGTCTGCAATGCTCTCTCCAGAACCACTCAAAATGAGGGTTGCTGGTTTTAAGACTGCTGCTATGCTGGAGGAAGGGATGAGGCAAGACCAAGTTAAAGTACCACACAGTTCTCCTGTGGTGTTCAAGCCACATTTTCTTGATGTGGCGTTACTTGGTTGCTTTAAATCTTTAACTCTTTTCAGAGTTTTAACAAAATTGGAGTGTAGGCCCTTGGACTTCCCTACTACACATTTTTTTGCTGTTATCACTCTTCAAATACCCTAATAGTTTTTTTCCTTGGTGCAAATTTACAACTGACTTTGAATTATATGTATATATTTCAGTAGACCAAGAATAACCAAGTGAGTCCTGAAGAAAATATCAAATGACCTATCCTAACAGATATCAAGATTCATTATGCAGCTATATCAATTATCATTATTTGCTTTTGGTGCAAGCCTGGATGAACTGATGAAATTGAACAAAGTCTCAGATGTAGACCTTTTTATATATGGAAAATTTTGTTGATGACAGAGTCAGCAGGATAATAAATGGCTTTGGGACAACTGGTTGTTTGTAAGGAAAAAAACTGATTTGATATATGATCAAATATGATACTGATATTGATATCAGTATACTACCTGGAGCAAGAAACAATCACAAATACAAATCATAAAAGGCAAGATTGAAAAATTCACCTATTTTAAATTTATAAGCTCTATTATATAAAGAATTCATAAAGAGAGGGGCAAGATAAATTTCAAATAGGGAAAAAATTCGGATCATGTATAACTAACCTATATGTGTATTTAATCACATAAAGGATTATCTAGAGTATATAGATAATGTCTACTAATCAATAAGTAAAAGATTAAACAAATTATTATAAAATAAAAAGGCATTTCACAGTGGATCAGTTTTTATTTTTCACTCATTTTTATCAACGATTTAGATTTAGCAGTATCAGTAAGTCATGCTGTGGGTTTCCTCAGTACTTGAGAAAGGCACTGTTTTCCTAGTTTATAGTGGTTTAAATTATTGTAGAACTGTGGCTACAGTGAGTGGTTGAATTGATATGTGCTAACGTTTCCCATCAGGTTACAATGCAGAAAGGGACATTTTAAGAACCTTGGAATCTCTCTAGAAAATGGAAAGAATGAGTTATTCCTAGGTATAATATGCCTTATTGGACATTATTTTCTAAACACTTATGTAGCTGAAACTATTTTTCTTTTGACACAGACATTAATTTGCTTTGGTATATTTTCTGAAGGGTCTCAGCCCTTTTTGCTTAGATTTATGCTTTCTTATTATTTAGCTTAGTGATTCTCAGACTTTATCATGCAAAGCAATCACCTGCAGGTCTAGTTAAAACACAAATTGTTAGTCCCACATCTAGAATTTCTGATTTAGTAGGGTAGGGTAGGCCTGAGAATTTTTAATACTAATGAATATGCTTGTAGGTGGTGCTGATGCTGTTGCTATGGTACCTTACTTTTTGAACCGCAGATCTAGAGTTAGTGTTGTGGAAGATAAATTTTAGACTCGTTTAATTTTTGTTCAATTTTATGTTACTCCCTGAATGCATATAGTAACATTTTACTTTAATAATGTAATTGAAAACTTTTACTCAATTAGATAGGGTGGGTTTTTTGTTAATCATTTTAACGTTAGATATTAAGTGGTAAATATTGATATTTTGAACTGTGTATGGATGCTTCTCAACTTATGAGGGAGTTACATACTGATAAACCCATCATAAGTTGAATTTATTATATGGTGAAAATGCATTTAATACACTTGACCTACAAATATCATAACTTAGCCTACCTTACCTTAAATGTTGAGAACACTGGACATTAGCCTGCAGTTGGGCAAAACCATCTAACACAAAGCCTATTTTATAAGGAAGTGTTGAATATCTCATAAAATTTACTTAATACTGTACTAAAATTGAAAAACAGAATGATTATATGTGTATATGAAGTTCAGTTTCTGTTGGTTTTTTATTTTGTTGGTTTATTTATTCAGTTTCTCTTATAATCTCGTAAACAAGTACTTTGCATTTCCCATTAAAAATGTTAAATAGTATAATAATATTTTGTATCTTGATTTTATAGCCTATTTAGCAGGAACAGAGTTGCATTGAGAAGATAGTATTGGGAAAGCAATGCTTTTTGTTATTGTACTTGGTGCCATATGAAAAGAAATATAATGCTCTTCTGAGAGGAATTTAAATTTTATTCCTTACCTATATTAAGAAAATATATTAAATAAATTTGGGAATTGTTTGGGGGGTCTCCTAATATAGATGTATTAGGGCCAGGTATGATAGCTTGTTCCTGTATTCCCAGCACTTTGGGAGGCTGAGATGGAAGGATCGCTTGTGGCCAGGAGTTTGAGACCAGCCTGAGCAACATGGCCGAATTCTGTCTCTATTAAATACAAAATTAAAAATTAGCCGGGCATGGTGGTATGCCCCTACAGTCCTACCTACTCAGGAGTCTGAGGCAAGAGTATCACTTGAGCCCAGGAGTTCAACATTACAGTGAGCTACGAGTGCGCCACTGCACTCAAGCCTGGTGACAGTGAGATTCTGTCTCTCTATCCCTCTTTCTTCCTTTTTATATATAAAAAGAATTATTTTAAAAGTCTAGAACAAAGTTGTCTATACAAGGTGAACTAAAAGCACTGTCTGTAAATAAAAAATTATAATTTTCAACTACAGACTTATAAAGTTATATTTTAATACTTAGTACATTTTTGTGATTGAAAATTGCAAAAGACAACTAAATATTGTATCATACATTGTGAAGAATTCTATTTTTAAATATGTTAATTGAAACTTTATTTTTCAGATTTTGGAATCTCTTTTTAAGGTACGTTTAATATATTACAGCTTAAATCTACTAAAACTGAACACAGAAATACATGCCAATGAGATTTCTAAATTTTAAGGGAGTAGAAGAAATTTCATACTTGCTTCTCTATATATTTAAGAATTTTATGTTCATTTGTATAGTGAATTAGCCTCATTCTGAATCCCAAGTGATATTTGGGTCAGGGCTGATATTTGATAGATGAAGATTCACAGACACAGACACAGACACACATTTATATACATATTTATTTCATTGTTGCAATTTAAATTGTCACTAACTATTTCCTTTTTGTTCCTCTTTTGTTTTCTTAAAGTGGTTTCAGTTGCAGGTCAATCAGATGGAAGAAGTAAGTCTAATGTTTTAAAATTGTTAATTAATATTTTAAACTCATTTGAAAACCAATTTAGATTACATATATGTATAAGTCATTTTTTAATAACTATTGGTTATACAGTAATCTTTTTTCATTTGTGTAGACAAGGAATAAGAGAATGGGATAAAATATTTCTCAGTGACTTACACCCTATGTCCCTGTATATATCTGGTATACTCCAAGTTTGACTGACACATTCATTTTCTTAAAATTAAATAATGGAAACGAAGTTATTATTTTTTCCAATTTACATAAAGGAGTGATGAGAGAATCTTTCACTTAAAAATTTCTACCATATTTAAAAAATCATTCTAAATGATTTATGTGTAGACATAAAATTATGTATTGATTTTCTATACATGAAATATGTTATTTTAATGATGTTCTTTTATACTTTTGATTTTCAGGTACTTTGCCATTAGTTTGAGAACTACTGGTCTCTGTCCTTAGGGGTTATTAATTCTACTTTGGAAAATACGTTATATATGCTATTAGTATAGTAGAATTATTTCCAGGGTAGCTTTATTGATTTACAGAGTTATTTTAGTTCTCATTTGGTCACACTTACGGTTCAGTCCAATTAAACACTCTTGAAGCCCAGGTTCTTCAAAGAAAAGAGACCAGTTTATTTGGGGGTATAAAATGAAAGGATAAATATAGATAGAACCTTAAATGCATGAACTGTAACTATATCCTAGCATCTTCTCATTATTTTATCTCTGATCCCAGAATAGAAGACTTTCATGGTCTATATGCTCTTTGCTTTAGGATACATTTGACTGACATTGGAAAAGTGTTAGTCATTCTTTGATTATGGTGTAGTGGTCATTATCCTTCCAGAGAAGTAGGGTTAGAGTGAAGTCTACTATTCCTCTACCCTCTTTTAAAATGTATTCTTCTTTGCAACTTTGGAAATTCATCTAGTCATCTTCTTTTCATCCATCAACCTCTTTTTATAGTTTTATTTATGTATTTTTATTATTTTACTTTTTGAGATGGAGTTTTGCTCTTTTTGCCCAGACTGGAATGTGATGGCATGATCTCAGCTCACTGCAATCTCCATCTCCCAGGTTCAAGCGATTTCTTGCCTCAGCCTCCTGAGTAGCTGGGACCACAAGCACATGCTACCATGCCTGGTTAATTTTTTTTGTATTTTTAGTAAAGATGCGGTTTCACTATGTTGGCCAGGCTGGTACTGAACTCCTGACTTCGTGATATGCCCACCTCAGCCTCCCAGAGTGCTGGGACTACAATTCATCTTGTCATCTTCTTTTCATCCATCAACTTCTTTTTATTGTTTTATTAATGGGTTTACTTTTACTCTTCTTTTTATACTTATTCCTGTCAATGTGCATGACCTACCCAAACCCTGGCCTCTCAGTTTCTTGACTTCCTCATCTGCAAAGATCTCTTGGCCTCCATTTCCAGTCACACTCTGGACCTTGTCATTAACCAAATTATTTTAAAAATTACTAATTTAGGCAACTTATTCTTGAACTTTAAATTTCTATTTTTCCAATTATCACTTTAAACACTGCTCTGACCACTCTTTGTCTTCATCAAGACCTCCAGTTCATTTATTCCTCTAACATCTTGCAGTCTTTTTAATTAATTTTTCTCTTTAGCTTAGAGACAGCAATTTATCACAAGTGAATTTCTTAACTTCCTAATCTTCCTTACTTCTTTCTCTTTTCATTGCACTTCTCTAACAAAACCTAACCCTGGGCCTATATCTTAGCTATGAAACACTGCTAGAGAAAATGACGTAGTAGGTCAGACATAAGTACTCCAAATACTGCTTGGCAAATATATTACACTTCTGAAATGAATTTCAACCCTTTCCTGCTACCATCTCAAACCTACTTCCTCTGTCCCATTTCATCTTCACTTTCAACCAAATACTTGGAATGCTATAAATACGAGCCATTGATTGGAGCTCCTGGACTCAAGCAACCCCCTCGCCTCTGCCTCCCAAAGTGCTGGGATGACAGGCATGAGCCACTATGCCCCGCCATGCCTTCTCAAAAACTTTGATTAATCAGTTATTCTCTCTTGTATTATTCAATTTCTCTCATTCAGTTGTATCCTTCCTTTCGGTTTTTAAATATGCTCCTCTATTTCTCATTTGATCCACATTCCTCTTTAGTTAAAGGCCTATTTCCATGCCCTTCATTAGCCTGTTTTTTAAAAAAATATTTTATATACAAATTTACTCATATTAGGGAAACAGTCATTAGATGATTATCAGGGTGTAAAGGCAAAACAGATTTTTAAGTGAGCGGAAAAAAAAAACAAACCCAAAAACCCAGAGTAGACAGTCTTTGAACAATGAAACTAGTTGGCTCTTTCTTTCTTTCTTTTTTTTTTTTTAAGTATTCTATGAATAAACTGGTACCTAGTGAAGAGATTAATCTAGACACGCTTTCCTTAAGAGACAACTAAGGGTATTAAATAAAACAATTAGAGTTGTTAATGAATTTCCTATAAAAACCCTTCAGAGTTTAGCTATGGAGCATGTGTCATACTTTCAGAGCCACATTTTTTTGTATATAAATTTGCTATACACTATGTTCTTACTTCTCAAGCATTTCTCAACCTATCCAGACTGAATTCTGTCTCCCTAACAAGTAAAGCATTCTCTCCATATGGTTCCTAGTAAGTTGTATGTTGTTAAATTCAATAGACTTTTTTTTGCTTCAGCTATAGTTAATATTATTGATCATGCCCTCATTTTTGAAACATTATTCCTTTGGCTTCTGTGAATTACATTTTCCTGGCTATCATTTAACCTCTTTGTCTGTCTCCTTTTTAGAGTCCCCTTCTTAACCCAAGCAGTAAATGTTGGAGTACCTCAAAGTTTTATCCTATGTCTTTTTTCTTTTTCCTCCAAACTTTCTCCCTAGGCAGTCTCGTCCGGTTTTCCCATTCAAGTATTACCTTTCTGCATGTAATTCAGAAACATATACCTCTTGCTCAGAATGTTTCCCTGGACTACAGGCTTTGTATATAATTACTTACTAAACTATTCCACCTCAGATGCAATGGGTCAGAAATACAAATTTTTTACTCCTAAACTCATATATCTTCTAGTGTTCCCTATCTTAGTGAATGAGTGCTATTTATCAAATTAGGTAAACATGAAATGTGGAAACCATTCCTGACAACTCATTTCCATCTATTCCTGATATTTAATTCATCCACAAGTCCTCTGGATTTTACTTTCTAAAAAACTGTCAGATTTGTCCACTTTTCTCTGTGATACCTTATTGTTGGTTATTATCATATCCATTATGCCTGAAATCCCAACTGGTGCATTCATAATCACCAGGAGGAATCCTCACTATACAACTATAATTCTTATCTGGAATTTCAATTTTTCAATGTTTTACCCATAGTTACTTCTCTCAAATATTTTGTTAATTTGGTATTCCAGATACATTTTCTAAAGGTTTGTATTATCTGCTGTCTTTGAAGGAGGGTTTCTCTTTTTTTGTAAACTTTTATTTTAAGTTCAGGGATACATGTGCAGGTTTGTTATTTAGGTAAACTCATGGTACAGGTATTTGTTGTACAGATTCTTTCATCACCCACGTATTAAGCCCAGTATCCAATAGTTACCTTTTCTGCTCGTCTCCTTCCTCCCAACCTCCACCCTCAAGTAGATCCCAGTGTCTATCATTCCCTTCTTTATGTTCATGAGTTCTCATCATTTAGCTCTCACTTATAAGTGACAGCATGCGGTATTTGATTTTATGTTCCTGTGCTAGCTTGTTAAGGATAATGGCCTCCAGCTCCATCCATGTTCCTGCAAAAGACATGATCTCACTCTTTTATAGGGCTGCATAGTATTCTATTGTATTTATGTACCACAGTTTCTTTATCCAGTCAACCACTGATGGACATTTAGGTCGATTCTATGTCTTTGCTATTATGAATAGTGTTGCAGTGAACATACACATGCATGTGTCTTTGTGATAGGATGATTTATTTTCCCTCGGGTATATACCCAGTAATGGGATTGCTGGGTCAAATGGTAGTTTTGTTTTTAGGTATTTGAGGAACGACCACACTGTTTTCTACAACAGTTGAACTAATTTATACTCCCGCCAACAGTGTATGCATTTTTTTTCTCCACAACCTTTCCAGCACCTGTTATTTTTTTACTTTTTAACAATAGCCATTCTGACTGGTGTGAGATGGTATCTCATTGTGGTTTGATTTACATTTCTCTAATGATCAGTGATGTTGAAGTTTTTTTCATATGATTGTTGGCCTCATGTATGTCTTCTTTTGAAAAGTGTCTCTTCACGTCCTTTGTCCACTTTTTAATGGTGTCGTTTGTTTGTGTCTTGTAAATTTGCTTAAGTTTCTGATAGATGTTGGTTATTAGGACTTTGTCAGATGAATAGTTTGCAAATGTTTTCTCCCAGTCTCTAGGTTGCCTATTTATTCTGTTGATAGTTTCTTTTGCTGCACAGAAGCTCTTAAGTTTAATTAGATCCTATTTGTTAATTTTTGCTTTTGTTGCAATTGCTTTTGGCATCTTCATGGAGTCTTTGTCTATTCCTGTGTCCATAATGATATTGCCTAGGTTGTCTTCCAGAATTTTTATAGTTTTGGGTTTTACATTTAAGGCTTTTGTTCATCTTGAGTTAATTTTTACATATGGTTGTAAGGAATGAGTCCAGTTTAAATCTTCTGCATTTGGTTAACTGGTTATCCAAATAAATGAGGCATTTATTGAACAAGGAGTCCTTTCTTCATTGCTTTCTTTTGTCAGATTTGTTGAAGATCAGATAGTTGTATGTATGCAGCCTTATTTGGCTTCTGTATTCTGTTCCATTGCTCTATGTGTCTGATGCCCCCAGATTTGTTCTTTTTGTTTTGGATTGCTTTGGCTCTTTGGGCTCTTTTTTAGTTCCATATGAATTTTAAAATATGTATGTATATTTTTTCTAGTTCTGTGAAGAATTTTATTGATAGTTTGATAGAAATATCATTGGATCTATAAATTGCTTTGGGCCGTATGGCCATTTTAATCTTATTGCTTCTTTCTATCCATGTACATGGAATTTTTTTTATTTGTTTGCGTCATTTCTGATTTCTTTGAGCAGTGTTTTGTAGTTCTCCTTGTAGAGATAGTTTACCTCCCTGGTTAGCTGTATTCCTAGGTATTCTTTTTGTGGCAGTTGTGAATGGGATTGCTTTCCTGATTTGGCTCTTGGCTTGACTGTTGTTGAGGTATAGGAATGCTAGTGATTTTCCTACATTAACTTTGTATCTTGAGACTTTGCTGATGCTGTTTATCAGCTGAGGGAGATTTTG
Source organism: Cebus imitator (assembly GCF_001604975.1). Classification (NCBI taxonomy): domain Eukaryota; kingdom Metazoa; phylum Chordata; class Mammalia; order Primates; family Cebidae; genus Cebus; species Cebus imitator. The sequence continues at coordinate 4,385,521 of NW_016107407.1, read as the reverse complement.
AGCCAAGACTTTGGGGTTTTCTAGATATAGGATCATGTTGTCTATAAATGGAGGTAGTTTGCCTACCACTCTTCCTATTTGGATGCCCTTTATTTCTTTCTCTTGTCTGATTACTCTGACTAGGACTTCCAATACTATGTTGAATAGGAGTGGTGGGAAAGGGTACCTTAAGAAATGTGTCTTAAAGTGTAGTTGATAGAACATGTTTAATTGTCACCCAAGATACCTGTTATAAGTGCACATTATTGAATTAGATTTCTTTTGTGAGTCTGTGAGTTAGGAATCTACTGTTTCAACAGGCGAGGAACAAGGGATTCTTATGTACACTAACATTTGAGATTCTTGTGATAACCTTTTTACTGCTGACAGAATTTATTGTCAGTACATGCTGTTGAAGTTAATGCCAGTGATCATGTTGCATTGCATGTTGTATTAACAGAGATACATGTGGAAATCATTAGAGTATATGGTGAGCTGCACCAGAGAAATGTAGGCTGAGCCTGCACCCTGTACTCTTCAGAGTTGTCCTGCTGGAATCTGTGGCCCGTAGGTCTTTCTGATGAAATTGTTTAGCTGATAACCCACTGTCTATTCCATACTCTTTTAGTTCTGTGCCTTCATCTTTTTTCCTAGAAAAGTCTTCTGTTAAAATTTAATCTCTATTGGGAAAGTAATGTATCAAGAGTCTAATCAAGAGACAAAAACCACACAGTAATTTGATTCGGGAAACTTTAATATAAAGAATTATTATAACAGAGGAATATCTACTAAAGAGTATTGATAGATGTTCTACTAAAGGAGGAAAGATAATTCTAATCAATACAGGAGTAGTAGATATAGGGAAGAGCTTCGACTCCTAGGATAGACTCAGAATGTGAATATCCCCAATCCTTCTCTCCCAGCAACCCAGGGCTAAGATGCAGAACTCCTGAAGAGGGAGCAGTTTTCATCACTACATAGCAGAGAAATTTGCTGGGCTACAAAGCTGGTGGAACTTGAACTCTAATAGGAAGCTGTCCATGAGGGTGGTACACTTAGGAATATGCCCTCTCTGATGCTAGGAAAAGCCACCTTCCAGAGAGGTGCTGTACTTCCTTCTGGGAAGCTGTTCACAAGGGTGATATGTTGGAAAACTTCTCTAAGGGAAGCTCTGTACTGGTGGATTGTGTTAGGAAATTCTGGGAGAAGCTGCCCATAGGAATCTGCGATGCCAGGGACGTTACCAGGAAGTCGTCCATAAGGATGATGTTGTTGAAATTTTCTGCAGGTAAGTACTATAAAATACACACTGCCTGAGGAATAAGCAGAAAGAGACACAGAACTAGGAAGAAAAGCCTCCTGCTCTTCCATTGCCTCTCCAGGAAAGGTTAACATCAGGCCACTTGTCAAGGAAGAAATATTCTACTATCACAGACAAGACAATAAAGAATAGATTTTTATTGTTCAACACCCACCTATGAGTGAGAACATGCGGTGTTTGATCTTCTATTCTTCTGTCAGTTTGCTGAGAATTATGGTTTCCAGGTTCATCCATGTCCCTACAAAGGACACAAACTCATCATTTTTGATGGCTGCATAATATTCCATGCTGTATATGTGCCACATTTTCCCTGGACACATGGAGGGGAGTACTACACACTGGGGTCAGTTGGGGAGAAATAGGGGAGGGACGGTGGGGGGTGGGGAGTTGGGGAGAGAGAGCAAGGGGAGAGATGCCAGATGTAGGTGATGGGGAGGAAGGCAGCAAATCACACTGCCACGTGTGTACCTATGCAACAATCTTGCATGTTCTTCACATGTACCCCAAAACCTAAAATGCAATAAAGTAAATAAATGGGAAAAAAAAGAATAGAGTTTTGAGATGAGACTCAGTAAATTGATGACATCATTTTTGACTCAATTTATGATTTGTGGCTCCTTATTTGGGATCTTTCTTTTGTCTATAGAGTTTCCATAGATCTCCTCCCACCAATTCTGTGTTCCTTTTCATATCTTCCCTACACTCAAGCTCATACTTGTGGTTCATTGCCCAGCATTTACTTCCTATTGTTATATCCTAATCTCATTCCAGTCATTACAAAAATGAAGTCTCTGTTCTTAATCCTTAATGCTACAATTTATCTTTGCCAAGTCCTAGACTTCATTTCCCCCCCAACTTTTCCTCCTATCATAAGGATTGAAGGTGACTACATGGGCAGATCTCTGAATTTAGGGGAAGAAATTATTTTAGCATTACTCTTGTAAATATTCTCTGCCATTTTTCTCTCAAAACTTTCTAGATATAGGATCACTTTCTAGGTATAGGATCATGACCCCAATTGCTATTCCGCTTATTTATGTCTCCACATATTAACTGTTTATAGGTTTCTTTTGCTGTGGTTTTTGGACAGTCATTCTTGCTGAATTTCTTTAAATAAACTTACTACCTAGAATAGTAATTATGGTCATCTTATTCTGTGAATTTTGCTGTTTCTTCTCACTGCCTGTTATTTTTTAGCTTGGTCTATTCCAAAGGTCTCAAGGGCACCCAAATAAGTCTGAGTCTTCCCCACACAGACTGAAGGAATGCTAGCTCCATAGACCTTTATATGTTAACTTCTGGGAGTTGGTATAGACAGTATTAGCCTTTGAGAGAAAATTACTGTCTTTAGATAATTTACCACAGTAAGGGTAATTCTTAGAAAGAATTTATGGGAAACAATTTAGAATTAGTCTTGTAAATATTGTCAGTTGCATGTATTGTTATTGGACTTGCTTAAAGTTCCTAAATATTAAAACAATAAACAGATGATTCAGTTTCAGGTTTTACATGTAAAAGCCATCACTGAGCTTTTACATTCACAGATAATTGCTCATATAAATATAATTGTAAAATATTATATCATTACTTGGCTGTAGCTATAGAGTAATATAAAAATTACTTTGATTTGATAAAGGAAATAATGAAATTTATTTGAAGTATTGGAGCAAAGTGAGTATTTACTAAGTAACTGGTTAATTTTATCATTTTAGATAAGTAAAGATCAAACTCTTTTACAAGAAGAGCCTCCAGACCCTGACAAAACAGTCACTTTAAGTCTTGCACAAGTAGTAAGGCTTGCACAAAGATTTGAAGAACTGAAGAATCGCCTTAAACAGAGGTCTAAAAACCCCTTGAAAGTCATGTTGTCTAAAACCATGTAAGTGAAATATAAGAACTAATTGAATTAAAAACAATAAGAAGGGGTATATAATTAGCACTGAATGTAAGATAATGAGTCATATATGATGGCTACACATAAAGCTTCTTAGTCAAATCAGGTCTAGTCAGCTTGTTTCTATTTGCAATTTTTAATAATCTGAGATATACAATACAGGAGACATTATCTGCATGTGGCTACGCAAATTCAATGTAGAAAATCAGTTTCTTAGTCACACTAGCCACATTTAAAGTGCTTTGTACCCACATTTGGCTGTTATTAGAAAGTTATATTAGACATTGCTAGCTTTGAAATATCTGGCTTATAAACTCTTCTTTCAGTTTGATTAGGTAATTGCTAGTAATAAGTAGAAAACTGAGATCTAATGAAATATTTCATTGTTCATGAACACTTTTGTTAAAATTATATTAACAGCTCATCCAAGTAAAATTTTTACATTTATAAGCAACCATATTTTTGCATTAAACATACACAAAATTCTTTTATAGTGTTGAAATAGGAAACATGTACCCATATTTGGGAGGGGCCCCTAGTTATGCGGTTACTTTAGTGATATATTACTAAATAACTTAAAATAATGAAGAGAATGGTACCTGAGTTGGCTCCTGGGGGTTATATATCTAGATTCTTGGTTCAGAGGTTAAGGTTTAAACCATATTAATACTTTACATTAAGTATCTGCTGTGTACTAGGGATTTTTGTAGTAACTTTACATGTATAATCTTCTTTGATTGCCATAACTGCTTCACGAGAAAGGTACTATTATACCTCAATTTTAATAAGAATAAACTGAAACCCATAGAGGTTAAGTAATGTACCTGGCTGAGGTTATATAATTAGTAAGTGGATGAAGCAGGTTTTGGGTCTGCTAGTCTCGCTTCAGAACTTATGTCCTTCATCATTATATGATTGACAATAATACAGTGACAAAAAGCAATTTATGTTTCTAACAGTTTTTGCTACTTTTGTTGTTAATGTTGTTGGTATACCTAATTATATTCATGGAATACATAGAAGTAATAATTACATAGTTTAGTTTGACTTTTATACTTTTTAACTTATAACTTGTTAATTTACCTTAATGTCTATAAATAAAGATTAAAGATATGTTTAATTTTTACTTTACAAACTTCATATGTCTAGACTGCATATTTTAGTTCTTTAGTATAATTTAAACTCTTACTCTTTGATACATTAAAAATGTTTTGTTTATTGAACTTTAACAGGAATAAAGAAAATCTACCAGAAGCAGTGAAAAGTTGTGAAGATGTAGCACAGAAAATGGAAGGTGATAATATTTGATACATGTTTGTCCTTAAACATTTTATTTAAAAAATTGTTATTATTTTTTATTTTTTAAAGAGAGGTTCTCACTCTGTCACCTGTGCTGGAGTGTAGTGGCATGACTATCACTCACTGCAACCTCAATCTCTTATTTAATAGTGAGTTTTATACTTTAATAAAAGTTCTATTATGTTCCAGATTCTGGGAACATACAAAATGAATACAGTGTGTATCCCCTGTACAGACAACAACTTGGTTGTTACTTCCATAAAATTTACAGTTTAATAAGGATACAAATACATTATCTAGCATGTCAGTACAGTGTCATGCATGATAAAGATATGTAGAATTTGCACTGGGTCCACAGAAAGAAGCAACCTGTTCAAACTAAGGGAGTTAGAAAGGCTTTATGCAACTTTAAAGGGTGAATAGGATTTAGTCAAGTAAATAAGGGAAATATTTGGTATTTTAAGAAGACAATAGCATGAACAAACAACATACATATGGAATTACAACTGGATTGGTATCAGAGTAAGAAGCAGGATAAGGGATAAGGTAAAAGAGGGCCTAATCATGGTGGGAATGGATGCTCTGCTAAGGGGCTTAGACTTTTTTCAAATATAATAAGGAATAATTGAATATTTTTTGTAGAATTTAATTTTAGAGAGTTTTTTTTTTTTCTGGCCAAACTGTAGAAGCTAAATTTGGGGACTAGGAGTAAGAAAGGGAAGTTATTATATCTTAGATGGGTGATAAGCACCTATATTCAAGGACTAGTGAAGAGAAGAAGGGAGTCAGGTTTGAGAAATATTTACTTGATAGAACTGGCAAAAGTTGGTGATTGGATGTGGGAGGAAAGAAGGAAGACTAGATAATGATGGCACCATCAATGAATATAAGAGGCTTCAGGAGGAAAAACAAATTTTGATGAGAAAGTGATGTTTATAATCAGCTGTTACACATGTTCTTTTAAATATTATCATTTGTTGACTGATTGGAAAGATCTACAGTGTTGGCAGCTATTATTTTTTCATCGTTTTCTTTCTTTTGATGAGTTACTAAAATTAAAACTCAATTAGTGCATGTGATTACTGTTTGAAATTTATAGTAACAAATACACTTTTAATTATTTCAGAATTCTTAAAAGCCCACTCAACTGATGAATTTAAAGATGTTTCTGCAATGGAGCCACGTAAGTTTCCACTCATGAAAGCATTATTGTGGTAATAACCTCTGTTAGATTAATTTCTATAAAGTAATAATTATTAGGTTAACAATACATATTCCCTGCCTTGGAGCTGGGAGCCATACGCTTCATTTGGTTGTCAGGCAAGTATTGAAATTCCTGGTTAAGGATACATGTTACTGAAATTAGATTTTTTTTTTTTAAATTATGCTTTAAGTTCTGGGGTACATGTGCAGATTGTGCAGAATTGTTACATAGGTATGCACATGCCATGGTAGTTTGCTGCATCCATCCCTCTATCACCTACATTAGGTATTTTTCCTAATGTTATCTGTACCCAATCCCCTGACCCCCTGCTATCCTTCCTCTAATACCCCCAGCCCCCAAATGCCCTGGTGTGTGATGTTCCCCTCCCTGTGTCCATATGTTCTCATTGCTCAACACCTGCCTATGAGTGAGAACATGTGATGTTTGATTTTCTGTTCTTGTGTCAGTTTGCTGAGAATGATGGTTTCCAGATTCATCCATGTCCCTACAAAGGACACAAACTTATCAGTTTTTATGGCTGCATAGTATTCCTTGGTGTATATGTGCCACATTTTCCTTGTCTAGTCTATCGTCAGTGGACATTTGGGTTGGTTCCAGATCTTTGCTATTGTAAACAGTGCCTCTGTGAACATACATGTGCATGTGTCTTTATAGTAGAACGATTTATAATCCTTTGGGTATATACCCAGTAATGGAATTGCTGGGTGAAATGGAATTTCTATTTCCAGGTCCTTGAGGAATCACCACACTGTCTTCCACAATGGCTGAACTAGTTTACACTCCCACCAACAGTGTAAAAGTGTTCCTGTTTCTCCACATCCTCTCCAGCTTCTGTTGTCTCCACATTTTTTAATGATTGCTATTATAACTGGCAAGAAGTGGTATCACTGTGGTTTTGACTTGCACTTCTCTAATAATCAGTGATGATGAGCATTTTTTCATATGTTTGTTGGCTTCATATATGTCTTCTTTTGAAAAGTGTCTGTTCATCTCCTTCAACCACTTTTGAATGGGTTTTTTTTTTTTCCTGTAAATTTGTTTTAGTTCTTTATAGATCCTGGACATTAGCCCTTTGTCAGATGGATAGATTGCAAAATTTTTTTCCCATTCTGTTGGTTGCCAGTTCACTCTAATGATTGTTTCTTTGGCTGTACAGAAGCTCTGGATTTTAATTAGGTCCCATTTGTCTATTTTGGCTTTTGTTGTCAATGCTTTTGGTGTTTTAGTCATGAAGTCCTTGCCTACACCTATGTCCTGAATGGTTTTCCCTAGGTTTTATTCTAGGGTTTTTATGGTGTTAGGTGTTATGTTTAAGTCTTTAATCCATCTGGAGTTAATTTTAGTGTAAGGTGTCAGGAAGGGGTCCAGTTTCTGCTTTCTGCACACTGCTAGCCAGGTTTTCCAACACCATTTATTAAACAGGGAATCCTTTTCCCATTGCTTGTTTTTGTCAGGTTTGTAAAAGATCAGATGGTTGTAGATGTGTGGCATTGCCTCCAAGGCCTCTGTTCTGTTCCATTGGTCTATATCTCTTGTTTTGGTACCGGTACCATGCTGTTTTGATTACTGTAGCCTTGTAGTATAGTTTGAAATCAGGCAGCGTGATGCCTCTGGCTTTGTTTTTTTTGTTAGGATTGTCTTGGCTATGCAGGCTCTCTTTTGGTTACATATGAAGTTTAAGGTGGTTTTTTCCAGTTCTGTGAAGAAGGGCATTGGTAGCTTGATGGAGATTGCGTTTAACCTATAAATTACTTTGGGCAGTACGGCCATTTTCACGATATTGATTCTTCCTAACCATGAGCATGGAAGGTTTCTCCATCTGTTTGTGTCCTCTCTTATTTCCTTGAGCAGTGGTTTGTAGTTCTCCTTGAAGAGGTCCTTTACATCATTTATTAGTTTTATTCCTAGATATTTTATTCTCTTTGTAGCAATTGTGAATGGCAGTTCACTCATGATTTGGCTCTGTGTTAGTCTGTTATTTGTGTATAGAAATGCTTGTAATTTCTGCACGTTGATTTTGTATCCTGAGACTTTGCTGAAGTTCTTTATCAGTTTAAGGAGATTTTGGGCTGAGATGATAGGGTCTTCTAAATATGTCATCTGCAAATAGAGAAAATTTGACTTCCTTTTTTCCCAATTGAATGCCTTTTATTTTATTTTTCTTGCCTAATTGCTCTGGCTAGAACTTCCAATACTATATTGAATAGGAGTGGTGAGAGAGGGCATCCTTGTCTAGTGCCAGATTTCAAAGGGAATGCTTCCAGTTTTTGCCCATTCGGTATGATATTGGCTGTAGGTTTGTCGTAAATAGCTTTTATTTTGAGATATGTTCCATCGGTAGTTAGTTTATTGAGAGTTTTTAGCATAAAGCGCTGTTGAATTTTGTCGACGGCCTTCTCTGCATCTATTGAGATAATCATGGATTTTGTCTTTGGATCTGTTTTTGTGGTGGATTATGTTTGTAGACTTGCATATGTTGAACCAGCCTTGCATCCCCTACTTGATCGTGATGGATAAGCTTTTTGATGTGCTGTTGCAATTGTTTTGCCAGTATTTTATTGAAGATTTTTACATTGATATTAATCATGGATATTGGCCTGAAGTTTTCTTTTTTTGTTGAGTCTCTGCCAGGTTTTGGTATCAGGATGATGTTGATCTCATAAAATGATTTGGGAAGGATTCCCTCTTTTGGGTTGTTTGGAATAGTTTCAGAAGGAAACTATTTCAGAAGCTCCTCTTTGTATGTCTGGTAGAATTCAGATGTGAATCCATCTGGACCTGGGCTTTTTTTGATTGGTAGGCTGTTAATTGCTGCCTCAGCTTCAGCCCTTGTTATTGGTCTGTTCAATGTTTCAACTTCTTCCTGGTTTAGGCTTGTGAGGGTGCAAGTGTCCAGGACTTTATCCATTTCTTCCAGGTTTACTAGTTTACATGCATACTGTTGTTTGTAGTAATCTCTGATTGTAGTTTGTATTTCTGTGGAATCGGTGGTGATATCTCCTTTTTTGTTTTTTCTTGCATCTATTTGATTCTTCTCTCTTTCCTTTTTTATTAATCTGGCTAGCAGTCTCTCTATTTTGTTGATCTTTTTAAAAAACCAGCTCCTGCATTTATTCATTTTTTGAAGGATTTTTTTTATGTCTCTATCTCCTTTGTTTCTGCTCTGATCTTAGTTATTTCTTGTCTTCTGTTAGCTTTTGAGTTTTTTAAATTTTGTTCCTCTAGCTCTTTCAATTTTGTGTTGATTTTAGATCTTTCCTCACTTCTCCGGTGGGCATTTATTGCTATAAATTTCCCTTTAGACACTGCTTTAAATGTGTCCCAGAGATTCTGGTACATTGTATCTTTGTTCTCATTGCTTTCAAAGAAGATCTTTATTTCTGCCTTCATTTCATTGTTTATCCAGTCGACATTCAGGAGCAGGTTGTTCAATTTCCATGAAGTTCTGAGTTAGTTTCTCAATTCTGAGTTCTAATTTGATTGCCCTGTGGTCTGAGAGACTGTCTGTTATGATTTCCATTCTTTTGCATTTGCTGAGGAGTTATTTACTACCAATTATGTGGTCAATTTTAGAGTAGGTGCAATTCGGTGCTGAGAAGAATGTATATTCTGTGGATTTGGTGTGGAGACTTCTGTAGACGTCTATTAGGTCTGGCTGGTCCAATTCTGAGTTCAAGTCTTGGATATCCTTGTTAATTTTTTGTTGTGTTGATCTGTCTAATATTGACAGTGGAGTGTTAAAGTCTCCCACTATTATTGTGTGGGAGTCTCAAGTCTCTTGGTAGGTCATTAAGAACTTGCTTTATGTATCTGGGTGCTCCTGTGTTGGGTGTGTATGTATTTAGGATTGTTATCTCTTCTTGATACATCAATCCTTTATCCATTATGTAATGCCCTTCTTTGTCTCTTTTGATCTTTGTTGTTTTAATGTCCATTTTATCAGAGATAAGGATTGCAACTCCTGCTTTGTTTTTGCTTTCCATTTGCTTGATAAATCTTCCTTTGTCCCTTTATTTTTTAGCCTATGTGTGTACTTGCTTGTGAGATGGGTTTCCTGACTATAGGACACCCATGGGTCTTGGCTTTTTATCCTATTTGCCAGTTTGTGTCTTTTGATTGGGGCATTTAGCCCATTTACATTTAAGGTTAATATTGTTATGTGTGAATTTGATCCTGCCATTTTGATGCTAGCTGGTTGTTTTGCCCATTAGTTGACGCATTTTCTTTATTATGTTGATGGTCTTTACCATTTGGTATGTTTTTGGAGTGGCTGGTACTGGTTGTTCCTTTGTTTAGTGCTTCTTTCAGGAGCTCTTATAATGCAGGCCTGGTGGTGACGAAATCTCTCAGCAATTGCTTGTCTGCAAAGGATTTTATTTCTCCTTCACTTAGAAAGCTTAGTTTGGCTGGATATGAAATTCTAGGTTGAAAGTTATTTTCTTTAAGGATGTTGAATATTGACCCCCCGCTCTCTTCTGGCTTGTAGGGTACCTGTGGAGAGATCCACTGTGAGTCTGATGCGTTTCCCTTTGTGAGTAACCTGACCTTTGTCTCTGGTTGCCCTTAGCATTTTTTCCTTCATTTCAACCCTGGTGAATCTGATGATTATGTGCCTTTGGATTTACCTTCTCGAGGAATATCTTTGTGGTGTTCTCTGTATTTCCTGGACTTGTATGGTGGCATGCCTTGCTAGGTTGGTGTTTTCCAGCTTGGATTCATTCTCTCCATCACATTCAGGTACATCTATCAAACACAGATTAGGTCTTTTCACATAATCACATATTTCTTGGAGGCTTTGTTAATTTCTTTTCACTCTTTTTTCTGTAATCTTGCCTTCTCATTTTATTTCATTGAGTTGATCTTCAGTCTCTGATATCCTTTCTCTGCTTGGTCAATTTGGCTATTGAAACTTGTGTATGCTTTGTAAAGTTCTCGTGCTGTTTTTTTCAGCTCCATCAAGTCTTTTATATTCTTCTCTAAGCTGTTTATTCTAGTTAGTGTCTCATCTAACCTTTTTTCTAGGTTCTTAGTTTCTTTGCATTGGGTTAGAACATGTTCTTTTAGCTCTGAGAAGTTTGATATTACCCACCTTCTGAAGCCTGTTTCTGTCAATTCATCAGATTTGTTCTCCATACATCTTTGATCCCTAGCTGGTGAGGAGTTGTAATCCTTGGAGGAGGAGAGGCGTTCTGATTTTTGGTGTTTTCATCCTTTTTGTGCTGGTTTCTTCCCATCTTAGTGGCTTTATCTACCTGTATTGTTTATAGTCGGTGACTTTCGGATGGTGTCTTTGAATGGATGTCCTTTTTGTTGATGTTGAAGCTAGTTCTTTCTGTTTCTTAGTTTTCCTTCTAACAGGCCCCTCTGCTGCAGGACTGCTGGAGGTTCACTCCAGACCCTGCTTGCCTGGGGATCACCTACGGGGCTGCAGAACATTAATGGTTGCTGCCATTTTCTTTTTCTGTTATCTTTGTCCCAAAAGGGTACCCGCCAGATGTCAGCCTGAGCTCTCCTTTATGAGGTGTCTCTTTGGGTATATGGGAGTTGGGGAGCTGCTTGAAGAGACAGTCTGTCCCTTATAGGAGCTCAAGTGCTGCACTGGGAGCTCCGTTGTTCCATGCAGAGCTGCTGGGCAGGTACCTTTAAGTCTGCTGTAGTGTAACTCATAACCGCCTCTTTTCTCAGGCTCTCTGACCTAGGAAGGTCAGCTTTATTTATAAGTTCCTGATGTACTGCTGCCTTTTTTCAGAGATGCCCTGCCCTGCATTGGAGTAGTCCAGTCACAGTCTGTCAGCAGAGGCATTGCTGAGCTGCCGCAGGCTCTGCCCTGCTGCTGTGTGAACTGCCTACGTATTGGCAGACTGCTTCGGTAGTGGTGGATACCCTTCCCCGCACTGAGCTGGACCATCCCAGGTCCAGCTGTGCTTGCTGCGGAACTCTCAATCCAGAGCATTTCAAATTGCTTGTTTTGTGGGGGCAGTACCTGCCAAGCCAGATCGCCTGGCTCCCTGTCTCAGCCCCCTCCCTTTCAGTTGATTGGGTGGCTATGCCTTCCAGGCATTCCAGGTGCCAGTTGAGAGGTCCGCCCAGATTTGTGAGAGTTTCTGTGCGCCAACCTGTGGCTCCAGCCATGCTGAAAACTCATGGCCTTTTTCGGCCCAGGAATTTCCTGGTCTGTGGGCAGTGAAAAGTTGTTTGGAAATGCAGTGAGCACTCACCCTCTGTGTTGTTCTTGCTGGGAACGACACTCTGGAGCTGTTCCTATTTGGCTATCTTGGGCCCTCCAACCTGAATTTCTTTTTTGACCCATTGTTCAGGAGTGTGTTAATTTCCACACACTTGTAAATATTTCAATTTTTCTTCTGTTTTTGATTACTAGTTCATGCCACCGTGATTGGAAATCTTTGATATGATTCTAGCCTTCTTACATTTTATAAGTCTTATTGGCCTAACACAAGATCTGTCCTTTAGAAAATTCCATTTGCACTTGAGAAAGCTCTATATTCTGGTATTGAATGGAATATCTTGTATAGGTCTGTTAGGTTCATTGGTCTAAAGTATAGTTCAAATGTAAGGTTTCCTTATTTGTTTTCTGTCTGATTTGTCCGTTATGAATGTAGAGTATTGAAGGCCTCTGCTATTACTGTATTGCTGTCTGTTTCGCTCTTCAGATCTGTTAATATTTGGTTTATATATTCATGTGTTGCAATGTTGGGTATGTATATATTTGCAATTGTTATATTCTCTTGATGAATTGAGCATTTTTCAATATATAATAACCTTCTTTGTCTCTTGTGACTTTTTTTTGACTTAAAGTCTCTTGTCTGATATAAATATAGTCACCCCTGTTCAATTATTGGTTTCCAATTTCCTGTTCAATTATTGGTTTCCAATACTATTGCCATTCTGTTAAATGTTTTTTAGCTGTTTTGTAGATCCTTTGTTCATTTATTCCCTGTTTGCTATCTTCCTTTGCAATTTGTTGATATACTTTTACTCCCCTCTGAGCATTTTATGTTTTTAATGTCATAATTTATATATTTTATATTGTGAATACCTCAAGAAATTATTGTAGCTGTGGGTATGTTGTTTGCCTTTTAACCTTTATTCTGTAGACATAAGTGATTTACAGACCACTGTATATAATATTATAGTATGTAATTTTACTGTATACATACTTTCACTAGTGTGTTTTATACTTTCATATGTATTGTGTTACTACTTAGTGTCCTTTCATTTCAAAATGAAGAGCTCCCTTTAGCATTTTTTTGAGGCAAGCCTGATGGTGATGAATTCCCTGAGCTTTTGTTTGTCAGAGAAAGTATCACTTTTTCATTTTTGTAGATCAACTTTTCTGGGTAAAGTATTCTTGGCTGGCAGTTTGTTTTTGTTTCTTCGAGAACTTTGAAAATATCTTCTTACTCTCTCTAAGAGTGCAAAACTTTCGCTGAGAAAACTGCTGATAGCCCTATGGTGATTCTGTATCTGAGAATGCTCTTTTCTCTGTTGCTTTCAAGATTCTTTTTTTGTCTTTAATTTTTGACAGTTTGGTTATAGTATGTTTTGGTAAAATATAATTTAGACTGTACCTGTTTGGAGACTTTATCTTTCTGGATGTTTATATCTTTCCCCATATTTGGGACATTATTAGCCATTATTTCTTCAAATAAGCTTTCTGCCCCTTTTTCTTTTCTCCTTTTTAATTCCTATAATGTAAATCATAACACTCATGATGCTGTCCCATAAATTCTGTAGGATTTATTTATTTTTTGGAATTAAAAAAATTAAATTTTTATCTATTTAGAGGAGATAAGTGCAGATTTCTTACATGTATATACTGTGTAATGGTAAAGTCTGGGCTTTTAGTGTACCCATTACCTAAATAGTGAACATTGTATCCAATAGGTAATAGCCTTTAAAATTCCTTTTTATTCTTTATTCTTTTTTTCCGCTAACTATATATTTTCAAATAATTTTCTTTGCATTTACAGATTCTTTCTTCTCCTTGATGAATTATACAGTTGACTTTTTTTTATTTATCTTTTGTAATTTAAATTTTATTCATTGTATTCCTTAGCATTGGAATTTCTGTTTGGTTCTTTATGATTTCAATCTTTGTTAAACTTTGTTAAACTTCTCATTTTGTTTGTGTATTGTTTTTCCTTATTTTTGTTAAGTTGTCTATCAGTGTTTTCTTATAGATTACTGAGCTTCCTTAAGATAATTATTTGAATATTTTTTGGCAGATTTTGATAGTGTCACTGCTTCCAGACTTTATGGACTGGTTTTGTATGAAAAGATCTTCACCTGTGGGTGGTTTTGAATACACTAGCTGGGTGGGGTGTGGCAATTTAGGATCCAATGAGGATGTGGCAGTTTAGTGTCCATGTAGCTTTTTCAGCTGTGGTTGATGTGGGTAAAGATTTCAGTGGTGTACAGTGGCCAAGGCGATAGGTATCTGCAATAGTGGCAAAGCCCGACAGAATTCTTCTGATCTCATTTACTTCCCTAAGGGAAGTTGTGGCAGAGGTGACATCCTTTCGTGCTGGATCTGGCTTGTGGGTGTGCTTGCAGCCACAGTGGTACTAATGTCTGATGCATGGTATCTGTGGAGTGGTCAAGCAGCTTGGATCTGGGAGCACGAGCATGTATGAACTGACAGTGGCTCTGGGATCCAGATGCTGGTGTGTGCCAGTCTATTGCTGCTCTGAGGACTGTGATATGGATATCCCTGCTGCATTGATGGTTCTGGTGTCTAGGATGCAGGCACTTGTTGAGTGGATGCAGAACCGCATTCTCAAATGTAGTCACAGATGGAGAGCTGGGGTTGCTCTGAGGCCTTGGGTGTGGGCTAGCTTGTTGTGGTGGTAGCTCTGATGTCTGATGCATGTGCAGTCAGAGTCTCAAAGGGTTACATCAGAGCCGAGGTTGTAGCCCACATGTGTACTGAGAGTCTGCAGCTTCAGGGCCCTGGGCAAGGCTAGCATGTGAAGCCAGTGGCTCTGTTGACTATATTATACATGTGCATGTTGTAGCCTCAGAGATGTGGACTGGAGTGTGAACACATGCAGAGCAACAGTGGTTACAGGATTGGGCTGTGGCTTAGCTTACTGTGGCAGTGGCTCAGATATCTGAAACATAGCACTCATAGAGGAATGGAAGAGCTAGGGTTCATTGCACAGGCTGGTGCACAGTGAGCATGGCTCTAGGGCCTGGGGAGGGGCTAAGCCCCTAGTGAAGGTGGCTCTGGTGTCTGAGGCATGGGTGTGTATGATGCAGCCTTCTAGCCAATACCGGAGCCTGGGTACATATGGAAAGATTGTGACTCTGTGGTCTGGGTCACACATGGATCTGGGGCATAGTTGCCTTAGTCCTGGCTTGGAACAATAGTGGCTTCTTCCTGGTGGTGGATAGAGCAACATTTCTCTTATCTGGTGGCAGTGGTTATTAGTTACCTCAGTGGTGAGAGCTGTCAGTGTTCTCTGTAGAGCAGACTGCTGGGAACCATGGTGGCACCTGTTGCATGGCTGATAGTGATAGTTTCTGCACTCTTCCTCATTCTTGGCTGTCTCCAGATATCTCTGGCATGCTGATCTCCTCAGCTATACCGTCTGTGTGGTTATTCTACATTTTTTTTTTTTTTGCTTTACTGTCTTGCTGCACCTTCTTTGAGACTTTGAGCCCTAACAGGGCCATTTTCATCAACGGATAGCTGTCTAGTGGTTGTTTTTTTGTGGGAAAATTAAGGCTGATTTATCCTATTTTCTCATCTTTCTAATGTCATTTTGTATTCTTCCTTTTTTTTCCCCCAAGAGTGTTTCGTAGTGTCTTTTTCTTCTTTCTGGGGGCTGAATTTTCAAATTGTAGCTGGAATAATGGTTGGTGTTCCTTGTAGTTCTTTACCATATTTAGGACAGAATTTAAAATTATATCATATGCTACAATCAGATTACTCTTAAATTATTGTTTAATTATTAACTATGACTTTTTATGTAAGCATTTTAAATTACTCTCCCCTACCTACAAAAAATTATAAATTTAATTCTTATGAAACTGGCTTCTTCCAATATCCTATTGGAATCTTTGAGGAATATTGACTCTCTCAAAGTAAAGCCTCTGTTTGACTTGGTTTCTTGGTTATACTTGATATATTTGGTGCCCTGGATATATTTTACACATTTCTACTTTTCTTGCCTTTGCTTAAGGTGTTTACTTTTTATTTTTTCTTTTTAATGACGCTCTATCCGTTCTTTAAGACTTAGCTTCTTTATGTCTTTCTACTTTCTCTTCTCAACTCCTAAATATTTATTATTCTATGCCACTTTTGACGTGAAATAGAAAAAATACAGTGAATATTTAGGAACTGTTGTATGCTATTGTGTTTTTAAACATTTTCTTTGTTTCATATCTTGTTTTTCTGACAGAAAGCTTAATGCAGGGACTGTCTTCTATCATATGCTTTTTATGTTGTAAGATTTAGGAGTCTTGTGGTATTATCCTAATAGTTCATTGATTATTATGGATCCTTATTATGTTGGTTCTCTTTTAAGTAGCATCTTAGGTTCTCTTTTGGGTTCTTTGATGCAATTGTAAAACTTAGTAGGTTAGCTAGATCCTTCCCATAAACCTTAGTGACTTAGCAACAGCAACTAAAGCATTTCTCTCTTAGCATCTAGAGTTCCTCTGATATGCTGTATCATTAGAAGGTCACATATATTGGACATTAATTCAGTTTTATGTTTTACTATATATATAGTATTGATTAAGTTATGTAACCTCTCTGAGCCTGAACTTTTGTATTTGAAAATTATGACAGTATCTTATCTTTTAGATTATTTTGAGAATAAGAGAATGCAATATACCATGGTGATTTGCACATAATAGGTATTTAATAAAATGGTAGCTATTTTCCTCATAAGCATTCTGTTAATACTCATGTAGCCCTGATAGCCCCTCTCTATGTTTGTTTAACTTTCGTATCTATAGCAGTTATATTTAGCATAGAGCTATAATTCCAGCCATTTATAAAACCTTTAACATTTTTGATTTCTTTAAATAATAGAAACTGATCGTTCAATGACTACTCGATTTAATGCCGTGTTGAAAGTATTTGAAAACCAGGCAAATAAGTTGGAGAGGTAAGCTGTTTTTTGTATTTTATTATTTTTCTATTTAAAATAACAGATAAAATTGTATTTTTCCATATATAACATGTTTATGAAAGTTAGTACATATTTATTGCAGAAATATTGAAGCATAAAATAACAATGCTGTCAACAAATTTAGAATTTCTTGTATCAATTTTTGTGATTTTATATATGTATAATTTTTACATTGAAAATTATAAACATAGAGAATGTAAAATGAAATGTAAAATATATGCTACAAAAAACAGTATGTTGGTTCCTGAAAAATTAAAAACAGAATTACCATATGATCCAGCAATTCCACTTCTGGGTATATATACCCCCACATTGAAAGCAGAGTGTTGAAGGGATATTTGACACCCATTCTTTGCAGCATCATTCACAACAGCCAAAAGATGGAAGCCACCCACTTATGCAACAATGAATAAATTGATAAACAAAATGTGGTATAGACATACAATGAAATTATTATTGAGTCTTAACAAGAAAGGAAATTCTGATACATGCTACAACATGAATGAACCCTGAGGACATTCTTCTAAGTGTAATAAGCCAGTCACAAAAAGACATATGCAATTATTCCCCTTCCATGAGGTATCTAGAGTAGTGTTAAATTCATAGACATAGATGATAGAATGATGGTTGGTTGCTGGGGGTTTAGGAGGGGGGAAATGGGGAGTTATTGTTTGATACACACAAAGCTTCCATTTTACATGATGAGAAGAGTTCTGGAGATTGGTTATAAAATAATGTAAAGGTATCTAACACTGCTGAACTATACACTTAAAATGGTTAAGATGGTAAATTTTATATTGTATGTATTTTTCCATAGTTAAAAAATTAAAAGTTACAATGATACAAAATGTAGTTTGTGAATATTTTTTTTTCACCTGTAAACTCAAATAATTGCTTTTTAAAATAAATGTTTTATTTTTTATTGAGAAAATTTATGGTATAAAATGTGTTTTGATATATGCATGCATTGTGGAATGGCTAAATCAAGCTATGTAACAGACCCAATATCCTCACATACATACCTTTCTTTTTTCTGGTAAGAACACTTTAAAATTACTCTGCTAGAAATTTTCCCCGTCTAGCTGAAATTTTATACCCTTTGACCAACACCTCCCCATTTTCACCAACCACAGCCTCTGGTACCCAGTATTCTGTTTTCTATTTCCATGAGTTTGACTTTTTGGGGTTCTACATATAAGTGAGATCATGCAGTAATTGTCTTTCTGTACCTGACTTCTTGGCATTATGCCCTTCAGGTTTGTCCATGTTGTTGCAGATGACAGTATTTCCTTCTTTTTTAAGGCTGAATAATATTTTACATATATAAATGTATATGTATATATATGTGTGTGTTCATATATATATATATGTATATATATATATATATATGTGTATATATATATATATGTATATATATATATATATATATATCTTCCACATGTTCTTTATTTTTACATTTATTTCCTTTAGATGTATACCCAGAAGTGGAATTACTTGGTCACATGGTAGTATATTTTTATTTTTTTGAAGAATCTCCATATCGTTTTCCATAAAGTTGTACTAATTTACATTCTCACTAACGGCGTGTAAGAGTTCCCTTTTTTCCACATTATTGCCAGTATGTGTATAAATAGCCATTTGTTTTTTGATAACAGATGTGAGGTAATATTACATGGTGGTTTAAACTTGCTTTTCCTTGATGATTAGTGATGTTGAACATTTTTTTCATATAGCTGTTGACCATGTATATGTCTATTTTTGAGAAATATCAAGCCATTTGCTCATTTTTAAATGGGGTTATTTGTTTTCTTGCAGTTGAGTTTCTTTTATATCTTGGATATTAAATTCTTCTCAGATGTATGGTTTGCAGATATTTTCTCCCATTCCATAGGTTGCATCTTCATTCCATTGATTGTTTCCTTTGCTGTGCAGAAACTATTTAGCTTGATGCAGTCCTATTTGTCCATTTTTGCTTTTGTTACCTGTGCTTTTGGGGCCATATCCAAAAAGTATTTTCCAGGACCAATATCAAGAAGTTTCCCCCTATGTTTTTGTTAAGTAATTTTACAGTTTCAGGTCTTACATTTAAGTTTCTAATCCATTTTGAGTCTATTTTTATATATGGGGTGAGATAAGGACCCAATTTCTTTCTTCTGCAGCCTCTCCATCATTTATTGAAGAGATATTCTTTTCTTAATTGTGTGTTTTTGTACATTTGTTAAAGATCAGTTGGCCATATATGTGAATTTATTTCTGAGATCTCTATTCTGTTCTGATGCAAGGGTCATGCAGTTTTGATTACTGTAGCTTTGTGTAGTAGATTTTGTGATAAAGTGATGCCTCCACCTTTGTTCCTTTTTGCTCACGATTGCTTTGACTACTCAGGGTCTTTTGTGGTCCAATATGAATTTTAGAATCTATTTTTATTTCTGTGAAAAATATCATTGGAATTTTCATAGGGATTACATTAAACTTGTAGGTTATTTTGGGTAGCATGAACATTTTAACAATATTGTTTGAATTCAATTCTCTCCATTTCTTTGTGTGTTCTTCAATTTATTTCATCAACATCTTAACAGTTTTCAGTGTAACAGATCTCTTCCTTCTTTGGTTAAGTGTATTCCCAAGTATTTTATTTCTTTTCATGCTATTATAAATGGAATTGTTTTCTTGATTTCTTTTCTAGATAATTTGTTGTTAGTTTATAGAAACACAACTGATTTTTGTATATTGGTTTTTGTATCCTGCAACCATACTGAATTCATTTGTTCTGCAAGTTTTTGGGGGGCATCCTTAGAGCTTTCTATATGTGAGAGTACATCATCTGGAAACAAATATGATTTTACTTCTTCTTTTTCTATTTTGATACTTTTATTTTTTCTTGACTAATTGCCCTGGCTTGGATTTCTAGTGCTATATTGAATAGAAGTGGGGAGAGTGGGTATCCTTGTTTTTAATCTTAGAGGAAAAGCTTTAAGCTTTTCACCATTGAGTATAATAATGTTAGGTATGGGGTGATGATATATGGGTTTTATTATATTAAGGTACATTCCTTCTATACCTATTTATTGATGGGCTTTATTATGAAAGGATGTTGAATTTTGTCAGATGCTTTGTCTGCATCTTATGAGATGATCATATGGTTTTGTCTTTCATTCTGCTACTATGATGCATGAAATTTATTGGTTTGCTGCATCATCCTTGCACTCCAGGGATAAATTTGACTTGATCATGGTGAATGATCCTTTTAATGTACTGTGAAATTTGTTTTGCTAGTATTGGGTTGAAGATTTTTATACCTATATTTATCAGGGATATTGGCCTGTAATTTTCTTTGATGTTCATGTCTGACATTGTTATCAGGGTGATTGATGCTGACTTGTAAAATAGTTTGGAAGTATTTCTTCCTCTTCAAGATTT
This sequence comes from Cebus imitator, assembly GCF_001604975.1. Classification (NCBI taxonomy): domain Eukaryota; kingdom Metazoa; phylum Chordata; class Mammalia; order Primates; family Cebidae; genus Cebus; species Cebus imitator. The sequence continues at coordinate 4,365,221 of NW_016107407.1, read as the reverse complement.
TGGAAGAGTTTGAGGATTGTATTAGTTCTTCTTTAAATATTTGATAGAAGTCAGCCATGAAGCCATGAGGTCTTGGGCTTTTCTTTGATAGATTTTTTTTTTATTACTGATTGACTCTCCTTGGTCATTATTGGTCTCTTCAGATTTTCTGTTTCTTCAGTCTTGGTAGGGTGTAGGGATTTACAACCTAGGGTTGTTGGTAGGTCTAGGAATTTACTCATTTTCTTCTAGGTTGTCCAGTTTGTTGGAATGTAATTTTGTGTGGTAGTTTCTTATTATCTTTTTATTTCTATGGTATCAGTTATAATGTCTAATTTTTCTTTTCTGAGGTTATTTGGGCCTTCTCTCTCTTTCTTCTTAGTCCAGCTTAACATATGCTGATTTTTATCTTTTCAGAAAACTCTTAGTTTTGTTAACCTTTTCTATTGTATTTCTAGTCTCTATATGATTTATTTCTGCTCTTCTCTTTGTAATTTTCTGCTTTCTATTAAACTATTGGCTTACTTTGTTATTTTTCTGGCTCTTTGATATATCACATTATGTTATTTATTTGTGATCATTCTTTTTTTTTTTTTTAAAAGTAGACATCTATTGCTATAAACTTCCCACTTAGAACTGCTTTTGCTGGTGGAATCAATAGTATGAATGCTAGTGAAATAGAAATTTCCCACTTTCAAGGACAATTTAGCACAGTTTAGCCATAACAAAGGTGTATGCCATATTATATAGCAAATCTCTTTTTATCTGCCTTAGAGAAAGAAGTACAATATGCTCAAGAAAGCATATAAAAAGATTTTTATTTTGCATCAGTGTGATAGTAGCAGAACTAGAAAGAACCTGTTTTTGTTAGTGGGAGTATGGCTCAATAATCTATGGTAAATGATTGATAAGGGAATACTATGAATAACTATATGACAACAAATTAGATAACTTAGATGATATATATTTCTAGAAAGACCAAAACTAAACTGAATCAAGAAGAACAAGAACATAAGACTGGACTTAATAAGTAGTGAAAAGATTTGATTAGTAATTAACCTATTTCCCATTAAAAAACGCTTAGGTCAGATGACTTCACTTTTTAATTCTATCAAATATTTAAAGAAGAGTTAATACTAGCCCTTTACAAACTCTTCAAAAAAATAGAAGATTTCACACTTCTCAATTCATTCTATGAGATTAGTGTTACTCTGATACCAAAATTAGACAATCACAAGAAAATAAGTCTACAGATAAATATGTGTTACGAATGTGAATACAAAAATCCTCACCAAAATACCAGCAAATTGAATCCAACAACATATAAAAAAGGTTATATATAATGAACATGTGGGATTTATTTCAGAAATGCAAGGTTGATTTAAAATGCAGGTATCAATTTATATAATGTATATTATTGATTGAATAAAAGAAAAAAATCACAGCCCACTAGATTCAGTAAATACACTTGACAAAATTCAGTAAATGCATCTTTTCATGGTACTAGGAATTCCATAAACTAAGAATAGAAAGAAACTTCCTAAACCTGATGAAGGCCATTTACAAAACCCATAGTCAATATCATACTCAATGGTGAAGAATGTATAATTTTTCCCTATGCTCAGGAACAAGTCAAGGCATTCACTTCTATTCATCATTATAGTGGAGGTTCTTGCAAGGGCAGTTATGGAAGAAAAGGAAAAAAACAGTGTCTGCATTGGTGAGGAAGAAGTAAAACTACCTCTATTTGCAAATGACATAATTTTAGATATAAAAACATCCTGAGTTCTTCTAAAACCTATTGGAAGTAATGAATGAATTCATCAAGGCTGCAATATACAAGATCAAGAAACAAAAACGAATGAATTTCTATACACTAGCTGTTATGGGTTGAATTGTATCCGCTCAAAAGATATGTTGAAGTTCTCACCCCGTGCTACCTCAGGGTGACCTTATTTGGAAACAGGGTTATTGCTGATATCATTAGTTGAGATGAGATCATACTGGGGTAGGATGGGCCCTTAATCCAGTGTGACTAATGTCCTTATAGGAATTGGAGAAGACAGATAAACATGGAAGAAAGACTGCTTATATAAAGATGGAGGCAGAGATTGAATTTATTCTGCTTCAATCCAAAGAATGCCAGGGACTACCAGTGATTAGAGTAGGCATGGTAGATTCCTTTCCTAGATGTTTCAGAGGGAACGTGCTGTGCCAACACTTTAATTTTGTATTTCAAGTCTCCAGGCTGTGAGAAAATAAATTCTTGTTGTCTTAAATCCCCCATATTTTGGTACTTTATTACTACAGCTCTAGGAAACAAACACACTAGCAATGAGCATTTCAAAAGTGAAATAAAGAAAACAATTCCATTTATAATAGCATCAAAGAGATTGTGACTGAACTTAAAAAAAGAAATGCGAGAATTGGGCATTGAAACTACAAAACGTCATTGAAAGAACTTAAAGAACACCTAAATAAATGGATAGATATCTCATATTCATAGACAGTTAAACTTAATATTTTTTATTTTTTAGAGCTATTAAGGTCTCACTCTGTCACCCAGGCTGAAGTGCAGTGATGTGATCGTAGCCCATTTAGCTGCTAACTCCTAGGCCCAAGGCATCTTCCTACCTCAGCCTTCTAAGCAGCTAGGACTACAGGCATGTACCACCATGCCTGGCAATTAAAAAAAAAATTTTTTTTTGTAGGGACAGGGTCTTGCTATGTTGCCTAGGCTGGTCTTGAACTCCTGGCTTCAAGTGTTCTCCTGCCCTGGCCTCCCAAAGTCCTGCAATTACAGGTGTGAGCCACCACACCTGGATTTAATAATTTTAAGGTAGCAGTACTTCCCAAATTGTCCTACAGATTTGCTGTAATTACTACCAGAATTCCAGCTGACATTTTGTAAGAATTGAAAAGCTGATTCTAAAACTCATGTGGAAGTACAAGGAAGCTAGAACAGCCAAAGCAACCTTAAGAACAAAGTTAGAAGACTCACACTTAACTGATTTTAAAACTTAATAGAACGCTACAGTTATCAAGTGAATGTATTACTGGCATAAGGTTAGACATATAGAACAATGGAATAGAATTGAAAGTCCACAAATAAACCCTTACATTTATAAACAATTGAGTTTTAAGGTAAGATGATTCAATGGGGGAAAGAAGAGTCTTTTTAATAAATGGTACTTGGGCAAGTGGGTTATCCACATGCAAAAGAATAAAGCTGGATTGTTTATTTTTGCCATGCACTAAAGTTGTCGAAATTGTCTAACACCTAAATTGAAGAGCTAAAACTATAGGCATTTTAGAAGAAACATAGGAGTAAATTTTTGTGACATTGGGTTAGGTAGTTTTCTTAGATATGACATTGGAAGTACAATCAACAAAAGAAAAAAGTAGATAAACTTTATCAAAATTACAAACTTTTGTGCTGCAAGTAAGGCTATCAAAAAACATGAAAAAAACTACTAATGGAATGTGAAAAATATTTACAAATCATATATCTGCTAAGGTACTTCACAGAATATATAAAGAGCTCTTATATCTCAATAATAAAAAGGTAAATAATTCAATTAAAAATAGGCAAAGGATCTGAATAGATATTATCCCAAAGGAGGTATAGAAATGCTCAATAAGCACATGAAAAGATACTTAACGTTGTTAGTTACTAGTTTTTCTTGTTGTTTGTTTTTTAAGACAGAGTCTTGCTCTGTTATCCAGGCTGGAGTGTAGTGATGTGATCTCAGCTCACTGCAACGTCTGCCTCCTGAGTTCAAGTAATTCTTGTGCATCAGCTTCCCAAGTAATGGACTACAGGCACCTGCCACCACGCCTGACTAATTTTTGTATTCTTAGTAGAGATGGGGTTTCACCATGTTGGTCCTGCTGGTCTCAAACTCCTGACCTCAGGTGATCCTCCCACCTCAGTCTCCCAAAGTGCTGGGCTTACAGGCATGAGCCACTGGGCCTGGCCATCACTAGTTTTAATTGCAAATCAAAACTACAATGATATACCACTTTGCACCCACTAGGCCACTTTGCACCCACTAGGATGGCTACAATCAAACAGACAAGGCAAGGATTTGTTGGCAAGTAGGCAGAGAAATTGGGACCCTCATATATTACTTATGAGAACTTAAATTGTGTATCTGCTTTGGAAAACACTTTCTCAGTTCCTCAAAAAATTAAGTAGAGACTCTGCATATGATTCAGAAATTCTGTTTCTAGGTTTATACATGAGATAAATGAAAACATATGTTCATACCAAAACTTGTAATAAATGTTCGTAATAGCATTATTCACAATGGCAGAAAAGTGGAAACAAATAAAATGTCCATAAAGTGATGGATAAAATGTGGCATATCCATATAATGGAATGTTATTTGGCAGTAAAAAGGAACAAAGTAGTAACATGCTACAATAGGGAAGAACCTTGAAAATATATTGCTAAGTGTAAGAAGCCAGTCTCTAAAGACCACATACTATATGCTTCTATTTATATCAAATATCCAGAATAGGCAAATCTAGAGAAAGTAGATTACTGGCTGGGCATTTGCAAAGAGAAATCGGGAGCGACTACTAATGGATCTGGGGTCCCTCTTTGTGGGGTAAATAAAATGTTGTAAAATTAGATAGTGTTGACAGTTGCTTACATTGGTGAATATACTAAAAAACATTGAATTGTATACTTTAAAATGTGCATTGTGTGACATATTAATTATACCTTAATAAAGCTGTTATAAATTCTGATTTATTAAATGAATAACCCTTGTCAAAAATAATCTATGGTTTATCTATACTATGGAACAATGTTAGCAAACTGTGGCCCAAATAACCACAGATTATTTTGCCAAAAATAATCTATGGTTTATCCATACTATGGAACAATGTCACCAAACTGTGTCAGCACACTATGAACAATGTTAAACCTAACCTGCAATTTATTTTTTATAAATAAAGTGTAATTGAAATACAGCCACACTCATTGAGTAATAGTGATAGAGACCATGAGGCTTGCAGAATCTAAAATATCTACTGTCTTGTTCTTTACAAAAAATGTTTGCCAACTCCTGCTATGGAATAATAATTAGCACTTAAAAGGACTGAGAACGATGTATGTTTATGGATATGAAGAAATCTCAGACATGATGTTAAGTAAAAAAGTAAGTTGAGAACAATATATACAGTGATGTCATTTATGTGAAAAAGAAAACTGAAATCCATCCCACTAATAAAAATTACAGAATGGAAAAGGTACATGCCATGTTGTGTAAATGCGTAGAACAAGTCCTGGAAAGGTAACAGTGATCCAATAATATTTCTAAGGAGAGCATTAAATTTTTTGGAGTGGTAATCAAAGTGTCCTTTAAACTTCATTTGTATTAAAATATTTACAAAGAAAATGTATAAATGTATTACGTAAATTAAAATATAAATGTATGATTAATCACATAAATTTTTTGGTTTATTTTTCAGAGCTGTAAATGATCAAGTTTTGTTAGATGCTGTAAGTATAGTTCTCTCAGTTTGAAATTATGCTTTGTCCTTGAGTTCTTAACAGACTCTTGAAATTGTCAGGATACATAATCCTATATAAAGTTCCAATGCCTATGTCGTTTATTTAAGAAATTTCTATGCGTATGTGAACTGGAAAGTCTTGTCTGTTTTGCTCATTTTACTCTCATCACTCAGAAATACTTCACTTCTGAAATACTACACTATAATATCCTACAGTCATCTGAATAGTTCTGGTCCTTGACACTTATAGATCTTTATGTCTTTCAGCTTCAATTATTGTTTCACTGTACAGACTAATACCAATGTTTTGTTATTGTCATGAGTTAATGAAGACTTTCTTACCTTAATAATTATCTAAATAATCTTTTAATATTGAGAGTTTTACTCTTCATTATTACTAAAATTATTTGTTTTTAGGAATACAAACAGATGCAATGTGATTTTAAGTTGTTATTAGAAGAGAAGTTGGTGCTGGAAAATGAACTACAAAAGTTGAAGGACACAGAGGTTGGTAAAATTTTCGTGTTTAAAAATGGCATACACCTAACAAGGCTTATTATTTTAGGATGGAAATCAAAGAGATATTTAAATATGTTTTTAATATTAATAATTTGTAGCAGCTGTACTTTAATAAATAAAATTATGCCATATTCTAAATTATCATTTTAGATGTCAAAACCAAAAGGATTCCATGAAAAACAGAATTTAAACATCTGAAAATACATTTCTAGGCCAAATATTTGACTTTATTAAACTAGCATAAATTAGTTTTCAAATATATTGTAAATGCATTCATGGTATTCTCTATAATTATGTGATGTGTGTATCCCAGTTCATTATACCAAGGTGAGTCAATAGAAATAGAAATGCCAAGGAAAAAGGAAAATTTGTTTCCTTTTGTATTTTATCATTCTTCTTGCCATTGTTAGACAGCTTGCAAATTCAAACTGTAGAGAATAAAGTCAAATACATTGGAAGTGAATTTTTATTAACCACTTAAAAACTTAAGATATATTGTTGAGGAAAAATCCTAAATTCAATAATGTTGGTTTCTTACTAGAAGAGGAAGCAGAAATCATATAGGAGATTTGCTGTTTGATCAGTCAGAGAAGTAGTAATCTTACACAGGTGTCAAATATAAGATCAGGTTGTCATATATGTTCAGTTTAGGAACAGTTCCCTTTAGGTATCATGCCAAGTAGGAGTAGAACATTGGTATAAAAAAATCCTAAAAATAGTAAATTGTCATGTTGAAGAACTGAGTAGTCTGACCAAGTGTGAGAATTTTGCAGCATTCTAATGACACACTGTTAGAGCCACATTGAAAAAACTCTGGAGCTTCTTAGATGAATTGAGGATGTTGCAGCAGTTTCTGGTGTTGCTTTCTTGTGTTGTTTCTTTAAATATTCTGTCTCTAATTCTGCTCTAGAGAGCAATGGTTTTGCACGAATTTCCATATATGATCTAGGATACAACAAGATTTTCTTGTTTAATGCATAGAAACTTTGGTGCTCATTTGGTAGGTTATACTCTTAGCCATTCTTTAAAACATTTAAATTTTTTTTTTTTAATTTTTGTGGGTACATAGTAAGTATATATATTTATGGGAAACATGAGATATTTTGGCACAGGCATACAATGCAAAATAATCACGTCATGGAAAATTGGGTATCCATTGAGTTAAGCACGTATCCTTTGTGTTGCAAATAATCCAGTTATACTCTTTTAGTTATTTTTTTTAAAAAAAATTTTTTTTATTGTACTTTAGGTTCCGGGGTACATGTGCAGATCATGTGGGATTGTTGCATAGGTACACACATGGCAAGGTGGTTTGCTGCCTTCATCCCCTCATCACCTATATCTGGTATTTCTCCGCTCATTATCCCTCCCCACTCCCCACTGTCCCTCCCCTAGCCCCCTGCAACTGACCACAGTATGTGATGCACCCCTCCCTGTGTCCACATGTTCTAATTGTTCAATACCTGCCTATGAGTGATAACATGCAATGTTTGGCTTTCTGTTCTTGTGTCAGTTTGCTGAGATTGATGGTTTCCAGATTTATCCATGCCCCTATGAAGGACACAAACTCATCACTTTTTTTATGGCTGCATAGTATTCCATGGTGTATATGAGGCACATTTTCAGTTATTCTTAATTGTACAATTAAATCACTATTGACTATAGTCCCCCTGTTATGCTATCAAATACTAGTTCTTATTCATTCTTTTAAGCTTTAATATATTTTTTATACCCAATTAACCATCCCTACCTCCTGCTCACCCTTCCAGCCTTTGGTAACCATCCTTTTTTTCTCTATCTCCATGAGTTCAATTGTTTTGATTTTTAGCCCCCACTAATAAGTGAAAATATGCAATGTGTGTCTTTCTATGCCTGGCCTATTTCATTAAACATAATGACTTCCAGGTCCATCCACGTTGTAGCAAATGACATAATCTCATTTTTTACAACTAATACTCCATTTTGTATAAGTATCACATTTGCTTTTTCCAGTCATATGTTGATGGACACAGAGGTTGCTTCCATATCTTGGCTACTGAAAACAGACCTGCAACAAACATGGGAGTGCAGACATCTGAGATATGATGATTTCCTTTTTTTGGAGGGGGTTGTATATATACATATCAATAGGATTGCTGGATTGTGTGGTAGCTCTATTTTGAGTTTTATGAGCAACCCCAAACTGATATATGCTTGGTAAATCTTCCTCCATCCCTTTATTTTGAGCCTATGTATATCCTTGCATGTGAGATGGGTTTCCTGGATACAGCACACCGATGGGTTTTGGCTTTTTATCCAATTTGCCAGTCTGTGTCTTTTGATTGGGGCATTTAGCCCATTTACATTTAGGGTTAATATTGTTATGTGTGAATTTGATCCTGCCATTTTGATGCTAGCTGGCTGTTTCGCCTGTTAGTTGATGCAGTTTCTTTATTGTGTCAATGCTCTTTACCATTTGGTATGTTTTTGGAGTGGCTGGTACTGGTTGTTCCTTTCTATGTTTAGTGCTTCTTTCAGGAGCTCTTGTAAAGCAGGTCTGGTGGTGATGAAATCTCTGAGTAATTGCTTGTTCGTAAAGGATTTTATTTCTCTTTCGCTTATGAAGCTTGGTTTGGCTGGACATGAAATTCTGGCTTGAAAGTTCTTTTCTTTAAGGATGTTGAATAGTGGCCCCCAATCTCTTCTGGCTTGTAGGGTTTCTGCTGAGAGATCTGCTGTGTCTGATGGGCTTCCCTTGTGGGTAACCCAACCTTTCTCTCTGGCTGCCCTTAGCATTTTCTCCTTTATTTCAACCCTGGTGAATCTGACGATTATGTGCCTTGGGGTTGCTCTTCTTGAGGAATATCTTTGTGGTGCTCTGTGTATTTCCTGGACTTGAATATTGGCCTGCCTTGCTAGGTTGGGGCAGTTTTCCTGCATAATATCCTGAAGTGTATTTTCCAGCTTGGATTCATTCTCTCCGTCACATTCAGGTACACCTATTAAATGTAGATTAGGTCTTTTCACATAGTACCATATTTCTTGGACACAATGTTCATTTCTTTTTACCATTTTTTCTCTAATCTTGCATTTTCATTTTATCTCATTGAGTTGATCTTCAACCTCTGATATCTTTTCTTCTACTTGGTCAATTTGGCTATTGAAACTTGTGTATGCTTCACGAAGTTCTCCTGTTGTGTTTTTCAGCCCCATCAATTCATTTATATTCCTCTCTAAGCTGTTTATTCTCATTAGCATTTCATCAAAAGTTTTTTCAAGGTTCTTAGTTTCTTTGCACTGGGTTAGAACATGTTCTTTTAGCTCAGAGAAGTTTCTTATTACCCGCCTTCTGAAACCTGTTTCTGTCAATTCATCACACTCATTCTCCATCCAGCTGTGTTCCCTTGCTGGTGAGGAGTTGTGATCCCTTATAGGAGGAGAGGCCTTCTGGTTTTAGTTGTTTTCATCCTTTTTGCACTTGTTTCTTCCCATCTGTGTGGATTTATTTACCTGTGGTCTTTGTAGTTGGTGACTTTCAGATTGGGTCTCTAAGTGGATGTCCAGTTTGTTGATGATGAAGTTATTTCTTTCTGTTTCTTAGTTTTCCTTCTAACAGTCAGGCTCCTCTGCTGTAGGACTGCTGGAGGTCCACTCCAGGCCCTGCTTGCCTGGGGACCACCTGCAGTGGCTGCAGAACAGTAAGGGTTGCTGCCAGTTTCTTCTGCTATCTTTGTCCCAGAAGGATACCTGCCAGATGTCAGTCTGAGCTCTCCTTTATGAGGTGACTCTTTGGATATACAGGGGGTCAGAGAGCTGCTTGAGGAGACAGTCTGTCCTTTATAGGAGCTCAAGTGCTGAGTTGTGAGCTCCATTGTTCATTCAGAGCTGCCGGGCAGGTACGTTTAAGTCTGCTGCAGCAGAACTCATAAACACTTTTTCTTTTTTCCCAGGGGCTCTGTCCCGGGAAGGTAAGGCTTTATTTGTAAGTTTCTGTCATGCTGCTGCCTTTTTTCATGGCTTCCCTGCCCAGTGAGGAGGTAGCCTAGTCACAGTCTGCCTGCAGAGGCTTTGCTGAGCTGCTGTGGGCTCCACCCAGCTGCGATGTGAACTTCCCTGCAGTCCTCTTTGTCTCCCTTTTAATGGAGTCTTTTTTTCCTTGTAAATTTAAGTTCATTATAAATTCTGGATATAACACCTTTGTCAGATGCATGGTTTGCAAATATTTTCTCCTAATCTTTAGGTTGCCTGTTTACTCTGTTGATAGTTTCTTTAGATATACAGAAGCTCTTTAGTTTAGATCTCATTTGTTAATTTTTGTTTTTGTTGAAATGCCTTTCAGCATCTTTATCATGAAATCTTTGCGAAGTCCTGTGTCCAGAATGGTATTTCCTAGGTTATCTTCCAGAGTTTTTATAGTTTTGGGTTTGCATTTAAGTCTTTAATCCATTTTGAGCTGATTTTTGATTGTGGTATAAGGTAGGGGTACAGTTTCTATCTTCTGCATATTGCTGGCCAGTTATCCCAGCCTGATTTATTGAATGGGGAGTCCTTTCTTCATTTCTTATTTTTGTCAGGTTTGTTGAAGATCAGATGGTTGTAGGTGTTCAGCCTTATTTCTGTGTTCTCTATTCTGTTCCATTGGCCTAGGTATCTGTTTGTGTATCAGTACTATGCTGTTTTGGTTACTGCAGCCCTGTAGTATAGTTTGAAGTTGGGTAATGTGATGCCTCTAGCTTTATTCTTTTTGCTTAGGATGGCCTTGGCTATTCCAATGCTTTTCGTTCCTTATGAATTTCAGAATAGCTTTTTCTATTTATGTGAGGAATGACATTGGTAGTTTGATAGGAATAGCATTGAATCTGTAAATTGCCTTGGGAAGTATGACCATTTTAACAATATTGATTCCCCTATCTATGAGCATGGAATGTTTTCTCATTTGTGTCATCTGATCGCTTTGAGCAGTGTTTTAAAATTCTCATTGTGGAGATTTTTCACCTCCTAGTTAGCTATATTCTTAGGCATTTTATTCTTTTTGTGGCAATTGAGAATGGGATTGCATTACTGATTTGGCTTTTGGCTTGGATGTTATTGTATAGGAGTGCTACTAATTTTGTATATTGATTTTGTACCCTGAAATTTTGCTGAAGTTGTTCATCAGCTGAAGGAGATTTTAGGCCAAGACTACAGAGTTTTTTAGATATAGAATCATACTGCCAAACAGGGGTAGTTTCACTTTCTCTCTTCCTATCTGGATACCTTTATTGCTTTCCCTTGCCTGATTGTTCTTGCCAGGACTTCCAATACTGTGTTGGATAGAAATGGTGACGGAAGGAGTCATTGTCTTATGCTGGTTTTCAAGGGAAATGCTTTCAGCTTTGCCTATTCAATATGATGTTGGTTCTGGTTTTGTCATAGATAGCTTGTATTATTTTGATGCCTGTTCTTTCAATGCCTAGTTTATTGAAGGTTTTTAACATGTAGAGATGTTGGATTTTATTGAAAGTCTTTTCTGCCTCTATTGAGATAACATGGTTTTTGTTTTCAGTTTTGTTTCTTTGGTGAATCACATTTATTGATTTGCATATGCTGAATCAACTTTACATCCCAGAGACAAAGCGTATTTGATCATGGTGGATTAGATTTTTGATGTGCTACTGGATGTGGTTTGCTAATATTTTGTTAAGGAGATTTTTGCAGCTATGTTCATGAAGATATTGGCCTGACGTTTTCTTTATTTGTTGTGTCTCTGCCAAGTTTTGGTATCAGGATGATGCTGGCCTCATGAAATGAGTTGGGGAGGAGTCCCTACTCCTCAGTTTTAAAAGATCATCTTAGTAGGAATAGCACCAGTGCTTCTTTATGTATCTGGTAGAATTTGGTTGTGAGTCTGGTCCTGGACTTTTTTGGTTGGTAGGCTTTTTGTTATTAATTCAATTTTGGAAATCATTATGGATCTGCTCCAGGATTCAGTTTATTCCTGGACCATTTTTGGGTGGTTGTATGTGTCCAGGAATTTGTCCATTTCTAGTTTAATGTATTCATTTCTAGTATAGATTTTCTAGTTTGTGTGCATAGAGGCAATCATAGTAGTTTCTGATGGTTATTTGTATTTCTGTAGGGTCAGTGGTAATATCTGATTTGTCATCTCTAATTGTGTTTATCAGGATTTTCTCTCTGTTTTTCTTTATTTGTCTAGCTAGTGCTCTATCTTATTAATTTTTTTTTAATAAAACCAATTCCTGGGTTCATTTATCTTGTGTATTTTTTTTTTTTTTTTTTTTTTTTTTTTTTTTTTTTTTTTTTTTTTTTTTTTTTTTTTTTTTTTTTTTGTATCTCAGTTTCTTCAGTTCAGTTCTAATTTGGTTACTTCTTGCTTTTTGCTTGCCTTGGGGTTGGTTTATTCTTCTGTCCTTCTTCTAGTTGTGACATTAAGTTGTTAATTTTAGATCTTTCTAACTTTTTTGTGTTGGATATTTAGTGTTATAAGCTTCCCTCTTAACATTGCCTAAGTTGTGTCCCAGAGATTCTGGTATGTTGTGTCTTTATTCTCATCAAATAACTTCCTAATTGCTGCTTTGATTTCATTGTTTACCCAAATGTCATTCAGGAGCAGATTGTTTAATTTCCATGTGATTTTCTTAGTCTTGATTTCTATTTTTATTTTGCTGTAGTCTGAATGTGGTTGGTATGATTTTGTTTTTTAATTTGCTAAGGATTATTTTATGGCCTATTAGATTTTTCAAAGTATGTGCTATGTTGTGATGAGAAGAATGTATATTGTGTTGTTTTTGGGTGGAGACTTGTATAGTGTCTATTTGTCCATTGGTCAAGTGTTGAGTTTGGGTGCTGAATATCTCTGTTTATTTTCTGCCTCAGTGGTCTGTCTAATATTGTCAGTGGGGACTTCTGTCTAACACAAGTCTCCCACTATTATTGTGTTTGGGTCTAAGTCTCTTTGTAGGTCTATAAGAACTTGCTTTATGAATCTCGGTGTTCCTATGTTGAGTGTATATATATTTAGAATAGTTAAGTCTTCTTGCTGAATTGAACCCTTTACCAATATGTACTGCCCATCTTTACATTTTTAAAACATTTATTCGCTTAAAGTCCATTTTGCCTGAAATTAGGTTTGCAACTTCTGCTTTTTCCTGTTTTCCTTTTGCATGGTTGATTTTTCTCTCTCTTTTTATTTTGAGCCTGTGGATTTCATTGCCTGTGAGATGGGTCTCTTGAAGATAGCTTTCCATTGGCTCTTGCTTCTTTTTCCAGCTTGCCACTCTGCACCTTTTAATTGGGGCATTTAGTGCATTTACATTTTGTGTTAATATTGATATGTGTGGGTTTGATCCTACTATCATGTTGTTAGCATTTGATTGCCTGAAAAGGATCTTATTTCTCTTCCACTTATGATGCTTAGTTTGGCTGGATATAAAATTCTTGGCTGGAAATTTTTTTCCTTAGAGAGGCTGAATATAGGCCCCCAGTCTCTTCTGGATTGCAGGATTTCTGCTGAAAGGTCTACTTTTATTTAGCCTGATGGGTGGGGTTCTTTTTGTAAGTGGCCTGCACATTCTCTCTCGTTGCCTTTATCATTTTTTCTTTCATGTTGACCTTTGAAAATCTGATAATTACGTGTCTTGGAAATTATCTTCTTGTTAATACCTTTCAGGGGTTCTGTGTATTTCCTGGATTTGAAAGTCCTGTCTAGCGAGGTTGGGTAAGTTTTCATTGATGATCCAGTAAAATATGTTTTCTAGGTTGTCTGCTTTTCCCCTATATCTTACAGGAATGCTAATAAGTCAAAGATTTGACCTCTACATAACCCCAAATTTCTCAGAGTTTTTAACATTCTTTTTTCTTTATTTTTGTCTGATTTATTTTAGAGAGCTAGGGGGGTTAATAGAGTTACCTACCCTGCCTTCTGGGTGTTTCCAGGGCAGCAGGAGGCAAATTCAGGCAGAAGTAAGATCACTGAGCTAGATGGTCTAGCAGGCATGGCTCTCCTGGCTACCAGCAGTGGGGGAGGATGGGGATGCCTGCTCTATAGGCTAGCTGGTTCCTGGGACAACAGGAAGGTGCACCCTCTAGCTGAGTTTACATAGTAGCATGGCCACTGGGCTGGAAGTTCTAGGAGGTATTGCCCATCTGGGTATCAATGGCAGGGATGGGTGGGGTCACCTGCTGAGCCCTTTCGGTGTTTCTTGGGAAAACAGGGAGCTGCGCCCTCCAGCTGAGTTCACACCAAAGCAGGACTGATGGGCTGGAAACTCTAGCAAGCCTTGCCCAGCTGGATACCAGTGGTGGGGTTGGGTGGCATGGCCAGTCAAGTTTGGTTGGCCTTAAGCCCCATCTGGCAAGAAGGCATGGATAAATCTTACAGCTCCGAGGCACTGCAATTATGGTCTTTACTGGAGCAATGGTACTGGTGCTGGTCTGCCCTTGGGCCCAAGGCTTGTATAAGTCCCCATGGACTCAAGAGTTGCCCTTAAAAAATGTCCCAGTGGCTCCTACCTCAGTCTAGAAATGTGATTCTCCCATTCACCTACCTCAGTCTAGAAACAAGATTCTCTCATTCCAAGTCTTACACATTCCCCTGTGGAGAGCTGAATCCCCCTAGGGGACCTCACTTACTCACCCTTTATCATGTTGGAAAGGTTCTAGCTCTGCAGTAAGCCCAGACATGCTGGTGCCCACCTCACCCTCTCTGTTCTCTATGTTACCCTGCTGCCTTGATGGATCGTAATGTGGTTTCTCAGATGATTGGCTTGCAGAGTCAATATTCACTAGCCCCTTTAGTTTCCTCTCTGTGAGAGTGGCACATATGAGATACTTCTAGTCTGCCATCTTGTCCAAATATCCTAAAATTTTTAATAATCTAATTGTTAATTTTTCCCCTACTTTCTTGTGTAAAATGATCTTGTACTACACAGTTCACTGTGATTAGTTCTGCTCTAATATTTGTTTTGAAATGCAAATTTGTTTTAGCATAATCAAACAATTTGAGCATAATTTGAATTTCATTTGTATAAGCAGTTTCATCTGCAAAAACAATGAGTGAAAGCAGAAAGCAACTTTCTCCATCTACCTTGGCTCACTTGTGTATAGTGTGCCACACCAGCCCACATCTGGTGGTATGACTTTTTATTTAATTTCAGATAATTTTCTGCCACTGCACAATAACTCACAAGTTGCAACCTCTATTCTATGCTCACTTTCACAAACAAGTTTCAGGTCTTTTTCAAGATAAAGGTCTCTATTTCTCATGGTATTTATGTATTCTTAATCATTTAACTGTATACTATAGGACTGTTTTTCTTAGGTTTTTATTTTTAAAAATATACCACTGACAAGGTTTTTGCAAGATGTGTACCTAACCCATTTTCCCCATACATCTTACAGATTTTATTGCGTATTTTTGCATAGTGAGGTGATTTTCAGGAAGGCATATGCCACATGATAACATAACTGATTGTAATTGTCAGAAAAATTTAACTGTTTTAATATGTATTAGCTTATATACAACTTACACTAAGTAAAGCGCTGTTAAAAACAGACCAAATGTGTCATTTTGTTTTGCTTCTATGCAAGTAATTTTTCTTGAAACTTTGTATAGTGACTCTCAGGGTAAAATGTACATTAATAATGTATATTATTGTGTATTTCCGTATAACTCATTGTTTTTTAACCCTTTATTTCTGTCTTATATGAAATTATACAGAAAACCAAGCCTACAAATGATAGAATAAGGAAAGCTGTAAAAACACAGAAGAAAAAAGGCAAAGGAAAATCTGAGGATTCAGAAGAGTAAGACATAAAGATACATGTTAATCTTTTTTCCTTGTCAATTTATGTTTTACTTTTATAAAAACAATTTAAAGTCAAATAAACATAACTTACAGATAGACTTTTAAAAACATAAAATTGGCAAATACAGGTTTTTATAAGCATACCAGTATATGATTATGGGATAAAGCTAAAAAGGGAAGAACAAAGAACCAAAAATGGATTGGAAGAAGAGATTGAACCACAATAAATTCAGAAATAGGTGAACAGAATTAAATCCTTAAGTATAAGAAAAAAGCATTTACATTGTTTCTTTGATGGTCTAGCTCATGCTTTGTAATTTGTTAACTCCACAGTCTTGGCTGTTCTTTTCTACTGTACTTACTAATTGTATTATTCTTATAAGAAGTTATTTATTTCTTATGTATGTGTATTATTATAAAGTAGAATTTATTAAGTAAATATTTTCTTTAGTATTATAAAATAATGATTGCATTTGAATTTGCTTGGTTAAACTCTAATATTAAAATAATTTTAAAAAGAAACTATGAAGTCAAATATTATGGAATTCCACAAATCCTGAAAAGAAATTCATGGGACAAATGGCCTTTAGCTTAATTTTAACCTGACCTTTAACTTATAATAGAAAAAATGATCCAAGAGGAACAAATGGCCAATATGCTTTGAAAATCTCAGTCTTTTCATATTTTAATAATATCAGTGAGAAGTTGGCTTGAAAAATGTTTTTCAGTTATTTGTAATTTAGCCTGTATGAATTTTGTATCTCTTAGAAATATGAATTTTTTTTAAAAAAACTTCATCATTTTAAAATGGTTTAAAACATTCTCAAGAAAGCAAAGCAGTAATGCATTTAAAAATACCATGTTGCATTTTAGAACATTTTATGTTACAGGAAGATGTCTCCAGAAAAAGAGTTTAAAATAGAAGATTTGCATCAAGTACAGGTAACTCACCAACTCTCTCTATGCATCAATATTTGGCTAACATTTGCTCTGATAGTCATATGTAGAGACAACATTATTATGTATGTGATTATAGGTATATATGTCTCTCTCTCTCTCTCTCTCTCTCTCTCTCTCTCTTTCTCTCTCTCTCTGTGTGTGTGTGCACTAAAATTCTTCCTGAGATAATGTCTTTCTTATTGATGGACTTTTCTCATCAAGGTTCAGAAAATGAAATGGGAAATAAAAATCCAGGTAAATTTATGCCACTATTATGAAAATTACCATGGTTTACACAACTACAGGGAATACCATGGAGGAAAGAGTGTCATATTGGGAATCAGAACAGCCACTTACTGGCTATATGACTTTGGATAATTCCCTTTCACCTATTTGAATTTCAAATTTTTCATAACCCAAATGTGTAAAGCAATAGCTACTCTATTTGTCTTAAAAAAGTATAAACGTTATGCAACTAAAGATTTCTTCAGAAATTGTAAACTCTATACCTAACTTTGATTCATGTGATCCCATCAAAGGAATACAGGTAACCTGTTATTACATTTTGGCTTTTGAATATTTTTTTTTCATTTGCTACAAGTTAATTTCTTAACGATCTAGCATTATATCACCCATTTCAGTGAAAGGCTGGAGTTAAGTGTACAAGTATGTGCAAGTGTACAAGTATGTATACACCTGAATGACTCAAGAACTAGACAACATAAATTTTGTAAAAAATGAGAGTACCACATAAAATAGTGAATATAAAATGTACTACTTTATGATATTAGTTTTTTATTACTGCATAGCAAGTTACCACAAATTTAGCAGCTTGAACAATTTATATTATCTCACAGTTTTAGTGGGTTAGGCATCTGAGCATGGCTTAGCTGTGTCCTATGCTGTAATCAACTTATGCTCGCCAGGCTGTAATCAAAGTGCTGGCTCGCCTCTATTCCATTATGTATCTTGAGAATCCTCTTCCAAGCTCAAGTGGATATGATAAACTTCAGTTCCTTGCAGTTGTAGGGCTGAGGCACAGTCTGCATTTTCCTGCCACATGGTCTTTTCCATAGATTGTTCATATCATAACAACTTGCCGCCGTCACCGCCTCCTCCCCCGCTTCCTCCTTCTCCTCCCCTTCCTCCCCCTCCCCTCCCCTCCCCCTCCCTCCCTCCCTCCTTCCTTCCTCCCTTCCTCCCTTCCTCCCCTCCCTCCTTCCTTCCTTCCTTCCTCCCTTCCTCCCCTCCCTCCTTCCTTCCTTCCTTCCTCCCTTCCTCCCCTCCCTCCCTCCTTCCTTCTTTCCTTCTACAGGGTCTCACTCTGTCACTTAGGTTGGAGTGCAATGGCATGACCCTGCAGCCTGAACTCCTGTAGCCTGAACTCCTGGGCTCAAACCATCCTCCTGCCTCACCCTCCCATGTATGTAGGACTATAGGCATGCACTATGACACCCTGCTAGTTTTTAATTTTTTTGTTTGTTTATTTGTTTTTTGTAGCACCAAAGCCTTGTTATGTTTCCCAGGCTGGGTTTCTGGCCTCAAATGGTCCTCCTGCCTCAGCCTCTAAAAGTTTTGAGATTATAGCCATAAGCCACCATGCCTGGCTAGCTCACTTCTTCTTTTAGGCAAGTGAAGAGTCTCTCTTGTCTGCTAAGACAGAGTTCTACTATAATGTAACTTGATCATGGGATCAAGTTGATAACATATTTTTGATACAGGCATACAATGCGTAATAATCACATCAGAGTAAATGGGGTATCCATTTCCTCAAGCATTTTTTAATTTTTGTTTTGTGTGTGTGTGTGTGTGTGCACAAGTTTTTATTGCATAGGGAAATGTTTTTATATATATATGTGTGTGTATATATATATTGCACTGTAGTTTCTGGGGTACATATGTAGAACATGCAGCATTGTTGCATAGGTACCTACATGGCAATGTGGTTTGCTGCCTCCATCCCGAGTCACCTATATCTGGCATTTCTCCTCATGTTATCCCTCCCAAACCTCCCCACCCCACGCTGTCCCTCCCTTAGCCCCACTCCAACAGACCCCAGTGTGTGATGCTCCCTTCCCTGTGCCCGTGTGTTTTCATTGTTCAACAGCCACCTATGAGTGAGAACATGTGGTGTTTTTCTGTTCTTGTGTCAGTTTGCTGAGAATGATGGTTTCCAGACTCCTCTATGTCCCTACAGAGGACATAAACTCATCGTTTTTTATGGCTGCATAGTATTCCACAGTATATATGGACCATATTTGCCTTGTCCAGTGTATCATTGATAGGTATTTGGGTTGGTTCCAGGTCTTCGCTATTGTAAACAGTGCCACAGTGAACATACGTGTGCATGTGTTTTTATAATAGAATGATTTATAATCCTTTGCATATATACCCAGTAATGAGATTGCTGGGTCAAATGGAATTTCTATTTCTAGGTCCTTGAGGAATCGCCACACTGTCTTCCACAATGGTTGAACTAACTTACACTCCCGCCAACAGTGTAAAAGTGTTCCTATTTCTCCACATCCTCTCCAGTATCTGTTATCTCCAGATTTGTAAATGATTGCCATTCTAACTGGCGTGAGATGGTATCTCAATGTGGTTTTGAGTTGTATTTCTGTAATGACCAGTGATGATGAGCATTTTTTCATATGTTTGTTGGCCTCATATATGTCTTCTTTTGAAAAGTGTCTGTTCATATCCTTTGCCCACTTTTGAATGGGTTTGCTTGTTTTTTTTCTTGTAAATCTGTTTTAGTTCTTTATAGATTCTGGATATTAGCCCTTTGTCAGATGGGTAGATTGCAAAATTTTTTCCCATTCTATTGGTTGCCAGTTCACTCTAATGATCGTTTCTTTGACTGTACAGAAGCTCTGTAGTTTAACTAGATCACATTTGTCTATTTTGGCTTTTGTTGCCATTGCTTTTGGTGTTTTAGTCATGAAGTCCTTGCCTACACCTATGTCCTGAATGGTATTGCCTAGGTTTTCTCCTAGGGTTTTTATGGTGTTAGGTCTTATGTTTAAGTCTTTAATCCATCTGGAGTTAATTTTAGTGTAAGGTGTCAGGAAGGGGTCCAGTTTCTGTGTTCTCCACATGGTTAGGCAGTTTTCCCAACACAATTTATTAAACAGGGAATTGTTTCTCCATTGCTTGTTTTTGTCAGGTTTGTCAAAGATCAGATGGTTATAGATATGTGGCGTTGCCTTCAAGGCCTCTGTTCTATTCCGTTGGTTTCTATCTCTGTTTTGGTAACAGTACCATGCTGTTTTGTTAACTATAGCCTTGTAGTATAATTTGAAGTCAGGTAGCATGATGCCTCCAGCATTGTTCTTTTTGCTTAGAATTGCCTTAACGATGTGGGCTCTCTTTTGGTTCCATATGAAGTTTAAGGTGGTTCTTTCCAGTTCTGTGAAGAGGGTCATATGTAGCTTGATGGGGATAGCATTGAATCTATAAATTACTTTGGGCAGTATGGCCATTTTCACAATATTGATTCTTCCTAACCCTGAACATGGAATGTTTTTCCATCTAATTGTGTCCTCTTTTACTTCCTTGAGCAGTTGTTTATAGTTCTCCTTGAAGAGGTCCTTTATGTTTCTTGTTAGTTGGATTCCTAGGTATTTTATTCTTTTTGTGGCAATTGTGAATGGGAGTGCCCTCTTGATTTGGCTCTTAGTCTGTTACTGGTGTATGGGAATGCTTGTGATTTCTGCACATTGATTTTGTATCCTGAGACCTTGCTGAACTTACTTATCAATTTAAGCAGATTTTTGGGCTGAGATGATGGGTCTTCTAAATATACAATCATGTCATCTGCAAATAGGGACAATTTAACTTCCTCCTTTCCTAATTGAATATGCTTTATTTCTTCTTCTTGCCTGATTGCTCTGGCTAGAACCTCCAAAACTATATTGAATAGGAGTGGTGAGAGGGGCATCCTTGTCTTGTGCCAGATTTCAAAGGTAATGCTTCCAGTTTTTGCCCAATAAAACCACAGTATGATATTGGCTGTGCTTTTATTGTAGATAGCTTTTATTATTTTGAGATATGTTCCATCGATACCTAGTTTATTGAGAGTTTTTAGCATCAAGGGCTGTTGAATTTTGTTGATGGCCATCTCTGCATCTATTGAGATAATCATGTGGTTTTTATCTTTGGTTCTGTTTATGTGGTGGATCACTTTTACAGGCTTGCGAATGTTGAACCTGCCTTGTAGCCCTGGGATGAAGCCTAGTTGATCATGGTGGATAAGCTTTTTGATACGCTGTTGCAATCGTTTTGCCAGTATTTTATTGAAGATTGTTGCATTGCTGTTCATCATAAATATTGGCCTGAAGTTTTCCTTTTTTGTTGAGTCTCTGCCAGGTTTTGGTATCAGGATGATGTTGGGCTCATAAAATGAATTCGGAATGATTCTCTCTCTTTTGATTGTTTGGAATAATTTCAGAAGGAATGATACCAGCTCCTCTTCGTATGTATGGTAGAATTCGGCTTGAACCCATCTGGACCTGGACTTTTCTTACTGGTAGACTATTAATTGCTGCTTCAATTCAGCCCTTGTTATTGGTCTATTCAGGGTTTCAACTTCTTCCTGGTTTAGGCTTGGGAGAGTGCAAGTGTCCAGGAATTTATCAATTTCTTTCTTTTTTTTTTTTTT
>NW_016107407.1:4294450-4338671 GCF_001604975.1 Cebus imitator | reverse complement strand
AATCTACTGTCCTGGTTCTCTGCTCAGTCCCCTTTTTGAACCAGCGTATGGGCGACTTCCCGTGGCTCCAATCGCCAGCCTAAAGGGCCTCTAGACCGGTGTATTTTGTACGGAGAACCGCGGCTCCGGGGCACCGACAAAGCAGCCGCGCGGGGCAAAGCAGCGGCGCTGGCCGAAAGAGCCGCGCTGGCGACCGTGGAGCACCTCCGCCCGGGAATTTCCTAATCTGTGGGCAATAAAAACGCGGCGTCCACTCACCCTCTGCGCTTTCACTGGGAGCTGCAATCCTGAGCTGTTCCTAAACGGCCATCTTGGATCGTCCCCCCGGAATTTATCAATTTCTACCAGGTTTACTGGTTTATGCACATAGAGTTGTATGTAGTAATCTCTGATGGTAGTTTGTATTTCTGTGGAATCGCTGGTGATATCCCCTTTGTCATTTTTTCTTGCATCTGTTTGATTCTTCTCTCTTTTCTTTTTTATTAACCTGGCTAGTGGTATATTTTGTTATCTTTTCAAGAAACTAGCCCCTGGATTTATTGATTTTTTGAAGGGTTTTTTGTGTCTCTATCTCCTTGAGATCTGCTCTGATCTTAGTTATTTCTTGTCTTCTGCTGGCTTTTGAGTTTTTTTTGATCTTGCTCCTATAGCTCTTTCAATTTTAATGATAGGGTGTCAATTTTAGATCTTTCCTTGCTTCTCATCTGGACATTTATTGCTGTAAATTTTCCTCTAGACACTGATTTAAATATGTCCCAGAGATTCTGGTACATTCTGTCTTCATTCTCGGTTTCGAAGAGCATCTTTATTTCTGCCTTCATTTCATTGTTTATCCAGTCAACATTCAAGAGCCAGTTGTTCAGTTTCCATGCAGTTGTGTGGTTCTGAGTTAGTTTCTTAATCCTGAGTTGTAATTTGATTGCATTGTGGTCTGAGAGAGTGTTATGATTTCTGTTCTTTTGCATTTGTTGAGGAGTGATTTACTTCCCATTATATGGTCAATTTTAGAGTAGGTTTGACACGGTGCTGAGAAGAATGTATATTCTGTGGATTTGGGATGGAGATTTCTGTAGATATCTGTTACATTTGTTTGGTCCAGATCTGAGTTCAAGTCCTGGATATCCTTGTTATTTTTCTGTCTCATTGATCTATGTAATATTGACAGTGGAGTGTTAAAGTCTCCCACTATTATTGTGTGGGAGTCTAAGTCTCTTTGTAGGTTAAGGACTTGCTGTATTTTTCTGGGTGCTCCTCTATCGGGTGTGTATATATTTAGGACCATTGGCTCTTCTTGTTGCATTGACCCTTTTACCATTATGTAATGCCCTTCTTTGTCTCTTTTGATCTTTGCTGGTTTAAAGTCTATTTTATCAGAAGCTACTATTGCAACTCCTGCTTTTTTTTTTTTTTTTTCCTCCATTTTTTTGGTAAATCTTCCATCCTTTTTGTGCTGGTTTCTTCCCATCTTTGTGGATTTATCTACCTGTGGTCTTTGTAGTTGGTGACTTTTGGATGGGGTCTCTGAGTGGGTGTCCTTTTGTTGATGTTGAGATTATTTCTTTCTCTTTTTTAGTTTTCCCTCTAACCGTCAGGCCTCACTGCTGTAAGACTGCTGGAGGTCCACTCCAGACCCTGCTTGCTTGGGGATCACCTTCAGTGGCTGCAGAACAGTAAGGGTTTCTGCCAGTTTCTTCTGTTATCTTCATCCCAGAAGGATACCCGCCAGATGTCAGCCGGAGCTCTTCTTTATGAGATGTCTCTTTTGATATACAGGGGTCAGTGAGCAGATTGAGGAGATAGTCTATCCCTTATTGGAGCTCAAGTGCTGTGCTGGGAGCTCTGTTGTTCTATTCAGAGCTGCTGGGCAGGTACATTTAAGTCTGTTGCAGTGGAACTCATAACTGCCTTTTTCCCCAGGTGCTCTGTCCTGGGAAGGTGGGGCTTTATTTATAACTTCCTCTCATGCTGCTGCCTTTTTTCAGAGATGCCCTGCCCAGAAAGGAAGTAGCCTAGTCACAGTCTGCCAGCAGAGATGTTGCTGAGCTGCCATGGGCTCTGCCTAGCTGCTGTGTGAGCTTCCTTGTGGTTTTGTTTACAGAGGTATAGTTAGAACTGCCTCAGTTATGGTGGTCTGCCTCAGTAATGGCAGACTGTCTCGGTAATGGTGGATTGCCTCAGTAATAGCGGAGTGCCTTGGTAATGGCGGATTGCCTCAGTAATAGCGGGGTGCCTCGGTAATGGTGGGCTGCCTCGGTAATGGCGGACTGCCTGGGTAATAGTGGACTGCCTCGGTAGTGGTGGACTCCCTTGATAATGGCAGACATCCTTCCCCCCACAGAGCTGGACCATCCTGGGTCCAGCTGTGCTTACTGTGAAACTCTCAATCCAGAGTGTTTCAGATTGCTGGTCTTTGTCATGGTGGGACCCACTGAGCTAGATCACCTGGCTCCCTGTTTCAGCCCCTTTTTTTTCCAGTTGAATGAGCAGCTCTGTCTCCCACGTGTTCCAGGTGCCAGTTGAAACAGCCGCCCACATTTGTGTGAGTTTTTCTGTGTAGACCCACTGTGCAGGCTGAAACAGCCTTGCAGGAAACTCATTGTGCTTTTCTGCACGGGAATCTCCAGGTCTGTTGGCAGTAAAAACTCATTTGGAAATGTGGTGATTACTCACCCTCTGCATTGTTCTCGCTGGGAACTGCACTCCAGAGCTGTTTGTATTTGGCCATCTTGGATCCACCTCCTCTTTTGTTTCTTAAAATAACTTTGTTTCAGAAAAGGGGCATTTATTCTATACTTTAAAGGTAGTTTTCCATTTTTGCTTGGCTTTAATTTTGATGAGAAGCAGTTATTAAAGTCATCATTTCCTTTTGTGTAATATGTCATTTTTCTTTGGCTGCTTTTATTTTTTTTTCCCTTTTATTTGTTTTTCAGCAGTTTGATTCTGACTTGTGTGGGCTTGATTTTCTTTGTAAATATCAACTTGGGCAGAACTGAACATGCTGAATATGTAAATTTCACCAAATTTGGAACATTTTAAATGTATTATTATTTTAAAATATTTTGTCTACAACTTCCTCTTTCTCTTTTCCTTGTGGAATACAATTACATATTATATATTTAGTTTTATCCCACAGTTTTCCTCAGTATCTGTTAGTTAACTTTGTTTGTATTTAGATTGAGTATTTTGTATCGATATATTTTCAAGTGGTTTGACTTTTTCCACTGTCATCAGATCCAATCTGTTCCTATGCTCATACATTAAATTTTCAATTCAGATATTATGATTATCAGTTTCAGAATTTCCATTTGACTGTTTTTTTTAAGAGACGTGGTCTTATTTTATCACTCAGGCTGGAGTACATTGGCAGGATCATTGCTCACTGCAGCCTTGAGCTCCTGGGCTCAAACAATCCTCCTGCCTCAGCCTCCCAAGGAGCTAGGATTATAGGTGTGTACCACCATGCATGACTAATTCAAAATTTGTTTTATAGACATAGGGTCTCACTGTGTTGCCCAGGCTGATTTTGAACTGCTGGCTTCAAGCAGTCCTCCCACTTTGGCCTCCTGAAATGCTGGGATTATAGATGCGGGGATGTATTTTTTATAGTTTATATTTCTCTGGTAAGATTTGTATCATTTTATTTATTATGAGCATATTTTCTTTTACACTGGACATTTTTATTATACTTGTTTTAAACATATTATATGTGAATTTTAAAATCTGGATTGTCTTGCTTGGGATCACTTTTTGTTCATTGTCTTTTAATAATAAGTTTCAGATGTCAAGTATTTCTAAATTATATCCTGGGTATTACAAATATCATATTCTTGAAACCCTAGATTATGTTATATTCTTCTGATGATTGGTATTGTTTTTTCTTTAATATATAATTAACACCATTGGATTCAAAATGTAAATTCTATATTCAGGCAGCAGCTCAAATTGCATTTTAGTTTTTTTAGCTTTTGCTAGACTTCTTAGTCTTCTGTATGCAGATGTGGTTCAGGGGTCAGGTGGATATTTTGGTAGAGTTTATATAAAAAATCTGGGGCTCCTTATCTTATCTTCTTTTCTTTGTATAATTTCCCTCTAACCTTTCCAGTGGCTTGGGTTGTCCTGAACTCTGTTCTCTAGTGGTTTTAAAGTCAGCTATTAGGCACCTTGAATGATTCAAATAGGGATTGCCCTGAAACTAAAAGCCATAAAAATGAGAATCTTACCTAGAATTCTTCCTTTC
This sequence comes from Cebus imitator, assembly GCF_001604975.1. Lineage (NCBI taxonomy): Eukaryota > Metazoa > Chordata > Mammalia > Primates > Cebidae > Cebus > Cebus imitator. The sequence continues at coordinate 4,334,434 of NW_016107407.1, read as the reverse complement.
CTCCAAGTATCACCTTCCCTCAAGAATCTACCTACACTTGGCTGGTTGTGGTGGCTTATGCCTGTAATACCCATCCTTTGGGAGGCTGAGGCAGGAGGATGGCTTGAACCTAGGAGTTTGAGACTGCAGTGAGCTAGGAACCCACTGCTGTACTCTAGCCTGGGTAACAGAGCAAGACCCTGCTCTAAAAAATAAATAAATAAATAAATAGAAAGAAATTAAAAAAAAATCTGCCTATTCTTGGTTGTTCTCCTCTTGTTGATACTTGTATTTAGTCCAGAGTTTATGGTTGTTATGTAGGGTAGTATTTGTTCAGTGGGAACTTAGTCACATCAAAAGCAAAACTGGGAACTCTAAATACAGTCTTCAAAGTGTCTTTAATTTGGTGGAGAATTCCTGAGACTTCATGTGTAGTAGAATTTACTCATTCTCACAAAGACAGAACAATATTTATTTTGTGTTAAGAGTAGAGTTTCTTCTTTTAGTAAAATTTGAGATGTTTCTTTTATATATTTCGGGCCTAGAGGAAAGGATAAATGAAACATTTAATTTACTGCAATTGTAATTTGCCAGATTCATGCTCAATTTGCTTGTGAAAAATCAATAGGAAGCTTTAGCTTCAGCTATTATCCACCATTACACCTGAGAGGTGTGCAGTTCAATGTGTATGCTTGAATCTTATCTTGGCTGTCTATGGGTTTTAGAAAAGTAATAATGGTACACTAAATTAATTGAAAATACCAATGTAAATACCTTTTTTACCACTTATTACTTCCTAGAAAGTGGCACATGCTCTGGAAATTGAGAACAAAGTCCTTCAGGAGCAATTGAAACAGGCTTTACAGGTAAAGGATGTCATGTTTCTTTAACATTGTTAACAAGTAAAGAAAATATCCACAAAGAACTTTTCAAATGAATACTTTTACTATTTGGTCAGGTTTAAACTATATTTATTTATGAATTAGGGATATATTCATAAAATTTAGTATTTATTCTTATAAAAAACAGTGAGATAGAAAAGTAAATTTTCTTAAGCTAATAAAGGCAATCTATTCATCTGTCATGGTTGCAGTATAAAAAAAAGAAAAAGAAAAAAATGGCAGTGTATTTCAAGCTGATAGGCATTATACTTAAAGGTAGATTACTACAGGCATTCCAGTTAAACTCAGTTGAACCAAGATGTTGGCTCTTACTACTCTTTTAAAAATTCTAGTTGAATAATACAACAAGAAATGAAAAAAAGCTGTAAACATTTCATGAATGGACAAAAGTGTAATCATTTGTTTATTATAAAATTGTTTTTCTGAAAAATTCAAGATATTAGTTATTAGTGATAGAGTTTAAAAAGGTGAGTGAGGGCAAAATAGAATAGGTTTTAGAATAGAATAGAGAAAATAAATCAACAGATTTCCTTTTTATTAGAAACAATAATTTAGAAAATGATTGTTCAAATATATCATTTTATAAAATGTAATATATGTTTATTCGTAATATTAGTTTAGAGTGATACAATATATTTAATAAGAAATACACAGTTTAATATTAAGAAAAATAAAATACTTTACCAAGAGACACAGATCAACAGTGAATAAATAGAAATTTATAATTTTAGTTTTGAGCATTCAGTGTTATCAATGTTTTAATTTTCTATTTCTCAAACAGTTATACAAACTGAAAGCAATTTATTTTTAGATATAAATGAAATTGTTCTTGAGTTTAATAAAATTACTCTAAGGCCAGGTGCAGGGGCCTTATAATATATAACCAATCCCAGCACTTTAGGAGGCTGAGGCGAGTGCATTTCTTGAGCCCAGGAGTTTGATATCAGCCTGAGCAATGGAGTGAGACCTTGTCCCTACAAAACATTTTAAACAATTAGCCAGGTGTGGTGGGATGTGCCTATAGTCCCAGCTACTCTGGAGGCTGAGGCAGGAGGATCACTTGAGCCCAGGAGGTTTGAGGCTGCAGTGAGCACGGATTAGGCCACTACACTCAAGGCTGGGTAACAGAGAGAGATCCTGTCTCAAAAAAATATATTATAAAATATAATGAGACAAGAAACTGATGATTATACAAAAGAAAACCAAGAAGATTTTCTTATGAAAAAAATCAATAAATCATGTAAAACTTCAATAACCAAAACACTGTGGTTCTGATTCTGGCACTGAATGGAAAGTCCAAAAACAGATTCAAATCAATATAATAATTTAGTATTTTATAAACTATTTATTAAAAATTTTTAAAGAAGGATAAAATAGTCACACAAAGTGAATTAGTGGGAAAACGTACATTTTCAGATAATATATCAAAATAAATTGGAGATTGATTTAAGATTAAATAGTAATAAATGTTAGAAGAAACACTGGTAACAGTTAGATGGTCTTGATTAGAGAAAAGACTTTTAAGCTTTATACTCCCAAAGGAATATGTTAATGTATTTGGCTATATATGAATTTAAAACTTTTTTATGTTAGAAAAATCATAAGAAATAAAGATAAATGGAAAATGTGTGCAAAATGTTTTATGTAAAGATATGTTGCCCCTTTATGTTTATCTGCATATGAAGATATTGTATATGAAGATATTTGTGGCTCAAGCTTGAGGTGCACAGGGCCAGAGATGCCACAGACCTGCCACCCAAAGCATCTCAGAAGTGGTGAACTCTTCAAATTTGCGATAAAAATGGCCTCCAATAAAACTGCATTGCAAAAAATGAGAAACAGAATGGAAAGGATGAAAAAGTTGAAGAGGCATAACCTGAAGAATTTGTGTTGGAAAAAGTACTAGATCAACGTGCAGTGATGGGAAAGTGGAATATTTCCTAAGTGGAAGGGATTTATACATGCTTACAGTACTTGGGAACCTGAAGAAAATTTAGAGTGTACAGAGATAATTAAAGCATTTCTTAATTCTCAGAATGCTGGTAAAGAAAAAGATGATATAAAAAGAAAATCTTTATCTGACAATGAATCTGATGACAGGAAATCAAAGAAGAAAAGAGATGCTGCTGACAAATCAAGATTTACCAGAGGTCTTGATTCTAAAAGAATAATTGTCACAGACAGCAGTGGAGAATTGATGTTTCTCATGAAATGGAAAGATGATGAGGCAGACTTTATACTGGCAGAAGAGGCAAATATGAAGTGTCCTCCAGTTATACTGCTTTTTATGAACAGAGACTAACTTGGCATTCTTGACCAGGAGATGAAGCTCAATAATTGTCTGCATTGTTTTATATACATATATGTATACATATAATTGTTTCCATTGTTTATTTATACAATACAATATTTATACATATAATTGTTTTGTATAAAATCTGGATCTTGGCTTTTGCTTTTCTAGTATGAAGAAATAACAAGATTGATACGTTTGTTTTCAAAGTAGTGTTGAGAGGTTTTTTTTTGGAGGTTTGTTTTTGCATGACTAGCACTGGTTACTTTGAACAAATAAAAACTTTTGGTAGTTGCTTCCTTAATTAGAAAAGAACATTTGATACCATGGTATATTATTTCCTCTGCATTAGAGAACAGTTTTTCTAAAGGTTCAGGGAAATTCCCATAGTCATTACTCAATCAGAACTTGTGTTCTTATATGCCTAAGGGCCATTCTGCGTTTTTTGTTTTGTGTGTGTGTGTGTGTTTGTGTATACATAAAAAAAATGTAAATAGTTTTCTTTTTTTAAAAAAACAATTGCCAAAACAAAAATTACAAGTTAGTCCATATTTCTGAGATGCCATCAGTCTGAGCAACCCAAAATATAAATCAAGTCAAAGTGAAAAATTTCCTGAAGCAGTACATTTCAAGTGAAATGGTTCTAATTAATTCTAATTAAGTTTAATTGGATAATTTAAAAGCATGCGTATCTATATATAGTATGGTTTGTTTGCAAAATTCCTAAAAGGAAAACTTTTATCACTGTCAACAACCTCCCCATTCAGATGAGAAAACTAAACAAATCCTAGTTTGTTTTAATTGGCTAACCAAGACTTAGTTAATTGGACATTGCTCTAGCGAATCCATTCCTTAACAAAAAGTTGAAATCTCTGTTGCTACATGGACTAAAGGTCATGATTTATTGAATACCTAAGACTTGGTGTATGGAAACCTAATCAGATGGGTTAGAGATGTTGGCAGTTTAGGACCTGCTGCCATAAAAGTGTGAATAAACTTTTGTCATCTAAACTATTGACCTGCATGTTTTTTCTTTACCCTGACTCATTCCTTACATGTAGGCTCAGTCTTTTCAGTATTTGCTTTACTTGTTCAGCAGAAGCCAGGAAAAACAACTTTGTAGTAATCAGAATGCTACCTAACTGTATTTTGTTTACTTTATTGTAAATGCTGGTGAATGGTGGTCAATATTAATAGTTTTATATTCCTTTATGCAATAAAGAAATTTTATAAACCTACAATAAATATGGATAGCCATCCCCCAAAATAGACAAAGGATGTGCATAGGCAAGTTTCAGAAATACATATTACCAATAAATGCATGCAAACATATTTAAACTCACTAGTATCAAATACATGCATTTAAAATACAGTAGTACAGATTTTTTATTTTGCCTGTCATCTTGATAAAAATGTAAGGCGTAAAAACTACAGAAATTCGTAGTATTTATGGTTGTATGCTGAAATGGGCAACCTTTCACATACTTCTATTGTCAAAAAAATATGAATTGATATATTCATAGATGTTTGATAACAGAAGTATGAAAGATATTTATGTCTTTTCTGGGAGACAAAAAAGACATAGCAAACTTGAAAAGATGTATCCTTTTCACTCAATAAAAGCTTTTAAAATTTTATTCTAAAGAAGAAAAAAGTATACAGAGATTTTGCACAAGTATGTACAATGTCATATGTTTTAATAGCAAAAATTATGAAATGATCTAATTGTCCATTGATAAGGAATTTGCTAAGCCAATTATGGTATATTATTAAATGTATTTCTGTTACCTATTCTGATTTAAATGTATATTTATGTTATAGAAACATATCTATGACATTATTTAATAAAAAGAGCATATTATGTGAGTATGTATAGTATGACCCAATCTAGATAAACATTTAAAAAATTTGGCTGGGCATGGTAGTTCATGTCTGTAGTCCAAGCACTTTGCGAGACTGAGGACTGTGGATCACTTTGAGCCCAAGAGTTTGCAATCAGTCTGGGCAACGTGGCAAAACCCTGTCTCTACTAAAAATAAAAAAACTGGATGTGGTGGTATGGGCCTGTAGTCTCAGCTACTTGGGAGGCTGAAGTGGAGGGATGACTTGAGCCCAGGAGACAGAGGTTGCAAAAAACCCATGTATATCTATATCTATATATGTGTATAGATGTATCTTATATATATGACATATGTAAGATATATATATGCACTAACTATATTCAGAAAAATTTAAAAAGGATATACCTCAAAATGTTAATAGTGATTTTTCTTTATGAGGTGAGATTATTTGTTAATTTTCTTTTTGTTTATCTATATATTCTTTTATATAAGTTGCTGGGACAAGTCCTAACGTGTGTGATTGATTATATTGTTTGAGAATGACAGCAAGGAGACCAAGCCAGCCCCTAAGCACAAAACTGCTCAGGGCATTTTAAAATAGTGAACAGTATATGCATATCATACACTAGTTAAACCAATTCTTTAAACACAGGATCTGTGATCCTGCCCCCACTGCTCCCTCATGGAGAATGCTTTCTAGTTTGTTTTTGATCAGTGGTAAGCAGGCACCAGCTGCCCTAGTTTATCTTTGTTCTATGAGAAAACACAGAACACCTGAGTTTTAATAATACTCACCTGTTCAGAGAGAATAAACTCATGGGTCGGAGTCTGCTGGAGGCCCTCAGCTCAGAAGGCTGCTAGCTCCCGACCCCACTTTGCACTGTATCTTTGTGTTTGTTTCTTAAGTCCGTTGGGGTCTCTACGACCGAGCTGGACTCAGCATTAGGTAAGTTAATTATGTAACTAGAATGATAAAAAGTGACATTTTTAAGGAGACATTTATTCCAGAATAAATTGTTCTCTACATTTTATTTCATTCTTTGATATTATAGGTGTTATCTTTGCTATAGTCTATCAGTTTTTATAATGTATATGAATTTTTATTTTGCTTGTGTAATAATTAGAGCCTTAAAAAATAACAGCCAGGAGAAACTCCTGGGTATAAAAATAGCCCTCAAAGGTGGAAGAGGTTTCTTCACAACTTTTGGTTTTAACTGTGGAATTGTTAAAGTATCAATTATATCAGTAGCTTAACTTTGCTCCCTTTAACTCAGTAAAAATGAGTTGAGAAATCACGTACGCATAAATATATGTAAATTCCTGAATGCAGTAGTATTGGCAGAAAATATCAGAAAATGCTTGATAAACTGGTACTTTTTTAAAACAGGAAGCTGAAAAAGCTAAGCATCAACTTAACTATTTCCTAAGTCAAGATAAGAAGTTACGTAAAAGTGAGGGGAAAATCGAGACAACAATGGAAGTGGGTAATAATCAAACAAAAGTTAAAGGTGAAGATTCAAAAAATATACCACTGAAGAAAGAAACAAGAAAATCACTGATTCCAGATTCAGGTGGACAAAGGACAAATGATAAAATCCAAGAATATCCACAGGTAAGAAAATAACCAAAATGGAGACAGTAATATATGTTGTGAGAAATTTATCATCTTTCATATTATTATTTACTTAATTTGTATATGTTATTTAAAAATTATTCCTTTTGGGGGGGTTTGTTTTTACTTTTGCCCTTTACCTTCTGGATATGTCAACTCATTATTATTTTTAATACCAAATTGTGACTTAAATATACATATATCTTTGAATGACCACATAAGGATCTGAGATTTGAGTCCTTTATTTTTACCTTCTCTTATTGTGTATAATTTTTATTGTGAACTATCTTAACTTCTTCCTGGAAAGATAAATAATAAAGACAGTTTCTCTGAGGGCAATCAAAATTATTAAAGTTGTTAGGTCATGTATATAAATGGAGTAGGGTACACTGAATTGAATAAAAAACAAATATTTGAAGAAATATCGGATGCTGCTTTAAGACAAAGAACAAAAGAAGCAGTACAACTTAAAATCTACTAGTCATTTTATATCTGCTATTATAAAATGTGCTAGTCATTTTATATCTGTGATTGTTATAAAATATGCTAGTCATTTTTATGTTTATTTATATGGGCTGGTTATTTACACAAGACCATAAGATAGCTATGAGCACCTCCATTTTGAGGATGAAACCAAAGCTTTAAAAAATTAGACATGCAATATTACAGTGAGTAATACTGAGTTAGATTTCAAATTCAGGTCTTTCTAGATCCAAAATCACATCTAAAGATAACTTCTTTGCTTGTCTATATGGTTGGATTTGAAACTTGCTTTGTTAATAGCTTTATTGTTTTACATTTCCCGTATTTATCCCCTAAATCCAAAGTGAAGTTTTTCTTACATGACAGAAAAAGTTAGATTCAGTAATAAAATGAACCTGAACAGAAGGAACAACTTCATTACCTAAAAACACCACATTGCTTTCACGTGATTGTAATTTTTAGTGAGTTTATATATAGATCAATACACACCTGTCTTGCATATCTAGCTTAACACTCATTATACATTTACTATATGCTAGGTTCTTTGCATAGAAGATGTACATAATGTTCTGGTAATAGTGAAACAGGGGTTATTATTAGTGGAGATTTTTATTTAATAGAAGTTTATACTCACCATCCATGTTCTTATAGTAATTTAACTGTAATATTCTTTCTCAACCACTGTATTAAAACTATTTTTGCCAAGGTTATAACAAATCTACTTAATGCTATTCTGAAGGATACTTTATAGTTTTCTTTTTCTTTCTCTCTTGTTTTTTTTTTTTTTTGAGATGGAGTTTCACTCTTGTTGCCCAGGCTGGAGTGCAGCGCATGATCTCAGCTCACTGCAACCTCCACCTCCCTGATTCAAGTGATTCTCCTGCCTCAGCCTCCTGGATAGCTGAGATTACAGGTGCCCACAGCCATGCCTGGCTAATTTTTTTGTATTTTTAGTACAGTGTTTCACCATGTTGGCCAGGCTGGTCTTGAACTGACCTCAGGTGATCCACCCACCTCGGCCTCTCAAAGTGCTTGGATTACAAGGCATGAGCCACCATGCTCAGCCAGATGATTTATAGTTTTATCTTATTTGTCCTCTTAGTAACATTTAACCATTTATTGTTTTTAAATATAGTCTATAGTTTGTTTGAGAAACAGCATAGTTATTTGGTTTTCCTTCTATATTTCTGGGACACCTCTTTGGTCTCCTCTTGCTCTGCTCATTCTTTAAATGTTGGTATTTTTCTGGAAAAAAAAAAGAGTTGTTTATTCCATATACTCTTTCTGAGAGTGCTCATATACCTTCATGGCTTCTAGTGCCATATAAATCTCTTAGTTCTCACTCAAATAGCACCTAATTTCCGGACCTATTGTTCATTAACATACTGAATTTTTCTGTTTAAATGGGCTTCAAACATCTAGAATTCACCATGTCCTCAAATGAACCAATTGCTTTCTTCTCAAACCTGCTTTATCTCCCAATATTCAGTCTCCTGGCATCCTCATCCATCTAATTGCTGAAACTGAAAGTCTAACATCACTGTTACTTCTTCCTCTCCTTTGTCTTGATCCTATTATTATCCATCAAATTCTATCCAGTTTTCTCAATATTACTGACAGTTCTGGTAGTCAAGCTCCTTCCAGAACTCTAATTGGTCTTTCTTTCCAGGCCAATCTCCATGTTGGTAGCTAGTCATCTTTCAAAAATTGATGGTTGTTACCTTCTTGTCTAAAATATTTAATGCTTTCTATTTCCCTTACTTTAAGAACAAAGCCCTAATTATGGTTTAAGGCTTTTTCAGATCTGGTCTTTTTTTGAGATCCCAGCCTCATCTTTAATTAACCCCCTAAGCTATTGCACATGCTTTCATATGCACACATGTGTTGTATATTTTATGCTTTAGCTACACTGAACCTCCTTTAAGTTCATAGAACATGTGGTATTTTCTGTAACCTGAAATATTTTGCCTATTTTGTTCTCTGCTTGAAACAGTTTCTCCCTTCTCCGTTTCCTAAAATTTATCTGATTAAAAGATAAATGAGGAACAAAAAGTACTGTTTCAGTTATTTTTTTGCAGCATAACAAATTACACTAAAATTTAGCAGTGTAGAAAGCAAACATGTATTATCTCAGAATATTTGTAGGTCAGGAATCCTAGCGTTCCTTAGCTGTGTCCTCTGGCTTAGGGTCCCTCTCACAAGGATGTAGCCAAGGCATTAGCTTTGGCTGTGTGTATCTTAAGGTCCAACTGGGGAAAGATGTACTCCCAAGCTCGTATACTCACGTGACTATTGTTAGGCCTCGGGTCCTTGCTGTTGACTTGAGACATCAGTACTTTGCTATAGGCCCTCTCCATAATGCAGTTTACAACATGGGAACAAGGGCTGAGTGAGATATAGGGAGACATAGATGGAGGGAAAGAGACAGGGAGAAAGAGACAGAGATAATCTAATCTCAGAAATGAAATCCCATCACTTTTGTCATCTACTAATTAAAAGTAGAAGTAGTCGCTAGCGCCAGCCTACACACAGGGAAGGGTATACCTCTAGCATGAATACCATGAGCAGGGATCACTGGTAGTCATTTTAGAGGCTGCCTACTATGAGTATTAATAGGTATGAGGTTGTGAAAATTCCTGAATCGAATACTAAATCAAGCTGTTTGGTCTTCAATTTTCAGAAAAGAAAATTTCTGGGTAAAGGAATAACATGCAAGATACTGTTTTTAAAGAAAATAATTGTACATCAGTGGGGTAGATGTGTCATTCCCTTTTATTGATCCCATAATTAATAAGGTTTTTATGTATATTGTAAGTATAAATGTATTTAATTTTTTCTGCTGATAGAGCTCTCCGGGTATCATAATGCCCTTGGTTGGCTGTGGAGCTGGATATTGTTAATATCAAGAGCAGGCTTTCTCACCTGAGGTGGGAAGGTCTCAGTGCTCTTGGGTCTGGGCTTCACAGTGAAGCCACCTTATCATCCTGTGCTTTAGGGAATAGACATCAAAAGTTTACAAGTAAAGGAAAAATATTTGGAACTTCTACAACTAGATGCTATATTACACAAAAGGGCTGTCATATATACATCCTAATGACAAGTTGGAAAAGTAGTTCCTTTTTGTTTCTGCAACTGTTTTTGAGGTTGTTTATTGAAATGATAATCTTTTTTAATTCAGAGGGAGGAGCAAGAACTATTATTTCTGTCAGGAACTATACATAATTATCTATAAACTGTTAATGGAGGATGATAATACTTTATAAGAGTACTGTGGCTGGGCGTGGTGGCTCATGCCTCTAATCCCAGCACTCTGGCCCAAGGTGGGTAGATCACTTGAGATCAAGAGTTGGAGACCAGCCTGGCGAACATGGTGAATCCCTGTCTCTACTAAAAATAAAAAAATTAAAAACCAGGCATGGTGGTGCGTGCCTGTAATCCCAGCTGCTTAGAAGGCCGAGGCGGGAGAATCACTTGAACCTGGGAGGTGGAGGTTGCAGTGAGCCCAGATAGTGGCACTGCACTCAAGCCTGGGCAACAGAATGAGACCCTGTCTCAAAAAAAAAGGAAAAAAAAAAAAAAAATACCGTGAGGGTAGAATAAGATAATGCTTGTAAACTGCTTTTGTGTATCACGAAGCCCTATGTAACTGTTATTTTGCATCCCTATTTAGCTCACTAGGAGTTGTCTACATAGGCTAAAAATTCTTGGTGATTTATTAGTTAGTATATAGGATAACTATTGTGACTATTGTGACACAGAGACACAAAATGTATGATGGCTCAAACACAATAGAAGCTTATTTCCTGGTGTTAATAGTCCAGGGATGTTCAAGGCCAGTGTTTGTGGTAGGGAGTTCTGCTCCACAGAGTTTAGGTATCCTGACATATGGAAGTTTTACTCTTAGATGTGGCTTCCTAAGCCACACTGGGTATAGTTATCTAGCTCTCAGAAAAGAATATGGAGGACAAACGTAAGTAATTTTCATTGACCAGGCTGGAGGAGGCACACATCATTTTTTCTCACATTCTATTTGCTACATTTAACTACAGAGGGAATTTAAAAATGTAGACTAAAAATGTGTCTAAGAAGATAAAATTAGTTTGTTGACCATTTAGAAGTCTTTGCCACAGGGGAATAAGGATAAAGCCAGTTAATCTCTGCATAAAAGAAGCTGAATTAGATGAAAATCAGATCTGGAATAAAACCTAGAATCAACATTTATATTATAGAAAAATTTGTATTATATTCACAAGAGGTAATTTATTAATAAAAATCACACTTTGAAGGCCACTTGCATAACTTTTTTTTTTTTTTTTTTTTGAGACAGAGTCTCACTCTGACACTCAGGCTGGACTGCAATGGCATGATCTCGGCTCACTGCAACATCCGCCTCTCTGGTTCAAATAATTCTCCTGCCTCAGCCTCCTGAGTAGCTGGGATTATAGGCGCCCGCCACCATACCCAGCTAATTTTTGTATTTTTAGTAGAGATGGGATTTCAGCATGTTGGCCAGACTAGTCTTGAACTCCTGACCTCACATTATCTGCCTGCCTCAGCCTCCCAAAGTGCTGGGATTACAGGCGTGAGCCACCTTGCCTGGCTGGCCTAACGTTTTTGGTTACATACTTCTGTAAACATATTTGAGCTTGTGTTCTCAATGTACCTATTTTAAAATAAATAAATTACAAAGAGTACCACCACTGTTTATTATATATAATAGCATTATAAACCCTTCAGCAAGAATATTTAAAAGGAATAGATAGTTATGTCATAGATAAGTTTAAAATGAATTTTGGGCTACTCTGCCTGTGGAGCAGCCCTGCTCTGTCTATGGAGCAGCTATTTGCATGTACTCTATTGCTCTAATAAACACGCTTTTCTTTCACTCAAAAAATTTTGTTTACTGAAAGTATAAAACCCTCTTTGCTTTTAATTTAAAAGTATAAGTGTAATTTTAGGGCCTACTCTTCTATAGTGTCTCTTCCAATGCTAAAATATGATAATTTCTTTGCTTTTTTGATACCTTAATTTTACAAAATTATCATATTAAACTGCCTTAATCACTTTAAAAAAGTGATATTTTTCTAAATGACTGAATGTAAACATTTTATATGTATACTTGATATGTACTTGATATATTTAAATGTATTATCTTTATCACAGATCTCTGCCCAAAGTGGAAGACCAATTGAAAAAAGGTAAAACATTTAAAAAAATTTTTTCTCTCATTTTCTAATCTTTATCAGTTCACATACACAAGTAATGAAAAGTACGATTCTAAATTTAATATCACAAAACTCCTTGATTTTTATCTTTCCTATGATATTGCACTCTTATCTTTGAAACTAATTTTAAGTAGGAAATGTTTGAAACTTTGCAGTCAAAAATCAAAATTAAATGAAATAAATTAAGGACCAAGTCTATGTACAAAACACTTTTTCTGTCAACATTAATTAAAATTTCCAAATAGTGAGGAACTAACCCTTATTTTCAACTTAGTTTATCAAGATACATAAGCTAGATACATAAACAATTTATTTAAAAATCCTTTTTGCCTTTCATTTTAACTCAGTCACTATACACACACATACATATGTACATGCATGTGCATAAATAATTCAGTTGACTGATTCATCCAATTCAATCTTAGTTTTCACTTGTGAGTCTCTGATTAGCATATTATGATTGATTCACAGCATTTTTTGATTCACATTACCATGCAGTAAAGAGGAATTACCTAGAAGTATGCATTTATGTACTTTATCACCATTTTAAATATATCTGGATTATAGACCCAGGTGAATTAGCAAGAATTAGGCAATATGTATAATGATTAATGGCCAGAAGTTTTGAAAATGTTCATTTTAAATGTTTGTAGTGAATGTTTAAAAGTATTTTAAACACTAACTAAACATATACTAAAAACTGTATGTTTTAAATACAATATGTAAGAGAAAATTAGACATTGGTCCATTTGTTGATCTGCAAACTTATTATGCTTGGTTTCTTGTTACTGATTTCTTTATATTTTAAAAATGTATGGTTAGCATTATAAACATTTGGAAAGGCATAAGAAAAAGTATTAATAATTATCTTCAGCAGTAATGGGAACTTAGCCATTTTACATATCGTGTAGAAATGGGAAGGAATAATGTATGGTGCTCTTATATTCATACTCAGATTATGGTAGAGCATGTAATACTACTATAGTTTTCCATGTAATCATGGCGAAGGATAGCTTTGGAAAATCCTGGAGAGCCAGTAGTTTATCACCCTGAAGAACATGAGGTGGTAACTTTTGATATAATTTGTTTTAAAATTGAACATTTAGTTTCTGCTGATAAATGTGATAGGCTCTTTGTACATTGATAAATCTCAGAAAATAGAAACATTGGCTTTAAAAAAGCATTTTAAATAGTTTCTAGTCTGTATGAAGACGTGATAAAGCAGTTTCAGTTACTTTCCATGGGCATTTGGAAAAGTCTTAAGGGGTTATGTTAATGTTACTTAGTCTAGTCCTCATTCTACTTTTCTGATAAGTCACATTTTAGAATTTAAATTGGAAGTGATAGAATGGAAGAAGAGCTCAATGGAGAACAAGAGAATGAGGATGATAGAGAATATAGGACATCAAGATTAAGAAAAAATCATAGAGTGAATATATCAAATTATTCATCTGAAATGCCCTTTTTTCCCTAGAAATGTTAATTGATGTGAAATGTTAATTGATATAATAACTTCAGGAGGAAGATTATTTTAATTCATTTCAATTCAGTTTAGCTCTAATGAGGAAACACTAACAGCATCCATGCTGTGCAAGGCACTGTGATGGATATTATGAGATATAAAGGGTTTCAAATATATGGTCATTGCCCTCAATGCATTAACAGTCTAGTAGGGCCGACTAGACATGTACAAAAATAAGTGGAGTATAATGCAGATGTTGCATTCTATAAAACATTACTAAGAAGCTACATCAAAACAGAGGAAAAGTTATTTCTGACTGGATTAAGAATTACATACCATTTAATTTAATAAAGATGGTTGGGTTGGATTTTAACAGGGAGATGTGAAGAAAGGGTGTGACAAGTGGACAGAACTTTGCTTTGAGGCAAAGATGACGATGTTTGGAATCTATACACTGTGCTCGGGAAAAGGCCAAAAATTCATTTTTCTCGGATTCTAGACTTAGGACATTAGTGGGAAATACGAGATGAAATAGGTTGTTTCCGCTTGATAGGTTTTATAGAATTGCCCTTAATAGCTTTAGGTTAATTACTATATATAATATAATATATCATATATATTATATATATGATAATGTATCATATCATATATTATATTATATTGCTAAACATAATAAAAATTCAAACTATTAAGCACATGCCACATATTATTCATCAACCTTCATTTTGGGTTACTTCTTAGATCCTAATAGAGTTTCTGAAATACTTTGGAAAAGTCTCCCAAACCTTCAGAGAGTGGATGGGAGCGAAGTAAGGAGACCCCACCTGAGCAGATACATGGTATTGCTTATAATAAAGTACATTTTTGCTCTTTACAACATTTAGCAGTTTATTTTGGCTTAGGGAATGAGTTAGTGATAAACAGTTAATCAAACAATAATAATGTATTGTTTCACATCATCTGCATTGTTAGCTTAAATGTTTTGCGGCAATGAAATTCACACCTTTTAGAAATGTATGTCAACTAATTCATGGTGTTTTATTTTTAAGAGTTACACAGTCAACCTTCTTCTTTCTAAATACTTTCATTAGGACTTTTTTCTCCCCATTACTACTTGAGTTTGCTATAAAGCACAAAAACATACAAGGGAAGTATATTGGTATGTGTCCATTTTTTTCTCCATAGATGATTAGTTAGCTGTTAAATTTACTCATTTATTCACCAACTCATTCAACAGATACTTTTGTCACCTTTGTATGCCCAGTACTCTTTTGGGTATTGTGTTTTCCTGAAAAACAAGACAAACAAGATGCCTTCTCTTGTGGTACTTACATTATAACAGGAGAGACAAAAAATAACAAGTAAAAATAAATAAGATAATTTTAGAGACTAATAAATGAAGATAATGAAACTACACATCAGACAGTCACAGGGAAGGATAATTTAGATTGGATGGCCAAGGAAGGTATTAACAGTGAAGAAAAGACATTATTTAGTTGTGAAATAAAAGCTGTTAAAATAGTTTTTTTCAATTTTTACCAAAATAAACTTCTACAAATGAAAATTATATTATTACTAAAAGGTCTAGACTAGAGGAGCTTTTAATATCCTCAGTTAACTATTGGATCAAGGGGCATATTACTAGTGACCCAAATAGTAGGCAAAAGGTAGATTTTATGGAGGAAACCTTACAATCTAGGAAGCAATAGAGGGTACAATATCCCCTAAGCTGTCATTATTCCATAGAGAAATGGACTTAGATTGAGAAAAGCTGGATTCACCATAGAAAAGGCTCCTGAGAGGAACCCCCTTCTCACATATCACTTTATAAAATTATAGGGGAATTGGGAGGGTATAGAGAGCACCTAATCAACCATGTAACACAGAGCTTCCTGGTTGGGGCAATGGCCTTACAGGAAAAAGAAGGAAATAGGTACTCTGTATACTAATGTAGCTGGTATCAGCGAGTCAAACAGTCCTGGTGAGCCAGCTCTGTGAAACCACAAAAAGAAGGATGAAAGAAAATTGCCAGGACCATTCATAAATAAAGATTTGTCTCTCTGTTGTCCACCCTTTGATCTTGGAGACTCATTATTATAGTCTGCAAGTCTGACACCTGGTTCTGAACATACCAATTTCCTTAGTATTGTCTGAGAGAAGAATATTAGTAAGGTCACTAATATTAGTAAGGTCAGCTGGGTTGGATGAGGATGTAGAACCAAAATCCTCCTAAGTTAACATTATGAACTCTTTTTCCTGGCCAAACACAGATACCTTTTTTTTTTTTTTTTTTTTTTTTTTTTTTTTTTGAATGCTTGTTCCGTATTTGCCATAGGAAAGAGAAAGTCATTTATCACTTCCCTTGAACATCCACCTGCAACCATTTCTCAGCATCAGATATGTTCACGTCTGACAAACAGATCTGTTTTTCTCTGTGGAGATGAGTCAGGTTGTCTTTTTTCTGGAGTGATAGTTCCGTGGGGACCCCAAAGTTACCATTTTGCCATCATAGGCCACCTGTGGGGTTAGAAGAGGGTATCTGCAGCACCATCCGATGCTTTTAAATGAGCAATATGTTGTGTCAACCCATCCACTGAGATCAAAGCAAAGGGGAAAAAAGGAGTATACTATTCCTCTTGAAATGATATATTTCTCTACTCCCTAACTTCTAGGTACGTTGGAATTTAACCACGAAAGAGGGGCCCTTGCTTGGTATGGTATCCTGTAGCCTATAAACAATTAGGGAAAAGTGGACTGACAAGCACTATGGAGGTCGTTTTCAAAGAGGCTGCCTTAAATGGCAAGTAGAGTAAGCTTGATGGACAACAGTGGCTTCTATGTCTTTTTTTTTTTTTTTTTTTGAGATAGGGTCTCACTTTGACCCCTAGGCTGGAGTGCAGTGGCACAATCATGGCTTACTGCATCTTGAACCTCCCATGCTGAAGCCATCTTCCCATCCTAGCCTTCTGATTGGCAGGGACCTCAGGCATGTGCCACCATGGCCAGCTAATTGTTTTATTTTTATAGAGATACAGCCTCCCTATCATGCCCAGGCTGGTCTTGAACTCCTAGACTCAGGGGCCTTTCACACCTCAGCTTCCTAAAGATTTCCATGTCTTTTTAATAAACTCCTTATTGGGCATTGTGTTCCTTCATGGTGGGATGGATTTGAACAGGGACCCAAAACTAAACTAGAGATGATGGTTACACATTGTTAATTGGCTTTTTCATGTCAAATGTTTTCCTTTAGATTTGGTTCCTTCTCATGGACACATACACATAGAATATAAGAACTGAGTTTGTGATTAAGTTGTAACTATTTCCTTGGGCAAAGGTTACCTCAGAATAGCATGTGTAGAGTTCTGTCCTAGGGGATCCAATAGCCTGACTGAATAACTAGGCTCATTAACAATGGCTCATTAGTCTTTCTAATAGTGCAGTTTCAGTCAATCTGAGGAGACTGTGCTCTATGGCCATGACGAATGCCTGAAGTTTACTCAGTTCTGAAGAACGTCCAATACTATAGGATCTCAGCAACTTACCATCATTATGGTGAAGGACTGTAGCACTCCATAAGATTTCATGACCTTTGACAGAGGCTTTTCCATTAGGGAATCATGCTTTCTTGTCAAGTGGCAAATCTTTCAGGCAAGTGCCTTACTGAGTCAATGGTTTGTTTAAAACAGCAAAGGGATCTTCTGTGTGATTGTGAGTGTAAGGCCATATTTTATGAATTTGTCTAAGGTCAAATTGATTGGATATGCTATATTCCCCCTTTAATGGAATTTTCCTGGGCATGTACCACTTTATCAGATTTTGGATTAGAGAAGACTCATATGGGATAGGAATGTTGGGTTGAAGAGTAAGAAAAATCTGCCTCATTAGGGCTCAGTAATAGGCTAGCAATGACTGACATGCCACTCAGCAGAAGGAAATCATTTAGTCCAAAGATGTAGGAGACGACAAATAATTTATTGAAGTATTGTTGCCAAAAGCTTCAGTCAGAAAATGGTTTCTTACAGGTATGTGTGATCCCATGAATTTGAAAGACATGGCAAAATCTAAAGTTAGAACTTGTTTTTATGATGCCTAGACTTCTTCCAAGGCTTGTTAACATATGGGCTTCTATTTAAAGTTAGTTGCATTGATAGAGTGCTTTGAAGAATGACCAGGTATAGGATGTGATGTCACCACTACCTAACAAGAAAAATCCTTTGTTGTTGGGACTGGAGGCCTAGTAAATTTTCCTTTAAGGCAGCAGTTTCCAGCCTTTTTGGCACCCGGGACCAGTTTTGTGGAAGACAAATTCTCCACAGATTAGGGTGGAGGGGGTGGTTTCAGGATGATTCAGGCACATTACATTTATTGTATACTTTATTACTATTATTACATTATAATATTTAATGAAATCATTATACAACTTACTTTAATGTAGAGTCAGTGGGAGCCCTGAGCTTGTTTTCCTGCAACTGGATGGTCCCATCTGGGGGTGATGGGAGACAGTGACAGACCATCAGACATTAGGTTATCGTATGCAGCATGCAACGTTGATACCTCGCATGCACAGTTCACAATAGGATTTGTGCTCCTATGAGAATCTAATGCGTCTGCTGATCTGACAGGAGGCTGAGCTCAGGTAGTCATGCAAGTGATGAGGGAGTGGCTATAAATACAGAGGAAGCTTTGCTTGCTCACTCACCACTTACCTCCTGCTGTGTGACTCAGTTCCTAACAGGCCCTGAACTGGTACCAGTGTGTGGTCCAGGAGTTGGGGATACCTGCTTTAAGTGATACAGAATGTATCTTATTGCTACTGTCTAGATGATGACTGCCTTCTCCAAATTCATCTGAATACTAGGGCCCTGGATCATTTAAAGTTATCTTTAATCAGGTATGCCTAGACAACATCTAATATTTGTTTGGTGTGATCACAGTCATCAGTGCGATATAATATCTGGAGATTGCTAGCAGTGTACATTTTACTAAGTTTTGTCCCACACTGAAAATGTATAACAGGAATTAAAACATTCTCAAGAAAGATTACTAAAGGTATATTTACTAATCTTGGCATACCTTGCCAAGTCTTCAGCTACATACATGTATTAGTAGTGGCAGCAATTTATTCTATAGCTTGTGTAGTGACAGACTGGAGTAAGTAGAGCTTTTTATTTCCCTGGTTAAGCTTCAGTAGTCCAGTATGGAGTGTCCAGTTTTTTTTTTCTTAACTAAACAGACTAGCATTGAGGAGTCTCTTTATGTATTACATTTTGTTTGAAGAATAATTTATTATTCTTCTTGTGTGCAATATTATGGAATGATCTTGCCAGTTCGGTTTTTCACCATGTGCTTGGCCAGCCATTATGGAGGTTACCAATAGATAATTAACCAACTAATATGGCTGTGTACCTGTTTTTGGTTTAATAATTCAGAATGTCCTTATTAATTATGTAATCTGAGAAAGAAACAGCAAACAGTATTAATATAAAGTATAAAAATAGTAGCCTGCGTGTTAGGGTTCCCTAAGACTACTCTCCTCAAGAGGAGAACTCACAGCACTCATCATATATGATGACCATGATTTATTATATAAAAAGGATGCAAAGCAGAATGAGCAAAAGGAAAATGTGCATGGTAAAAATCCAAAAGAAACATCCTACTTAATTTGAGATTATGGTGTCCCATAATTCAATGGCTACCTGATCCCTATAGCCATTCTTACTGAGAACAAGTAATTTATCTCTTGAGTTTTTATGACTGTGTAAGATATGGACGCTGAGGTATTGACCATTTCAACTTAGTAGTTTGTTTGGTATAAGGCTTCCAATGGAATTATTTCCCACTTCAGTGGTAGCCCAAACTTTCTGTTTTCAAAAGCTACATATAACATACATGAGTCATATACTACTAGCTACACATAACAAGGTTTATTTAGAAAAACTTATAAGGAGAATAGCAAGCAGAGCACATTGCAATATTACAGGTATCAGTGAAAGAGTTGAAAGTCTCTACCAAGCTACCAAGTAGGGAAGGGAGATATTAACTGAGGCCATTCATTCATTCATAACATTGTCATTCTCATTAACTGATAACTTTTTTTTTCTAGTATGAGAATAGTTTTTCTTTGTCCTATATAATATCCTTATAGTTTAAGTTCCATTTCTGATTATTTCAGTAATAACATTGCTGGCTAGAGGTAGCTAGGCAACATCGTCAGTTTAAGAATTATTTATTCATTTACAAACTATTTCTAAGTAGTCCATCAACCAATTTTCATTAAGTTAATAATTTCAAGTATTTTAACCTTTTATTTTTTCCAGGCTTTTAGTTATCTTGGACTTCTACTGAACCTTTAAAAATTTTTGACTTTCTTTTCAGTTGAGGAGCCTAGAACTAGCCACTATGAATATTTTGATCAATGTTAATTGTAATTTTTTAAAACTATCAAAATATTGATAACTTTTGACTTTTATAGCACCTATATTGAAAATTTTCTATAAAATTCATTTTTAGAATCATATTAGTTTGTACTGTATTGCACACTTTGGGTCTTAGATATTTTTGTTTTATATATAGGAATGCATTCTACATCTTGTATTACTGCAGATAAGAATATCAATAATATTTTCTTAGTATTTTATTATTAATTTGTCCCTTATTTGCATTGATAATTAAAAATTCAATGTAACATCAATACTTGTGAGAGAGTTTTTTTTTTTTTTTTTCCTAAGAGGGGAGGGTATGCGTTGGGGATTGTATTGACATTTTAGAAAATGGATGGTGTTGGGCAGCTCGGGCGGCGGGAGGAGTGGTAGCGGCCAGGCAGCCCATCTTCGCAAAGGCTTTCGGCGCGCCGTGGCCCGCGGGCACCCGGCACGCACCTCCCCGCCGCCAGGATGCCCAAAAGGAAGGTCAGCTCCGCCGAAGGGGCGGCCAAGGAAGAGCCCAAGAGGAGATCCGCGCGGTTGTCAGCGAAACCTCCTGCAAAAGTGGAAGCGAAGCCAAAAAAGGCAGCAGCGAAGGATAAATCTTCAGACAAAAAAGTGCAAACAAAAGGGAAAAGAGGAGCAAAGGGAAAACAGGCTGAAGTGGCTAACCAAGAAACTAAAGAAGATTTACCTGCAGAAAACGGGGAAACAAAAACTGAGGAGAGTCCAGCCTCTGATGAAGCGGGAGAGAAAGAAGCCAAGTCTGATTAATACCATATACCATGTCTTATCAGTGTTCCCTGTCTCCCTTCTTGTACAATCCAGAGGAATATTTTTATCAACTATTTTGTAAATGCAAGTTTTTTAGTAGCTCTAGAAACATTTTTAAGAAGGAGGGAATCCCACCTCATCCCATTTTTTAAGTGTAAATGCTTTTTTTTAAGAGGTGAAATCATTTTCTGGTTGTTTATTTTTTGGTACAACCAGAAAATAGTGTGGGATACTGAATTATGGGAGGCTTTGACTGTCTTGGGTGTCAGCTTAACATTCCATAGATGGGGGGTTAGTTTTTATATCCTATAATACAAAGCATATTAAATGGCAATATGGAGTCAGTCTTGCATTTAATGTCTTGAACATTTTAAATTACTTCTATTCCCATGTTTTTTAGTAGAATTGTTTCCTAAAGAAAACCACTCTGGTCGTGGCTCTCCCTGTCAGAATTGTGTGCACTCTGTAACATCTTTGGTGTGATAGTCCTGTTTTCCTAATAACTTTGTTACTACTTTGAATATGTAGTGTACATGCTATTCAGTTGTGAATTGTTGGGACATATGTAACAGCTTATCAACATGTGAAGATATAGGTACTTGATAGCCTCTTACGGAAAATTTGCATCTAAATTTTAAGCTGGAAAGTCACTGGAATAACTTTAAAAAGGAATTATACATGGCTTTTTAGATTTTTGTTACGTATGTTAAGAATTGTGTACAAATTGAAATGTCTGTACTGGTCTTCAATAAAATCTCAATTATGAAACAATATTTTAAAGCATGTGGATTAAGTTCTGGTTTAAATTTTATTTACAGAATTTTCACATTTGAGCCTGGCCGACATGGTGAAACCCTTACTCTACTAAAAATAAAAGAATTCGCCGGTCATGGTGGCTTGCACCTGTAGTCCCAGCTACTCGGGAGGCTGAGGCAGGAGAATCACTTGAACCTGGGAGGTGGAGGTTGTAGCGTGCCCAGATGACACCACTGCAAGCAGTGAGACCCTGTCTCAAAAAAAAAGTTCCACATTTGGTCTTCCAAAGTTCTTTAAAGAGTAAAATGTTTAGTTTTTGTTTGATGCAGTCATGAATCACTGGATACTGTCTTAAGAAACATTGTTTTATTGTGTGAACAACAGTGTGTCTTAACACAAACTTCATAGGCATGGCCCATTACATACTTAGGCTGTATGGTTGAACCTATTGCTCCTAGGCAACAGACTTAACACAGCATGTTACCGTGTGAATACTATAGGGAGTTGTAATACAATGGTAAGTATTTGTCTATGTAAACTTAGATCTGAGTATAGTAAAAGTACAGTGTTATGGGTCCATTATGTGGTTCATTGTCTGATACGTGGGACATAACTACTTGAGATAACTGCTATGTCCTTTGAAGTGCTTGACTATATTGGTTTAATGGAAGAACAATGCAGTGTCTTTTGAATTAAAGCAAATACATAATTACTAGCTCTTCGTATGTTAAAGAAAAGCACAGAGTAGGCCAGGCATGGTGGCCCACACCTGTAATCCCAGCACTTTGGGAGGCCAAGGCAGGTAGATCACCTGAGGTCAGGAATTGGAGACTAGCCCGGCCAACATGGTGAAACCGGGTCTTTACTAAGAACATAAAAATAAGGTGGGCTTGGTAGCTGGCGCCTGTAATCCCAGCTGCTCAGGAGGCTGAGGCAGGAGAATTACTTGAACCTAGGAGGTGAAGGTTGCAGCAAGCCAAGGTCACACCGTTGCTCTCCAGTCTGGGTGACAAGAGTGAAAATCTCAAAAAAAAATACAGAGTAAGCTATGACTAAATCTAGTGTGGTATGTATTTTCCTGATTTGCTTTCACATACATTGTATTCTCATTTTGCCCTTTAAGTAGTCTTTAGAGGTGATGTAGGGCAACTGTTGATTTGGCAAAAGTGGAAATGGCCAGAGATGGACCTCGCTGAGGTTATCACTAAAGGGTCCTTGGAACAATTCAAACCTCTGTACATTTGGTGTGTTTTGCCTGTGGGGTGATTAGTAGGCAAGAATCCTTTAAAAACAAGCCCTATGGGGTCATAGATCTCTGCACAGACTGCCTGAGCAGGAGTTGATAGGGAATAGTGAGGATATAGTAAAAGCAAATGCAACGACAATGACATGGGATAACCTGACAGCAAAGAAGTTCTGATAACCCGTGGGGGGTGGGAAGGGACTAGGGCCAGCTGAGTGCCGTGGTCATTACACTATGGAGGCCTGAAACAGTGATGAACAGATTTGTCTTTAATTTCCAAGTATAGGAGAATAGGTAAGTTTTTGATAAGAATTTTAACCATAGAACCCATCTGCCAGTGTTTGGTTAATTAAACTCCCCAACCTTCCCACCCCTTAGAGTGGTGATAGATGTTTTCAAATCACAGATTTTCTCAATCATTCTATACTAATTGTAATGACTATTTAAAGAAATCACTAGTTTTTCTTACAAAATAAAACAGGGAAAGGGTTTTGGTTTATAGATTGATACCAAAAAAAAAAATTGTAGAAAGCATAACAGAAGTACTTTAATTTCCTACCTGGAACTACTCTGTTAGGCTTTTCTACAGCTTTTTTTGGGGAAAGGCTTGCCTTGTTTTATCTGACCAGTTACTCGGGTGTTTGCTAGCCCTAAGGCTGCCCATTTTCCTTATTTTTTTTTTTTATCCTACCCACAGGAAGGAACACATTTTTGTGATAAACTGACTTCAACTGTCAAAGGAAAAAGTTTTTTAAAGCCACCATGGGGACTGGATGTGGCAGTCACACCAGTGCTTTGGGAGGCCAAGGTAGGAGGATTGCTTGAGTCTGAGTTCCAAATCAGCCTGGCCAGCAGCGAGACCCCATCTTTACAGAAATTTTTAAAAATTAGCTGAGCATGTGATGCATGTCTGTGGTCCCAGCTACTCAGGAGGCTGAGGCAGGAGGATCACAAGCCCAAGATTTCGAGGCTGCGGTGAGCTAAGATTGTGTCATTGCACTCTAGCCTGGGGGACGAAGATCTTGTCTCAAAAGCCACTTTGAGGTATGTTTTCTGGGATCAGTACAGAAAGTTAATCTCTTGCCCTTCAAACAGTTGACAGTACTTTTGAGTGATGAGAGTGGTTGACTGGATGTACCAATATCAGGCATTTAAAAGTATAAGGAGTGATCGCTTCGGCAGCACATATACTAAAATTGGAACGATACAGAGATTAGCGTGGCCCCTGTGCAAATTGTTTTTTTTTAATAAAAATTTAATAATAAAAAAAAGTATAAGGAAGAGAACTTCTTATCAGACAGCAATTGGTTGATTAGAAAAACTAGTGAACAAGAACCCTGCATTCTCTTGGCTTCTCAGAGATTGAGCTTGTTGTGCGTCAGATGTGGGTTAATCAGGATTTAAGGCACAGATCTTGGTACTTAGCTTGGATTCATGGTAATCATGGAGGCCCCAGGGGGAGGTTCTGTTCTGTTGTAGCAGTTTGGGAAATGTGTGTAAAAGTCTTGTGGGGGTAGGGATGAGGTCAGGAGGATGGACAGATGCAGGGGTGAGAAATATGTGTGTGATCATAGTGGAGCAATTAATACTTATTAAAAAAACCTTAGGAACTGCAGACAAGCTAACAACACCCGTAATTCGCTTACTTAGACAACTATTTAAGTAGCTATTTAAAGATGCATTTTTCTCAGATCCTATCCTATGCTTATATGATTATACAAAGTGGTGGTGTACATCCTATTTTGTAGTCTTGAGCATACTGTGACCTTTCTCCTATATCAATGAGTTTACCTACACAGCATTTGTAAGCACTGTGTAGTTTATTTCAAGAATATATAATTTGTCAGACATTTAGACTTTTTTGCAGTAAAACAAGCATTGGCAAACTAAAAACTAATCTCTACTAACCCACACAGATAGACCTAAAGATGTATCTGCTTATCACAATCCCCATTTGCTCTATGAGTTTGCAATAGAAATACTTGGTTAAAACACCAAGTAATTTTGAGAATTAGAATTGAGAATTTCTAAGCAATTAGGCTTAAGTAGATCATGGGAAGTAGCTCATCAATTGGTAACAATTGCTTTTATTTCAAGATTATGAAAGTTAGATTACATCTTTTGAAACTTCCAAAAATATAAAGTAAGAAACCATTTAGGGTCCCTGCGAGGTGGCTCACCACTCTAATCCTAGCATTTTGGGAGGCCAAGGCGGGCAGATCACTTGAGCTTGAGGTCAGGAATTTCACAAGGTGAAACCTCATCTCTACTAAAATAGAAAAATCAGCTGATGGTGGGTGCTTGTAGTCCCAGCTCCTCGGGAGGCTGAGGCAGGAGAATCACTTGAATCAGTGAGCTGAGATCTACCACTGCACTCCAGCCTGAGTGACAGAGCAAGACTCTGCCTCAAAAAACAAACAAAACCGTTTAATCCCAGAAGCTGCAAGTAATTATTTTAGACATGGTGAATTTTCTTCATATGTTTGCGTTTTTCCTTAACTGTAAAATGTTTTGATACTTGCTTAATATTTCATCGTGCGGTAAAAACCATAATTTGGCCATTACAGTTTTTTTTTTTTAGAGACGGGGTTTCACCATGTTGGTCAGGCTGGTCTTGAACTCCCGACCTCAGGTGATCCGCCCGCCTTGGCCTCCAAAGTGCTTGGATTACAGGCGTGAGCCACCACGCCCGGCTNCAGTTTGGGCAGTTATCATCCAATGACATTTTCCATTTTACCTGATTTAAGAATTATAAAGTATCCATGATTATATGCATAACAGATAGTGTATTTGTACATCTATTTGCTTAGTAAGAAAAGGATGTAGTGCTCAGATCATCAGAGTTAACAAATGCTTTTGCAAGCAGGAGGAGATACACTCTTTATACCACTTCAGTGATGTTGAAGACTGTGATATAGAATGCTGTCAACATGCTTATATAAAAGCTGCTAAAATATATGCTCATGATTAGACTATTATATGGTAGTATTTAGACATGGAATGATTATTAGATGCAGAGTCAATCTAAAGCAGACAGTGAATGACACAAAGTTAGTAAGATTTGTAAATTATATTTTGGTTGTTTTGGGCAATTTACCAAAGAATTGGGAAGGTACAATCACTTGCTTTTTTATTATTTTCTGTGTGGCTGTAGGCTGCCTTCTATAGTCATTGCTGTTCTCCTCCTCCTCCTTCAACTCCTCTTCTCCTCATCCTCCTCTTTCTCTTCCCCCCTCGTTCTCCTTCTCCTTCTCCTTCCCTGTCTAATCAGTAAGGCTTTGAAAGTATTTCCATTTCTCTTTGACTGACACAAGCTTGAATACAGCATTGCTTGCACAACCTCTTCATACTTTTTGTTCCCGACCCCCTCAGCAGAAGTATCATGTTTGTTATGCAGTGGTTCCTTATGGTTTCATGAGACAATAGAAGTGGGGAATGCCTGAATATGGGAATAGGTTATAAATGAACTGTATATTAGCATTTAAGGCATTGTTCTCGTATTGCCAAATATTTTCTCTATTGTTATAATAATTGCTTTTGTAGAATCAAGTGATTAATGATGTCCCCTAATAACCCTTTCAGAATCTCCAAAAATATTTTGCTTTCTATTTTTAGATATGTGGTAATATTAGTGTCAGGGGTGGTGGTTTGTGAATAACTATAACAAATAGTCTCCAGATGAGTGTTAGACTTTATTTCAGAACTAATCATCTTAAATTCAAATACCTAATAAAACTAATAAATCAGGTTTGATGATGAGATGCTATGCTTAATTTGGGAAAGAAAGCCACTGATTCTCTTTACTTTTAATATTGCAATCTGCTTTATAATGCCGCTACAAAAGTCTGTTTGTCATAAATTCTATGTCTTTTTTAAATTACGAGAACTTTCTATATATATTTTTTCAGAGCTATCCTCTCCACTCCACTCCCTTTTTTTTTTATAACCCAAACTTTGGAGTTCTAAATTTATTCTAAACTAACAAATGTAGGATAAGTGGCAGTAGGTACATTGAGAATTTTGCTTCTGTGAGACCAAAATTCAAATTATTTTAAACACTTTGCAACAAACCTTAGGCAAATTATGTCAACTGGAGCAATAGCTGTTCAAAACAAAACACATCAAATTCTGTTGCATTTCATAGGACTAGGAAAGCTTTGTTAAATTTTTATTGTTTGATCACTTAAATTATTGTGTAAACTAGAATTTTTGAACCACAAACAAAAACTGGGATTGTGCTTGCAAACCGTGACATCTGGTTACCCTAGTTCTGGAACCTGGAAAGCTGATCCTGTGGCAATTGGTGGAGAATAAATACCTCTTACCTTAAAGAAAACTAACTCAGAGCTTGGGAAATTGACTCTGGTAAAAGGTGGTGATCTTTTAATGTCAAAGCTTCTGTGAAGAGATTATAATTTTCATTCTGAAATGAAATTGTGGAAAAATAATGGAATAAATGTGACTAACGGGTAAATCTCCAAATCATCCTATATTCTACTTTGGCTGAGTAAATTTTTCTTGTTCTGTAGCTTATCACCTTGAATAACGATTATATTGGATTATTTTACATGATTTCCTTAGTATTATATATCATGTTAAATCTTAGAACATATGTTACTATTGTCAACTTGTTATCTAACATCAATTTCATATTGGAATTACCATGAATTAATGAGTAATTACAATTATTTAATATCTTCATATATTATTAAAATGATTCTTCATTTGCAAAGAAAATGGTCTTCACATAATCTAATACCAGATGTTTTATAATTCTAAAGCTCAGAGAAGAAACGATCTAGCCCTGCTATTTCAGATCTTTCACAGATCCTTAAGTCTCAAGATGAATCAACTTTTTTAGAGAGTTCAAATGAAGTTTCAGTTGCTGAAGACCTAGCCTGTAAATCTCCATCAGAGACCCATGATAAATCACTTGCAACAATATCATCCAGCAAAGAAATTCAGGATTCACTGTCTGTTGGAACATTGGCTCAAAAAAATGAAACAGTGATATCACCATTCATTTTACCTCCTGTTCTTACAGAAAGTAAAAAGGTATGACATACATAAATACTTGAAAGCTGTTTATTTCATATTGCTTCTTCAATATCCCAAATAAATTCTAACCCATTTAAATGGGTTAATAAATATTTTCTTATTTCAAGAGAACTAAAAGTTTACCATTTAACACAACCTGCTTTATGTTTAGAATGCTGAAAGTAATATTTGGGAAATGCAATAATATTGTCAACTTATAAAATTGTTTGATATTGATCAAGAAGTTGTGGGTTACATTATAGTTTTAATGGTAAATTAAAAGACATATCATTCTGAGATAAGGAAAATTTTCATAGTTTTTGCTTCATCTACAAAAAAAAATTATACAATAAGATGATTGTAAAAGCATACTCATTTTCAAATAATTTTATATACCTTTAAACAAGACCTAGAAAATTTTTAGAATTGTTTTGGTTTAAAAGAATTTAATTAGGAAATTCATAGGTCAAAAATGCTGGGAAAAAGAGAAAAGATCTGTACATATGTGACATGTATCCAAAATATATTTTGATCATAGGTGTTATTATATCATAATAACCTATCATAATAATCTTATAAGCCATTTGAGTTCTTCTAAAGATTAAAACAGACTAAAATATAAATCTAAACAAGAATTAATAATTATTAGCATTATTTGGTTAGAACTATTTGTGAGGGAAAATCACAATATTGCTTGAGCACCCTCCTTGCTATTCAGTATTCCCAGTTGCCTCTCAGGTCCATTAATTGTTCTGACTTTTTAATCTGATGCTTTCAGGAAATAATGAAAAATAAAATGTTTCTGCAATGACATTGTAGATGAGAGCAAAAAGCTAACTCTTTTTCTCAAAGCAGGTAATTAAACACCAGTTTTGATATGTATATGTATAAAATTTCTAATTACATATTACAACTTTTGTTATTAAGGCAGATGTTTCAGAAGAACAATTACAACAGAAGACTGAGAAACAAACTTACCAAGCAGCAGAAAAATCTCAAGGTAAAAAGATTCTGTTTTGGAAGATGAAAATGTGAATGATTATGTGTTCCCATGATATAAATAAATGAGGGGAGAACCTTATTAAATATACAAACAACTTGTTAGATAGTCACTGGATAGCGTACAAATAAAATGACAACTATATAAAAATTAAGTTGGTGGGCCAGGTCCAGTGGCTCATGCCTGTAATCCCAGCACTTTGAGAGGTCGAGGTGAGTGGATTGTGAAGTAAGGAGTTTGAGGCCAGCCTGACTGACCAACATGGTGAAACCCCGTCTTTACTAAAAATACAAAAATTATCTGGGAGTGGTGGCATGCACCTGTAATCCCAGCCACACCGGAGGCTGAGGCTGGAGAATTGCTTGAACCCATGAAGCGATGGTTGCAGTAAGCCGAGATCGCGCCACTGCACTCCAGCCTGGGCAACAGAGCAAGTCTTCATCTCAAAAAAATAAAATTAACTTGCTAAGTTATCATTGCATTACTCAGAGAGTCTATTTTAACTAAGATCTGTGTAAAGGGGAAGTGACAGCTTTATTTCAAGCAAATAATAGTATGTAGCATTATGAATTTTTTTAAAAAATTTTATTTTTTTATTTTTATTTTTATTTTTTGAGAAACAGGAGAAGAAGAGAGAAAGAAACAGCTAACTTTCACACTGAGTGAGAAAATCTAGAAAGAGGGAATCCAGGAGAGAAAAGCAGCTTCCACACTGAGTGGAAGGGAATAGAGAGAGATGGAGTTTAGGAGGGAAGACAGGCTTCCAGGAGAGAGTGCGGAAGGGGACTCCAGAGGGGAAATCCAGGAGAGAGAAAGATGGCTTCCATGAGAGAGTGTTTGTGGAAGGGGACCCAAACATGGAGTCCCTATGAATTCTTAATATGACACCCAAAATTAATCTGAGCATAGCAGGAAACAAAAGATGATTTCTTTATATGTAATATTTTTGCTAGGTTATTTAGGTGTTTGATACATGGTTAAAAGCAAAGATAAATTTGTTCTTTCTTTCCAACATATATAATGTTACTATCCAATCCATATTTTATTGCATTGACCTAAACTTTTAAAACAAAATTAAATGGCTGTGGTATAGGATCCACTTTTCTATTGTGCTTTGAAGCGGGAATGCCTCTAGCTGTTACATCTGTGATGAGCCATTATCCGAGCTAAATATTTCCTACTGTCTAAGGACATTTTCTTTTATCCCAGCAGTTAAGTTGAACTGAATTAATCAACTTAAAAATTTCAAAATATAAAGTATACGTAACATAACATTTATCATTTTAACCATCTTTAAGTATACAATTCAGTGGCATTAATTACATTCATACTGTTGTGCAACCATCACTAACATCTATTTTTACAACTTTTCATCACCCCAAAAGGAAACTCATTAAGCAATAACTCTCATTCCCTGAGTTTTCTTCCATTTTGGATTGCTGTAACAGAATACCATGGACTGGCTAATATAAAGAAAAGTTTATGTTTTACGCTTCTGAAGGCTGGGTAGTCCAAGGTCAAGAGACCTGGCTCTGGCCGCAGCCTTCTTGCTGCATCATCCCATGACAGAAGGCAGAAGGTTGAGAGAGCGTGAGAGAGCATCAGAAAGGAAGGGGGACAAACTCAGGAATCTACTTTGTGATAATTAACCCCCTCCTAAAATAGTGGCATTAATCTGTTCATGAGGATGACGCCCTCATGACCTAATTATGTCTTAAAGAGCCTAACTCCCAACATTGTTGCACCAGGGGTTAAGTTTCTCATACATGAACAAAAGCACGTACTGATTTGTATTCTATAATTGCCGAATTTATATTTTAACTCTAATATTTTTGTGTGGAACCTTTGAAATGTTTTATATATATGAATCATCTGTGAATAAAGACAGTTTTACTTCTTCTATAATTTGTATGCCCTTTGTTTCTTTTTATTTTCTAATTTCTCTGGCTGGATCTTTTAATACAATGTTGAATAACAGTGGTGAAAGTAGGCTTCCTCATTTTTTCCTTATCTTAAGAGGAAAATTGGATTTTGCTGTGGTTGAAATGTATACCCTAAAAGTTAATGTGCTGGAAACTTGGTCCCCATTGTAGCAGTGTTAAGAGGTGGGACCTTTGCTATGTGAGTGGGTCATGAAAGTCTTGCCACATGAATAAATCAATCCATTCATAGATTAATGGGTTATCAAGAGAATGGGTCTTTTATAAAAGCCAGTTTGTCTGTCTCTTGTGAGCCTCTTTGCCATGTGATACCCAGAATGGCCTCAGCACTCTTCAGAGAGTCCCCACCAGCAAGGAGGCACTCCTCTGATGTGGCCCTTCAACTTTGAAATCCCAGCCTTCTGAACTGTAAGAAATAAATTTCTTTTCTTTGCAAATTACCCAGTCCTAGGTATTCAGTTATAGTAATAGAAAATGGACTAAGGTAGGTATGTTGGATGTGGGTTTTTATAAATATACTTTATCATATTGTAGAAGTTTTCTTCTGTTCATAGTTTTGTGAGAGTGTTTTTTAAACCATGAAGTGGTATCAGATTTTGTCACATGCATTTTTTTGCAACGATTGGGGTGATCATGTGTTTTTTGTCCATTGTTCTATTAATGTGGTGTATTATACTGATTGATTTTCTTAGTCTGAACCACACTTCTATTCCTGGGATAAACCCTACTTGGTCTTGTGTATGATTCTTTTAATATGCCATTAAATCAATTTTTCTACTATTTTTTGAGAAGTTTTGCATTTGTATTCATAAAGATATTGCTCTGTATGTTTGTAAAAATAATGTATTTTTCTGGGTTCTTGTATCAGGGTAACATTGGTCTTATTTTGGAAGTTTTCCCTATTTTATGTTTTGGAAGAATGTGAGGAGGATTGGTGTTAATTCTTCTTTAAATATTTGATAGAATTCATCAGTGGGCCATCTGGTCCTAGACATTCCTTTGTTGGAAGTTTTATGACTACTGGTTCAATGTTCTTACGAGTTACAGGTCTGTTTAGATTTCCTTTTTGGAATTTTTAGTTTAATTTTTTTCTGGATACATATTTCGTGTATATATTTATGGGGAATATCAGATATTTTGATACTGGCATATAATATGTAATAATCACAGTAGGGTGAATGGGGTGCCCACAAGTTAAGCATTTATCCTTTGTGTACAAACAATACAATTCTACTTTCTTAGTTATTTTTAAATGTACAATTAAATTGTTATTGACTCTAGTCACCCTGTTGTGCTATCAAATACCAGATCTTATTCATTCTTTCTGTTTTTGTGTACTCATCCTAATTTCCTCCACAAGCCCCCACTATGCTTACCAGCCTCTGGTTAATCATCCTTCTACTCTCAATCTCTATGAGTTCAACAGTTTTAATTTTTAGCCCCCATGAAGAAGTGAAAACATGCAATGTTTGTCTTTCTGTGCCTGACTTATTTCACATAACATAATGTCTTCCAGTTCCATCTGTGTTGTTGCACATAAACAGGATCTCATTCTTTCTATGGCTGAATAGTACTCCATTGTGTATATGTACCACGTTTTCTTTACTCATTCATCTGTTGCTGGACACTTGGGCTGCCTCCAAATCTGGGCCATTTCATTATTTTGAATATTCTAAGACTTGTTTGGTGGCCTAACATGGTCTATGTATTGATTATGTTTGTCTCATAATCCATGTACTGAGGAGAAAAATTTATATTCTGGTGCCATTGGAAGAAGTGTTCTGTAAATATCTATTTGGTTTATAGTGTAGATTAAGTATGAGGCTTCTTTGTTGATTTTCTGTCTGGATGATCTCTCTAATGCTGAAAGTAAGGTGTTGAAGTGTCCAGCTGTTAGTGTATTTGGGCCTATGTCTTTCTTTAGCTCTAATAGTATTTGCTTTATATACCTTTGTGCTCCAGTTTTGAGTGCATGTATAATTGTTATATTCTCTTGCTGAATTTACCCCTTTATCATTATATAATGCCCTTCTTTGTCTCTTCTTACAGTATTTATCTTGAAATGTATTTTGTTTGATGTAAGTATAGCTACTCCTGCTGATTTTTCATTTTTTATTACTGTGTCTTGGAAAGTTGTTGCAGTTCTATTTATTTTTAATTGGTTCATTATTTAATCTTTCTATTTAAGAGTATTTTACACATCACAATTACATTGTTATGCTACTCTCTGTATGTGTGTGTTTTTTTTTATCTGCTACTACCTGTGATTTTATACCATCAAATGATTTCTTATTGTTCATTAATGTCTTTTTCTCTCAGATTGAAGAACTCTCTTTAGCATTTCTTATAAGATAGGTCTGGTGTTGACAAAATACCTCAGCTTTTGTTTGTCTGGTTTTTGTTTGGCTTCCATTTGCATGGAATATGCTTTTTTTCATCCCTATGTTTTTAGTGTATGTGCATCCTTATAGGTGAAATGTGTTTCTTGTAAACAACCAATCACTGGACCTTGATTTTTTTCATCTCTTTGGCTACTCTGAATCTTTTGATTGGACAGTTTATTCTATTTACATTCAGTGTTGTTATTGGTTCTAAGGACTTACTCTTGCCATTTTGTTATTGCCTTTCTGGTTGTTTTGTAGTTTTCCTTCTTTCCTCCCTTTTTGTCTCCATTTTAGTGAAGGCGATTTTCTCTGGTGGCATGTAGTAATTACTTGCTTTTTATTTTTTGTGTATTCATTGTATATTTTTAGATTGTGGTTACCATGAGGCTTGCAAATCATATAACCTATTTTAAACTGATGATAACTTAGTACTGATTGCACAAAGAAATGAACAACAAGAACAACAGAAAAAAAAAACAAGCCAAAAGGAAACTAATAAAAACTCTACACTTTAACTTCATGCCCCTGCTTTTTAACTTTTTTATTTTTCTCTTTATGTCTTATTATTATTATGTCTTGGAAAGTTGTAGTTCTATTTAGTTTTAATTGGTTTATTAGTCTTTCTACTTAAGAGTGTTTTACACATCACAGTTACATTGTTATGCTATTCTGTGTTTTTCTATCTGCTACTACCTATGAGTTTTATACCATCAAATGATTTCTTATTGTTCATTAATGTCCTTTTGTCTCAGATTGAAGAACTCTCTGTAGCATTTCTTATAAGATAGGTCTGGTGTTGACAAAATACCTCAGCTTTTGTTTATCTGGGAAGGTCTTTATTTTTCCTTTATGCTTAAAGCATACTTTGCCAGATATAATATTCTAAGGTAAAAGTCTTTTTCCTTCAGCTGTTTAAATACTTCATATTACTCTCTCCAGCCCTGTAAGATTTTCGCTGAAAAGTCTTCTGCCAGATGTATGGCGGCTCAATTGTATGTTACTTGCTTTTTTTTTTTTTTTTTTTTTTTTTTTTTTTTTTTTTTTTTTTTTTTCTTTTGCTGCTTTTAGGATTCTTTATCTTTGACCTTCAGGAGTTTTGATTATTAAATGCCTTGAGGTAGTCTTCTTTGGGTTAAATCTGCTTCTATAACATTCTTATTCTTAAATCTATGTCTTTCTCTAGGTTTGGGAAGTTCTCTGTTATTATCTCTTTGAATAAACTTTTTACCCCTATCTCTCTCTTTCTACCTCCTCTTTGAGGCCAATTACTCTTAATTTGCCATTTCAATGCCAATAATCCTTAAATTGCCCTTTTTTGGCCTTTGTGGATAATAACTCTTACATTTTCCCTCATTTATAGATCTTGTAGGCAAGCTTCATTGTTTTTTATTCTTTTTTCTCCTCTGACTGTGTATTTTCAAATATCCCATCTTGAAACTCACTAATTGTTAGCCTGATCAGTTCTGCTATTAAGGACTCTGAAGGATTATTCAGCATGTTAATTGCATTTTTTATTCTGGAATTTCTACTTGATTCTTTTTAGTTATTTCAATTTGTTTGTTAAATTGATCTGATAAGATTCTGAATTCTTTCTCTGTGTTATCTTGAATTTCTTTGAGTTTCCTCAAGAGCGCTATTTTGAATACTTTATCTGAAAAGTCACATATTTTTGTCTCCCTGGGATTGGTCCCTGTTGCCTTATTTAGTTCATTTGGTAAGGTAGTGTTTTTCTTGGATGGTGTTGATGCTTGTGGATGGATGTTCATCAGTGTCTTGACATTGAAGAATTCGATATTTATTATACTTTCCATCATCTGGGCTTGCTTGTACCCATTCTTGTAGCAAAGGCTTTAAAGATATTCGAAAGGACTTGAGTGCTGTGATTCAAGTTTTTGGTCAACTGTGACCGTATCTGCATTACTAAACTGCAAGTTCAGTAATGCTCTAATTCTTATAGACTTGTAGAGGTACCGTGTTGTTGGTCTTGGATAAGACCCAGAACAGTTCTCTTTATTTCCAGGCAGAGACTCTTGTTCTCTTCCCTTACTGTCTCCCAAGCAACGGGAGTATCTTTGTCTGTGGTGAACTGCTTGGAGCTTTGGAAGAGGTGACATAAACACCTCTGTGGCCACCACCACTGGGACTGTACTGGGTTGGACCTGAAGCCAGTACAGCACTAGGTCTTGCCCCAGGCTTGCTGTAATCACTATCTGGCTACAGCCTATGTTTACTGAAGGCCCTAGGGCACCACAATCCACAGGCCTTGAATCCAGCCAGTCTTGTGTTCTTCCCTTCAGGGCAACAATTTCTTTTGACAGCATCTCTGGATGGGTTCAGAAATGCTGTCTCAGAGCCAGGGCCTGGAGTCAGAAACTGTAGAAATCTACCTGGTTCTTTATTCTACTGTGATACTACTGATGGCACTGAAGCTGCAAGACAAAGTCCTTCCCTTTTCTTTTCTTTTCCTTTTTCTTTTCCCTTTCCCTTTTCCTTTCCTTTCTTTTCTTTTCCCTTCTTTCTTTTCCTTTTTTTTTTTTTTTTGGCAAAGGAGTCTCTCCAACACCACAACAGGCCCGTGGGGAACACTGCCAGGGTGTTGCCTATGTTTATTTAAGGACCAGGGGCTCTTCAGACAGCTTTCAGTGAATGCTGCCAGGCCTGGGATTTACCCTTCAGGGCAGTGGACTCCCCTCTGTCCCTTTGCTCTTAGATGTCCAGAAATGCCATCCAAGAGCAAAGGTCTGGAATTGGAGACCTCAAGAAAGCACTTGGTGCTCTTCCTTACTGTGACCAAGATGGTACCTAAGCTGTTTTGGTTCTTGTGAAGGTCCTTTATTTGTGCAGATAGTTGTTAAATTTGGTGTTCATGTGGAGAGGACTATTGGTGGAAGCTTCTATTTAGCCATCTTTCTCCACTTCCTCTATTGTTCAGATTTTCTATTTCTTCATGATTGATTCAGTCTTGGTAGGTTGGTGTTTCTATGCATTTATCCATATCACCTAGGTAATCTAATTTTTATTTTACAGTTGCGAATTATATTTTCTTATAATCCTTTTTAGTCTATAAAATTATAATGTTTCTTTT
Source organism: Cebus imitator (assembly GCF_001604975.1). Classification (NCBI taxonomy): domain Eukaryota; kingdom Metazoa; phylum Chordata; class Mammalia; order Primates; family Cebidae; genus Cebus; species Cebus imitator. Next base: position 4,297,996 of record NW_016107407.1, on the reverse strand, counting down.
TCATTTCTGATTTTAGTTGAGTCTTATCTCTCTTTTATTCAATCTAGCTAAAAGTTTTGTCAGTCTTTTCAAAGAACCAATTCTTGATTTCATGAACTTTTCCTATTGTTTTTCTATTTACTTCATTAATCTCTGACCTGACCTTTATTAATTTTTCTGCTAGCTTTGGGTTTAGTTTGTCCTCCTTCTAGTAGGTTGTTTATTTGAGATTTTCTTTTTAATGTGTGTCTACAGCTCTAAATTTCGTTTTTTTACAGCTTTCACTGCATCTTATAAGTTTTAGGTAAATTTGTATTTTTATTTTCATTTGTCTGAAGATATTTTCTAATTTACCTTGTGATTTCTTGTGGGACCCATTGGTAGTTTAAGAGCATGTTGTTTAAATTCAACATATTTGTTAATTTAAATTTTTCATCTATAATTTCTAGTATTTAAAAATTGAGATTATAAAAGGTAATTCATATTCATTTTAATTTCTTAATATTTATTAAGACTTGTTGTGTGTCCTAACATATGGTCTTTTCTACAGAATGTTTTATGTACACTAGAAAAAAATTGTGTATTTTGCTGATGTTGGGTGGAGTGTTTTGTATATATCTGTTAGGTTTAGTTGGTCTACAGTGTTGTTCAAGTCAAGTATTTACTTACTGCTCTTCTCTCTGCTTGTTGTGTCCGTTATTAAAAAGAAGAGTATATCTCCAACTATTAGAGATTTATCTATTTCTCCCTTCGATTGTGTCAGTGTTTGGTTCAGATATTTTCAGACTATTATGTATATGTTTTTAATTGTTATATCTTCTTGATTCATTGACCCTTTCATAGTATGTACTGCACATATTCATTTTAACAGTTCTTGGCTTAAAGTCTACTTTGTTTGATATTAGTAACCATGCCAGATTTTTTTCGTTATTATTTGCATAGGATATCTTTTTCCATCCCTTCACTTTCAATATTTGCATCTAAAATGATTCTCTTATACATAGCATATCATTGGATCACGTATGTATGTGTGTGTTTAAATGATTTTGCCAATCTCTGTCTTTAGATTGGAGGTTTAATCCATTTATACTTACTATAATTACTGTTAAGGTAGAACTTGCTTTTGCCATTACTATATTTGTTTTCAGTATGTTTTAAGCCATTTCCCTCTCATTTCCTCCATTAGCATCTTCATTGTGTTTCATTGATTTTTTTTTTCCACAATGAATCATTTTTTATTCTCCTTTTCTTTTGTATGTTTTTAGATTTTTGTTGTTAATATGGGGATTATATTTAACATTTTAAATTTATAACAATTTGAGTTGATATTTTTAAATTTTTATTTCAATAATTTTAGGGGTACAGTGGTTTTTGGTTACAGGGATGAATTATATAATGGTGATGCGTGAGATTTTAGTGCACCTGTCACCTGAATAGCATATACTGTTTCTAACATGTAGGTTTTTTAATACCTTGCCCACTCCCACCCTTCTTTTTGTACATAGTGAGAGATAGGGAGAGTTTCATTCTTCCACATGTGGCTGTTCAGTTTTCCCAGAACCATTTATTGCATAGGGTGTCCTTTACCCAAGTTATGTTTTTGTATGGTTTGTTGAAGATCAGTTTGTTTTAGGTATTTGGCTTTATTACTAAGCCCTCCATTCTGTTCCATTTGTCTTTTTATCTACATTTATACCAGTACCGCGCTGTTTTGGTTATTATAACTTTGTATCCTCTTTTTTTGATTCCATATTAATTTTAGATTTTTTTTCTGATTCTGTGAAAAGTGCTGTTGGTATTTTGATAGGAATTTCATTGATTCTGTAGATTAGGCAGTATGATCATTTTTATAATATTGAATTCTTCCAAACCATGAGCATAGGATGTGTTTCCATCGTTTGTGTCATATGTTACTTCTTTTAGCAGTATTTTATAGTTCTCCTTGTAGAGCTCTTTCACTTCCTTGGTAGTGTACCTTTCTAGTTTTGTTTTTTTGTTTTTCTGCTGTCGTAAAAAAGACTGAGTTATTGATTTGTGTCTCAGCTTGGTCATTGTTGGTGTATAGCAGTGCTACTGATTTGTATACATGGATTTTGTGACCTGAGACTTTACTGAATTCGTTTATCAAATATAGGAGTCATTTGGAGGAGTCTTTAGGCTTTTCTAGGTACATGATTGTATAATTGGCAAACAGAAATAGTTTGACTTCCTCTTTTCCAATTTGGATACCTTTTATTTCTTTCTCTTGCTTGATTGCTCTTCCACAACTTAACTTTAATAGCCTAGAGAACCTCTGCTATGTATATTCAATTCCCTTCACCCTGTATCTAAAGACAAAATTAAATCTTAATATGTTGCATACCCAATAACAGGTGCAAAGCTGTTTATTATTGATTTGTCTTTTAAATAATGCAGGAGGTAAAAAGTGGAGTTACAAATAAATGATACAATAATATTTGCTTTTGTATTTGTCCACATAATTATCTTTACCAGGAAACTTTATTTCTTCATATGGCTTTGAGTTACTTGTTAGTGTGCTTTGATTTCAGTCTGAAGGATCTCTTTTGTATTACCTGTCTTATGATAATGAACTCCCTTATGTTTTGTGGGAACATCTTAATTTTCTCTTCATTTTTAAAGGATAGCTCTTCCAGTATAGAATTCTTGCTAGATTGCTTTTTTTTTTTCTTTTAGTTCCTTAAGTGTGTCATCCCACTGCCTCTGGCCTCCATAGTTTCTGATGATAAATGGACAGTCTCATTGAGGATCACTTGTATGTGATGAGTCAAGACTTTCTAGAGGGCAGCGGCATTATCTCAGGTCACTGCAACCTCTGCCTCTGAGGTTCAAGTGATTCTCCTGCCTCAGCCTCCTGAGAAGCTGGGAGTATAGGCCCGTGCCACCACACCTGGCTAATTTTGTATTTTCAGTAAGTTGAGGTTTCACTATGTTGAGCACACTGGTCTTGAACTCTTGACCTGAAGTGAACCACCCACCTCAGCCTCCCAAAGTGCTGAGATTACAGGCATGAGCTACCATACATGGGCCTAAGTTATGTTTCTGTTAATTCAGCTTTCTTTTGGTTGCTGTAAACTTTTGGCTGTTCTCCAGACCGCTGACAAAGTTGGGTCTGGTAGTTTTTGCTTGTGTTCTATTTTTTTGGTGGGGAGTTTGGGAGCTTGGAGATTTCTATTCCACCATTTTTTCTGACATCACTCAACTGACTTTCTGACATCTACTGAGGTGATCAAATTGGTTTTTTTTTTTTAGAATTCTACTCTGCCACTGAATAGTGATGTGACCTTGGGAAAGTTTCTTAAAATCTCTTTTTTTTTAATTTTAATTATTTTATTAAAAACTAAAATTATTAAACTAATGGCAATTTTGTAACATATTTTTTCCCCCCATTTATTTATTTTATTGCATTTTAGGTTTTGGGGTACATGTGAAGAACATGCAAAATTGTTGCATAGGTACACATGTGGCAGTGTGATTTGCTGTCTTCCTCCCCATCACCTACATCTGGCATTTCTCCCCTTGCTCTCTCTCCCCAGCTCCCCACCCCCC
>NW_016107407.1:4280551-4288227 GCF_001604975.1 Cebus imitator | reverse complement strand
TCAGTCCCCTTTTTAAACAGATGAATGGGCGACTTCCCTTGGCTCCAATCGTCAGCCAAAAGGGCTCCAGGACTGGTGTGTTTTGTAAGGAGAACCGCTGCTCTGGGGCGCCGACAAACAGCCGCGCGGGGCAAAGCAGCAGCGCCGGCCGGCACAGCCGCGCTGGCCGAAACAGCCGCGCTGGTTACCTGTGGAGCTCCTCCGCCTGGGAATTTCCTAGTCTGTGGGCAATAAAAATGCGGCGTCCACTCACCCTCTGTGCTTTCACTGGGAGCTGCAATCCTGAGCTGTTCCTAAATGGCCATCTTGGATCCTCCTCCCTAAAATCTCTTTACTTCAGATTCCTTTTCTAAAATGAAGATCAAGTAAATTAATATAAGTTGAGTAACTTAATGTAAAGTATTCAGAAAAAAGTCCAGCACATCATCATTCATATTTCTTTTTTTAGCTTATAAATTTTTTTGATACATAATATTTATACATACTGATAGTAACATGTGACATTTGGATATATGGGTACAATGTGTAATGATAAAATCAGGGTCTTTAGAATATTCATCACCTGAAACATTTATCACTGTTTTATGTGGGAACATTTTAAATATTATTTATGAGCTATTTTGAAGTATGAAATATTTTGTTAATATAGTCACCCTACTATGTTATCAAACACCAGAGCTTATTCCTTTTACCTAACTGTATGTTTTAACCTATTAACTAATGTCACTTCATTCTCCCACCCCTTCCCCGGCTCTGGTAACTATCCTTGTACTCTATCCCCATGAAATCCACTTTTTGTTTTTAGCTCATACATAAGAATGAGAACATGCAATATTTCTCTTTCTGTGCCTGGCTTATTTCACTTAACATAATGGCCTCCAGTTTCTCCGTGCTGCAAATCACAGGGTTTTATTCTTTTTATGGCTGAATAGTATTCCATTGTATATTTATACCATATTTTCTTTATTCATCCACTGATGGACACTTAACTTGATTTCATTTCTTAGCTATTATAATAGTGCTGCAGTACCCATCAAGGTGTAGTTATTCCTTTAATACACTGATTTCATTTCCTTTGGATAAACTGAATAGTGGAATTGCTGGATCATGTAGTAGTTATATTTTTAGCTTTGTGAGAAATCTGTATACTTTTTTTTTTTATAACGACTGTACTAATTTACATCCCCACCAGCAATATATGATAGTTCTGTTTTCTTTGCATCTTTGACAATGTTTGTTATTTTTTGTCTTTTTGATAATTAGCATTCTATCTGGGGTAAAATCATATCTCATTCTGGTCTTGATTTACATTTCCTTATGATTAATGATGTTGAGCATTATTTTTTTCATGTTTGTTGCCTGCTTATATGTCATCTTTAAGAAATGTCTATTTAGATTTTTTGCCCAATTTTTAATAAGATTATTTGTTTCTTTGCCATTGAATTGTTTGAGTTTCTTGCATATTTTGGATATTAGTTTCTTGTTAAAGGAATAGTTTGCAAATATTTTCTCTCATTCAAACAGTTGTCTTTTCATTTTATTGATTGTTTCTTCTGCAGGGCAGAAGCTTTTCATTTAATATAGTTCCGTTTGTCTATTTTTTGTTGTTGTTGCCTGTGCTTTTGAGATCGTGGCCATAAAATCTTTGGCTAGAGCAATGTCCTAGAGCATTTCTCCTGTGTTTTCATTTAGTAGTTTTATAGTTTCAGTTCTTACATTTAAGTCTTTAATGCATTTTCCATTGATTTTTGAGAGGTAGGGGCCTAGTTTTATTTCTTTGCACATAAAGATTTAGTTTTCCTAGCACCATTTTTAGAGACTCTCCTATCCTCAATGTATGTTCATGGCACCTTTGTAAAAAATGAGTTGACTGTAAGTGCATAGCTTTATTCCTGGGTTCTCTATTGTGTTCCATTGGTCTATATGTCTGTTTTCATATCAATAATATGCTATTTTAGTTACTATAGCTTTGTAGTATATTTTGAAGTCAGGTGGTGTGATGCCTTCAATTTGTCTCTTTTTGCTCAGAATAGCTTTGACTATTTGGGTTCTTTTGTGGTTCTGTATGGATTTAAAAGATGTTTCTAATAATATTTTTGGTATTTTGATAGTGATTACATTGAAACTATATTTTGCTTTAGGTAGTATGTTCATTTTTACAATATTAATTCTTCCAGTCAGTGAGCATGAGATGCTCTTTCATTTTTTTATCCTCTTCTATTTATTGCATCAATGTTTTACAATTTTCCTTATAGATATCTTTCACCTTCATAATTACATTTATTTTTAGGTATTTTACTTTTTCTTATAGCTATTTAAATGGGATTGCTTTCTTGATTTTTTTTCCCCTGCTACTTCTTTAATGGTGTATAGAAATGCTACTGATTTTTTTATGTTAATTTTGTATGCGACAACTTTATTAAATTTTTTGAGCAGTTCTAACAGTTTTATGGTGGAATCTTTAGGTATTTCTGTATATAAAAATCATGTCATCTGTAAAAAGTGACAATTTGACATCTTCCTTTCCTGTTTGGATGCCTTTTATTTCTTTTTCTTGCCTGATTGTTCTGTTTATATGATATGGTTTAGATATTTGTCCTACCCAAATCTCATGTTAAACTGTGATGGGGTCTGATAGGGTGTTAGAGTTATTAGGGCAGATCCTTAATGGCTTGGTGCTATTCTCATGATAATGAGCTATCCAGAGATTTGGTTAAAAGTATGTGGCACCTCTCCTGCTCCTTATTTTCACTCTCGCTATGTGAAAAGCTGTCAGCTTCTTTTCATCATGATTGTAAAGCAGCCTAAGGCTTAGCCAGACACCAAGCAGATGCCCTGGACATCATGCTTCTTGGACAGTCTGAAGAGCCATGAGCCAATTAAACTTCTTTTATTTATAAATTTACCCAGTGTCAGATATTTTATTATACCAATAGAGGAATGGCCTAATATAGAAAATGGATACTGAGGAATGGGGCATTGCTATAAAGATACCTCAAAATGTGAATGCAACTTTGGAACTTGGTAAAAGGCAGAAGTTGGAAGAATTTGGAAGGCTCAGAAGAACAAGAGGATGAGGGAAAGTCTGGAACTTCATAGAGACTGGTTAAATGACTGTGACCAAAATGCTGATGGTGATATGGACAGTGAAGTTCAGGCTGAGGAGGTCTCAAGATGGAAGTGAGGAACTTATTGGGAACTAGAGCAAAGGTCATCCTTATTATGTCTTAGCAAAGAATTTGGCTATATTGTGTCAAACCCTAGGGATTTGTGGTAGTTTAGACTTAGGGTATCTGGCAGAAGAAATTTCTGAGCAGGAAAGCATTTAAGACATAGCCTGGTTGCTTCTAGCAACCTAACTCGATGCTGGAGCAAAGACATGACTTAAAATTTCAAGTTATATTTAAAAGGGAAGCAGAGAATAAAACTTTGGAAAATCTACAACCTGGCCATATAGTAGAAAAGAAAAGCCTGTTTTCAGGAGAAGAATCCAAGCAGAGTAACTGCTTGTTAGAGAGATTTGCATAGCAAAAAGGGAGCCAGTTGCTCACAGCCAAGACGATGGGAAAAAGGCCTCGCATTTCAGAGATCTTCACAGCAGCCCATCCCATCACGTGCCCAGATACTTAAGAGGAAGGAATGCCAGGCCCAGGGCCCTGTTTCCCTGTGCAGCCTTTGGACACTGTTCTTTGTATCTGGGCTGCTCTGGCTCTAGGCTTGACACAAAGGGCCCCAGATACAGCTCAGGCCACTGCTTCAGAGGGTACAAGCCATAAGCTTTGGTGGTTTCTACATGGTGTTAAGCTTGTAGGTGAACAAGGTACCAGAATAAAGGAGGCTTGGCAGTTTCTGCCTAGGGTTCAGAGAATGTATGGGAAATCTTGGGTACCCAGGCAGAATGCAAGGGCAGAGCCCTCACCGAGAACCTCCACTAGGGCAGTGCCAAGGGAAAAAAAGGGATTGGAGGCCCCACACAGAATCCCCAACAGGGCACTTTCTGTTGGAGCTATGGGAAGAGTGCCACTGTTCTCCAGACCTCCAGAATGGTAGATCCACTGGCAGCTTGTACCCTGTGCCTGGAAAAGCTGCAGGCACTTAACTCCAACCTGTAAGAGCAGCTGTGGGGGATTTAACCTGCAGAGCCACAGGGGCAGAGCTTTCCAGGGTTTTGGGAGCCCACCCCTTGTACCACTGTGCCCTGGATTTGGGACATGGAGTCAAAGGAGATTATTTTGGAAATAAGATTTAATAACTGTCCTGATGGGTTTCAGATTTGTGTGGAGCCTGTTGTCCCTCTCTTTTGGCCATCTTTTCCCTTTAGGAACAGAAATGTTTACCCAATGCCTGTACTGTGTCTAAAAATAAATAAATCACCTTTGATTTTACAGGTTTATAGATGGAAGGAAATTTGCTTGAGTCTCACATGAGAGTTTGGACTTAGGACTTTTGAGTTAATGCTGGAATGAGTTAAGATTTTGGGGGCTATTGAGAAGGGATGACTGTATTCTGAAATGTGAGAAGGACATCAGATTTTGGGAGCCAGGTACAGAATGATATAGTTTAGATATGTTTCACCCAAACATCATGTTGAAATGTAAACCCCAGTGTTGGAGATGAAGCCTGGTGGGAGGTAATTGGATCATGGTGGCAGATCGCTCATGGCTTGGTGCTGTTCTCACAATAGTGAGTTCTCAAGAGATCTGGTTGCTTAAAAGTATGCGGCATCTCCCCTGACCCCTCTTGTTCCTGCTTTCTCCTTGGGAGAAACTGGCTCCCCCTTTGCCCTCTGCCATGATTGTAAGCAGCCCAAGGCCTTGTGAGAAGCTGAGCAGATACTTGGTGCCACGCTTCCTGTACAGCCTGCAAAGCTGTGAACCAAAATCTTCTTTTCCTTATAAATTATCCTCAGGTATTGCTTTAAGCAATGGAGGAATGGCCTAACATGACTTCTAATACTATGTTAATAAGAGTTGTGACAGTGGGCATCCTTGTCCTATTTTAGATCTTAGAGGAAAAGCTTTCAGCTTTTCCCCCTTCAGTATAGCTGTGGGTTTGTCAGCTGTAGCATTTATTGTATTAAGGTATGTTTCTTCTATGTGTAATATGTTGAGGGTTTTTATGATGAAAGTATGTTAAATTTTATCAAAAGTTTTTTAAGCATCTATTGAGATAATCAATGGTTTTTGTCCTTGGTACTGTTTATGTGATGTATCACATTTATTGATTTCTGGATGTTGAATCGTTTTTACGTCCTTGAAGTGTATCCCACTTGATCATGGTGAATGATCTTTTTAAATGTTTTTTGAATTTGGTTTGCTACTATTTTGTTAAGGATTTTTGCATCAATTTTCATCAGAGGTTTTGGCCTGTAGTTTTCTTTTTTGTTGTATCTTTGTCTGGTTTTTGTATCAAGGCAATGCTGACTTCATAAAGTGAGTTAGGAAGAATTTTCTCTTAAATTTTATGGAATAGTTTGAGAAGAATTGGTGTTAGTTTCTCTGAGTTCGGTAGAATACAGCAGTACAGCCATCTGGTCCTGAGCTTTTTCTTGTTGACTTTTTATTACTGATTTAATTTTGTTACTCATTATTGATCTGTTAAAGTTTTTTAACAGATACTGTTCCATTTGGTAGGTTGTATGTGTTCAGGCATTTATTCATCTCTTCCAGGCTTTCCAATTTGTTAGCACGTAGTTTTTTTTATAGTAGTCTCTGATGATCTTTTGTATTTCTCTGGTAACTATTGTAATGTGTCTTTTTTCATTTCTGATTTTGTTTGGGTCTTCTTTCTTGCTTGCTTAGTCTAACTAGCAGTTCATCAATTTTGTTTAGCTTAAAAAATCCCAACTTTTTTTTTTGGTCCTTATTTTTTTTAGTATCTATGTTTTAGTTCTGCTCTGATCTTTATTTTTTTCTTATACAGATTTTTGGCTTGGTTTGTTCCTGCTATTTTTAGTCCCTTGAGGTGTAGTATTTTATTTGAGCTGTTTATTTGAGATCTTTATGCTTTTTTGACATAGGCATTTATTGCTATAAACTTTCCTCTTAGTACTGCTTTTGTTACGTTCCATAGTTTTAGTATGTTGTGTTTCAATTACTATTGTTTTGTGAATTTTTTTAACTTCCAACTTTTTGTGTGTTTTATTTTTTTATGTTTTTGAGACAGAGTATTGCTCTGTTGCCCAGGCTAGAGTGCAGTGGTGCAATCTAGGCTCACTACAACCTCTGCCTCCCAGGCTCAAGCATTTCTCTTGCCTCAGCCACCTGAGTAGCTGGGACTACAGGGGTGCGCCACCAAGTGGGGCTAATTTTTGTATTTTTAGTAGAGAACAGGGTTTCGCCATGTTGGCCAGGCAGGTCTCAAGCGATCCTCAGCCTCAACCTTCCAAAGTGCTGGGATTACTGGCATGAGCCACCATGCCTGGTCTTGATTTCCATCTTAATTTCTTTATTGATTCAATGGTTTTTCAGGAGCATGTTGTTTAATTTCCATGTATTTGTAGTTTCCAAAGATCCTCTTGCTATTAATTTCTAGTTTTCCATTGTGGTTTCAGAAGATACTTGATATAATTTTGTACTTTAAAAATTTGATAAGGCTTGTTTTGTGGCCTAAATGATCTATCCTGGAAAATGTTCCATGTCCTGATGAGAAGAATGTATATTCTGTACCTGTTGGATAAAATGGTCTTTAGATGTGTGTTAGGTCCACTTCGTCTACATTGCAATTTAAGTCCATTGTTTCTTTGTTTATTTTCTATCTAGATGACCTGTCTAATGCTGCTGTGTTGATGTTTCTCACTATTATGGCGTTAGAGTCAATCTTTACCTTTAGATCTAGTAATACTTAGTATAAATATCTGAGTTCTCTGATGTTGTTGGCATATATATTTAGAATTGTTATATCCTCTTGCTGAATTGACCCTGTTATTATGTAACAACCTTCTTTGTGTCTTTTTAATGTTTTGACTTACAGTCTCTTTTATCTGATATGGGTACAGCTGCTCTTGCTTGCTTTTGGTTTGGTTTGCATGGAATTTTAAAATTCTGTTCCTTCACTTTGAATTTCCATAGGCTGCATATAGTTGGGTCATTAAAGAAAATCCATTAAGTTAGTCTATATCTTTTGAGTGGAGAACTCATTTATATTCAAGGTTACTATTGATGCATGAGGGCTAATGTGGTTTGTATCTGTGTTCCTACCAAAATCTCATGTTGAATTGTAATCTACAGTGTTGGAGGTGGGGCCGAGTGGGAGGTGACTGGATCATGGGGTGGATTTCTTATAAATGGTTTAGCACCATCCTCTTGGTACTGTCCTCATGATAGTGAGTGAGTTCTTACAAGATCTGGTCATTTAAAAGTGTGTGGCACCTCCCCTCCCTCACCTACATTGGCACATGATGGGCCTGCTCCGGCATCAACTTCTGCCATGATTGTAAGTTTTCTGAGGCAGTTGACCTGGTAACTGAGATGGCTATGAAGTGAGTTATGGCTGAATAGTGTATACAGTGCAGATATGCTGAACAAAGTGATTATTTATGTCTTGGGTGAGATGGAGTGAGATAGCATGAGATTGTGTGTGTGTGTGTGTGTGTGTGTGTGTAATTTTTAAATATTTAAAATATATTTAAACATTTTAAATATATTTAAATATATTTAAACATTTTAAATATATTT
>NW_016107407.1:4244081-4280471 GCF_001604975.1 Cebus imitator | reverse complement strand
ATTTTAAATATATTTAAACATTTTAAATATATTTAAAATATATTTAAACATTTTAAATATATTTTAAATATATTTATGTGCAGATTTCTTTTTTTAATTATTTTTTTTATTGTATTTTAAGTTCTGGGATACATGTGCAGAATTTGCAGGTTTGTTACATAGGTATGCATGTGCCATGGTGGTTTGCTGCACTCATCAACCAGTCATCCACATTGGGTACTTCTCCTGATGCTGTCCCTCCCCTTTCCTCCTAATACCCCTCAGGCCCTGGTGTGTGATATTTCCCTCCCTGTGCCCATATGTTCTCATTGTTCAACTCCGGCTTATAAGTGAAAATGTGCAGTGTTTAGTTTTCTGTTCTTGTTAGTTTGCTGAGAATAAGGGTTTCCAGCTTCATCCGTTTCCCTGCAAAATACATGAAATCATTAATTTTTATGGCTGCATAGTATTCCATGGTGTATATGTGTCACATTTTCTTTATCCAGTCTATCATTGATGGGCATTTGGGTTGGTTCCAAGTCTTTGCTACTGTGAATAGTGTCACAGTAAACATACATGTGCATGTGTCTTTATACTAGAATGATTTCTAATCCTTTGGGTATATGCCCAGTAATGGGATTTCTGGCTCAAATGGTATTTCTAGCTCTAAATGCTTGAGGAATCACCACACTGTCTTCCACAATGGTTGAACTAATTTATACTCCCATCAACAGTGTAAAAACATTTCTGTTTCTCCAAATCCTCTCCAGTGTCTGTTGCCTCCTTCCTGTTTGACACTCTCCATTCTAATTGGTGTGAGATGGCATTTCACTGTGGTTTTGATTTGCATTTCTCTAATGACCAGTGATGATGAGCTCATTTTATATGTTTGTTGGCCACATAAATTTGTTTTTTTGAAAAGTGTCTGTTCATATCTTTCACCCACTTTTCTAAGGGGTTGTTTGTTGTTTTCTTGTAAACTTAAGTTCCTTGTAGATTCTGGATATTAGCCCTTTGTCAGATGGATAGATTCCCAAAATTTTCTCCTGTTGCCTGTTCACTCTGACGATAGTCTCTTTTTCTGTGCAGAAGCTCTGAGGTTTAATTAGATCCCATTTGTCAACTTTGGCTTTTGTTGCAGTTGCTTTTGGTGTTTAAGTCATGCAGTCTTTGCCCATGCCTATGTCCTGAATGGTATTGCCTAGGTTTTCTTTTAGGATTTTTATGGTTTTACCTCTTACATATAAGTCTTTAATCCATCTTGAGTTAATTTTTTTATAAGGTATAAGGAAGGGGTCAAGTTTCACTTTCCTGCATATGGCTAGCCAGTTTTCCCAACACCATTTATTACATAGGGAATCCTTTCCCCATTGCTTGTTTTTTCAGGTTTGTCAAAAATCAGATGGTTGTAGATGTTATTTCTGAGGCCTCTGTTTTGGTACCAGTACCATGCCATTTTCATTACTGTAGCCTTGTAGTATAGTTTGAAGTCAGATAGTGTGATGTTTCCAGCTTTGTTCTTTTGCTTAGAATTGTCTTGGCTATACAGGCTCCTTTTTGGTTCCATATGAAATTTAAAGTAGTTTTTTTATTATTTTTTCTAATTCTATGAAAAAAGTCAATGGTAGTTTTAGGGTATAGCATTGCATCTACAAATTACTTTGAGCATTGTGGCCATTTTAACTATATTGATTCTTCCTATCCATGAGCATGGAATGTTTTTCCATCTGTTTATGTCTTCTCTTATTTCCTTGAGCAGTGGTTTGTAGTTCTCCTTGAAGAAGTCCTTCACATCCCTTGTAAGTTGTATTCCTAAGTATTTTATTCTATTTTTAGCAATTGTGAATGGGAGTTCACTCATGATTTGGCTCTCCATTTGTCTGTTATTGGTGTATAGGAATGCCTGTGATTTTTGCACATTGATTTTGTATCCTGAGACTGCTGAAGTTGCTTATCAGCTTAAGGAGTTTTTGAGCTGCGACAATGGGGTTTTCTAAATATACAATCATGTCATTTGCAAATAGAGACATTTTGACTTCCTCTCTTCCTATTTGAATACGCTTTATTTCTTTCTCTTGCCTGATTGCTCTGGCTAGAACTTCCAATAGTAAGTTGAATAGGAGAGGTGAGAGAGGGTATCCTTGTCTTGTGCTGGTTTTTGAAGGTAATGCTTCCAGCTTTTGCCCATTCAGTATAATATTGGCTGTGGGTTTGTCATAAATAGCTCTTATTATTTTGAGATACATTCCATCAATACCTAGTTTATTGAGTGTTTTTAGCATGTAGGGGTGTTGAATTTTATTGAAGGCCTTTTCTGCATCTATTGAGATAATCGTGGTTTTTGTCATTGGTTCTGTTTAGGTGATGGATTACATTTATTGATTTGCATATGTTGAACCAGACTTGCATCCAAGGGATGAAGCTGACTTGATCATGGTGGATAAGCTTTTTAATGTGCTGCTGGATTTGATTTGCTGGTATTTTACTAAGGATTTTCTCATCGATGTTCATCAGGGGTGTTGGCCTGAAATTCTCTTTTTTTTTTTGTTGTATCTGTGCCAGGTTTTAGTATCAGGATGATGCTGACCTCATAAGAGTTAGGGAGGAGTCTCTGTTTTACTATTGTTTGGAATAGTTTTAGAAGGAATGGTACCAGCTCCTCTTTGTATCTCTGGTAGAATCCGTCTGGCTCTGGGCTTTTTTTGGTTGGTAGATTATTAATTACTGCCTCAATTTCAGAACTTGTTATTGGCCTATTAAGAGTTTTGACTTCTTCCTGATTTAGTCTTGGGAGGGTGTAAGTTTCCAAAAATTTATCCATTTCTTCTAGGTTTTTCCAGTTTATTTGCTTAGAGGTGTTTATAGTATTCTCTGAGGGTAGTTTGTATTTCTGTGGGGTCAGTGGTGATATCACCTTTATCATTTTTTATTGTGTCTCCTTGATTCTTCTCTTTTTTCTTCTTTATTAGTCTTGCTAGTGATCTATTTTTTAAATATTTTTAAGAAACTAGCTCCTGGATTCATTGATTGTTTGAAGGGTTTTTTGTGTCACCATCTCCTTCAGTTCTGCTCTGATCTTAGTTATTTCTTGTCTCCTGCTAGGTTTTTAGTTTGTTTGCTCTTGCTTCTCTAGTTCTATTAATTGTAATGTTAGGGTGTCGGTTTTACATCTTTCCTGCTTTCTTATAGTGATATAAATTTCCCTCTAAACACTGCTTTGGTTGTGTCCCAGAGATTCTGGTACATTGTCTCTTTGTTCTCCTTGGTTTCAAAGAACTTTATTTCTGCCTTAATTTTGCTATTTACACAGTAGTCATTCAGTAGCAGGTTGTTCAGTTTCATGTAGTTGTGTGGTTTTGAGCAACTGTCTTACTCCTGAGTTCTAATATGATTGTACTGTGGTCTGAGAGACTGTTATGATTTCTGTTTTTTTTTTTTTTTTTTTTTTTTTTTTTTTTTTTTTTTTTTCATTTTTTTTGTTAGTTTTAGAATAAGCGTGATGTGGTGCTGAGAAGAATGTGTATGGTGTTGATTTGGGGTGGAAAGTTCTGTAGATGTCTATTAGATCCGCTTGGTCCAGAGTTGAGTTCAAGTCCTGAATAGTCTTGTTAATTTTCTGTCTCGTTGATCTGTCTAATTCTGACAGTGGGGTGTTAAAATCTCCTACTATTATTGTGTCGGGATCTAAGTCTTTTTGTACATCTAAGACTTGCTTTATGAATCTGAGTACTCCTGTATTGGGTTCATATATATTTAGGATAGTTAGCTCTTCTTATTGCTTTGCTCCCTTTGCCATTATGTAATACCCTTCTTTGTGTATTTTGATCTTTGTTTTGTCGATTTAAAGTCTGTTTTATCAGAGACTAGGATTGTACCCCCTGCTTTTTTTTTGCTTTCCATTTGCTTGGTAAATATTTCTCCATCTTTTTATTTTGAGCCTATGTGTGTCTTTTGCATATGAGATGGGTCTCCTGAATATAGCACACTGATGGATTCTTGACTCTTTATCCAATTTGCCAATCTGTGTGTTTTAATTAGGACATTTTGCCTGTTTATATTTAAGATTAATATTGTTATATGTGAATTTGATCCTGGAATTATGATGCTAGCTGTTTATTTTGTCCATTAGTTGAGGCAGTTTCTTCATGGAGTCAACATGTGCAGATTTCTTACATGCATATATTTCATAGTGGTGAAATCTGGGCATTTAGTGTACCCCTCACCCAAATACTGAATATTGTACCTAACAGGTAATTTTCAACACTCCCACCTTGTTTTATCTCATGTAAAACCTGTGGATTGACCCACCCTGCTTTCCACTGCGGGTACTCATATGCACCACTGGGGAAACGAAGACAGAACTACCCACCTTTTGCCATAAGCACCTGCACATGTCCTTTGGGGGCCGGGAGATCAATCTATCCCACTCAATGCTGCTGTCTATTTTTCCACTCTGTGTGTCCATTGTACCTATAGTTTAGCTCCATTTATAAGTGAGAACATGCAGTTTTTGATTTCTGTTACTGAGTTATTTCACTTAGTATAATGGCTTCTAGTATCATCCATGTTGCTGCAAAAGACATGATTTCATTTTTTTAAATGGCTATGTAGTATTCCATGATGTGTGTGTGTACACATTCCTACAACCACCCACCCCCACCACTGCCTTCACATACCCGGACCACATTTTTTTTTTTTTTTATCCATTCCTCTCTTGATCAACACAGGTTGTTGATTCTATATCTTTGCTATTATGAATAGTGTTGGGATAAACATGCAAGTACAGGTATCTTTTGTATAACAATTTTTTCCCTTTGGGTGTATACCCATGAGTGGTATGGCTAGATCAAATGTTATTTCTATTTTTAGTTCATTGAGAAATTGCCATACTATTTTCCATAAAGGTTGTATTAATTTACATTCCTACCAACAGTGTATAGTGTTCCCTTTTCTCTGCATCCTTGCCAATGTCTGTTGTGTTTTGACTTTTAATAATAGCCATTCTGACTGGTGCAAAATGATATTTCATTGTGTTTCTTATTTGCATTTCTCTGATGATCTGTAAGGTTGGATATTCTTTCATAGTTTGTTGGCTGCTTATATGCTTTCTTTTGAAAAATGTTTGTTCAGCATTTCCCTTGCCCAAGTTTTAAATGTTTTTTCCCCACCTCCTTGTTAAGCTTTTTGAGTTCTTTGTAGATTCTGGATATTAGCCCTTTGTTGGATGCATAATTTACAATTTTTTCACATTCTGTAGGTTGTCTGTTTACTCGGTTGTACAGAAGCTTTTTTGTTTAATTAAGTCCCATTTGTCTATTTTCATTTTTGCTGCATTCGCTTTGAGGACTTGTTCATAAATTCTCTGCTTAGGCTAATATCCAGAAGAATTTTTCCTGGGTTTCTTCTAAGATACTTAGAATGTCAAGTTCTAGTTTAGGTCTTTAATCCATCTTGAGTTAATTTTTACATATGGTGAGAGTTATGGGTCCAATTTAATTCTTCTGCATATAGCAATCCAGTTTTCCCAATACTGTTTATTCAATGAGGATATCTTTTTCTCAGTGTAAATTTTTGTTGAATTGGTCAAAAATCAATTGGTTGCAGGTATATGTTTCTTTATTCTGTTCCATTGACTTATGTGTCTATTTTTATAACAGCACCATATTGTTTTGGTTACTGTAGCCTTGTATTATAATTTGAAGTCAGGTAATGTGATGCCTTCAGCTTTGTTCTTTTTGCTTAAGATTGCTTTGGCTATTTGGGCTCCGTTTTTCTTTTCTTTTCTTTTTATTTTGTTCCATGTAAATTTTAGAATTATTTTCTCTGATTCTATAAAAAATCATGGTAATTCGATAGAGGTTGTGTTGAATCTGTTGATTACTATGTCTCCTATAAAATCTGTGGATTGGGTCATTTCAATAATGTTGGTCATTTCAATAATGTTGTTTCTTTCAATACATGAGCCTGAGATGTTTTTTTTCATTTGTATTATCTGTGATTTCTTTCATTAGCGTGTTATAGTTCTCATTACAGAGATCTTCTTCCTCATTGGTTAAATATTCCCAGATATTTTGTTTCATTTTTATAGCTGTTGTAAATGAGATTACTTTCTTGATTTGGTCCTTGGCTAATTCATTATCAGTGTATAGAAATGCTTCTGATTTTTGTATGTTAATTTTGCATCCTGAAACTTCACTGAATTGATTTATCAAATCTAACAGGTTTTTTTGTGGAGTCTTTAGGGTTTTCTAGATATAAGATCTTATCATCAGTGAACAGGGATAATTTGATTTCCCTGTTTGTAATTTCAGTGCTTTTATGTTTTCTCTTGCCTGATTGCTTTGGTGAGGACTTCCAGTACTATGTTAAATAAGAGTGGTAAAAATGGGCATTTTTGTCTTCTTCCAGTTCTTAGAGGGAATGCTTTCAACTTTTCCTCGTTAATTAAGATGTTTGCTGTGGATTTGTCATATATTACCTTTATTACATTGAAGTATGCTCCTTCTATGCCTAGTTTGTTGAGGATTTTTATCATGAAGGGATGCTTAATTTTATGGAATGCCTTTTCTGTTCCTATTGAAATGATTATATGGTTTTTGTCCTTAATAATGTTATGTGATACATTTCATTTATTGATTTGATACTCATTATTGGTCTGTTGGAGAGTTTTAGTTCTTTCTGGTTCAATCTTGGGTGTTTGTATATTTTCAGAAATTTATTCATTTCCTCTAGGTTTTCCAGCTTGTGAGTATAGAGTTGTTCATAATAGTCACTGAAGATATCTTGTATTTCTGTGGAATCAGTTGTAATATCTCTTTTCATTTCCAATTGCATTTATTGAGATCTTGTCTCTTCTTGGTTAGTCTATTTAGCTGTTTGTCAATTTTCTTTATACTTTCAAAGAACCAACTTTTTATTTCATTATTTATATTTCATTTTGTTCTCTTTTCACAACATGAATGGAAGCACTGGTTTGTATTTGTTCTCTATTTCATTTGATTCTTCTTTGATATTTGATTTTTGTTTTCATTAACTTTGGGATTGATTTATTCTTGTTTCTCTAGCTTTTTGAAGTGTGATGTTAGGTTGTGAATTTGTCATCTTTCTACTTTTTTGATATAGGCTTTAATGCTGCAAACTTCCCTCTTAGCACTGCTTTTGCTGTGTCTCACAGGTTTGGGTATGCTGTGTTTTCATTTTCATTCATTTAGTAAAATTTTAAAAGTTACATCTTAATTTTTTCATTGACCCAGTGATCATTCAGAAGCATACTGTTTAAATCATTTCTGAAGTTTCTCTTGGTATCGATTTCTGGCTTTATTCCACTGTGGTCTGAGAAGACACTTGATATGATTTTAATTTTTTAAAATTTGTTAAGACTTGTTTTGTGGCTTTGCTTTAACATGGTCTACCTTGGAGAATGTTCTATGTGCTTATCAAAGGAATGTATATTCTGTAGTTGCTTCGTAGAATGTTCTGTGTCTATTAAGTCCATTTGGTCTAAAATCCAGTTTAAGTCCAGTATTTCTTTGTTAAATGATCTGTCTAGTGCTATGAGTGTGATGTTGACATCGTCCTCTATTATTGTATTGCTGGATGTTTCGATGTTGGGTGCCCATGTATTTAGGATTGTTATATCCTTTGCTGAATTAATCTCTCGATCATTATATAATGACTTTCTTTGACTTTTATTACTGTTTTTGATCTAAAGTCTGTCTTATCTGATTTAACTATAGTTACTTGTGTTCCGTTTTGGCTTCCATTTGCATGGAATTTATTTTTCACCCCTTTACTTTTAGTCTATATGTGTCTTTACAGATAGGTAAGGTAAGTTTCTTGTAGGAAGAATGTAATTTGTTCATATTTTTAAATCAATTCTCCCAATCTTTATCTTTCTTTTTTTATTATTATTGTACTTTGGGCTCTGGGGTACATGTGTACATCCTGCATCCTGCAGGGTTGTTCCATAGGTATATACATACCATGGTGGTTTGCTGTCTCCATTCCCCCTATTACCTACATCAGGCATTTCTCCTGGTGTTATTGCTCCCCATCCCCCCCACATGCTGCCATCCCTCCCCTCCCCCTCCTTCACCCCCACCTTCCTCAGTGAGTATTGCACCCTTCCCCGTGCCCTTGTTCTCATTGTTTGTCACCCGCCTATGAGTGAAAACATGTGGTGTTTGGTTTTCTGTTCTTGTGCCAGTTTGCTGAGAATGATGGTTTCTTGATTATCCATGTCTCTACAAAGGATATGAACTCATAGTTTTTTTGGCTGCATAGTATTCCATGATGTGTATGTGCCACATTTTCCCTGTCCAGTCTATTATCAATGGGCATTTGGGTTGGTTCCAGGTCTTTGCTATTGTAAACAGCACCACAATGAATATATATGTGCCTGTGTCTTTATAGTAGAATGATTTATAATCCTTTGTGTATATACCCAGTAATGGGTATTGCTGGATCAAATGGAATTTCCATTTCTAGATCCTTGAGGAACTGCCACAATGTCTTCCATAATGGTTGAACTAATTTGCACTCCCACCAACAGTGTAAAAGTGTTCCTTTCTCTCCACAACCTTTCCAGCATCTCTTGTCTCCAGATTTTTTAATGATTACCATTCTAACTGGCGTGAGATGGTATCTCAATGTGGTATTGATTTGCATTTCTCTAATGACCAGTGATGATGAACATTTTTTCATATGTTCCTTGGCTGCATAAATGTCTTCTTTTGAAAAGTATCTGTTCTGTTCATCTCCTTCAACCACTTCCGAATGAGTTTGTTTGCTTTTTTCTTGCAAATCTGTTTTAGTTCTTTGTAGATTTGGGATATTAGCCATTTGTCAGATGGATAGATTACAAAAATTTTTTCCCGTTCTTTTGGTTGCCAGTTCACTCTAATGATTGTTTCTTTTGCTGTACAGAAACTCTGAAGTTTAATTAGATTCCAGTTGTCTATTTTGGCTTTTGTTGCCATTGCTTTTGATGTTTTTAGTCATGAAGTCCTTGCCTATACCTATGTCCTGAATGGTGTTGCTTAGGTTTTCTTCTGGGGTTTTTATAGCGTTAGTTCTTACCTTTAAATCTTTAATCCATCTGGAGTTAATTTTTGTCTAAGGTGTAAGGAAGGTGTCCACTTTCAGCTTCCTGCATATGGATAGCCAGTTTGTTCAACACCATTTATTAAACAGGGAATCCTTTCCCCATTGCTTGTTTTTGTCCAGTTTGTCAAAGATCAGATGGTTGTAGATGTGTGGCATTGTTTCCAAGGTCTTTGTTCTGTTCCATTGGTCTACATCTCTGTTTTGGTACCAGTACCATACTGTTTGGATTACTGTAGCCTTGTGGTATAGTTTGAAGTCAGGTAGCATGATGCTTCCAGCTTTGTCCTTTTTGCTTATGATTGTCTTGGCTATGCAGGCTCTCTTTTGGTTCCATATGAAGTTTAAAGTGGTTTTTTACAGTTCTGTGAAGAAGGTCATTGGTAGCTTGATGGGGGTAGCATTGAATCTATAAATTACTTTGGGCAGTATGGCCATTTTCACAATATTGATTCTTCCTAGCCATGATCATGGAATGTTTTTCCATCTGTTTGTGTCCTGTCTAATTTNTTTTTTTTTTACATTTTACATCCTTTGTTAGTTTTATTTCTGGGTATTTTATTCTCTTTTTAGCAATTGTAAATGGGAGTTTGCTCATGATTTGGCTCTCTGTTTGTCTGTTGTTGGTGTATAGGAATGCTTGTGATTTCTGCACAATGATTTTGTACCCTGAGACTTTGCTGAAGTTGCTTATCAGTTTAAGGAGGTTTTGGGCTGAGACAATGGGATCTTCTAAATATACAATCATGTCATCTGCAAATAGGGACAATTTGACTTCTTCTTTTCCTAATTGAATGTACTTTATTTCTTTTTCTTGCCTAATTTCTCTGGCTAGGACTTCCAATACTATATTGAATAGGAGTGGTTAGAGAGAACATCCTTGTCTAGTGCCAGTTTTTAAAGGGAATGTTTCTAGTTTTTGCCCATTCAGTATGATATTGGCTGTGGGTTTGTCGTAAATAACTTTTATTATTTTGAGACCTGTTCCATCGATACCTAGTTTATTAACAGTTTTTAGCATAAAAGGCTGTTGAATTTTGTCAAAGGCATTCTCTGCATCTATTGAGATAATCATATGGTTTTTGTCTTTGGTTCTATTTATGTGGTAGATTACATTTATAGCTTTGTGTTTGTTGAACTGGCCTTGCATCCCTGGGATGAAGCCTACTTTATAGTGGTGGATAAACTTTTTCGATGTGCTGTTGGATTCGGTTTGCCAGGATTTTATTGAAGATTTTTGCATCAATGTTCGTCATGTGTATTGGCCTGTAGTTTTCTTTTTTAGTTGTGTGTCTGCCAGGTTTTGCAATCAGGATGATGTTGGTCTCAAAAAGAGAATTCACTCTTTTTGTATTGTTTGGAATAGTTTCAAAAGGAACGGTACCAGCTCCTCTTTGCATGTCTGGTGGAATTTTGCTGTGAACCAGTCTGGACCTGGACTCTTTTCGGTTGGTAGGCTATTAATTGCTGCCTCAACTTCAGACCTTGTATTGGTCTATTCAGGATTTCAGCCTCTTTCTGGTTTGGCCTTGGGAGTGTGAAAGTGTCTGGGAATTTATCCATTTCTTCCAGATTTACTAGTTTTGCGCATAGAGCTCATTGTAGTAATCCCTGATGGTAGTTTGTATTTCTGAGGAATCAGTGGTGATCTCCCCTTTATCATTTTTTCTTGCATCTATTTCATTCTTCTCTCTTTTCATTTTTATTAGTCTGGCTAGCGGTCTGTCTATTTTGTCGATCTTTTCAAAAACCAGCTCCTGGATTTATTATTTTTTTGAAGGGTTTTTTCTGTGTCTCTCTCTCTCTCGTTCAGTTTTGCTATCATCTTAGTTATTTCTTGTCTTCTGCTTGCTTTTGAGTTTTTTTGATCTTGCTCCTCTAGCTCTTTCAATTTTGAAGATAGGGTGTCGATTTCAGATCTTCCCTTGTTTCTCATGTGGGCTTTTAGTGCTATAAATTTCCCTCTAGATACTGCTTTAAATGTCTCCTGTAGATTCTAATAAGTTGTATCTTCATTCTCATTGGTTTCAAAGAACATTGTTATTTCTCTCTTTATTTCATTGTTTATCCATTTGTCATTCAGGAGCAAGTTGTTAAGCTACCATGTGACTGGTTTTGGTTTTGGGTGCTTTTCTTAATCCTGAGTTCTAACTTGATTGCACTGTGGTCCAAGAGACTGTTTGTTATGATTTCCTTTCTTTTGCATATGCTGATGAGTGATTTACTTCCAATTATGTGGTCAGTTTTAGAGTAGGTACAACTTGGTGCTGAGAAGAATGTGTATTCTGTGGATTTGGGGTGGAGAGTTCTGCAGATGTCTATTAGGTGCTCTTAGTCCAGATCTGTATTCAGGTCCTCAATATCCTTGTTGGCTTTCTCTCTTATTGATATGTCCAATATTGTCAGTGGAGTGTTAAAGTCTCCCACTATTATTGTGCAGGAGTCTAAGTCTCTTTTTAGGTCATTAAAAATTTGCTTTATGTATCTGGGTGTTCCTTCATCCGGTGCATATATATTTAGGATCCTTAGATCTCCTTGATGCATTGATCCTTTTACCATTATGTAATGCCCTTCTTTGTCTCTTTTGATCTTTTGTTGATTTAAAGTCCATTTTATCAGAGACTAGGATTGCAACCCCTGCATTTTTTTTTTCCTCTCATTTGCTGGATAAATCTTCTTCTGTCCCTTTATTTTGAGTCTGTGTGAGTCTTTGCATGTGAGATGGGTCTCCTGAATACAGCATACCAATGGGTCTTGACTTTATACCCAGTTTGCCAGTCTGTGTCTTTTGATTGGGGCATTTAGGCCATTTACATTCAACATTAGTATTGTTAGGTTTGAATTTGATCCTGCCATTTTGTTACTGGCTGGTTGTTTTGCTCATTAGTTGGCATAGTTTCTTCAGTGTGTCACTGATCTGTACCTTTGGTATGTTTTTGCAGTGGCTGGTATTGGTTGTTCCTTTCCCTGTTTACTGCTTCCTTCAGGAGCTCTTGTAAGGCAGGTCTGGTGGCGATGAAATCTCTCAACAATTACTTGTTCATAAAGCATTTTATTTCTCCTTCACTTATGAAGCTTATTTTGGCCAGATATGAAATTCTGGGTTGAAAGTTCTTTTCTTTAAGGATGTTGAATATTGGTCTCCACTCCCTTCTAGCTTGTAGGGTTTCTGCCCAGAGATCTACTGTGAGTCTGATGGTCTTTCCTTTGTGGGTGACTTGACCTTTCTCTCTGGCTGCCCTTAGGATTCTTTTCAAGCTGCCCTCTCTTGGCCATCTTGGCAGAAGTCCCCAATCTCTATCTTTTAAGGGAAGCATTTAACCTTTTAAATTAAAGATTAATATTCATACATGAGTTTTTGTTCTTGTCATATTAATTATTTTCAAGTTGTTTTGAAATTCTTAATTTTTTCTCTTTTTGTGTTTATGGTTTGATGAAATTCTATGATTCCATCTGATTCCTTTATTTTCTTCTGTGTGAGTATTTTATAAAAACTTTTATATTTCTGTATGCTTCCATAATGATGATTATCATTCCCATCGCCAGGGACCCTTTAAGCATTTTTGGCCAGACCAGTGCAGTCACCAAAACTTTTCTAAGTATTTGTTTATCTGGGAAAGAATTTATTGATTCTTGATTTATGAAGCTTATTCTGGCAGCATATACAATTCTTGATTGACAGATTTTTTTTTTCCTCTCAGCAGTTTNTTTTTTTTTTTTTTTTTTTTTTTTTTCTCTCAACACTTTGAAAATGCCGACTTACTCTCTTCTGGCCCATAACGTTTCTGCCGAAAAGTCTTTTGTTAGTCAAATGTGGTTTCCTTTGTAGGTCACTAGCTGATTTTCTCTCTCTAACTTTAAAATTTTTTCTTTCACTGACTTTAGACATTCTGAATATATATATATACTGTGGTGTCTCCTTTTTTGCAATTTATTTGTCTCGGGATCATTGGGCCTCTTGTATCTGGATGTCTGACTTTCCGGTTATACAGGAAGTTCTCAGCAATTATTTCCTTAAATTGTTTTTTATTTTTTATTTTTTGCTGGATTAATTTATTATGAACCAAAAACATGTTGTTATAAGAGAGACTAAATCGATTGCTTTAATGAGACTTAGACATTACGTGCTTGCCTGCCTTGCTTATTTTGAATGTGATCAAGTTCAAGACTAGATGCAAGGGAGAGGAGAGACAAGCATTTAACTGGTTTTCTCAAAGTGAATTTCATTTTTTTTAAATTTTATTATAGTTTAAGTTCTAGGGTACATGTGCAGAATGTGCAGATTTGTTACATAGGTCACAGGCCATGGTGGTTTCCTGCATCTATCTCACCATCATCTACATTGAATATTTCACCTAATACTATCCCTCCCCTATCTCCTCATCCCCTGATATCCCTCCCCTACCTCCCACCCCCCAACAGGCCCTGGTGTGTGATGTTCCCCTCCCTGTGTCCATGTATTCTCATTGTTCAACACCCGCTTATAAGTGAGAACATGTGGTGTTTTGTTTTCTGTTCTTGTGTCAGTTTGCTCAGAATGATGGTTTCCAGCTTCATCCATGTCCCTGTAAATGACATATAATCATCCTTTTTTATGGCTGCATAGTGTTCCATGGTGTATATGTGCCACATTTTCTTTATATAGTTTATCATTGATGGGCATTAGGGTTGGTTCCAAGTCTTTGCTATTGTGAGCAGTGCCACAATAAACATATGTGTGCATGTGTCTTTATAAGAGAATGATTTCTAATCCTTTGGGTGTATACCCAGTAATGGGATTGCTGGGTCAAATGGTATTTCTAGTTCTAGATGCTTCAGGAATTGCCACACTGTCTTCCACAATGGTTGAACTAATTTGCACTCCCACCAACAGTGTAAAAGCATTCCTATTTCTCCACATCGTCTTTGGCAGCTGTTGTCTCCAGATTTTTTAATGATTGCCATTCTAACAGGCGTGAGATGATATCTCAGTGTGGTTTTGATTTGCATTTCTGTAATCACATGTGATGATGAGCATTTTTTCATATGTTTGTTGGCTGCACAAATGTCTCCATTTGAAAAATGTCTGTTCATATCTTTTGCCCACTTTTTGATGGAGTTGTTTTTTTTTCTTATAAATTTGTGTAAGTTCTTTGTAGATTCTGGATATTAGCCCTTTGTCAGAAGGGAAGATTGCAAACATTTTTTCCCATTCTGTTGGTTGCTGGTTCATGCTAATGATTGTTTCTTTGCTATGCAGAAGCTCTTAAGTTTAATTAGATCCCATTTGTCTATTTTGGCTTTTGTTACCATTGCTTTTGGTGTTTTAGTCATAAAGTCCTTGCTCATGTCTATGTCCTCAATGGTATTGCCTAGGTTTTCTTCTAGGGGTTTTGTAGTGTTAGGTCTTAAGTTTAAATCTTTAATCCATCTGGAGTTAACTTTTCGTATGAAGTGTAAGGAAGGGATCCAGTTTCAGCTTTCTGCATATGGCTAGCTAGTTTTCCCAATACCATTTATTAAATAGGGAATCTTTTCCCCATTGCTTCTTTGTTTTCTAAATTTTTCAATAGCTCTTTCTTCCTCAGGAATACCAACAATGCATAAGATCTGTAGCTTTATGTAGTTCCAGATATCTCAAAGCTTTGTTCATTCTGTTCTCTTCTTTCATCTTTACTTTAATCTGACTGTATTATTTTAAAAGATGTTTCTTCAAGTTCTGAGATTTTTTTTCTTCTATTTAGTCTAGTCTATAATTGAAGCTTTTGAATGTATTTAATATTTTCTTCATTGATTTTTTTTTTTTTTTTTTTTTTTTTATTTTTTTTTTTTTTTTCACTTTTCTTTCAAGGCCAAAGCTTTTAGTAAAGAGAGTAATCTTATTTTGATAAAAAGCATATTTCAAAATAAAAACATAATGTTATTAAATCCTAAAGCATCAAGTAACATGAAAAACATAGTAAAACTTGTGAGAAATATAAGAGAAAATGACTTGTACAGCTATAAAACCAAAGAGATTCCATTATAAATTTACTTGAATTGATAAAAACAAAATTCAACAAAATGGTAGGATGAGATAAATATATAAAAATCAGTAGCTAGCCTGTATAATCACAATAATGTATTAAAATTGTGATGAAAAAGGAAATAGCATTGAAAATATAATAATGGTAGGCAGCACCCTGGGATCAATATTTGATCAAATTAGTATAAAATTTATTTAGAAGAATAAAACAAAAAAATCACACATATGCACATATACAAGCATATATGTTTAAAACAAGCATAATGAGGGGTAATTAGCCGTGCTAGAAGATCTTATGCTTCAAGAATTAAAATAATGTTATATTGATGCAAAAATAGACAGATAAATGAGAAAAATAAATAACCTTGAAATTGATCATGGACTCAATCAATCCTCCTGCAGCCTCTTGAGTAGCTAGGACTAGAGGCTCGCACCACCATGCAAGGCTATTTAAATTTTTTTTTTTTTTTTTTTTTTTTTTTTTTTTTTTTTTTTTTTTTTTTTTTTTTTTTTTTTTTTTTGACAAAGTCTTGCTATGTTGCCTAGCGTGATCTCAAACTCTTGGCATCAAATGATCCTCCCACCTCAGTCTCCAAAACGGTTGATATTACAGGCATGAGATACTTTTCTCAACCCTTCAATGTGTGTTTTTTGTTTTGTTTTGTTTTTTGAGGCAGAGTGTTACACTGTCGTCTAGGCTGGAATGCAGTGGTGTGATCTTGGCTCACTGCAACCTCTGCTTCCCAGGTTCAAGCAATTTTCCTCCCTTAGCTTCTAGAATAGTACCAGGAGTACAGGAATGTGCCACCATTCCCAGCTAATTTTTGTGTTTTTAGTAAGGATGGGATTTTGCCATGTTGGCCAGGCTGGTCTCAAATTCCTGATCTCAGGTGATCCACCTGTCTTGGCCTCCAACTGCTGGAATTATAGGTGTGGGATTATTGCACCAAGCCCCAATGTGTCTTTTAATTCTGTTATTACATTTTAGGTTTTCTTGCATTGTTTTATTTTGATGATCTTTATTTACATTCATGATTTTATCTCAAACTGTTATTCTCATGTAATTTTCTGCACCTCTTTTATAGTGTGATAATATCATCTTCTACTCTACTGATGTTGCCAAACAGTTCTGAAAATAATTTTTTTAGAATTCTCATATTACATAATTTTAGAGGTATAATTTTCTTCTTCCTTTATCACATTTTTTTCTGTTTTATAGTCACCCTCACATTGGATTTGTGTGTGTGTGTGTGTGTGTGTGTGTGTGTAATTCCTCCATAATTCTGCTACTTGATTGTCATTTAGAACTTTGGTATTTTTGTGAATGTTTTAGTCTTCTTACATTTTTTAGTGAAAAGTATGGAGAGACACTGCTAGACTCTGTTGATTTTGTATTTATATTTGAGACCATTTCTATTCTACTATCCAGCCATGGCTCACTGAGCTAATCTGTATTGTGTTTAGCAGTGTCTGATTAAGATTTAGATACTGTTAAGTAGTTGTCTCAGATGATACAGACTAAAGGGAGAATTTTATCACTATATAGCTAGTGCTCGACTTACCACCATGATTGGTTCTGACGGACTGCTCGTAACACAATTTGGTCGTAAATTGAGTAGGCTATATGTACAGTGCTGTGAAATGATGTTATAAAAATCTTTAAATCATATTTTATCATAATTTTCTTTCATTATTGTTATATATCATAATTTTCTTTGTTCATTTTATGCCATTTGTATCATCTCTACACCATTTTGTTTCTTATTTTTACATTTGTCAGGTTTAAGTAAAACACTGCATTACCAGTACAACTGGTTTAATATTTGCAAAACATACAAAATTACAAAATACAGGTGCATACAAAAATACAAAATACAGGTGTAAAAATACCATAGGAAACATTTTCCCAATTGCAAAACATATCAAAATATATAAACATATACGAAACATTTTATTGGCTGTTTTTGAATTTGATCTTCCATCCAAATATATAGCAACTTCTCCATTTTGTGGATGGGCCCGCTTCCTTGCTGTGTTATAACTGTCGATTGCATGGGTGCAGAACCTTTCACAGCTTCACAAATTCTTTATCTTTCAAAATCGTCAACACAGTCGAGTGTGATAACTTCGTATCACGTGCGATCACACTCACTTTCTTTCCTCCTTCATACTGCTTAATTACCTTCATTTTCATGTCAATTGATGGCCTTTCTTTCCTTCTTGGCAGGCTGAGGCATAGACAAAGAATTTCCTCTTGGTAGACATCTTGGAAGGGGTTTGATGAAAAATATCCAAGACACAAAACACAAATTGCTGTACCGAGTCTGGGATAACAGTTGAAATGGTGCACGCAGAGATGGTAGTGCTGTGGGAAGCTGGTCCGCACTGTCATATGCCCAGCTGGGCAACTTTTGCGCTGCCAGATGCGGAGCAGTCATGGCTAGTGATTGTGGTCATAAAGTCGAATGGTCGTAAGTTGCATAGGTTGTAGGTCGATCAATACCTGTAGGATGTAGCCAGAGAGGTCTACAGTCATTATTAGTACTTTAAGCCGTGCAATTTAAGGAGGATACTGTGTCCCTTCTCAATTGTAAATATAATATGCAGAGTTTTGGTGTAGTAATAGCCAAACTAATACCATTAAGCACAGAAACATTTGAGCTGAGTTTAAGCTTGACATTGGAAGTTTTGATAAATTACTGAACATAATCCCATCTCCAACCTACTCTGGATTATTCTTATGATTAAGAAATATTGTGTTTTAATTTTCCAGGACAAAGCTGGTTTAGTCTGATTGTTCCAGTGCGATTGCTAATAGCAACCGTGTTATCTTTAAGATTGTCAAGATTTAGATGATAAATTATACCATCACTTTACTTAGAAGGATTTTATTTCCGATCTTCTTATGCTCTTATTACCCACGTGATACAGATGCTTTCATGAATGAAATACATCCTTACCTTGTGTTTCCATTACGATCTCTTAAAGATACCACTGTCTTATCTTTATGCAACAAAGAAAACTTCTGTTTTTAAATATTTTTTTGTTAGGATTCCCAATTCATGTCCCAGATATTGAGAACAATTTCCAAAGCCTTAGATATTTTCATTGTCTGTCTGCTGCCACCACTGTATTTGTCAGGCTTTCTCCCAGAAACAACAGAATCAATAGGATCTCTTTGTCTCTCTCCCTCCCCCCAAATCATCTATCTATCAATATATAGATATGCATAAGGAGATTTAGTATGAGAATTGGCTAACAGGATTATGCATGCTGAGAAGTCCCATGATTTGCCATCTGGGAAAGTTAATAGTATAATTATGCCTGAATCTGATGGCCTGAGAACCAGAGGTGCTGATGGTGTAACTCCCACTTCGAGGTCAAACTTAAAATCAGGCCATTGATTTAAGTCCTGGAATCTAAAGGCCCAACAATCAGGTGCTCCAATTCCAAAGGCAGTAGAAGATGGATATCCTAGCCAAGAAGAGAGAGAAAACTTATTGTTTTTCTGCCTTTTTTTCCTTCTATTCATGCCCTAAGTAATTTTGGATGACATCCATCTACATTTGTAAGGGTGGATCTTCTTTAGCTAGTCTATTGATTCAGATGCTTATGTTTTCTAGAAACACTCTTACAGACACACTGAGAAATTATGTTTTACTAGTTATCTGGGCATCTTTTAGCCCCATCAACTCGACACATAAAATTAACCATCACAACTACCATTGTATTTATAGACCTTATCAATCTCAGATTTCACAAATTCAAATGTTCACTCAATTTACGTGTTTTATCTCTCACCTTTCCCTACTGAATTCAGTTTGTGAATGTACTGTCTTCTGTGTATACTTCATCCTGTATTCTGAGATTCTTTTTGACTCTTGGCTAACTCTCGCTCTCATGATCTTTTTCCTACAATATAGATTTACAGCTTTAGATAAAAGGCAGTGTCCTTTTTCTAACATTGGACCTATAAAGTCCTCTCTACTTGCTCTGTCTAGTTTGAGTTACCCACTCTGGCTGTTTTTTCTCAAATAGGTAAATTCAGACAAAGGGAATATGAGATTTAATGAAGAATTAGTGTATAAATAGATTTGTGTTTTAATGAAACTCAATCCAATCCCACCTAACTCAATCCAAGCCTTCTCTTACTTGGGAAGCAATTTAGATAATAGACTGAAGAAGCAAATTTGTAATTAAAAATAACTGCAGTAATAGTGGAGATATACTATGGGGTGGGAGTGGTTCAGAGTTGGAATTTTTTAGGATGTAGAATTGACAGGTGGTTAAACTGATCTGTTAAATCAGTGTTTCTCAACTTTTGCACTGTTAACATTTTGTCACAAATTATTTCTGTTGTGAGAGGCTGATCTTAGCAATCCTCAGTTGTAAGAAAGAAAAATGTTATTGAGCAATGCCAAATGTCCCCTGGGGGAAAAACACCTCCAGTTGAGAACTACTGTGTTAAACAAATGGCATATGCTTTGTCTTGCAGTCTGTTACAGGGTTAGTAATAATTATTCCTATGATAATAAGTTTAAAAAATAGATATTATTACTGCTAACAATTTTTTTTTGTTTTTTGGCCTGACGATTGCAAGATTGGTTTAACACTTGAAATTTAATTAGTGTAATTCACTACATTAACATAAATTTGCATATTTTCAAATGGTTGATGACAATTTGCAATCTTTCTTCTGAATGTTTGCATCATATATCATTCTCTTCTTATGTTTTATTCTTCTCATCAAGTTTTCAGCATCCCCTACATATTAGGAATATTGATTTTGTTAACTTTTTCCTGCCATATAGATTGCAAACATCTTTCCTAGACTCTTACTACATTTTGTTTGTCATGCAATTAAAAATACTTTGTTATTAAATGTACCTATTTTTTTGTGAATTCAGAAATTCCTTTCTTATTTAAGAGTCTTGTCCTTCCAAATGTTTTATAAAAATGTTCTATACATTTTCAAATTTTATTTTGTTTCACAATTAGTTCTTTATCGAAGTTGGATTTTATTCTTGTATTTGATGTGTGATAGAGTATATAACCTGATTATGTGAGCTTCATTAATTAAAACATATTTTCTATAATGAATATAAATGCCACTTTAAATATGTATTTTCATTTTTGTGTTTCTATTTTGGATTTCTGTTCTGTTTTATTGATACAGTTATCTATCATTGCACAAATACTTTGTTTTTAACACTTTAGTAAGTTTTAATGTCTTTATTTTCCCTTTTCTACAACCTGCTTCTCCCTTAGTTGCCTTACCTCAATAAATACTATTAATAACTGTCAGATAATATTTTAGTCCATTTGTGTTCCCATGAGGAAATACTTAAAGCTGGGTTATTTATAATAAAAAGAGATCTTATTTTGTCTCATGGTTCTGTAGGCAGTATAGGAAACATGGTGCTGGCATCTGCTTCTGGCCAGGGCCTCAGGAAGCTTCTACTCATGGAGGAAGGTGAAGTGGGAGCAGATATATCATATGGTGAGTGTGGGGATGAGAGAGCAATGGAGGAGGTACTACACACTTAAACAGATTTTGCATGAACTGAGAACTCACTTCTACCCAAGGGGATGGTGCTAAACTATTCATGAGGTATCCATCGATATGATCCAAACATCTCCCACCAGGCCCCACTTCCAACACCAAGGATTACATTTCAACGTGGGATTTGGAGGGGATAAGTATGCAAACCATAACAGTTATTCAGATTGAAATCCTTGTGAGTTTTCCTTGACTGCTTACTTTCTCTCACAGTCCTTATTCAATGCACTAGAACCTTATTTTCTTCCTTGTATCAAAATATATAAAAAATTCCACCACTTTTCACCTCCACCACTTTCACATTTACCACCTTAGTTTATTCCATTATCTTTTTTGCCCTGTACTATTACATAGTTGCTTGATTCCCCCATTTCTAATCTTGATCACTTATAAAGTCTTTACATAGCAGCCAGAGTGATCTTCTTAAAATATAAACCACATTCTCATTTTCTCCAACTGCTTTCCAAAGAGCTGCAGGCTTAGCATACACATTGCCTGCCTTCCAAGTTGTAGCAGTCAACAGTTCTACCAAATGACATGCTGTTTCTATCTGTTCTTTTGGCTTTTAACAATCAAATGCTAGAACAATGCCACTAATTTTAAATTTATTGATTTAAGTAAGGGTATTCTTGGTGCTTCAAAAGTAGTGTCAAAATCTCAATGCCTTAATATAACTGAAGTTTTTGTCTCTGTCATCTAATAGTTTAATGAGAATCTTAAGGGTTTTTATGTATAGTATTATATTGTCAGCAAACAATGACAATTTTATTTCTTCCTGGTCTCTTTCTATGCCTTTTATTTCTTTCTCTTGTCTAATTTATTTGGCTGGGACTTCCAGTACTAATGCTGAATAGAAGTGGTGAGAGTGGGCATTCTTGTCCAGATCTTAGAGGAAAGGCTTTTAATTTTTAACTGTTGATTATGATGTTAGCCGAGGGTTGTCATGTATGGCCTTTATATGTAATTTGGTGAGAGTTTTTTTTTCAACTGTGAAAGGATGTTAAATTTTGTCAAATGCCTCTTCTGTGTGTACTGAGGTGATCATGTGCTTTTTGTCCTTTAGTCTTTTGATATAATATATCACATTTATTGATTTGCATATATTGAAGCTTCTGTGCATCCCTGGGATAAATCTCACTTGATGTTGATAGGTGATACCTTTAATGTGTCATTGAATTTGGTTTGACAGTATTTTGTGGAGGATGTTTGCATTTATCTTCATCATGAATATTGGTTAGTATTTTTTTTTTTCTTATAATGTCCTTATCTGGTTTTGGTATTAGGGTAGTGCTGGTCCAGTAAACAGAAATTGGAAGTATTCCTTCTTTTTCAATTTTTTTGGAACAGTTTCAGAAAGATTGGTATTAATTCTTTTTTAAATGCTTGGTAGAATTGGGCATAGAACTTCTAAGATACAGGACTTTTCTTTCATGGTAGACTTTTTCTTACTGACTTATTCTGCTTACTAATTATTGGTCTGTTCAGATATTCCCTCTTTTACAGATTTAGTCATGACTGGTTGTATGTTTCTTAGAACTTTTTCATTTTTCTAGATTATCCAATTATTGGCATGTAATTGCTTAACCAGGATGTTAAAAATTTCTGGCCCGGCAAGTTGGCTCAAGCCTGTAATCCCAGCACTGTGGGAGGCCGAGGCGGGTGGATCACGAGGTCAAGAGATCGAGACCATCCTGGTCAACATGGTGAAACCCTGTCTTTACTAAAAATACAAAAAATCAGCTGGGCATGGTGGCGCGTGCCTGTAATCCCAGTGACTCAGGAGGCTGGGGCAGGAGAATTGCCTGAACCCGGGAGGCGGAGGTTGTGGTGAGCCGAGATCTCGCCATTGCACTCCAGCCTGGGTAACAAGAGCGAAACTCCATCTAAAAAAAAAAAAAAAAAAAAAAAAAATTCTTTATTAACACATTGGTTTTCAAGACCATGTTTCATTTCCATATATTTGTGAATTTTCTAAAATTTATTCTGCTATTGTTTCTAGATTCGTATCATTGTGGTGAAAAAAGATATTTGATGTGATTTCAATCTTCTTAAATTCGAAAAGGCATTTTTGTGCCTTATATGTGATATTTCCTAAAGAATGACTGCATGTGTTTGAGAAGAGTGTGCAATTCTGGTGCTGTTGGATGGAATATTTTGTATATATCTATTAGGTTCACTTTATCTAAAGTATAGTTCAAGTCCAATGTTTTCTTATTAATTTTCCTCTTTCAGACATTTAATATTTGCTTTATGTTTTTAAGTTCTTCTGTATTTGCAGCATATATTTTTACAAGTGTTACATTCTTTTGATGAATTGACCTCTTTATCATTATATAATATGCTTCTCTGTCCCTTTTTAAAAATTATACTTTAAGTTCTGGGGTACATACACAGGTTGTGCAGAATTGTTGCATAGGTATACACATGCCATGGTGGTTTGCTGCATCCATGTCCCCGTCACCTGTATTAGGTATTTCTCCTAATGTTATCCGTCCCCAATCCCCCTACCCCCTCCTATCCCTCCCCTAATACCCCTCACCCTCAACAGACCCCAGTGTGTGATGTTCCCCTCCCTGTGTCCATGTGTTCTCATTGTTGAACACCCGCTTATGAGTGAGAACATGTGGTGTTTGGTTTTCTGGTCTTGCATTAGTTTGCTGAGAATGTTGGTTTCCGGTTTCATCCATTTCCCTGTGAAGGACATGAACTAATTCTTTTTTATGGCTGCATAGTATTTTATGATATATAGGTGCCACATTTTCTTTTTCCAGTCTATCATTGATGAGCATTTGGGTTAGTTCCAAGTCCTTGCTTTTGTAAACAGTGCCACAATGAACATATGTGTGCATATGTCTTTATAAGCGGACAATTTATAATCCTTTGAATATACCCAGTAATGGGATTGCTAGGTCAAATGGTATTTCTAGTTCTAGATGCTTGAGGAATTGCCACACTGTGTTCCACAATGGTTGAACTAGTTTACACTCACAAACATTCCTTGTTTCCACATCCTCTCCAGCATCTGTCGTCTCCAGATTTTTTAATGATTGCCATTCTAACTGGTGTGAGATGGTATCTCAGTGTGGTTTTGAGTTGCATTTCTGTAATGACCAGTGATGATGAGCATTTTTTCATGTTTTTTGGCTGCGTAAATGTCTCTTTTGAAAAGTGTTCACATCCTTTGCCCGCTTTTTGATGGGGTTGTTTTTTTCTTGTAAATTTAAGTTATTTGTAGATTCTAGACATTAGCCCTTTGTCAGATGGGTAGATTGCAAAAATTTTTTCCCGTTCTGTTGGTTGCTGCTTCACTCTAATGATTATTTCATTTGCTGTATAGAAGCTCTTAAGTTTAATTAGATCTGATTTGTCTATTTTGGCTTTTGTTGTCATTGCTTTTGGTGTTTTAATCATGAAGTCCTTGCCTATGCCTATGTCCTGAATGGTGTTGCCTAGGTTTTCTTCTGGAGTTTTTGTGGTGTTAGATTTTATGTTTAAATTTTTAATCTATCTGGAGTTAGTTTTTGTATAAGGTGCAAGCAGGGAGTCCAGTTTCGGCTTTCTGCACATGGCTAGCCAGTTTTCTCAACACCGTTTATTAAACAGGGAATCCTTTCCCCATTGCTTGTTTCTGTCAGGTTTGTCAAAAGCCACTTTTGAGGCCTGTGTTCTGTTTCATTGGTCTATATATTTTGGCACGATTACCATGCTGTTTTGATCACCGTGGCCTTGTAGTATAGTTTGAAGTTAGGTAGCGTGATGCCTCCAGCTTTGTTATTTTATTTTTGCTTAGGATTCTCTTGGCTATGCGGGCTCTTTCTTGGTTCCATATGAAGTTTAAGATGTTTTTCCAGTCTGTGAAGACAGCCAATGGTAGCCTGATGAGGATGGCATTGAATCTATAAATTACTTTGGGTAGTATGGCCATTTTCATGATAATTGATTCTTCCTAACCATGATCATGGAATGTTTTTCTATCTTTGTGTCCTCTTTTATTTCCTTGATCAGTGGTTTGTAGTTCTCCTTGAAGTGGTCCTTCGCATCCCTTACTAGTTGTATTCCTAGGTATTTTATTTTCTTTGTAGCAATTGTGAATGGGAGTTCACTCATGATTTGGCTCTCTGTTTGTCTGTTATTGGTGTATAGGAATGCTTGTGATTTTTGCACATTAATTTTGTATCCTGAGACTTTGCTGAAGTTGCTTATCATATTAAGGAGATTTTGGGCTGTGACAATAGGGTCTTCCAAATACACAATCATGTTGTCTGCAAATAGAGACAATTTGACATCCTCTTTTCCTAACTGAACACCTTTTATTTCTTTTTCTTACCTGATTGCTCTGGCCAGAAATTCCAGTAGTATGTTGAATAGGAGTGGTGAGAGAGGGCATCCTTGTCTAGTGCCAGTTTTCAAAGGGAGTGCTTCTAGTTTTTTACCATTCAGTGTGATATTGGCTATGGGTTTGTCATAAATAGCTTTTATTATTTTGAGATATATTCCATTGATACCTAGTTTATTAAGAGTTTTTAACATAAAGGGCTGTTGAATTTTGTCAAAGGCATTCTCTGCATCTATTGAGATAATGTGGTTTTTGTCTTTGTTTCTGTTTATGTAATGGATTACATTTATAGCATTGTGTATGTTGAACCAGCCTTGCATCTGCAGGATGCAGCTGACTTGATTGTGATGGATAAGCTTTTTGATTTGCTGTAGGATTCGGTTTGCCAGTACTTAATTGAGGATTTTCACTTTGACGTTCATCAGGGATATTGGCCTGAAATTTTCATTTTTTGTTGCACCTGCCAGGCTTTGGTATCAGGATGATGTTGGTCTCATAAAATGAATTAGGGAGGATTCCCTCTTTTTGTAGTTTGGAACAGTTTCAGAAGGAATGGTACCAGTTCCTCTTTGTACGTNACAGTCATGGTAGGGTTTATTAGAGAGAATGAAAAGATTATTTACAAATTCACACAGAATTGAGTCTCTGCCGGGTTTTGGTATCAGGATGATGTTGGTCTCATAAAATGATTTTGGAAGGATTCCCTCTTTTTGGATTGTTTGGAATAGTTTCAGAAGGAATGGTACCAGCTCCTCTTTGTATGTCTGGTAGAATTTGGCTGTGAACCCATCTGGACCTGGTTTTTTTTTTTTTTTTTGTTAGTAGGATATTAACTGCTGCCTCAACTTCAGACTTTGTTATCGGTCTATTCAGGGATTCACCTTCTTCCTGGTTTAATCTTGCGGGGGGTAGTATCCAGGAATTTATCAATTTCTTCTAGATTTACTAGTTAATGTGCATAGAGGTGTTTGTAGTAATCTCTAATGGTAGTTTGTATCTGTGGGATTGGTGGTGAGATTCTCTTTATCATTTTTAATTGCATATATTCAATTCTTCTCTCTTCTTTTTCGTTCATCTGGCTATTGGTTTATCTGTTTTATTGATCTTTTCAAAAAACCAGCTCCTGAATTCATTGATTTTTTTTTTTGAAGGGTTTTTTTTTGTGTCTCTGTCTCCTTCAGTTCTGCTCCAAGCTTAGTGATTTCTTGTCTTCTGCCAGCTTTTGAATTTGTTTGATCTTACTCCTCTAGTTCTTTTAATTGTGGCAATAGAGTGTCGATTTTAGATCTTTCCTCACTTCTTATATGGGCATTTAGTGCTAAAAATTTCCCTCTAGACACTGCTTTAAATGTGTCCCAGAGATTCTGGTATGTTGTGTCTTCGTTCTTGTTGGTTTCGTAGAACATCTTTATTTCTGCCTTCATTTCATTGTTTATCCAGTCAACATTCAAGAGCCAGTTGTTCAGTTTCCATTTCCTTGTACGGTTCTGAGTTAGTGTCTTAATTTCGAGATCTAATGTGATTGCACTGTGGTCTGAGAGACTGTTTGGTATGATTTCCCTTCTTTTGCATTTGCTGAGGAGTGATTTACTTCCAATTATGTGGTCAATTTTAGAGTAGGTGTGATGTGGTACTGAGAAGAATGTATATTCTGTGGATTTGGGGTGAAGAGTTCTGTAGATCTGGTCCACTTGGTCCAGATCTGAGTTCAAGTCCTGGATATTCTTGTTAATTTTCTGTCTCGTAGATCTGTCTAATATTGACAGTGGGGTGTTAAAGTCTCCCATTATTATTGTGTGGGAGTCTAAGTCTCTTTGTAGATCATTAAGAACTTGCTTTATATATATGGGTGCTCCTGTATGTGGTTCATGTATATTTAGGATAGTTAGCTCTCCTGTTTGCATTGATCCCTTTACCATTATATAAGGCTCTTCTTTGTTTCTTTTGCTCTTCATTGGTTTAATGTCTGTTTTATTGGAAACTAGGATTGCAACCCTTGCTTTTTTTTTGTTTTGTTTTGTTTTTCATTTGCTTGGTAAATCTTCCCCATCCCTTTATTTTGAGTCATGCATGTCTTTTCACATGAGATGGGTCTCCTCAATACAGCACACTGATAGGTCTTGACTCTTTATCCAGTTTGCTAGTCTGTATGTTTTGATTGAGTCATTTAGCTTATTTACATTTAAGGATAATATTGTTATGTGTGAATTTGATCCTGCCATTTTGATATTAGCTGATTGTTTAGCCCATTAGTTGATGCAGTTTCTTCATTGTGTCAATGGTCTTTACCATTCATACATTTTTACACTGGCTGGTACTAGTTGTTCCTTTCTGTGTTTAGTGCTCCCTTCAGGAGCTCTTGTAAGGCAGGCTTGGTGGTGATGAAATCTCCCAGCAATTGCTTGTACATAAAGGATTTTATTTCTCCTTGGTGGTGATGAAATCTCCCAGCAATTGCTTGTACATAAAGGATTTTATTTCTCCTTTGCTTATGAAGCTTGTTTGGCTGGATATGTAGTCTAGGTTGAAAGTTCTTTTCTTTAAGGATGTTGAATATTGGTCCCCACTCTCTTTGGCCTTGTAGAGTTTCTGCCAAGGGATCCTCTGTGAGTCTGATGGGCTTCCCTTTGTGGGTAACCTGACCTTTCTCTCTGGCTGCCCTTAGTATTTTTTCCTTCATTTCAACCCTGGTGAATCTGATGATTATGTGCCTTGGGGTTGCTCTTCTTGAGGAATATCTTTGTGGTCTTCTCTGCATTTCCTGGATTTGAATGTTGGCCTGCCTTTCAAATTTGGGAAAGTTCTCCTGGATAATATCCTGAAGATTGTTTTCCTGCTTGGATTTATTCTCCCTGTCGCCTTTGGGTACCCTGATCAAAAGTATATTAGATCTTTCACATAATCCCACATTTCTTGGAGGTTTTGTTCATTTCTTTTTACATTTTTTTCTCTAAACTTGCCTTCTTGTTTTATTTCATTGAGTTGATCTTCCATCTCTGATATCCTTTCTTCTGCTTGATCGATTTGTGTATTGAAACTTGTGTATGCTTTGCGAAGGTCTTGTGCTGTGTTTTTCAGTTCCATCAAGTTGTTTATGTTCTTCTCTAAGCTGGTTATTTTATTTAACTTGTTGTCTAACCTTTTTAGAAGTTTCTTTGCATTGGGTTAGAGTGTGTTCCTTTAGCTCAGAGAAGTTTGTTATTACCCACCTTCTGAAGCCTGCTTCTGTCCATTTGTCAAACTCATTCTCCATTCAGTTTTGTTCCCTTCATGATGAGGAACTGTGATCCCTTGGAGAAGGAGAGGCATTCTGATTTTTGGTGATTTCAGCCTTTTTGCACTGGTTCCTTCCCGTCTTCATGGATTTATCTACCTTTGGTCTTTGATTGGTGACTTTCAGATGGGGTTTCTTGAGTGGATGTCCTTTCCATTGATGTTGAAGCTATTTCTTTCTGTTTGTTAGTTTTCCTTCTAGTAGTCAGGCCCCTCTGCTGCAGGACTGCTAGAGGTGCATTCCAGACTTTGCTTGCCTGGGAATCACCTGTGGGGCTTACAGAACAGCAAGGATTGCTGCCTGTTTCTTTCTCTGATAGCTTCATGCCAGAAGAGTACCCACCAGATGTCAGCCAGAGCTCTCCTGTATGAGGTGCCTGTTTGGATATACAGGGGTCAAAGAGCCACTTGAGGAGGCAGCCTGTCCCTTATCAGAGCTCGTGTTGTGCTGGAAGCTTTGTTGTTCCCTTCAGAGCTGCTGGGCAGGGATGTTTAAGTTTGTTTCAGCAGAACTCATGACTGTCCCTTTTCCCAAGTTCTTTGTCCTGGGAAGGTGGGGTATTATTTGTAAGTCCTGGATGGACTGCTGCCTTTTTTCAGAGATGCCCTGCCCAGCAAGGAGGAAGTCTTCTCACAGTCTGCCTGCAGAGGCATTGCTGAGCTACTGGCTCTGCCCTGCTGCTGTGTAAACTTCCTTGGGATTTTGTTTACAGAGGCAAAGTTAGAACTGCCTCTGTAATGGCAGATGCTCCTCCCCACACCAAGTTCGATGTTACAGGTTGAGCTCAAACTGCTGTGCTGTCTGTGTAAATCTCAAGCCAGTGGGTTTCAGTTTGCTGGTCTTTGTAGGTGTGGGACTCACTAAGCCAGATCACTTGGCTCTCTACCCTCAGCCTCCTTTTTTTCCAAGGTATTGGGCAGTTCTGTCTCACAGGCATTCCAGATATGGGCTAAAACAACCACCCAGCTATATGCTGGAAACCCATGGTACCAGGTAAAATGGCCACCCAGTTTTGTGCTGGAAACACACAATACTGGTGTTGTTGGCACCCATGGGAATCTCCCAGTCTGTGGGATGTAAAGACCATGGGAAAAGTGCAGTAACTGAACTCGAGTGCTGGAGTGTCCGGAAGAGTCCTTGATGGTCTCCCTTGGGTCGGAGGGGGCAAGCCCCTTGCTCTTCTCGGGTAAGCCAGCGCACCACCCTGCCTTGATTTGCCCTCCTTGGGCTACACCCACTGTCCAACCAGTCCCATTGAGATGAACCTGGTACTTCAATTGGAAATATAGGGATCACTCACCTTCTGCATCACTCTCACTGGGAACTGCGCTCCGGAGCTGTTCCTATTTGGCCATCTTAGCAGAAGTCCTCTTTGTCCCTTTTTACAGTTTTTGATTGGAAATTTTATTTTTTTGACATAAGTATAGTGACCTCTGCTCTCTTTTGGTTTTCATTTATGTGGAACATCTCACTTTGTGTCGATGTGTTTTTTTAAAAGTGGGATAGGTATCCTGTATGCAGCATATATGTGGATCTTTAAAATTTTTTTAAAAATTCACTCTATGTCCTTTATTGGATAATTCAGCCATTTACATTCAAAGTAATTATTGATAGGTAAGCACTTACTACAGCCTTTTTGTTAATTTTTGGTTGTTTGTTTTTAGGTACTTTGGTATTTTCTTTCTTGCTTGCTGTCTTACTTTGTGGTTTGAATGTTTTTGATAGTGGTATTCTTTGAATTCTTTTTTTTTTCTTCTACTAAAGGTTTCTCACTTTGTGGTTATCATGAGTCTTATGTAGAATATTTTATGGTATCCTGTTTCAATATGATAACAACTTTGACTGCATACAATAACTCTACACTTTTTCTTTCCGCCTACAGTTGATCTTTTTGATGTCAGAATTTACATCATTTTTTAATGTATTTTGACAATTTATTTTAACTATAGTTTTTAATAATAGGTTTGTCTTTTAAATCTTGCAATGGGAATGAATATGCCTTTATACCATCCCTGCAGTTACAGAGTATTCTGAACATGGATCTATTTTACTTACACTATTTAGTTTTTGCTTTCATGTATTTTATGTTATTAATTATTATACTTTTGTTTCATTTTAAGTAACTTGGTTTAGCAGTTCATGTAAGGCATAGACAGTGGTGATGAACTCCTTAGCTTTTATTTCTCTGAGAAAGTTTTGTTTCTCCCTCATTCTGAAAGACAGCTTTTCTGGGTAAAGTATTCTTGGTTTGAAGATTTTTCCTTAAGCATTTTGAATATATAATCCCATTTACTTCTGGTCTGTAGTATATCTGTTAAGAAATGCACTGATAATCATATTTGCACTCTTTGTATGTAATATGTTTATTTTTGTTGCTCTCAGAATTTTTTTTTCTTTGCTTTCTGATAGTTTCATTATTATGTTTCTTGGTGAACTCTTGTTTTGGGTGAATTTGATACAAACCTTTTCACTTCTAGTACATCATTCTTGGCACCTATCCCCAGATTAATAATGTTTTCAGCCATTATTTAATTAAATATACTTTTTCTCGTTTTCTCTTTCTTCTCCTGCAACTTTTATGATGTGAATTTTTTAGTCTCTTGATGGAGTTCCATAATTCCTGTATGCTTTCTTATTATTCAGTATTTTGTCTTTTTGTTCCTCTGACTAGATAGTTTCAAATATTCTGTCTTTCAGCTCATTCTCTTTGTTTGATTCTGCTATTGAAACTTTCTATTGTATTCTTTCTCTCCAGAATTCCATTTCTTTAGTTTCTATTTGTTTATCAAACTTTTTAACTTTATTCTTATATTGTTTTTAAATTTGCATTACATTTACTATTAGTATATTTTTATAGTTCACTGAACTTCTTTAAGAGCATTATTCTGAATTATCTTTTAGTCATTTTATATATCTCCATTTCTTTAGGTTCCATTAGAGGATGCTTATCAGTTTCTTCTAGAGATATCATGATTTCCTGATTCTTTGTAATCCTTGTGTCCTTGTGTTTTGCATTTGAGGAAACAGCCCCATCTTCTGACTCTTACAGGTGTTTTTTTTCACGCATATACCTTAC
This sequence comes from Cebus imitator, assembly GCF_001604975.1. Lineage (NCBI taxonomy): Eukaryota > Metazoa > Chordata > Mammalia > Primates > Cebidae > Cebus > Cebus imitator. The sequence continues at coordinate 4,249,140 of NW_016107407.1, read as the reverse complement.
ATATTCAGTCTTCCCTGTGCTTTTGGAAGGGCCAGCATGTTTAGACCCTACACAGATGAAGTATGTTGTTGGTCCTGCTCACAACTGGACACTGCCTTTGCTGTGATGTGAGGTGGGGCTGCTAGCTGAATACCGTGATGGCTCCTGGTCAGTTCCATCACAGGGTGTATTTTCTGGCCACGCAGTTCTGCTCTTGGGATCTGCAGTTGAACAAGACTGCAGGTTGGGATTCAAAGTTAGGTGGGGTTAGTGTTAAAAATGTGCAGGACTGGAAGTTATGTTCTTTAGAGATGCACAGTTGAGGATTGCCTCTCTATAAGGATTGAGCATGGAGTGGACTTTTGGCTGAGTTGAGTGCCTGTTTGACCTCCCAGGTCAAGAAGATCTAGCCCCTACACTTCTCTGAAATGTGCAAAGATGGGAGTCTTCCTTTCTGTTTGAGGTTGTTGGGTGGGCTTTGTCTCAGTGGAGCCATTGCTTAACTTCCCAGGTCAAACAGTTCTAGCCTCTAGATTTCTCTGAAGTGGGCAGAGGCTATGTCTCCCTACCTTGGCATGGTCATTAATTTGGGCTCTGAGGCTGTATGTGGAGATTAGCTGCTTACAGACTAAAACCAAGTTGAACTTCTCATTTGGCTTCTTCGTGCTTTTAGAGTTTTAGCCATGCTATTGCTCCCAGGGTATCCTGAGAGGTGAGATTAAAGTGGGCTTTCTGGGAAGTGTCTTGGAATGATAGTGGAGTTGATGACTGCCTCCAGTTCTCCTTTCCTATTTATAAACTATAAGCCTAGGGAAATCCTCCCCAACTGGTATTTTGCTGACTTTGGGGAGGAGAAGGGACAACATGGTCAAAGTGAGAGCATTCTTTTTACCTTTCTAATTTAATTTTAATTTCATTCTGTGGTTCATGCACTTTTCTCAGGCTTGTTTTCAAGTGTTGATGTCTCTCAAAAAGATATCCTGGCATTTGACAGTTGTTAGTTGAACTTTCTGTGGGATAATGGAGGCTGAGACTTCCTATTCTGCCATCTTGCTCTGTACCTGTACCATGCTATTTTTATGACTATGGCTTTATAATATAATTTGAAATTAGGAAGTGTGATGGCTGCCACTATGCTTTCTTTCTCAAGTTTGCTTTGGTTATTTGAGGTCTCTTGAGGTTCCATATATATTTTATAATTTTTTTTCTATTTGCATGCAAAATGCTATTGAAGTTTGGTAAAGGTTGCATTGAATCTGTAGAATGCTTTGGATAATATGGACGTTTTAACATTATTAATTTTTCTAATCCATTAACAGGATATTTTCTCATCTATTTGTGTCTTCCCTGTTTTCTTTCTTTGATGTTTTATAGTTTTCAGTGTATAGACTTTTTAACCTTTTTAATTATTTTTTCCTCAAAACTTTATTCTCGTTGGTGCTGTTGAAAATGGGATTGTCGCATTAGTTCATTTTTTGAATAGTGTGTTGTGGGTGTAAATAAATACTATTGATTTTTGTGTGTTGATTTTGTATCTTGTAAATGTAATGAATTCATTGATTACTTCTAACAGTTTTTATGCTATTTTTAGTTTTTTATCATATACGATCATCTCTGCAAACAGATAATTTTACTTCTCAGACAATTTGGATTTTATTGAATATAATTTCTCTGGATATGAATTTATATCACATTTATTGATTTACATATGTTGAACTATGCTTACATCCCTGGGATAAATTCTACTTGATCTTTTTAATAAGAATGATCTTTTTAATGAGACCTTGACTTTGATTTGCTAGTGTTTTGTTAATTTATGTATCTGCATTCATCAAGGATGTTGACCTGTAGTTTTCTCTTCTTATGGTGTTTCTATCTGACAGCTCCGCCTTATAAAATGAATTTGGAAGTATTCTTTCCTCTTCAGTTTTTTGGAAGGGTTTGAGATGGATTGATATTAGATCTTCTTGAAATGTTTGGTTGAATTCAATGGTGAATCTACCAGGTCTTGGGCTTTTTGTGATGAGAACCTTTTTAAAATTATTGATTCAATCTCTTTGTCACTGCTTTGTTAAATTTTCTATTTCTTTCTGATTAAGTCTTAGTAGCTTGCATTTTTTTCTAGCAATTCATACACTTTTTCTAGATAATGCAGTCTATTGTGTATTATTGTTCATTGTAATCATATTGTTTATAATTGTTCATTATAGTCTTATATGATTCTTTGTGTTCCTGTAGTATCAGTTATAGTCTCCTTTCTTTCATTTGAGACTTTTTTTTCCTAGTCTTAGAAATTAGAGAGTGTCAAGTTATGCTATTGCCTGGAGAGGTGTGGGATAGAAGTCAGTCCCTTGTGGCTTGTGTTGTTAGTTGTGTGTTACATTTCTTCTTTCCATGCCTAGAGATTGAGTGGCAGAGTTTATCTCTCATTCTTTTTGCTCTATACCAAAGGTTGGATCTGAGGCATATGCCTGTACTTTTGATCTGACTTCAAAATTTGAGCCAGGGGAGATAACTACTGAATATTGGTAAGTTTAAAAGTCACCTCTTTGTTCTTTGTGGTCTAGGAGACTCAGGAGTTTAGAACTCTGTCAGATTCCACAGGTAGGTGATTTGAGAGTCAGTTTCTGGGTGAAGGCTATAAAACTTAGGGTCCTTGATGTATATATAAACTACAAGAGAGAGTCCTCAGATCTGGATTTATTGCTGGAGGAAGCCAGAGAAGAATGTGCAGGAGTGGTCACTGTTTTGCTCACTATTTTGTCAGATAGATAAAGCAAATATCAGCAAGCAGAAGTCTCACACCCTCCTAGCAGTGGGGGAGACTTTGGTCTGGAGTTGTCTCTAAAGCAAACCAGAGAATAAGGTGCAGGGAGTAGGTACCTTTTCCTTTTTGGCATGGAGACTTCCCCTAGCCTCTCTCTAATGAGAGATATCAGGAATATCTGAGTAGAAATGCAGAGGAGAAGGCCCAGGGGGTGCCATCCCTTCCACTCTCGCTGTCAGGGGACTCCAACCTCTTTTCATTGTGATATTGTAAGGCTGGGATTATTTCAGGAGCATCCAGGAAGGAAGCACTGGAGTGCCTAATCTGTTCATAAAAACAGAAGTTTCAAGTCTACTTTATAGAGGGGGAGTCTTCTAGTTTGTGGTTATCACTGAAGCAAGCCAGGTATTAGTGCTGGGATTATTAGTGTTGGGACTATTCATGTGGTTCTGAGCTGTTCTCAGGAGTATTAGTGCTGGGAGTATTCACATGGTTCAAATTGCCTCTGACTTTTTGTCCTTGAGGGAAATCCTATCATCCCCTGTCCCTGCTGTTCCTCAAGCATGATTATTTAAGTGTCAAGCCCTATGGCATAAAGTGTGTGTGCGTATGCATGTGTGCGTGTGTGTGTATGTGTGTGTGTGTATAAAACAAACCCCCTTACTTCTTGGAAAGAAGCTTGTAGTAGGGTCTTCCTTCCCTTATTATAAGGTGCTGTGCTCAGTATGGGGTTAGTGCATGGAGTCCTTTTCCCATTGCTTATCTTTGTCAGATAGATAAAGCAAATGTTAGAACTAAAGGGAAAGGTAGACCCCAATACAATAATAGCTGGATTTCAGCACTCCACGTACAGCATTGAACAGATCTCCCAGACCAAAACAAAAACAAAAACAAAAACAAAAAAAGGAACTTTGAACTTAATCTGCACTATGGAATAAATGGACCTAATAGATAAAGAATATTTTATTTTTTGGCTGCAGAGTGTACATATTTCTTCTCAGTACATGGATCATTTTGAACTGTATAATATGCATTACTGGGTTGATCCAAAATAATTCTAAATTGAGATCAATTTTTATAATTTATATGCTGTGTCAGTTAAAAAATATAGCCCCAAATTATTTGAGGGTTCTTCCAGTCAGGAAATGGGGTCTACCCAGACTCCTGTGAGTTTAGCTGGCTTAAAACCATTTCCATAATAGAATAGGTAAAAGTGATGCCATGTGGTGTCTACCTGGCTCTTGGTACATAGTCTCTGGAAGATTTATCTTAAGATATTTTCTTTCAGAACCCAGCTGCCATTCTGTGAGAAGCTGAAGGCACAGGAAGGTCCCATGTAGGTTCTCTGGTTGACAGCTTTAGCCGAGGTGGACATGTGAATCAGTAGTTAAATCTCTAGATGATGGTGTCATTTGGAGCAAAAAAAAGTTTTTTTAATTTTGAAGTTCAATTTATCTATATTTTCTTTTGTTAACTTGTGCTTTTGGTGTCATATGCAAGAAACCATTGTCTAAAAAAGGTCACAAAAGTTTACTTCTGTATATTTTTAATAAAGGGTTTTATAGTTTTAATATTTATGTCTGCAGTCCACTTTGAGGTACATATAGTGTGAGGTTAGAGTTCAAGTTTATTATTTTATATCTGGATATTCAGTTCTCAGTACTAGCTGTTGAAAATACTATTTTCTACCCACTGTGCTCTTATAGAAAAAAATTGCTTGGCCATAAATGTAAGGGTTTATTTCTGAACTCCCAATTCTATTCCATGTATGTATATACCTTTGATTATACAAGTGCCACACTCTTGATTATTGAAGTTTTGTGCCGAGTTTTTTCATTGGAAAGTGACAGTCGTCCAAATTGTTTTTTCTTATTAAAGATTGTTTTGGTTATTCTGGATGCCTTAAATTTTTAGACAAATTTTAGTGTTGCCGTCTCAACTTCTACAAAAATAAATAAATAAATAAAGCCAACTGGTATTTTGATAGGAATTAAGTCAAATCTGTAGATCAGTTGAAATATATTGTCCTTTTAACAATATTGTCTAACAATACATAACTATAAGTTGTCTTCCGATTTATCATATATTATTTAATTACTTTCTTTTTGTTTGTTTATTTTTTTAATTTTTTAATTTTTATTTTTTTCCCATTTATTTATTTTATTGCATTTTAGGTTTAGGGGTACATGTGAAGAACATGCAAAATTGTTGCATAGGTACACACGTGGCAGTGTGATTTGCTGCCTTCCTCCCCATCACCTACATCTGGCATTTCTCCCCTTGCTCTCTCTCCCCAGCTCCCCACCCCCCACC
>NW_016107407.1:4207438-4238335 GCF_001604975.1 Cebus imitator | reverse complement strand
AATGGGCGACTTCCCGTGGCTCCAATCGCCAGCCAAAAGGGCCCCCGGACCGGTGTATTTTGTATGGAGAACCGCTGCTCCGGGGCGCCGACAAAGTAGCCGCGTGGGGCAAAGCAGCGGCGCCAGCCAGCACAGCCGTGTTGACCGAAACAGTCACGCTGGCGACCTTGGAGCTCCTCTGCCTGGGAATTTCCTAGTCTGTGGGCAATAAAAACACGGCATCCACTCACCCTCTGTGCTTTCACTGGGAGCTGCAATCCTGAGCTGTTCCTAAACGGCCATCTTCTCTCCTCTCATCCCGAGATTATATTCTATTTAATTACTTTCAATGATTCTTTGTATTTTTAGTATACAGGCCTTTATACTTGATTTTTAAAAAGTCATTCTTTAACTATTTTATTTTGATACTATTTCCTTAATTTTGAAACTGTTCATTGCTAGTATATACAAATACAATTGAATTTTGTGTATTGATCTTATAATTTGAAACCTTTGTTAAATTTATTTCTTCTAATAGGTTTATTATTTCCTCTTTGGGATGGGTTTGTGCGTGTAGGTGTTTCTTAAATTTCTTTATAAAACATCTGTAAATTGAGAATTTTACTTCTTTTCTTACTTTTCCATCCAGATACATTTTATTTCTTTTCCTTTTTCTGTGGGAGTGGGGGGCTAGTTTCTCTGGCTAGAAACTCCATTAGAATGTTATACAGAAGTGATAAGACATCCTTGCCTTGTTTTTTACTTTAATGGAAAGCATTCACCATTAAGTATGATGGTAGCTATGAAATTCCCTTTCATTTTCAGTTTGTTGAGTATTTTTCTAAAGAAAGGATTTGAAGTTTACTTTTTTTCCAACTGTTGAGATGATTATAAAGGAAATCATTTATTAGTATCACTTAGTAAATCAATTGATTGATTTTTGGTTTTTAAACCAACCCAGCATGGTGTTGTTAATTTTCACTTTCGTTTTCTTTGTCTTTCTTTTATTTATTTATAAATAAATAAACAAGTGTTCTTTCTGCTTACCTTAGATTTATTGTGCTCTTCTTTTGCTAGCTTATAAGATGAAAGCTTTGTTGATTGTGGTCTCTTTTCTCTTTCAGTGTGAGTTTGCAGCTGTAAATTTCCTCTAAGCATCACTTTAGGTGTATCCCATAAGTTTTCGTGTGGTGTGTTTTTGTTTTTTCTTCATCTTGACCTATTTTTTCTTTGACTCATTGGTCATTTAGGATAGTGTTGTTTAAATTTCACTTATTTATGAATTCCTCAAATCTCCTTCTGTTATTGATTTCTAATGTCATTTCATATAAATTGAAGAATATCTTTTGTATGAGTTTAATACTATTAAATTTATCAAGGATTGATTTATGGCCTAACATATTACATATCTTAGAGATTTCCAAGTATACTACAGAGCAACATGTATTTGTCTTTTGTAGGATAGAGTCTTCTATGGTTATCCATAGACTTCCAAAGAGCTCTACTTACTTTATCATAGTCTTCAATTCTATTTTCTTCTTGATCTAATGCTTAGTTGTTCAGTCTATTATTTAAAGTGGGATATTGAAGCCTGCACCTATGATTGTTGTAGTGCCTATTTGTAATTGCTAACAATTGGGCATCAAAAATCACACACAGGATTTTAACCTGGAGTAGGACCCCTCAATTTTCACACACACACATATTCATACACACTTTCTTATGTACACATACATACATATACATACAAATAAGCATATTTAGAAATCATGAGTTCTCATGGACATCTTCAATTCCAGTTTATCCTCTCAGGTCTTGTTCTTGCCTTCCTTCATTTTGTGCATATTTATTTTCTTTTCCGCAGTGTAAATCTGACTGAACATTAATAACACATGTACTCATTTGCTTTATTCTCTAATGCTCCTCAATTTGTTCTAGAATTGCTTTGCTCATAGCACTAGAAAAACAAATTTACTAAAAATATTTTGTGATTTTATTTGCACCCTACTCTCTTGACCAAGACTGAGGATATTTGTCAAGTTTGTATTCACCCGTTACTTGAATTAATGATTTGTTATTTCCCTCAGTAGGTTCACTTATTTCTTTGAGTTATAGTTTCCCCAATTCTGTTGATTTTGCTTTATGCATATATATGTATACATACACATAATATACACATGTGCATATACATATGCATATATATGTATATGTATATGTGTGTGTGTGTGTATGTGTGTGTGTGTGTATATATATATATATGTGTGTGTGTGTGTGTGTGTGTGTGTTTTGGAATTGTGCATTAAACTTACTTCCCAAAGTGAAAAATATGTAAAAGGTATACTTAGAGCAGTTTCATTCCTCCTTTATCTCTTCTTTTTGTATTTCTCCATTAAAGGTAACTGTGTATATTGTTTTCTGGTTAATTTTTCTTACATTACAATTCGTGAAGGTAATTTTCTATTTCAATATTTTTCTTCATCTCCCCTTTATTCTTATCTAAAAAGTGGCATTCTAGATATGTATTTTTTGTTTTCATTTGTTTATTTGCTTTCTTCCTACTTAACATTATGCCTGGAAATAATAAAACAGCAACATACACCTATTAAAACTTCTCACAATTTTCATGTGAGATCTAGCTTTATGGTAATTTACTCATGACTTTATGAGAACGAGCAAAAATGCTACTGTGCACTTGTTTAAAATGTGAGATATGGAGACTTCACAATAGATCTTTCTTTTTATGTAGCTGACAGTGAAGTTCCAGATGAAAATCTTATGGCTGTAAATAAAGATTCAGTAACAAAAGTCCAAATAGAACAAAGAACTTATAGTATGGAAAGACAAAATGGTAAGTATAATAATTATAGATAGCTTTACGCTATTTTAAGTTAACTCATCAGAAGGTCTTTTTTTCTTTGAGTCATGATATTTGAACATACACGCGCCTGTAGTCCCAGCTACTCGGGAGGCTGAGGCGAAGAATCGCTTGAACGCAGGAGGCGGAGGTTGCAGTGAGCCAAGATTGCGCTTGCGTCACTGCACTCCAGCCTGGTGACAGAGCAAGACTCCGTCTCAAAAAAAAAAAAAAAGAAAAATAAAAAAAATTTTGTAGAAATTTTGTATCCGAACCTAACTAACTGTGAATACTGCAAAATAACTAGAGAACTAAAGTGCAAGTTTCGATACTTTTGATTGGTATTTGCATGGTCAATCACTACTATGTAACAAGATTGCCTTCACACACATTTATGGAAACTATTCATGAGAATTTTCTACTTTACATCCATGGTCTACTTTTAACAAATAGCTCACTGCTGTAACTTCCTAGTCCTATTCTTTTAATTTTTCACAAATGAGAGGACATGTTGCTGATTACTTGACATATACAGAAGTTTTATCATAAATCTGTTTTTCTATTTAGCGACTCTTATAACCCCACAATCGCCTGAGGATGTGGTTTTAGTTTCAAGAAGCCAATCTCAAACTAAAAATCTTGACGCTACCGGAAGTGAGAGATTTCATTGTAAGTAGTAAGTTTAAAATGTTATAAAATGTTTTTTAATTGTTTAGTATATACTTCTAGATCTTTACTGGTTTCTCTGTAATTACTGAATTAGATGTGTTAATTTTTCCACTATGTGAATTTCTTTGTTCCTTTTTATAATACTATCAGCTTTTACTTTATATCTTATGAAATTTTATTGTTAATGTACATATAAATTTAAAATTAACAATCTTACTGGAAGAAACTTTTGTCCTAATGAAGCCAGGCCATGAAAACCTATACGAAGTTTTAAATATATACTGGGAGCCCTAAGCCAGCCACATGATACACACATGACTATTCTCAAATTTTACTCACGGTTCACTGCACTATGTCCTAATCGACTTTTGTAACACAGTACAGTAAGTCCTTACTTAATGGCATCAGTAGGTTCTTGGAAACTGAAACTTTAAGTGAAACAATATACTGCAGGTCCTTAAATTGTTTAGTTCACTGTTGTTTGGTTACAATGGGAATAAGAAAAAAATTGATTCCATTATATGCCATTTTGCTTAAAGTCACAATTTCACAGAACCAATTAATGATGTTAAGTGAGGTCTTACTCTGTACTAGGCATCCACAAACAAAATCAATCTTCATATGCATATATATTAGCGAGGTCATGCTGCAATAACAAAATCCCATAGGTTGGATGACTTAAACGGAAACTTATTTTCTCAGTCTGGAGGCTAAGATGCCAGGGGATTTTATTTCTGGTGAGGGCTCTCTTCCTGACTGGCAGACAGCTGCTGCCTTATTGTGTCCTCATATTACCTTCCCTTGGTGCTTTTGTGCAGGGTAGGGATGGGGAAGGGGGAAGAGAGATTGAGCTCTCTGTTGTCTCTTATAAGGACACTGATCCTGTAGAATCAGGGCCCTGCCCTTATTACCTCATCTAACCTTATTTCCTTAGTGGCCCTGTCCCCAAATACAGCAACAGTAGGCTTTTAAGGCTTCAACATATGAATTTATGGGTGATACATTTAGTCCAAACATGTAAGCTGGAACTTCTTTACCATTTCTTAAATTGGCAATTTTAAACTGAGAGGTGACTACTTTATCATTTTTATAGTTTTTGTTTGTTTCCTTTAAAAACTATCATGTCTCCCTATAATCCCAGCGCTTTGGAAGGTAAAGATGAATGGATCTCTTGAAGCCAGGAATTCAAGACCAGCCAGGGCAATGAAGTGAGACGCTGATCGCTACAAAAACAAAACAAAACCCAAAACAAAACAAAAACTATCACATCTGCTATTCATGTAACTCTACCAACTTTCTTCTTATTGCTATTTGCATGATACATTTTATTTTTTATCCTGGAAACTTAACATTCCTGTATCTTTGTATTTTTTCTATATCTCTTGTATAAAGCTTATAGTTGTATATTTTTCAAATTCAGTCTAATATTTTTGTCTTTTAATTAGCACTCATTATCACACTTAGTCCTATTATTGATATTTCTGTTTAAGTATACTGTTTTCTTTCTGCTCCCTATTTTATCTGCCTGATAAGATTTTTTTATTTTTTTAATCTTTATGCTCTGTTACTTAATATCATTACATATTTTTTCCTTGGACAAATGATACCAAATATTTTAAACTTTATTCTAAACATACCTCTGTGTAACTAAAAAGTAGCATAAAGCTTATACTTCAACTAGATGGTCTCTATTAATACTTTATTACCACAAAGTGTGATTTATTTATATCGTGTGAAGTGAGACAATATAATTTAGTCATATTTTGCCTTACACTTAAAACTGTTAGAAAAAAGAAGACTCAGCAGTAAATATAATGATGAACACTATGAAATTATTTTTAATTAAAGTTAATTTTGAATAAATTAAGCAAAATTTGGTTTATGGATAAGTATCATGTTAGGACTGCACAACCATCCATTGCACTGTGCTATTTAAAGTATTATTTATTTTTTGATTTCCTTTCATTTTTTTGTTAGTTCTGACATTTACTAAGAGAGGCGTGTTGAATTCTCCTATTATTTTGGATTTATCTGTTTATTCTTATAGTTTTGTCTTCTTTTTAAATGCTGCTTATGTTATTGGTGCATATGTATAAAAATACCATATTTCTGTCAAACTCAACTGTTTCATTTTATGAAAGCAACCATCTGAATCTCTGGTAAAGTCATTTGCCTTAAATCCTATCATGTCTGACATTGACATACTATGGTGATTTATTTTTGTTAGTGTATACGTTGTGTACCTCTTTTCATCTACTTATTTTCTGTCTTTCTGTATTTTTATAATTTACCGATGTGGCTTACAAATCATTTATAGTTAGATACCTTAAAATCCAGTGTTAATGTTTTTTTTTTTTAAATTTCTAGAACACGTTTGAATGTTCTAACTGAAAATTATTATAATTATTGGCATATTTGGATTTAAATATTTTGAGCTGATTTTTGTCTTTTTTACCCAATCCATGTTTTCTGCTCTTCATTTTTTCTTTATGTTGGAATTTTTTATTTCATTCTGATTTTTAAAATCAATTATATCTGTTTTAAAATGTTTAAACTTTAAAAAAAGATTAATACTCTTAGAAAAATAAAATTGACTTTCAACTTTTTAACTGTATGGAGTATATGGAGTAATAAGAATGTTTCCACATCCTTACAATAAAAACACTTTCATAATTTTTACATGGAACCTCATAGTTTATTTTGAAAATGTCTTTTTTTAATCATTGAATTGTCATTTGCTTAAATTTTTATAAAAAAGAATGGAAACTTTGATTTCTGGTGTATTTTAACAATTCAGAGGCTTCACAATAAAGCAGTGTCATGTTTTAGTATAGTCTAAGCCTCTCTTTATTTAAGATTTTAGTTTATAATTGACACATAATAATTGTACATATTCATGGGGTACAATATGATGTTTTAGTCCATATATTCATAGTATAATGATTGAATCAGGGTAATTACCATATATATTGCTAGAAGAATTGATAATTTTTCTTGTGGTAATATCATTCAAATTCTTCTTGTCTAACTATCTTGAATTACACGCAACAATGATATTTGCTGTAGTACTTTACTGTGTAACAGAGCACTAAAACTTATTCTTTGTGTCTAATTGTAACTGTGTACCCATTAACAAGTCACTCACAGTTCATCTTCCCCCAACCCCCCCATAGCCTCTGATAAGCACTATTCTTCTATTTCTTTAAATTAACTTTTTTAGATTCCACATGAGTGACATAATGTGAAGTTTGTCTTTCTTGCCTTTGGTTGCCAGTTCACTCTAATGATTGTTTCTTTTGCTGTACAGAGCTCTGAAGTTTAATTAGATTCTATTTGTCTATTCTGGCTTTTGTTGCCATTGCTTTTGGTGTTTTAGTCATGAAGTCCTTGCCTATGCCTATGTGCTGGATGATTTTACCTAGATTTTCTTCTAGGGTTTTTATAGTGTTAGCTTGTATGTTTAGGTCCTTAATCCATCTGGAATTAATTTTAGTGTAAGGTGTCAGGAAGGAGTTCAGTTTCTGCTTTCTGCACATTGCAAGCCAATTTTCTCAACACTGTTTATTGAAGAGGGAATCCTTTCCCCATTGCTTGTTTTTGTCAGGTTTGTCAAAGATTAGATGGTTGTAGATGTGTAGTGTTGCTCCGGAGGCCTCTGTTCTGTTCCATTGGTCTATGTCTCTGTTTTGTTACCAGTACCATGCTGTTTTGATTACTGTAGCCTTGTAGTCCGGAAGTGTGATGCCGCCAGCTTTGTTCTTTTTGCTTAGGATTGTCTTGGCTATGTGGGCTCTTTTTTGGTTCCATATAAAGTTTAAAGTGTTTTTTCCCAGTTCTGTGAAGAAGATCATTGGTAGTTTGATGAGGATAGCATTGAATCTATAAATTACTTTTGGCAGCATGGCCGTTTTCACAATATTGATTCTTCCTAACCATGAGCATGGAATGTTTTTCCATCTATTTGTGTCTTCTCTTATTTCCTTGAGCCATGGTTTGTAGTTCTCCATGAAGAGATCCTTTACCTACTTTGTTAGTTTTATTCCTAGGTATTTTATTCTCCTTGTAGCTATTGTGAAAGAGGTTTGCTCTTGATTTGGCTCTCTGTTTGTCTGTTATTGGTGTATAGGAATGCTTGTGATTTTTGCACATTGATTTTGTATGCTGAGACTTAGCTGAAGTTGCTTATCAGCTTAAGGAGAGTTTGGGCTGAGACAATGGGGTCTTCTAAATATACAATCATGTCATCTGCAAATAGAGACAATTTGACTTCTTCCTTTCCTAATTGAATACCCTTTATTTCTTTTTCTTGCCTGATTGCTCTGGCTAGAACTTCCAATACGATATTGAACAAGAGTGGTGAGAGAGGGCATCTTGTCTGGTGCCAGATTTCAAAGGGAATGCTTCCTGTTTTTGCCCATTCAGTATGATATTTGCTGTAGGTTTATCATAAATAGCTTTTATTATTTTGAGATACGTTCCATTGATACCTAGCTTATTGAGAGTTTTTAGCATATAGGGCTGTTGAATTTTGTTGAAGGCCTTCCCTGCATCTGTTGAGATAATCATGTGGTTTTTGTCTGTGGTTCTGTTTATGTGGTGGATTATGTTTATGGACTTGCATATGTTGAACCAGCCTTGTATCCCTGTGATGAAGCCTACTTGATCATGATGGATAAGATTTTTGATGTGCTGTTGCAATCGGTTTGCCAGTATTTTATTGAAGATTTTTGCATCTATGTTCATCATGGATATTGGCCTGAAGTTTTCTTTTTTTGTTGAGTCTCTGCCAGTTTTTGGTATCAGTGTGATACTGGTTTTGTAAAATGAGTTGGGGAGGATTTCCTCTTTTTGTATTGTTTGGAATAGTTACAATAAGAATGGTACCAGCTCCTCTTTGTACGTCTGGTAGAATTCTCCTGTGAACCCATCTGAACCTGGACTTTTTTTGGGTGGTAGGCTCTTAATTGCTGCCCCAACTTCAGCTCTTGTTATTGGTCTATTCAGGGTTTGAAATTCTTCCTGGTTTAGTCTTGGGAGGGTGCAAGTGACCAGGAATGAATCCATTTCTTTCAGGTTTACTGGTTTATGTTCAGAGAGTTGTCTGTAGTAATCTCTTATGGTAGTTTGTATTTCTGTGGAATTGGTGGTGATACCCCCTTTACCATTTTTTATTGCATCTATTTGATTCTTCTCTCTTTTCTTTTTTATTAATCTGGCTAGTGGTCTATTTTGTTGATCTTTTCAAAATACCAGCTGCTGGATTTATTGATTTTTTGAAGGGTTTTTTGTATCTCTATCTCCTTCAGTTCTCCTCTGATCTTAGTTATTTCTTGTCTTCTGCTAGCTTTTGAGTTTTTTTGGCCTTGCTCCTCTGGCTCTTTCAATTTCAATGATAGGGTGTTGATTTTAGATCTTTCCTCACTTCTCATGTGGGCATTTATTGCTATAAATTTCCCTCTAGACACTGCTTTGAATGTGTCCCAGAGATTCTGGCACATTGTATCCTTGTTCTCATTGGTTTCAAAGAAAATCTTTATTTCTGCCTTCATTTCTTTGTTTATCCAGTCAACATTCAAGAGCCAGTTGCTCAGTTTCCATGAAATTGTGCAGTTTTGAGTTAATTTCTTAATCCTGAGATCTAATTGGATTGCACTGTGGTCTGAGAGACTGTTTGTTATGATTTCTGTTCTTTTGCATTTGCTGAGGAGTGATTTACTTCCAACTTTGTGGTCAATTTTGGAGTAAGGGTAATGTGATGCTGAGTACAGTGTATATTCTGTGGCTTTAGGGTGGAGAATTCTATAGATGTCTATTAGGTCCGCTTGTTCCAGTCCTGTGTTCAAGTCCTGGATATCCTTGTTGATTTTCTGTCTCGTTGATCTGTCTCATTGTGCAGTGTTAAAATCTCGCACTATTATTGTGTGGGAGTCTAAGTCTCTTTGTAGGTCATTAAGAATTTCCTTTATGTATCTGGGTGCTCCTGTATTGGGTACATATATATTTAGGATAGTTAGCTCTTCTGCCTTTCACCATTATGTAATGCCCTTCTTTGTCTCTTTTGATCTTTGTTGGTTTAAAGTCCATTTTATCAGAGACTAGAATTGCAACCCCTGTTTTTTTTTTGTTTGCTTGGTAGATTTTCTTCCATCCCTTTATTTTCAGTCTATATTTGTCTTTGCATGTGAGATGGGGTTCCTGAATACAGTGCACCAGTGAGTCTTGACTTTTTACCCAGTTTGCCAGTCTGTGTCTTGATTGGGGCATTTCGGCCATTTATATTTAACCATAATATTGCTATGTGTGAATTTGAGCCTTCCATTTTGTTATTGGTTGTTTGTTTTGCCCATTGGTTGACACAGTTTCCTCATTGCCTGGTTGGTCTTTACCATTTGGTTCCTTTTTGCAGTGGCTGGTCTGGTTGTTTTTTTCTGTGTTTAGTGCTTCCTTCAGGAGCTTTTGTAAGCAGGTCTGGTGGTGACAAAACCTCTCAGTAATTGCTTGTCCATAAAGGATTTTATTTCTCCTTTACTTACAAAGCTTAGTTTGGCTGGATATGAGATTCTGGGTTAAAGTTCGTTTCTTTAAGCATGTTGAATATTGGCCCCCACTCTCTTCTGCCTTGTAGGGTTTCTGCCAAGAGATCTGCTGTGAGTCTGATGGTAGTTCCTTTGTGGGTGACCCAACCTTTCTCTCTGGCTGCCCTTAGCATTTTTCCTCCATTTTAACCCTGTTGAATTTGACAATTATGAGTCTTGGGGTTGCTCTTTTTGAGGAGTATCTCTGTGGTGTTCTTTGTATTTCCTGTATTTGAATGTTGGCCTGCTTTGCTAGGTTGGGGAAGTTCTTCTGGATAATATCCTGAAGAGTGAATTCATTTCCCTGTCCTCTTCAGGTACATTGATCAAGTGTAGATTAGGTCTTTTCACATAATCCCATATTTCTTGTAGGGTTTGTTCATTTCTTTTCACTTTTTTTTTCTTCCCTTCTAATTTATTTTGTTGAGTTGATCTTCAATCTCTGATATCTTTTCTTCTGCTTGATCGATTCGGCTATTGAAACTTATGTATGCTTCACCAAGTTCTCGTGCTATGTTTTTCAGCTCCATCAAGTCATTTATGTTCTTCTCTAGGCTAGTTTTTCTAGTTAGCATTTCATCTAATCTTTTTACAAGGTTTTTAGTTTCTTTGCATTGGGTTAAAACATGTTGTTTTAGTGTTATTACCCATCTTCTGAAGCCTGCTTCTGTCAGCTCATCAAAATCACTTTCTGACCTGTTTTGTTGCCTTGCTGGTGAGTTGTTGTGATCTCTCTGGGGAGGAGAGGCGTTCTGGACTTTGAATTTTTCTTCCTTTTTGTGCTGGTTTATTCCCAGGTCTGTAGATTTATCTTTGATTTTGAAGTTGGTGATTTCCAGTGCGATCTCTGAGTGGACCTCCTTTCTGTTAAAATTGGGTTTATTTCTCCTGTATTAGGCTTTTTTTTTTTTTTTTTTTAAGTGTCAGTGTGCTGCTTGAGACAATCTGTCTGTTGTCTGACTGTGGAGGCGCTGCTGGCCTGCCTCCGTCTCAGCTAGGTTGCTGTTTATTCTTTGCCTGGTTTCTGCTTATGCCAGTCGGATTAGCCCCGCCTTCCCATTGGTGGGCTTCTTTCTCTCTGCAGAACCTGCTACTCCTGATAGAGCTCTCTCTGATGTGTTAACTGTGAAGCTCTCCCAGGAGAGGGATTCCAGTTGCTGGATCTTGTAGAGGTGGGGGCTCTCTGGCCGAATTCCCCTCCCCGCTTTCAACTCTCTTTTCTGTCAGTCGGCAGTTCCTTTTCACAAGCTTTCTCAGTGCTTGTCCAAGTCTCTGCCTTGGTCTGCACTGACAAGGCACTGGTCTGGCCATGGGTGCCATCCTGGGCTGTTGCCCGGGTCTGCAACTTGGGGCAGGTGGGGTTTTCCTGGTTTGTATTCTGCCAAAGTCAGAGTCACCACACTGTCTTCCAGAATGGTTGAACTAATTTACACTCCAACCAACAGTGTAGAAGTATTTTTCCTCCACAACCTTGCCTGTTATTCTTTGACATTTTAATAATGGCCATTCTGACAGACTTGAGATAGTATTTCCTTTTGGTTTTGATTTGCATTTTTTTAATGATCAGAGATTGAAATTTTTTTCATGTTTGTTGGCCATGTGTATGTCTTCTTTTGAGAAGTGTTTGTTAATGTCTTTTGCCCATTTTTTAATGGTATTTTATGTTTGTTGCAGCACTATTTTTAATAGCAAATTCATGGAATCAACCTAAATACCTGTCAATGACAAATTTGATAAAATGTGGTACATATGTACCATGGAATACTATGCAGTCATAAAAAGGAACCAGATTACGTCCTTTTGCAGGGGTATGAATGGAGTTGGAAACCATTATCCTCAACAAACTAACACAGGGACAGAAAACTGAATACTACATGTTCTCATTTATAGGTGAGAGCTGAGAATACATAGATATATGGTTGCCAGCAACACATACTGGGCACCTGTGGGAGTCATGGGGGGAGAGAAGGCATCAGGAACAATAGCTAATGGATTCTGGGCTTAATACCTGGGTGATGGGATAATCTGTGCAGCAGCCACTATGGCACACATTTATCTATGTAACAAACCTGTATATCCTGCACATGTGCCCCTGAACTTAAAATAAAATTTGAAGAAAAATAAAGAATATAGGTCCCCAATCTTTTCTCTCTTGTAAGATTTCTGCTGAGAGGTCTGCTGCTAGCCTGAGGGAATGAATTCCTTCTCTAGGGGACTGCCACTTTCTCTGTAGCTGACTCTGAGAGTTTTTCTTTTGCATTCACTTTGATGAATCTGATGACTAATTGCCTTGGGAATGGTCATCTTGCATAGTATCTCACTGAGGTTCTCTATATTTCTTGGATTTGCATATTGACCTCTCTAGCAAGATTAGGAAAATATTTGTGGACTATATCCTCAAGTATATTTTTCAAGTTTCTTATTTTCCTCTCAGGAGTGCCAATGAATTTTATATTTTGCCTTATTATATAAAACCATATTTCTGGGATGTTTTGTTCATTTTTCTTAATTTTTTTCTTTATTTTTGTCTGACTCAGTTGATTAGTAGGACCAGTCTTCAATCTCTGATATTCTTTCCTCAACTTGGCCTATTCTGCTGTTAATACTTCTGATGGTATTATGAAATTCTTGTAGTGAGCTTTTCAATTTAGGAAGTTCAGTTTGGTTTTCTTCAAAAGGGAATTTTGTCATGCAGCTCTTGAACTATTTTAGTGGATTGCTTGGCTTTCTTGGATTGAATTTCAACTTTCTTCTTGATTTTGATGAGCATCTTTGCCATCAAGATAATGAATTACACGTCTGTTATTTCAGTCAATCCAGATTGGTTTTGAACCTTTACTAAGGAAGGAGTGGGCTTATTTGGAGGCAAGGTGACCCTCTGGCTTTTTGAATTGCCAGGGTCCTTGTGCTGATTTGTTCTCATCGGGGCGGACAAGTATTCTTTTCATTGTGTCGTAAATTGTGTATAGTCCATTGGCTTTGCTTCTGGAAGTTTCAGTGGGCTAAGGCTCTGTATAGGATCTTTGTTGTAAAATTCTTGTTGTTGGTATCACAGTAGGGAAAATTAGTAAAGTGATATTTGGTGTTATAGTTTGGGTTGCCATACAGTAGTTGGTGCTTGAGAGCAATGAGAAGTAGATGGGCTTTTAACCACACATTTTCTGTGTGCATCTTCACATTCGTAGCTGTGTTCTGCCATGTGAGGAGGAGAGAGGTAACTCCCTCACCAGGCTTGCCCATGAGCCTTGGGAGAATCACTGCCAATCAATCACTGGCAATGTGCCCACAATTTTGTTGTGGTGGTCATTGTTAGATCTTTTGGGCCACAGGGCTCCCTTGGGGAGAGGTCTGGTGGAGAAACACGCAACACCCTTTCTGGACCAACCTTGTGGAGGAAGGCATGGCTAGGTCTCACACCAGCTTGTGAGCCTGTACCACTCAGTTCTTTCAGTTTTCTGAGAGTGTAGGCTTCTGTCCCGTTCAAGCACCAAGCACAAATCTCAACTCAACCCTCCTGAGCCACAGGCTATAGCCCAAGGGCTCTAGTATCTGCTTGCAGCTCCTTCCTCCAGGCACTGAGATGGGTTCTGGGTACACTGTGGGATCTGAAGGACTTCAGAATGCCAAAAGGCACTCAGGTGGACCAAAACTCTCAGGCTGGGCAGTGGAGGTTGCATTATGTACATTCTCTTATGGGGGAGTCAGAGAGGGTTCGTGGCAGGGGCTGGCAGGCAGGTGGGCCTGCAGGTCAGATATACCCCAGTCTTACAGGGAAGCAGGTCCTGTTTTCTCTTTGGTGGTTAGCTGTTTTCAGAGCCCCTCAGAAGGAGACAGGTGGCCCTTGGGATGGATGCCTATGGCTGAGCTCTGCTGGCGCTGACCTGTGCTCAAGGGTTCTCAGCTTTGCACCTGCTGCAGCTCTGTGTCCATCTAATCTTCAGGGAGATCTCCCCTCCCAGCTCACACATCCATATGGGAGTGAGATCCTCTGCAATTAGGATCTCAGGTTTGCAGTAAGATTGAGCAGTATACCAGTCTTTTACAGGCACAATTTTGTGCTGGGAAAACAGGTGGAATGCTCAGGTGCTCCAAGTTGGATTCCCAGCTTCCTCCCTATTCAGCCTCAGCATGTGAGTCTTTTCTCCATCCACATTTGGTGTTTTCTGTCCAACGATTGTTTCAAATATGTTGTTACAGTCAAAATCATGAGTTCTATCTGTGGGAACAGCTATTCTTTGTTGCATCTAGTCAATTGTTTAGGAAAATGTAAGAGTTAAAGAAAAAGGAAAGAATCATGAAAAATGGCTCAACAGTCAAAGACAGGTTTATTTTGGAGAATAAACCAGAGAGGGGTTTCTGGCTGATTTTGGACAGCATTGGCTCCTAATGACTAAGAGTATTTAAGGGTTCAGGACAAGAGAACTTATCACAGGATAGGAATGTTTCTGTATGGAGGAGAAGTTTATTGTAGGATTGGAATGTCTCTGGTCGGAGGGGAGGTTATCCTGGGGCTGACATCTCTCTGGCTGGAAGGGAGGTTGTCTTGGGTTGGCATGTCACTAGTAGGGGAGGGACTTACCTTAGGGTTGGAATGTTTCTTGTTGGAGATGTCATTTGTGGTTTATGGTCATGCTGACATTAGCCATTAGGCTGATGCAGTTTGGGTTGGATTTAGGTGGTTTTTTTTTTTTTTTTATTAAGGGGAACTTTAAAATGGTAGTGCTTGTCTAAGATGGCAGTGCTTCTGCTCTGTCAGAAAAATCTCCAGTGTCTCTTTGTTTTTGTTTTTTGTCTGGCTGATCTGAACTTGTAGTGTTGAATTCCCCTCCTATTATTGTATCACACTCCACCTCTTTTAGTCTGTTAATATTTGCTTTATATATTTAGGTGCTCCAGTGTTGTGTGTACATATATTTATAATTGTTGTATCCTTCTATTGTATTGATCCCTTTATCATAATATAATGGCTTGATTTATATTGTTTAAAATAATGTTTAACTTAAAGTATATTATATCTTATACAAATATAGCTACACCTGCTCTTTTTTGGTTTTACTTTGGTTGGAAGATCTTTTTTCATCCTTTTCCCCCTTTTTTTTCAGTTTATGCATGTTTGTCTGAGGGATGTGAGACTGTACTTGCTGCTGTCTTTAATGAATCTTTTCTTGTTATTATGCTAAAACCAGGAACTGTGACCTCTCACCTAATTCCTTTAGTTCTCATGAAGATGTTTTCTTGCATGGATAGTCATTCAATTTGATGTTCCTGTGAATCAATAGCGTTTTTCTTCCATCTTCCTCTGATGATTCTGTCTCAAAGCCTTTCTTCTTATAGCTGAGAAAATGGGTGAGTTTTTTCAACCAAAGGAAAAATCTTATACCTGAATATAACATTTTAAATTCAAAAAGCCCATCTCCAATTACAAATGTTACAATTTCTAGAAAAAATATATATGACAGTTTGACTATGATACATGTGTATGGATTTCTATGAGTTCATTTTTAAGTTTATGAAACTTCTTGATGTGAGGATTAATGCTCTGACAAAATTTGGGAACTTATAATTCACTATTTCTTAAAAAATTTTTTTCTTCTCTTCATCTCTTCTCTGTCTGGAATGCCCATTATGCATATGTTGGTACAGTTGGATGGTATTACACCAACTTCTGAGGCTCTGTTAATTTTTGCATTCCTTTTTTCTTGATGTTTCTTTGACTAGGTAATTTCTACTTATTTGTCTTTAATTTCACTATTTTTTTTTTTTTTGCCTTTTAAAGTATGCCTTTGATTCCAACTTTCCATTTCCGTTATTGTGGTTTTCAACTCTATAATTTCTATTTGGTTATTTTAGCAACTTTATATCATACTCTTGATATTATTGACAGTGAGATGTTGTTACACTTTAAAAAAATTCTTTAGATATGATTCCCTTTAGTTATTTGAATAGTTTTATAATAGCTGATTTAGAATCTTTGTTTAGTAAGTCCAACATCTCTGCTTCTTCAGGGAGAGTTTTTATTGATTGATGTACTTTTCTTTTGTGTATTGGCTATTTTCTTGTTTCTTTGCATGTCTGATAATTTATTGTTTAAATTTTAAATAATGTGAAATTCTGAAAGTTGGATTGCTTTTTTTTCCCCAGGGTTTGTTATTTTGCTGTTTTTGTTATTTGTTTGATCAGTGCATTTCTTGGACTAGTTTTCTGAAGTTTATATTCTTTGTTGTTTGCAACTACTAAAGTCTGGTGAGTTCGCTTAGTGATCTGCTAATGACTAGACAGAGATTTCCCTATATTTATTGAATTGATGTCTCTCACCCTGGTAGAGGGGCTTCCTGATGTGTCTTGAGACATGCTTTTAATGCTGAGGTAAGAAGTTTGTAACTCTGCCTTAGCCTTCATTTTCTGTTTGCTAAGAACCTCAAGGTCAGTTAGAGGTGAGAGATTTGGGAATATTTATGTTTTTCAAACCTGTTTGCAGCCCTACGTATGTGTTTTGTCTTCTAGATTCCCTGGAACATGTCAGAGCTTTATAGAGCCACCACTTATGGACATCTAATTTCCCAGAATTTTTCTTTTTGAGGTTTTGATCGTCAGCCCCACCTTGTAATGCTACATCACACACCTACTATGTTAAGCAGTTGCCACTGATTGTTTTTGACAAATGCCCTAGGGTTAGGGATATTCTGCACAAAGAAAACTCTAAGTTAGGTCAAATATATACATTGACTGTGCATCTTTTCAGGAAGCTGGCAGATACATCATCAAATAGTGGTTATTCTCTAGGAATGGTGTTTTAGGCACTTTCAAACTTATTTTGCCCTCTCTAGTGGTTGTTAGGCAGCTAGATTTTACAGCTGTTGTAGTTGTGAGGCTGTTGGTTTACTGTGCTACCAAGGACCTAGAAAGAGGGGAATGGAATAAGAGCATATTAACATGCTGTTACCAAGATCAGCCATTAAAAAATGTATTTGTTCTATAATGACTGTACACATATTTTCAATTCCACCAACATTGTGCAAGGGTTCTCTTTCTCCAGATTCTCACCAACATTTGTTATCTTTTGCCTTTTTCACAGTTGTTGTAATAGGTGTGAGGTGATATCTCATTATGATTTTAATTTGCATTTCCCTGATGATTAAAAATGTTGAGCATTTTTTCAAATACTTGTTGATCATGTATGTGTCTTCTGATAAATATTTACTAGATTTTTTGTACATCTTTAAATTAGGTTGTTTCTTAATATTGAATTTGTTGCATTCCTTATATATTTTGACTATGAACTCCTTATCAGATCTGCAGTTTGCAAACATTTTCTCCCATTCTGTAGGTTGTCTCGTCACTCTGTTGATTGTTTTCTTTTCTGTGCAGGAGCTTTTTAGTTTGATACACTCTTATTCTAATTTTGCTTTTGTGGTTGTATAAAAACATCATTGCTAAGACCAGTGTCAGGGAGCTTTTCCCTATGTGTTTTAGTTTTAATGTTTTACATTTATTATGGCAGTACCTCAAGAAATTAAAAATAGAATTACCATCAGATCCAGCAGTTCCATTTCTGGGTATATAGTCAAAGGAAATGAAATTAGTATGTCAAAGAGATATCTGCAGTCCTATGTTTATTGCAGCATTATTCATATTAGACAAGATATGAAATTAACCTAAGTGTCTGTATTAGTCCATTCCCATGGTACTTTGAAGAAATATCTGAGACTGGGTAATTTATAAAGAAAAGAGGTTTATTTGACTCACAGTTATGCATGGCTGGGGAGGCTTCAGGAAACTTATAGCAGAAGGGGAAGCAAATATATTCTTCTTCACAAGGCAGCAGGAGAGAGAAGTGCCGAGCAAAGGGGGAAGGCACCTCATAAAACCACTAAATCTTGTAAAAACTCAGTATCATGAGAATAACATGGGGGTAACTGACCCATGATTCAATAACCTCCCACTGGGTCCCTCCCACGACATGTGGGGATTATGGGAACTACAATTAAAGATGAGATTTGGGTGGGGACAGCCAAACCACATCATTCTACCCTGGCCCCTCCCAAATCTCATGTCCTCACATTTCAAAAGACAACCATGTCCTTCCAGCAGTCCCCCAAAGTCTTAACTTATTCCAGAATTAACTCAAAAGTCTAAGTACAAAATCTTATCTGAGACAAGGCAAGTCCCTTCTGCCTGTCAGCCTGTAAAATCAAAGGCAACTTACTTATTTTCAAGATACAATGGGGGTACAGGCATTGGGTAAATACATCCATTTCAAATCGGACAAATTGGCCAAAATAAAGGGGCTACAGGCCCCATACAAATTTAAAATCCAGTAAGGCAGTCATTAAATCTTAAAGTTCCAAAATGATTTCCTTTGACCCTATGTCTCATATCCAGGGCACACTGATGCAAGAGGTGGGTTTTCTTGGCCATAGAGAGCTCCACTCTTGTGGCTTTGTGGGGTACAGCCCCCCTCCTAGCTGCCTTCAGAGCTGGCCTTGAGTGTCTGTGGCTTTTCTAGAGCCACACGGTGCAAGCTGTCTTAACAAATTTTAAATTCTGGGGCCTGGAGGATGGTGGCCCTCTTCTCACATCTCCACTAGGCAGTACCCCAGTGGGGACTCTGTGTGGGGGCTCTGACCCCACATTTTCCTTCTGCACTGCCCTAAGAGAAGTTCTTCATGAATGCTCCTTGCCTACAACAAACTTTTGCCTGGACATTCAGACTTTTCCATACATCCTCTGAAATCTAGGCAGATGTTCCCAAATCTCAATTCTTGACTTCTGTACACCTGCAGGCTCAACACCATGTGGAAGCTGCCAAGGCTTGGGGCTTGCACCCTCTGAAGCAATGGTCTGAGCTGTACCTTTGTCCCTTTTAGCCATGGCTGGAGCTAAAGCAGCGAGGACGTAGGGGACCATATTCTGAGTCTGCAAAGAGCAGCAGGGACCTAGGCCTGACCCAGGAAACCATTTTTTCCTCCTAGGCCTCTGGCCCAGTGTTGGGAGGGGCTGCTGTGAAGATCTCTAACATGCCTTGGAAAAATTTTTTCCATTGTCTTGGTAATTAACACTGGCTCCTTATTACTTACGCAAATTGATGCAGCAGGCTTGAATTTCTCCCCAGAAAATGGGTTTTTCTTTTGTATTGCATCTTTGAACTGCAAATTTTTCAAACTTTTGTGTTCTACTTCCTCTTGAACACTTTGCTGCTTAGAAATTTCTTCTGCCAGATACCTTAAATCATCTCTCTCAAGTTCAAAATTTCACAGATCTTTAGGGCAGGGGCAAAATGCTGCCAGTCTCTTTGCTAAAGCATAGCAAGAGTCACCTTTATTCCAGTTCCCAACAAGTCCTTCATCTCCATCTGAGACCACCTCAGCCTAGACTTCATTGTCAATATCGCTGTCAGCATTTTGACCAAAGACATTTAACAGGTTTCCAGAAGTTCCAAACTTTCCCACATCTTCCTATCTTCTTCTAAGCCCTCCAGACTGCTCCACCCTCTGCCTGTTACTCAGTTCTGAAGTTGCTTCTACACTTTTGCCTCACTCCTCTGATACTAATTTATTGTATTGGTCCATTCTCAAACTGCTATGAAGAAATACCTGAGACTAGGTAATTTATAAAGAAAAGAGGTTAATTGACTCACAGTTCTGCATGACTGGGGCGGCCTGAGAAAACTTACAATTATGGTGGAAGGAGAAGCACAGATGTCCTTCATAAGGTGGCAGGAGAGAGAAGTGCTGAGCAAAAGGGGAAAATCCCTTTATATTTTGTTGCTCTCATGATTTAGTTACCTCCCACTGGGTCCCTCCCATGACAAATGGGGATTATGGGAACTACAATTCAAGATAATTTTTGGGTGGGGATACAGACAAACCATATCAGTATCCTTTGACAAATGAATAAAAAAAAATGTGGTGTATATATACACACAATGAAATACTATGTGGCTTTAAATAAATTCTGTCAATTGCAACAGTATTGATGAGCCTGGAGGATATTATGCTAAGTGAAATAATCGAGGCCCAGAAAGACATATATTGCAGTACTGGTAGGTTACATGTTTCTATGAATTTATTCATTTCTTCTAGATTATTCAATTTTTTGATGTATAATTGTTCATAGAAGTCTTATGATTTTTTGTATTTGTATGTGGTCAGTTGTAATGCCTCTTCTCTCATTTATAATTGTGTTTATTTGAGTTTTCTTTTTTGAATAGCTAAAGTTTTGCCAATTTTGTTTTTCATATCAAAGAATAAACTCAGTTTTGTTGACTACTTCTAGAGTTTTTCTAGTCTCTATTGCATTTAGTTCTGCTCTCATCTTCATTATTTCCTTCCTCCTATTAATGGTGAACTTAGTTTGCTCTTTGTTTTCTAGTGTTCCATGACATGTACTGTTAGATTTTTAGATTTGAGGTATTTATTTTTTTCTTAAATGTAGACATTCATTGCTGTAAGCTTTCCTGTTAGGACTGCTTTTGTGGCGTTGCATGTTTTGTTATATTGTGTTTCCATTTTAGTTTGTCAAGAGATATTTTTTATTTTCCTTTTTATTTTCTCATTAACCCATTGATTAGGAGTGTGCTACTAAATTTTCCCACATTTTGAATTTTCAGAAAATTTTCTTGTGATTGATTTCTAGTTTTATACCATTGTGTGTGGTAAGAAAAGAAAACTGATATGATTTGAGCCTTCTAAAATTTGTTAAGACTTATCGTGTGACCTAAAATATGACCTACAGTCACATCTTGGAGATATTGCAGGTTCAGTTCTAGATCACCACAATAAAGCAAATATCACAATAAAGCAAGTTATACATTTTTGTTTCATGGTGCACATGAAAGTTATGTTTAAGGTCTAATATCCATCTATAAGGAACTTAAACACATTTACAAACAACAACAACAAACAACCCCATTAAAAAGTAGGCAAAGAACGTGAATGGACACTTTTCCAAAGAAGATATACATGTGGCCAACAATCATATATTAAAAAGCTTAATATCACGGATCATTAAGTAAATACAAATCGAAACCATGAGATGCCATCTCACAGCAGTCAGAATGACTATTACTAAAAATCTCAAAGATAACAAATGCTGGGAAAGTTGCACAGGAAAAAGATCACTTATACAGAGTTGATGGTAGTGTAAATTATTTCAACCATTGTGGAAGACAGCATGGTGATTCCTTAAAGACCTAAAAACGGAAATAGCATTCAGCCCAGCAATCGCATTACTGGGTGCATACCCAAAGGAATATAAATTATTCTCAAGACATGTGCACATGTATGTGCCTGTTTGGTACTCACTACAGTGGGCCTGAGTGGGTACCTAACGTGCAAGACAAAGTCCTCTTTACTTTTTCCTCTGTTTTTCTCAAGCAGAGGGAGTTTATTACTATAGCCACCACAGTTGGAAATGTCCTGGGTCTCAACTGAAGCCAGCACATCTCAGAGTCTCACCCAATGACCATGGCATACTACCTAGATCTTGCTGCTGGTTATTCAGGGCCCAAGGGCTCTTTAGTCAGCAGGTGTTAGATCTTGCCAGGTTCTTCCCTTTAAGGTGGCAAGTTCCCTTTTGGCCCAAGGTGTGTCTAGAAATGTCATCCAGGAGCTCGGGCCTGGAACAGAAGCCTCAAAATTTTGTCCAGTGCTCTATCCTACTATTGCTGAACTGGTATCCAAGATACAAGTTGAAGTCCTCTTTATTCATTCCTGTCTTCTCCTCAAGAATAAGAAAGGGGACTTTTTTGGAGCTGTGAGTTGCACTGACTGGAGTTGGAGGAGGGGTGGCACAGCACTCTTTTATCTGTCCTGGCTGGTGTCTCAGTAGATGCTCCCTAAGTCCGTTGGTTCTGAATCCAGTTCAGCACTAGAACTTGCTTAGGAGTTGCAGTCCTTGTGGCCTAGATTGCCTTTCAAGTTTATTTAGCATTCCAGGGAACTTTAGCCTACAGTGGTGAGGCTTGCCAGAACTCAAGTTCCAACAGCAGGTACATGCAGTTCCCTTTTGACCCCTCTCTATAGGTGGGCATCATCTGAGTTCAGATTGATTTTTCTTTCTGCCATGACGGGGTGGCACTGAGTTCAATGTAAAGTCTCACAATCGTTGCACTGTTCATCTCAAAAATCGCAAAGAATTTCTCTCTGCACCATGTGAACACTGGTGAGCAGTGAAGGAGGGATGGCATTAGCAATTAAAGACTGTCTTTTCTCCCCTCCTCGGTGCCTCTTTCAACAGTACGAAGTTAAAACCAGATACTGTGAGGGTTCAGGTGATTTTTGGTTCCTATTAAGGTGCTTTTTCATATGTAGATAGTTTTAGATTTGTTGTTTCTGCAAGAGGGATGATTGGTGTAGCCTTCTATTTGACCATCTTGCTCCACGACTCTAGGTATCAAGGATAGCACTTTATTAGTCATAGGAGTCCTCACTATGTGGACTGCAGTGGGGCTCTGTGTTGTGCCCCCATGACTATTAAATGATCATAAGCATCTAATGGAGAACCCATCAATCTCTTCCTTGGGACTTTATTGTTGAGATACTAGAGCCATAGATGTCTTTGAGAAGACACTTAACAAGATGGTCTGGGAGTGGGTGCTCAGTTACGTTTTCACATCACTCTGACGTAATTTAATGAAATATTGGTACCTTGGCAGTAGGTTCTTTTGCCTTGCATGGAAATTTGTCAGTTAAGATCTGGATTGTGCTGCTAGCCATTTCACATCATCAAGTTCAATTGAGCTATATAACCAATGAGAGTAGCACAAATTAACGTAGGTCTGAGTTCGGTAAATGATCTTATTTGTCATCTGTTGTTCTTACTCCTTATTGCTGAAGTAAGAGACTATCAGGTGGCTTTCAGGGCACTTTGCTGGTGACTGGAAGAGTGGTCAAAAAAAGTTTTTCAGTGGCAGGGAACTCACCACAATTGGACCAAATTAGTCAGAGGCCAAATAGCAGCCAGCTAAGAAAGGAGAGGGTCTCATATGTATATAACACTTTCTGCCTACCTACTTTTTAATCCTTGTTGGACAAAGTGGCCATGGAAGGACACTCTGAATGAGGAGGTATGCAGTAACACACCTCATAATTGCCACTGTCCATAATTAAATGTAACAAGAGTAACTCATTTAAGATAAAGGTGAACTATTCACATCTCTTCTATGATCGCTTTTGGATGGGTGGGCACTGTGATCCTGAAGACTCTACATACTTTTTCATCACACATGGAAAAATGAATAAAACATGAAAACATGCATTGTAGATTATCCTCAGTCTAGGAACATGCTTAGATTTAACAGTAGTCATTGGATGCAATTTTGCATGTAGGGTCTGTGCAAATTTTGGTCACCAACTTTGTTTTCTGGTTTATCTTTCCTGTGTTTCAATTTCAAAAAGCAAGTATCTTTTTACATTTATTTCCTAATGGATAGCATACTTGATATCTTTCTTCTATTTTAATTTTTTCCTCAGTTAACATTACCTTCTACAAATCTCTCTAACTCAGGTTACAACAATATTTTTATTACTTTTAAAGCTGCCTGTATAACTCTTTGTATTGTATTAAAGATTATAGTTGATAATACCATAAATTATAATATATACCTTTTTACTTAACCAATCTCATATGCTTGTACATTTAAGTGCTTTTGACTATTTTGTGATTAAAAGTATGTTGTAATGACTAAACTTGTACATATGAATTTTCATTGTTTTGCTATGAATACATATTAACCTAAATTATAAATAATCAAAAACAAGTAGAGGCTAATATAAATATTTGATGCCAAGAAATATTTATGAAATAATGAGACTACTTCACCTCAGATTCACCAAAATTCTTATCACTATTTTCATGTCATATCTAGAATTATAGTGATTTACTTATATTTTACATGTATAAAAATGAGACAGAATATGACTGTATACTTGCTACATTTCTGAAATCTAGAAATTTCACTACAGTTTTTTATGTTTAGTGCATTAAATTTATTACTTTGTGTAGCTCATTATGATGCACCAGAAGAAAATCTTACGCTTGAACAAGACACAATGTCAAAAATGGAAGTGGAAGTAAAGAAACAAAAATCTTTTCAAAATAATCAACTTGACAGTAAGTATAATTGTAGATAACCTTAAAATATTTTAAGATTTACTTATTTGTGATTTATCTTTAATTGCCAAGTAAAAATTATATACATTTATCATGTATCACATGGTGTTTTGATATATGTATACATTGTGGAATAACCAAATCAAGCTATTTAACATGTACATTACCTTGTTGGTTTTTTTTGTGTTAAGACTTAAAATTTCTCTTAGCAACTTACAATTGTGCAATATATTAACAGTACTCATGATGTACAGTAGATCTCTTAAACATTCCTCATGTCCAGCTGAAATTTGTGTCCTTTGACCAACATTGCTTCAGTTCCCCCACCATCTAGCCTCTCATAACCAACATTTTACTCTGTTTCTATGAGCTTGACTTTTGAAAACCCCACATATGAGTAAGGTAATGTAGTATCTTTTTTTTTTTTTTTTTTTTTTTTTTTTTTTTGTAACTGGCTTACTTTATTTGGCATTATGTTCTCCAAGTTCATCCATATTATCACAAATGACAGAACTTCTTTTTTTAAGGCTGATTTTCCTTATCTATTAATCTGTGGCTGGACACTAAGTTTGACTCCATATCTTGGCTATTGTGAGTAACGTTACAGTGAACATGGGAGTAAAAATACCTCTTTTATATACTGATTTCATATCCTTTGGAGGTATATCCAGAAGTAAAATTGTGGATAATATTGTAGTTCTATTTTTAATTTTTTGAGGAACCCCTGTAGTATTTTCAGTTATGGCTTTACTAATTTACATTCCCACCCACAGCATACAAGGGTTCCTTTATCTTCACATCTTTGCCAGCATTTGTCTTCCATCTTTTTGATAATAGTTACTTTAATGTGTGTGAAGTGATATATCATTGTGGTTTTAATTTGCATTTCCCTGACGATTAGTGATGTTGAACACTTGTTCGTATACCTGTTGTCCATTTGGATGTCTTCATTGGAGAAATGTCTATTCAGATCCTGTGCTTATCTTTTATTTGGGTTGATTGTTTTCTAACTGTTGAATTATTTGGACTGTTTCTAAACATTGGATCTTAACTGCTTACCAGATGTGTGGTTTGCAAATGCTTTCTCTCATTCAGTAGGCTATTTCTTCATACTGTTGATTGTTTCCTTTGCTGTGCAGAACTTTTTAGTTTTGTTTAATACCATTTACTTATTTTTCTTTTATTACCTTGCTTTTGGGGTCATATCTAAAAAACTCTTTGCTGAGATCAACATAATGAAGTGTTTCCCATGTTTTCTTCAGGTAATTTCAGTTTCAGATCCTACATTTATGTCTTTAATCCAATTTGAGTTGATTTTTGTACATACTGTGAGATGAAGTTATAATTTTATTCTTCTGCTTGTGGATATCTAGTTTTTTCAACATCATTGTATATTTTATTCCATTGATCTGAGTGTCTGCTTTTATACCCAGTACGATGCTGTCTTGTTTGCTGTATCTAAATAATGTTTTAAAATTAGGATGTACTATGCCTCCAGCTTTGTTTTTCTTGCTCAAGATTGCTTTGGGTATTCAGGGTCTTTGATGGTTCCATATGAATTTTTGGATTTTTTCTATTTCTGTGAAAAATGTTATTGGGATTTTGATAGGGATTGAATTAAGCTCATAGCTGATCAGCATTTTAACAATATTCTTCCAATCCAGGAATATGAGATATCTTTTTATTTGTGCTATCTTAAACTTCTTTTACTAATGTTTTATAGTTTTAATAATAGAACTTTTTTTCCTCTTTATTTAAATTTATTCCCAGGAATTTAATTTTTTGTAGATATTGTAAATGACATTATTTTTTGATTTCTTTTTCAGACAGTTCATTGTTAGAGTATAAGAACACTACTCATGTTTGTGTGTTGACTTTCTATACTGAAAATTTTATAAATTTAATCATTACTCCTAATAGTTTTATGGTGGAGTATTTGGAGTTTTCCCTGTATAAGTTTATGTTGTCTGACCAAGATAATTTTACTTCCCGCATCCAATTAGAACCCCTTTTGTTTCTTTTTCTTTCATAATTTATCTGTCTGGGGCTGACAGTGCTCTGTAGAATGGAAGTGGTGAGAATAGTATCTTTGTCTTGTTCCTTATCTTAGAAGAAAAGCTCTCTACTTACTACCATCAAGTATAATGTTAGCTATGGCTTATCTGTTGTATATGGCTTTTGCAGTGAGGTACAATCCTCCTATACCTAACTAGTTGGAAGTTTCTATTTTGAAGGGATTTTGAATTTTTATGGATGTTTTTTCTGCATCTATTGAGATTATCATGTGTTTTTTGTCCTCCATTCTGTTAATGTGATGTATCACATTTATTGCTTTGTTTATGTTGACCCATCCTTGCACCCAGGAGATAAAACACGCTTGATCATGGTGAATTATTCTTTAAATGTGCTGTTGAATTTTTTTTTTTAGTATTTTGTTGAGATTTTCCCTGATCATCAGAGGTACTGACCTTTAATTTGTCTTTTCTTGTAGTGTCCTTGTCTGGCTTTGGTGTCAGTAATGCTAGCCTCCTAAAATAAGTTTGGAAGTAATCTCTTCTATTTTTTTTTTTTTTAATTTAAGGGGCGTTAGCATTAATTCTTCTTAAAACATTGGGTAGAATTTAGCAGTATATCCATGAGGCCTTGACTTTTCTTTAATGGAAGACTTTATATTAGTGATTTAATCTCCTTACTCATTATTGGTTTATTCATATTTCTCTTCTTCATGATTTAGCCTTGGTAGGTTGCATGGGTCTAGGAATTTATTCATTTCTTCTGGGTTATTGAAATTGTTGGTGTATAATTATTCATAGTAGTCTCTCATGATCTTTTATAGCTTCATGACATCAGTAGTGATGGTTCTTTTATTCTTGATTTTGAGTCTTTTCTCTTTGTTAGTTTCATTAAGTTTCATTGATACTGTCCTTTCAAAATATCAACTCTTAGTTTTGTTGATCTTTTCTATTGTTTTTAAATCTTTTCTATTTTTCTAGTATCCATTTTTAAATTTCTTCTATGATCTTTATTATTTTCTTCCTTCTATAAACTTTCAGTTTAGTTGTTCTATTTTCCTTAGTTCCTTGTGGTGTAACATTAGATTGTTTATTTGGGATCTTTTACTTAATGTGGGCTTTTAGTGCTATAAATGGTACAATTGTACAGTGTGTTTGTGTGTTAAGGTGTGTTATTACAAGAAACTGAAAAAGTAAAAAAAATAAAAAGTTTATAAAATAAAAATGTTACAATAAACTAAGGTTAATTTATTATTGAATAAAGAAAATTTATTCAAACTCTTGTGTAGCCCAAGTGTACAGTGTTTATTAAGTCTACAGTAGTGCACAGCAATGTCCTAGGCCTTCACATTCACTTACCACTCACTTTCTGATTCACTCAGAGTAACTCTTAGTTCTGTGAACTACCTTCATGGTAAGTACTCCATACAGATATATCAGTTTTAAAACCTTTTATGCCATATTTGTGCTTTTTAAAATTATTTTTCTGTTTAGATACACAAATATTTACTATTGTATTGGAATTGACTACAATATTTAGTATAGTAACATACTGTATGGTTTTATAGCATAGGAACAGTAGACTATATCATACAGCTTAGATGTGTAGGAGGCTATACCATATAGGTTTATGTAAGTATATGATGTTTGAAAGGATGAAATTGCCTAATGACACATTTTTCAGAACATATCCCTGTCATTAAGTGACACATGTAACTGTCTTCTCTAACTTGTTTGATCCTCCAAAAAATATTTTGAATTCTTTGTGAGGCAGTTTTTATATCTGCATTTATTTCAGATCAGCTTCAGGAGATTATTGTGGTATTTTGGTCATGTTGCATCTTTGGTTTTTCATGTTTCTTGTGGTTTTACATTGATGTCTGCAAATCTTATAGCCTCTTGTGACTAGTTTAGCTGTTGAAAGACCTTCTCCTACAGGGTTGTGAGGGTACTTGCTGGGTGGGCTGCTGCAGTTTTGGCGCTCATGAGATTGAGAATTTTGTCGACTTTGTATAGCTCTGGGAGCTGAGGTTGGTGATGACAAAGATTGTGAGAATCCTCAGCAGCCAATGCTGTGAATGTCCGTAATTGTGACAAAGGTTATTTGGGTCTTCAGTGACAATGACTGTTAAGGACAGTGACAATGACTGTCCTTCTGATTTCTTCTTCTCTCAGTGGGGAAGTTTTTGCCGATAAAATCCCTCTTGGTACTGGGTGTGGCTTCTTAGCTTGCTTACATTCATAGTGGCATGAGCATTTGATCAATGGTGCCAATGGAGTGGCTGCAAAGCTGAGATGTGAAGCACAGGAATGTATGGAGGGATCATGGTTCTGGGATCCATGGCGTGCCCAGGGCACATGCACCTCTGCTGCCACCTTGGTAACAGAAGGCAAGGTGCAGATTCCTGTGAAATAGCTGGGGAGCTAAGAATGAGAATACTGGTATCCACACAGTTTGAGCTGCTCTGGAGTTGGGGCCCAGTCTAGCTCTCTGTGGTGGCTAAACTGGTGCTGGAAGCATGGGAACACACAGTGAAGGTGTGGCTCTGGGATTTGGTGTGCAAACTACCTTGCTGTGACAATGATTCCCAATGTCTGAGGTGTTGGTGGGTTCAATGTGAACATAAAACCCAGGTCTGGAGTGTGGTTACTTGCAGAGTTGCTGTGTTTTGGGTCAGGGCACACATAAGGTGTAGAGGAGGTGGTGGCTTATTTCCCAATAGCAGCTCAGCAGTGCTGATTCTTGTTTGGAGGAGGAGCATATAGACACATCTCTCTTTCTGGGGTCTCCTGGTGGGGATGGCTCTTGGTACCTAATAGAAAGAAATGCCAGTGTTCTGGGTGGATCAGGCCATTGGAAACCATGGTGGTTCCAGCAGCAAGGCTGATGTCCATAGCCTCTACCTTTCTTTTCTGCTCCTAGCTAACTCCTGGTATCTAACATATGCTGACCTCATCAGCGATCCTTTTTACTTGGACATTGTGCTCCACTGTATTGCTACAGATTTATTAATGGTCCCATGACCCCTCTCTGGGGTATTGTGGTTTGTGAAATGTATCTGTATTTGTTTTATAGAGGGAGGGATGAAGGCTGCTATCTCTTCTGCCATTTTGGTGCTGTCCCACTTTATTTATTTTTTAAACCACTTTACTAAGGTTGACTTTTTGTGTATAATGTAAGATAAGTGTTGAATTTCATCATTTTGCATGTGGATATTCTGTTTCCCCAGTGCTGTTGGAGAAGCTATCCTTTCCTTTTTGTGTATTCTTACCACCCTCAAAGAAGATCAGTTCTCAATCCCTATATGCATAGGGATTAATTCTGGATTCCCTGTTACATTGGTGTATATGTCTTCTATGTCAGTACTACACTTTTTTGCTTACTATTATATAAGCTTTGTAATGTGTTTTAAAATCAGGAAGTATGATGCCTGCAGTTTTTTTTTTTTTTCTTGCTCCAGATTGCTTTGGCTATTTGGGTTTTTGGTTCCATATGAATTTTAGAATTGTTATTTCAATTTCTGTAAAAGTAGGCCACTGGCATTTAGATAGGAATTGTATGTCACTTTGGGTTGTATGGGCATTTTAACAATATTAATTCTTCCATTTTGAACACAAGATGTCTTTCCATTTTAATTTTTTTCATCAATATTTTATAGTTTTCAGGGTACGAGCCTTTGCCTTTTTGATTGTTTATTGCTATGTATTTTTTTCCCTTTTTGATGTGATTGTAATAGGATTGATTTTGAATTCCTTTTTTGGATAATTCATTGTCAATATATTAAAACAAAACCAATTTGTGTATGTTAATTTTATATTCTGTGTCTTTACTGACTTTATTAGTTCTAACCATTGTGTGTGTGTGTGTGTGTGTGTGTGTGTGTGTGTGTGTGTAGAGTTTAGGATTTTTTTTTTTAATTGTATTTGGGCTCAGGGATACATGTGCACATCCTGCATCTTGCAGGATTGTTGCATAGGTACATACATACCATGGTGGTTTGCTGTCTCCGTCCCCCACCCCTGTTGCCTACCTCAGGCATTTCTCCCAGTGTTATCCCTCCCCTACCTCCCTGCCCTCCTGCTAGTCCCCCTCCCCTCCCCTCCACCCCTGCATCTGTCCCTGTGACTGTTTTTCCCTTCCCTGTGCCTAAGAGTTCTCATTGTTAGTCACCCACCTATGAGTCAAAACATGAGTTGTTTGGTTTTCTATTCTTGTGTCAGTTTGCTGAGAATGATGGTTTCTAGGTTCATCCATGTCTCTACAAAGGACACAAACTCATCTTTTTTTATGGCTGCATAGTATTCCATGGTGTATATGTGCCAAAATTTTTTTTCCAGTCTATCATCTGTGGGCGTGTGGGTTGGTTCCAGGTCTTTGTTATCTTAAACAACACCACAATGAACATATGTGTGCATGTGTCTTTATGATAGAATGATTTATAATCCTTTGGGTATATACCCAGTAATGGGATTCCTGGGTCAAATGGAATTTCTAATTCTAGATCCTTGAGGAATCACCACACTGTCTTCCACAATAGATGAACTAAATTACACTCCCACCAACAGTGTAAAAGTATTCCTTTTTCTCCACATCCTCTCCAGCATCTGTTGTCTCCAGAGTTTTTAATGATCGCCGTTCTAA
Organism: Cebus imitator; assembly: GCF_001604975.1. Taxonomy (NCBI): domain Eukaryota; kingdom Metazoa; phylum Chordata; class Mammalia; order Primates; family Cebidae; genus Cebus; species Cebus imitator. Next base: position 4,207,492 of record NW_016107407.1, on the reverse strand, counting down.
CTGGCGTGAGATGGTATCTCAATGTGGTTTTGATTTGCATTTCTCTAATGACCA
>NW_016107407.1:4204519-4205802 GCF_001604975.1 Cebus imitator | reverse complement strand
CCCTGGGATGAAGCCTACTTGATCATGGTGGATAAGCTTTTTGATGTGCTGTTGCCGTCAGTTTGGCAGTATTTTATGAAGATTTTTGCATCTATATTCATCATGGATATTGGCCTCAAGTTTTCTTTTCTTGCTGAGTCTCTGCTGGGTTTTGGTATCAGGATGATGTTGGTCTCATAAAATGATTTGGGAAGGATTCCCTTTTTGTGGATTGTTTGGAATAGTTTCAGAAGGAATCGTACTAGCTCCTCTTTGTGTGCGTGGTAGAATTTGGCTGTGAACCCATCTGGACCTGGGCTTTTTTTTGGTGGTAGGCTCTTAATTGCTGCCTCAACTTCAGACCTTGTTACTGATCTATTCAGGGTTTCGACTTCTTCCTGCTTTAGACTTGGGAGGATAGAAGTGTCCAGAAATTTATCCATTTCTTCCAGGTTTACTAGTTTATGTGCATAGAGATGTTTGTAATAATCTCTGATGATGGTTTGTATTTCTGTGGAATCTGTGATGATATCCCCTTTATCATTTTTTATTGCATCTATTTAATTATTCTCTCTTTTCTTTTTTATTAGTCTGGCTAGGGGTCTATTTTGTTGATCTTTTTGAAAAACCAGCTCCTGGATTTATTGATTTTTTGAAGGGTTCTTTTGTGTCTCTATCTCCTTCAGTTCTGCTCTGATCTTAGTTATTTCTTTTCTTCTGCTAGACTTTGAGTTTTTTTGATCTTGCTCCTCTAGCTCTTTCAATTTTGACAACAGGGTGTCTATTTTAGATCTCTCCTTGCTTCTCATGTGGGCATTTATTGCCATATTGCTATATATTTTCCTCTAGAGACTGCTTTAAATGTGTCCCAGAGATTCTGGTATGTTGTGTCTTCGTTCTTGTTGGTTTCGAAGAACATCTTTATTTCTGCCTTCATTTCATTGTTTATCCAGTAAACATTCAAGAGTCAGTTGTTCAGTTTCCATGAAGCTGTGTGATTCTGTGTTAGTTTCTAATTTGAGTTTTAACTTGATTGCACTATGGTCTGAGAGACTGTTTGTTATGATTTCTGTTCTTTTGCATTTGCTAAGGAGTGATTTACTTCCAATTATGTGGTCAACTTTAGAGTAGGTATGATGTGGTGCTGAGAAGAATGTATATTCTGTGGATTTGGGGCAGAGAGTTCTGTAAGTGTCTACTAGGTTTGCTTGTTCCAGGTCTGAGTTCAAGTCCTGGATATCCTTGTTAATTTTCTGCCTTGTTGATCTGTCTAATATTGACAATGGGGTGTTAAAGTCTCCCAC
>NW_016107407.1:4147313-4203019 GCF_001604975.1 Cebus imitator | reverse complement strand
ATGTCCAGTTTGTTGATGAAGTTATTTCTTTCTGTTTCTTAGTTTTCCTTCTAACAGTCAGGCTCCTCTGCTGTAGGACTGCTGAGGTCCACTCCAGGCCCTACTTGCCTGGCGATCACCTGAAGTGGCTGCAGAACAGTAAGGGTTGCTACCAGTTTCTTCTTCTGCTATCTTTGTCTCAGAAGGATACCTGCCAGATGTCAGTCTGAGCTCTCCTTTATGAGGTGACTCTTTGGATATACAGGGGTCACGGAGCTACTTGAGGAGATAGTCTGTCCTTTATTGGAGCTGAAGTGCTGAGCTGTGAGCTTTGTTGTTCATTCAGAGCTGCTGGGCAGGTACGGTTTATGTCTGCTGCCGTAGAACTCATAACCCCCCCCCTTTTTTCCCCAGGTGCTCTGTCCCGGGAATTACGGCTTTTTTTTATTGGTTTCTGTTGAGCTGCTGCCTTTTTTCAGGGCTGCCCTGTGCAGTGAGGAGGCAGCGTAGTCACTGTCTGCCTGCAGAGGCTTTGCTGAGCTGCTGTAGGCTCTGCCCAGCTGCCATGTGAACTTTCCTGCAGTCCTGTTTATACAGGTATGGTTAGAACTGCCTCAGCAATGGCAGCCCACCTCTATAATGGCAAACTACCTCCGTAGTGGTGGACTGCCTTGGTTATGGTAGACGCCCCTCCCCCACAAAGCTGGACCGTCCTGGGTTCAGCTGTGCTTCCTGTGAAACTCTCAATCCAGAGAGTTTCTGGTTGCTGTTTTTTTTTTTATGAGGGTGGGACCAACGGAGCCTGATTACCTGGCTCCCTGCCTCAGACCCCTCCTTTTTTTTTTTTTAGTTGAATGGTCGACTCTGTCTTCCAGGTGTTCCAGTCACCTGTTGAAAAGGTGCCAGGATCTGTGTGTGCTGTGTGATTGCCCATGTGGTGACCCACTGCGCCGGCTGAAAAAGCTGCTCTGAGATTTGTGGTCTCCAGGCCAGGAGATTCCCGCTTTTTTGCCCGGGAATCTCCTTGCCTGGCTCCCTGTTTCAGTCCCCTTTTTTATCAGTTGAATGGGTGACTCTGTCTCCCAGGAGCTCCAATTGCCAGCGAAAATGGCACCCAGACCCATGTATTTTGTATAAAGAACTGCTGCACTGTGGTGTCGGCAAAACAGCTGCGCTGGTGAAAACAGCCATGTCGGCCAAAAAGCCACACTGGTGACCTGTGGGGCTCCTCTGCCTGGGAGTCTCCTGGTCTGTGGACAATAATAATCCATCTGGAAATGTGGCATCCACTCACCCTTCTCGCTTTCACTGGGAGCTGCAATCCTGAGCTGCTCCTAATCGGCCATCTTGGATCTGCCCCTCTCTCTCTTTTCTTTTTTTTTAGTCTAGCTAGTTATCTATTTTGATGATCTTAAAACAAATAAAACAAAACAAAAAAAACAGCTCCTGGATTTACTGATTTTTTGAAGGGTTTTTTTGTGCCTCTATCTCCTTCAGTTCTGCTCTGATCTTAGTTATTTCTGGTCTTCTGCTTGCATTTGAGTTTTTAAAATCTTGCTCTTCTAGCTCTTTCAATTTTGATGATTGGTTGTCAATTTTAGATCTTTCCTTGTTCCTCATGTTGGCATTTATTGCTATAAATTTCCCTCTAGACACTGCTTTAAATGTGTCCCATAGGATCTGGTACATTATGTCTTCATTCTTGTTGGTTTCAAAGAACATTTTTATTTCTGCCTTCATTTGATTGTTTATCCATTCGTCATTCAGGAGCAAGTTTTTCAGTCTCTATGTGATTGTGCAGTTTTGAGTGCTTTTCTTAATCCTGAGTTCTAATTTGATTGCGCTGTGGTCTGAGAGACTGATTGTTATGATTTCTGTTCTTTTTCATTTGCTGAGGAGTGATTTACTTCCAATTATGTGGTCAATTTCGGAGTAAGTGCAATGTGATGCTGAGAAGAATGTGTATTCTGTGGATTTGGGGTGGAGTATCCTGTAAATGACTATTAGGTCTGCTTGGTCCAAATCTGCGTTCAAGTCCTGGATATCTTTGTTGATTTTCTGTCTCATTGATCTGTACAATATTGTCAGTGGAGTGTTAAAGTCTCCCACTATTGTTGTGCGGGAGTCTAAGTGTCTTCGTAAGTCTTTAAGAACTTGCTTTATGTATCTGGGTGCTCCTGTATTGGGTGTATAAATATTTAAGATAGTTAGCTTTTCTTGTTGCATTGATCCTTTTAACATTATATAATGCCCTTCTTTGTCTCTTTTGATCTTTGTTGGTTTAAAGTCCATTTTATCAGAGACTATGATTGCTACCCCTGCTTTTATTTTTGCTATCCATTTGCCTGGTCAATCTTCTTCCATCCCTTTATTTTGAGTCTGTGTGAGTCTTTGCATGTGAGATGGGTCTTCTGAATACAGCACACTGACGGATCTTGACTTTTTATCCAGTTTGCCAGTCTGTGTCTTTTGTTTGGGGCATTTAGGCCATTTACATTCAACGTTAATATTGTTATGTGTGAATTTGATCCTGTCATTTTGCTACTGGCTGGTTGTTTTGCCCGTTTATTGATGTGGCTTCTTCATTGCATTGTTATTCTTTACCATTTGGTACATTTTTACAGTGGCTAGTACTCATTGTTCCTTTCCCTGTTTGTACTTCCTTTAGCAGCTCCTGTAAGGCAGGTCTCGTAGTGATGAAATCTCTCAGCAATTGCTTGTCTGTAAAGGATTTTATTTCTCCTTCACTTATGAAGCTTAGTTTGGCCAGATACGAAATTCTGGGTTGAAAGTTCTTTCCTTTAAGGATGTTGAATATTGGCCCCCATTCCCTTCTAGTTTGCAGGGTTTCTGCCAAGAGATCCTCTGTGAGTCTAACGGTCTTCCTTTGTGAGCGACTCAACCTTTCTCTCTGGCTGCCGTTAAGATTGTTTCCTTCATTTCAACCCTGGTGAGTCTGACAACTATGTGCCTTAGGGTTGCTCTTCTTGTGGAATATCTTTGTGGTGTTCTCTGTATTTCCTCGATTTAAATGTTGGCCTGCCTTGTTAGGTTGGAAAATTCTCTTAGATAATATCTTGAAGAGTGTTTTTTAACTTGGATTCATTCTCCCTGTCACATTCAGGTATGCCAATCAAGTGTAGATTAGGTTTTTTCACACAATCCCATATTTCTTGGAGGCTTTGTTCATTTCTTTTCACTCTTATTTCTCTAATCTTGCCTTTTCTTTTTATTTCATTGATTTGATCTTCTGTCTCTGATATCCTTTCTTCTGCTTGATTGATTCAGCTGTTGAAACTTGTGTGTGCCTCACAAAGTTCTCATGCTTTGTTTTTCAACTCTCTCAAATCATTTATGTTCTTCTCTAAGCTGGTTATTCTAGTTAGCATTTTGTCTAACCTTTTTTCAAGGTTCTTAGTTTCTTTGCATTGGGTTAGAACATGGTCTTTTAACTCAGAGAAGTTTGTTATTACCCACAGTCTGAAACCTGCTTCTGTCAATTTGTCAGATTCATTCTCTGTCTTTTTTGTTCCCTTGGTGGTGAGAAGTTCTGATCCCTGGGAGGAGAAGAGGTGTTCTGTTCTTTGGTGGTTTTATCCTTTTTGCGCTGTTTTTTTCCCCCATCTTCATGTATTTATCTCCCTTTAATCTTTGAAGTTGGTGATTTCAGGAGGAGTCTGAGTGGACATTTTTTTTTCTATTGAGGTTGGAGCTGTACCTTTTTTGGCCTGTAGAGGACGTGGCTGGGCTCTTAGTTTCAGTCAGGTTGTTGAGTGGGTGGTCCTTCCCTGGAGTTTGTTTGCAGGTGAGATTGGCCCCGCTTTCCCAATGGCATCTCTCCCAGAGCTCAATCTTCCTGGTTGGGGTCAAGCTGGTGTATTTGCTGCCAAGCTCTCTGGCAAGTGTTTCAGTTTGAGTTCTGTGGAGGTGAGGCCTGCCAGGCCTTATGGTCTGTTTCCCTGCTTTCAACTCTGCCTCCCTCTGTGGGAAGTCCTTCCCGCTGGCGTTAGTCCAAACTCCCACCCATGTCCCTGTGACAACTTGACGAGCCCTGCGATAGCCACTGCTCAGATTTGCATCAACTACCCTCGGCGCACCACCATCTGGCAGGGCTCTCATCAACCGAGGGTTGCAGGAGCAATGAGGTAAGCACAGGATCCGAAATGGATCACCGAGGGGGTTAAGTCCCTTGACCCTCTGAGCCAGCTCACATTTCAGGTGGGGACATACCCCTTGTCTTGATTTGCCCCCCTGGGTGGCTGTTCCCTGCAGCTCCTTCTCTGGGCCTAATTCCAGTGCCCTATCAGTCCCACAGAAAAGAACTGGGCACCTCATTTGGAATCATGAAATCCTCTAGCCCTCTGCCTCTCATTCGCTGGGAGCTACATTCCAGTGCTGGCTTCTCTTGGCCATCTTGGCACCCTCCCACCGAGTTTAGGGTTTTTTACATTAAAACATCAATAGCAAATACTGAGACTGAACCAGCAACCAGAAGCTTCCAACATGAAAACCATGATTTAGTCTTATAATTTACTGTTGGCCTTTTCAGGCTGTCCATTTCTTCTTGATTCAGTCTTCATACGTTATTGGTAGGTTATAGGAATTTAATAATTTGTCTATGTTGTTTGGTTTGTTGGTCCATATTGTTTATTATAGTAATTTGTGATATTTTCTCATTTCCATGGCGTCAGTTATAATGTCTCCTCTTTCATCATGATTTATTTGAGTCTTCTCTTTTTAAAAATTACCTAGCTAATAGTCTGCTGATTTTCTTTATCTTTTCAAAAGCCCAACTCACATTTCATCAATTTTCTCCATTGTTTTTCTATTACCTATTTTATTTATTTCTCTTCTAATTTTATTATTTTTACTGTGAACTTTGGATTTAATTTATTTTTCTTTTTCCTTGAAGTGTAAAGTTAAGTTGTTCATTTGAAATTTTTTTATAGTGATTATCAACTTCCCTTATAGTACTGCATTTGCTGCATCCTGCTGTAAGCTTTGGTATATTGTAATTTTGTGGATTTTTAAAAATCTCAAGATATTTTCTAATTTTCCTTTTGATTTCTTCCTTGATCCAATAGTTGTTCCAAATTTGTTGTTTAATTTTCATGTATTTGTGATTTTTTTCCATTTTTCTTTCATTACTGATTTCTAGTTTCATACCACTGTGATTGGAAAATAATCTTGTAATGGTTTTAATTTTCTTAAACTTTTAGACTTTTTTGTGATGTAGTATGTGCTTTATCCTGTAAATATCTCGTGTATAGGACAATTGCGTGTATTCTGCTTTAGGATGGATTGTTCTTTAAATGGCTGTTAGGTCCATTTGGTCTATAGTGTTGTACAGATCTGTTTATTGATTTTCTGTTTGGATGATCTATCCATTTTTGAAATTGGAATATTGAAGTGTATTTTTCTCTTCATACCTATTAATATTTGTCTTATATATTTAGGTGCTCTGATGTAGGACATAGGTATATTTATCATTGTTATATTTGAATGGTGAACTGATCTTTTTATTTTGGTGTGATGACTTTTTGTGTCTCGTAGTCTTTTACTTGACATTTTAGTTATTTAAGTATCGGCACTTCTGCTCTCTTTTTGATACCATTTTCATGGAATATCTTTTCCTCTCCTTCCCTTTTAGCATTTAAGCCCCTCACTTTTAGTTCAGTTTGCCCTTAACTCTAAAGCAAGTCTCTTGCAGATGGCATATAGTTGGATCTTGCTTTTTTAAATCCTTTCAGCCTCTCTGTATGTTTTGAATGGTAAGTTTAACTTATTTATATTTAAAATGATTATTTCTAGGTAAAGATTTACTGTTGCAATTACGTTGTTTTCTGCCTGTTTTATAGTTGTGTCCCATCTTTCTCTCTTTCTGTTTTCCTTTGTGATTTGATGATGTTTTTATAATGATATACTTTATTTTCTTTTCATCTTTTTTGTATCTGATATAGGTTTTTCTTTATGAGTACCACGAGGTTTCAGTAAAACATGGTTAAAATGGTCTATTTTAAGTTGTTAACAACTTAACTTCAATTATATACAACAATTTTACTTTTTTATCCCACCCCCATTTTATGTTATTGTTGTTGAAATTTACATTATATGTTATATCCATGAACTAATTTTTTTGATTATAGTTATCCCTAATACTTTTGCTTTTGACTTTTATACTAGAGTTAAAATGATTCATATACCACTCTTACACTATTGCATTATTTTCTGATTATCAATATATTTACTCGATAGTGATATCTATGCTTTCATATACTTTGGTGTTACTGTTGAGCATCCTTTCATTTCAACTTTAAAAATTCCCTTTATCACTTCTTGTAAGGCTGGTATAATGTTGATTAACTGCCTAGATTTTTGTTTGTCTGGAAAAGTATCTATGCTTAACTTTTAAAGCACAATTATTCTGGGTGTATTATTCTTGGTTGACATTTATTTCATTCAGTACTTTGAATATATTATTTCATTCTCTTCTGGTCTGCAAGGTTTCTCTTAAAAAGCCTATTGATAGTTTTTTGGGTTTATCTTGTATTTGATGTCATTTTTTTCCTTTCCATTTTCAAAATTCTCTTTGAGTTTTGACAATTTAATGTATCTCAGTGTAAACTTCTTAAGATTCAACCTATTTAGGATCCTTTGTGTTTCATGTATTTGGATATCCATTTTCCTCTTCAATTTTGAAAACCTATATTCATTATTTCTTTAAATAAGCCATCTGCCATGTTCCCTCTCTTTCTTCTTGGGCTTCCATATGCTTATATTGGTTCACTTGATGGTATCCCATACATCTTGCAGGATTTTTAAACTGTTTTTCATTATTTTTCTTTTTGATTTTCATAATGAAAAATTTCAAAAGAACTGTCTTAGAGTTTGTTGCTTTGTTATTTTATTCTGCTTGATAAAGTCTGCTTTTGAGGCTATCTATGGAATTTTTCAGTTTATTCATTGTGTTCCTCAGTTCCAGAATTTGTTTGGTTTATACTTTTATGGTTAGTCTTTTTTAAACTTCTCATTTTTTGTTCATGTGTTGTTTCCCTAATTTTATTTGGTTGCCTATCTGTGCTCTATTCTGTTCACTGAGCTTCTTTAAGGTCATTATTTTTATGTCTTTGTCAGGAAGGTCATAGATCTCCATTTTTAAGGATCTCTTATATGAACTATATATTGTTACTTTGGTTGGTTCATATTGCCCTTATTCTTCATGATCCTTGTATTTTCACAGATGTATGTGCATTTATAGAAGCATATTCACATCCTGGCTTTGCCCCTTCACTAGATAGCTCAGCCAGAGATTGCATGGGTCCATTAGCAAGGTTCATGGGCAGATCAGATGTCAGGCTTTACAGGAGTGCTGGCTGGCAGGGCTTGTGGGCAAGTCTGCTGCTGTGATTTGTAGGTCAGCTATTGGGTCCATGCAGTCTCTTGAAAGCTTCCAATCACCCACCCACCCCACCTACCACCTTTTTTGGTTTTTAGCTACCTTCAGGTGATCTAGCCATGCTGATTCCCTGAGTGTTTTGATTGTGGTACAATATAAGAAGGCCTTTCAACAGGCTGGGAAAAGTCCAATGATCACTTTATTCCCCACAGGAAAACTGAAAAGCCCAGAGATCTCTCTTGTCACTGTGTTGTGACAGCTAGGGGGAGATGTGACATGAGTAGAATTGAAACTGTTCTTCTTATCCTTTAATTGTACTTCTGCCTTGTTTCTGTGTTCCATTGCTGTGCTGCAGCCTCTTGTTTGAATTCTAGAATTCTCATAAAGGTAATTTTATCCTAGTCTGGTTGTTAAGACTGCATTTTTGTGGAAGAATGAGGGCTGGACCTCCTATTCCACCGTCTTGCTTACATCAATCCCCCAGTTTTAATTTATTTTAAATTCAACTTATCAGAAAATATTTTTTTGATTCGTGAATATGTATTTGGGCATATGTTTCATAGAAATTTTATACTTTGACCTAAAGCATGAATATTCTGAGATAATTAGAAAGCAAAAGTATTGATAACTTTTGGTTGGACTTTCTTGTCTTGAGACTATTTCACAATCATAGGTTGTGTGCTTGGTATTCACCAAAGCCCAATAAAAGGCCAATAATAGTCTCTTAAAGGACATATACTTTTCAGGGATTTCTAAACATGACAGGGTCAAAAGTCCAATAGATTCCTCTGATCTGTGGCAGTATCCTTCTGCCGTAACCTCCAATTGGCAAACAGAAAACCTCTACTTCAAACAATAAATGGATATCAGAGCAGCCCAGGGGGAGTACTGTTTGGGTTGCTTGTTGGAGGACCTTCAGGCCATCCTCCTGATTGTGGCACATTTAAAGGGAACAACTTTCTTGTAACCCTGTAGTTGGAGGGCATTAAGATTGCCCCATGGGTAATACAACAGTATAAGTAGTCAAATAGTCTCATTAGTCACTGGATTTTCTTTCTAATTGTTTGATCAGAGAGGGCCAGAGCCAGTCTTATCACAGGGAAGGAGACAACATTCCCCTTAAAGATTATGCTCAGGAATTACACTTGGGTACTAGGTACTTGTACATTGTAATAAGGATTTAGAGAGTTATCACCTGTGCATCAACAGAGCATCCAGTCCTTTTGTGGGGGGTTCATGTTTGGGATGGTGTCATGAATGGAGTAGAAGTTTAGTCCTTCCTCTAGTAGTGAGACCTTTTCTATATTATGGTTTAGGCATTGATGACAGATAGGGAATTAAGTATATTAGTGGTCAATTTTATCTATTCCACACAAGGGTAAACTGATCCTAATCATTCCTCTGTAGACAGATACTGAATTGGGCATGTGCAATGTTAACTCTTACATTGTAAGTTCTCACACTCTAGACAATAGCTTCTGTTATGTTTACAATGTCAGATACGAGTGACAAAAGCCAAAGAGCTGTTGTATGGATTGAACAGCCAAAATTAATTGAGAATCTACAACAAGTCCCTACACATAGATGTACTCAGTTATTGAATGGTGATATAATCTCAAGGAGACTGTCTCTATATTAACGTCAGAAAAGAGGGCAGTTGTTTCTTTTTCATTCCCAGACCGATTTTTGGGAGACAGAGGTGCTAAGTATAGGACATTGGGTAGGTTCACAGTCTTTCTGTGCCCTGGCTGAAATGGTTCTAACTGCATCAATTTCCATTTGGACATCGGTAAGTCAGTGGTGTTGCACAAACACAATATATCTATACCCACAAGACATTCATTAGTTGAGACCATGCCAATGAAAGTTTATGTTGGCCCATAGGGACACATATTTTCTTATCTAGGTAAAGGTCCCCTTGATGTTGACTTCAGACCCAAAACCAGACAGCATTATCTATTTGCCTGTGATCTTGGTGTCAAGGGTTGTCAAGATCACAGTCATCTTGACATCACTATTTAAAATGCTCAAGAAATGTACTTATTTCCCATCTCCCAATTCATTACTTTTCTTAGAGGTCCTTGGGTACTAAATGGGAACATAAGGACCTGGTCTACCCCATATTTTTGTTCACTTTTGAAAGCTAAGAGAATTTGGGGTAAATTTTACCAAGCTCTCTGACTCATTTAAAGATTCACTGGAAGGAGCTGAGTGATAATGCTTGTTTTAGTCATAGGGACTATTATAATGTGTACTCTAGTAGTACAAACTTTTGAGCACCCCTTGGTTACTACATGTCCCTGAGTGCTTTCATGAAAAGCCCATTAGTCTCCTCCTTTGAGATTCCATTGTCAGTAACAAAAGATCTCTTCAAGAAAGCCTTTGCTCAGATTTTCTAGGAATTAGTTCTCAATTGCCATTTTTTCCATTACTCTCTCAGCTGGTAAGTAATTGCTATGCTCAAAATAGCTGCTGTTCCAGCCTAGTAACTTGTCAGTTAACATCTGAATTTTGTGGTGGAGCAATTGACTGGACCTATGTCTGTGGGCCATGGTGTTGGGAAGGCTAGGATTGGTTAAGTTCAGAATTCTGAGTCAACTGCAAAAAGTTTCTTTAAGGATTTCCTCCACCCCACTACCTGACACCATAGGTGGTCTGGGCAGAGGCAGTGACTGAACAATACAGTCATTGTTCGTCACAATACAGTTAATGCCTGAACAATACAGTCAGCCTCTCCCCTCCCCTATAAAGAGGTTTTCAACTTAAGGTGACTGGACTACAAATGTTATATGCCCAAGATCCTGGTTGGCCTAGGGAAGAGGAGTCGAGTTCAAGACTGCAACTACCTTCAGTGTCTGAAGTAGACAAATCTTACATCAGGTCTCTTGTGTGTTGGGGATCTCTATGAGAATTGCCAGGTAATGCCTTTGTAATTATCCATGATTAGACCTAAATTACACAAAAGTAATGTTGACCTGAAATTGTATTCTTCAGTGTATTCACATATACATATAACTTCTTACATATGTCTACATACATATACATGTGCATATAAACATGGATGTACACCTATAAAGTCATATTTAGAATTCATGGCAAATCTTTGAAACCTTAAATTTTAGTTCATTTTCTCAGAGCTTGTTCTTGTCTTCCCCCTTTTAATATATGTATGTTCTTTCTTCTACTGTGTGAATCCTGACTAGTCCACAACAGAATTACTCAATTGTAACAGCATCATTATTCTTCAACTTTCATTTTAGGTTCAGGTGGTACACATGTACATTTATTACATGAGTATATTATGTACTGCTAGAGTTTGAGGTACAAATGATTTTGTCACCAGGGTAGTGAGCATGGTGCCCAATAGGTAGTTTTTCAATCCTTACACTCTTCCTACCCTCTACTCTCAAGTAAGCCCTGGTGTCTATTTTTCCTCTCTTTGTGTACATGTGTACTTAATGTTTAAGTGTACCCACTTATAAGAGAAAACATGTGGTATTTGGTTTTCTGTTCCTGTGTTAATTTCCTTAGGATAATGGCTCCCAGCCTTATCCATGTTGCTGCAAATGATACAATCTTATTCTTTTTCATGGCTGTGTAGTATTCTGTGGTGCATATGTACCACATTATTCAGTCCACCGTTGATGAGCAGGCATCTAGGTTGATTCTGTCTTTGCTACTGTGAATAGTGCTGTGATGAACATGCATATCCATGTGTCTTTATGATAGAATGATTTATATTCTTTTGGGGATATTCCAATAAAGGGATTGCTGGATTAAACGGTAGTTGTAAGTTCTTTGAGAAATTTCCAAACTGCTTTCCACAGTGACTGAACTCATTTACATTTTCATCAGCAGTGTGTAAGCCTTCCTTTTTCTCTACAACCTCACTCGCAGCTCTTATTTCTGACTTTTTAGTAATAGCCATTTTGACTGGTGTGAGTTGATATCTCATTGTGGTTTTGATTTGCATTTCTGTAATGATTAGTGATGTTAAGCATTTTTCATATGCTGTTGGCAGCATGTATGTTTTCTTTTGAGAAGCATCTGTTTATGTCCTTTGCCCATTTTTAAAATGCGGTTATTTGGTTTTTGTTTGTTGATTGAGTTCCTTATAGATTCTGGATATTACACCTTTGTTAGATGCATAGTTTGAAAATATTTTCTCCTATTCTGTAGGTTTTCTATTTGCTCTATTGATAGTTTCTTTTGCTCTGCAGAGTTCTTTAGATCCTATTTGTTATTTTTTCCTTTTGTTGCAGTGGCTTTTGGCATCTTTCTCATGATATCTTTGCCAAGTCCTACAACCTGAATTACACTCCCTAGGTTAATTTCCAGAGCTTTATATTTTTGGGTTTTATATTTAAGTCTTTAATCTATCTTGAGTTGATTTTTGTATATAGTGAAAGAAAGGGGTCCAATTTCAATCTACTACATATGGCTAGCCTGTTATCCTAGCTCAACTTACTGAATAGAAAGTCCTTTCCTCATTGCTTGTTATTGCCAGCTTTGTCAAAGATCCGATGGTTGTAGATATGTGGCTTTATTTCTGAGTTCTCTAACCTGTTTCATTGGTCTATGTTTATGTTTTTGTTCCACTATCATGCTGTTTTGTCGTATAGTTTGAAACTATGTAGTGTGCTGTCTTGGGCTTTGTTCTTTTTGCTGAGGATTGCTTTGGCTATTTGGGCTCTTTATTGCTCCATATGAATTTTAGAATAGGTTTTTCTTACTCTGTTGAAAAACGTTGTTAGTAGTTTGATAGGAATAATGTTGAATATATAAATTGCTTTGAGTAGCATGGCAGTTTTAGCAATATTGATTCTTCTTATCTATGAGCACAGAATGTTTTTCCACTTCTTTGTATCATCTCTGATTTCTTTTAGCAACACTTTATAATTCTCATTGTAGAGTGAGAATTCTTTCACCTTGCTGGTTAGCTATAATCCTAGATATTTTATTCTTTTTGTAGCTATTGTTAATAGGATTCCATTCTTGATTTGCCTATCAGCATAGACATTACTGACATATAGAAATGCTACTCATATTTGTACACTTATTTTATATACTGAAACTTTGCTGAAGTTGTTTATCAGATCTTGGAGTGTTTGGACAGATGCTATGGGATTTTCTAGATATAGAATCATATTATCTGTGAAGAGAGATAGTTTGAATTCCTCTCTTCCTATTTGGATGCCTTTTAGTTCTTTTTCTTGCCTGTGGCTCTGACTAGGACTTCCAGTATTATGTTGAATAGGAATGGTGAGAGTGGGTATCCTTGTCTTGTCCAAGTTCTTAAGGGAAATGCTTTGAGCTTCTGCCTGCTCAATATGATATTGGTTGTAGATTTGTCACAGCCCCTCAATCTCTTCTGGCTTGTAGGGTTTCTCCTTAAAGGTCTGCTGTTAATCTGATGGTGTGTGTGTTGGGGGGGGTGTTAGACGCATTGTTCAGGTAAAGAGATCATCAGGCAGGCTTTGTGTGGGCAATGAGGCTTTTTATTCCATGCTTGGGTGGGCCAAGTCCAAGGTAAAGAGGGTGGGAAAGGGGACTGGTTATATAGGTTGGGGCAAATGGTTAAAGGTGGTAATCTATCTTAGGGAGGGGAAAGGCATCACGGGATGCATGAGCAGGGTCATCTGTTATAAGCAGGCAGGATCATAAGGGTGGGGATTATCGGTTGCAAGTAGAGGGGAGGGTGCAGTAAATTTCATAGTTACAGGGAGGGGGTCTTGAGAAACACAATGTCCAGGGGGAAATTTTCCCAAGGCTGAGCAGGAACAGTGGTTGAAGGTTGCAGGGGGAGAGCAATTAGTTGAGTCAGGGACAAGTTGTTTCACTTCTTTCTGTGGACACCTGGTTACCTGTGGTTACTTCAGACTTTCTGGCTCCTGGGGATCATCCAGAGTGTACATGTGGGTCACCAAGGCTATAATGGCCAGGCTTGGACTTGGAGGCCTGACAGGGGGTTCCCTTTGTTAAGTGATTTGCCCTGTCTTTCATGTTGACCTTGGAGAATCTGATGACTGTGTCTTAGGGATGATCATCTTATATAGCATCTTATAGGGGTTCTGTGAATTTCCAGGTTTTGAATGTTGACCTCTCTAGCAAGGTTAGAGAAATTTTCATGGACAGTATCTTTAAATATGTTTTTCAAGTTGTTTGCTCTCTCTCCCTTTCTTTCAGGGACTCCAGTGAGTCTCTTTATATAATCCCACATTTTTAGAGGTTTTAAATTTTTTAAATTATTTTTTCCTTTATTTTTGTTTGATTGGTTTAATTGTAAGAACCAGTCTTTAAGCTCTGAGATTCTTCTTTTAGCTTGGTTTATTCTACTGTTAATACTTCTGATTGTGTTATGAAATTCTTGTAGTGAATTTTTCAGCTCTATCAGATCAATTTGTTTCTTTCTTCGAATGACTATTTTGCTTTTCATCCCTTGAGATAGTCTTATTGGATTACTTAGATTCCTTGGATTAGATTTAAATCATCTTCTCAGTCTCAATGATCCCCATTGCCATCCAGATTTTGAATTCTTTGTCATTCCAGCCATTTCATTCTGGTTAAGAACCATTGCTGGGGAGCTAGTGTGGCTGTCTGGAGATAAGAAGACTCTCTGGGTTATAGAGTTGCCAGAGTTCTTGCACTGGTTCTCTCTTACCTGTTTTGGCAGATATTTGTTTTAACTGTGGTATATTTTTAGTATAGTCAATTGACTTCTGAATGTTTTCAGAGCATGGAGGCTTTGTGTAGGGTCTTTATTTGTAGCTGAATTCTTGCCCTTGTTTTCATAGGGAAGTATGTTGACAAAGTATTTTTATTGTTGTAGTTTTGAGTACAAACAGAGGACACTTATGCATAATGGTTGGTAAATAGGCTCTTACTGAGGCATGTGGCTCCTCTGCATTTCCTTGTGTTTGCAACCATGCTCCTTCTCGGTGCTCTGAGACTGTGGGCTCCTCTTTCACTTCAGTGCCAGCCATAGATCTTGGCTTGGCATTCCCAGGTTGTGCACTGCAGCCCTGGGGCAAACTCAGGCTTTTTGGTCTTTCCCCAGTTGGGGGCAGCAGGACTTGGCAGTGCCAATAGCATAGGTCCTGTCACTTGTTTTTGCAAGCTCCACATTAAAGGCAGAGCACTGCCAATCAGAACAATCAGCTAATGGTGAGGCGGCTGTGTGAGGGGCCCAAGCCAGGGAGCCCTGCCTGGTGAAGAGCAGGAGGAGTGGGGGCTCACTGGGAAGACAGTCTGGTCTTTTCTCTGTAGGTCAGCCGTGGTGTGCTGGACGCTCAAGTAAAGCACTCAGGCTCTTTTTTCTTCCCCAGCTTGTTGGTAGCAAGGGTGAGTACTGCTGCAGTAGCAATGGCAGAGGGGTTGGTTGCTAGTTACCTCTGGGAATTCTACCCCAGAGAAACACAGAGCTGCCACATACTGAAGAGATCAGACAGAAGTAGGGTGGCTGCACTGAGAGTTGAAGCCAGGAGGCCCTGCCCAGTGAGGAATAGCAGGAGCGAGGACCTGCATGAAAAATAGTCTGGCTGTTTTTTGTATGGCAGGTGTGGCATGCTGGAGACCTGAGACAGTCCTTGAGCTCTAGATTGTCACTGTAGCCTCAGGGCATGGGGATTGGGGAGACTGTGGCAGTGACAAAAGCTGTGAGCCTGTTGTATTACTTCTGGAAGCTCTGCCCCAGAGAAATGCAGAGTTGCAGCCAGTGGAAGTGCTCAGGTTGGGGGTGGAGGGATGATTATGCTGAGGACTTAGGCTGGTGGGCTTTGCCTGATAAGGTGTCCCAGAGGTGAAGCCTGCAGTCTGTCCACTCCTCAGTATCCTAGATGAGGCCCTTACTTTGGGGGCACATGGGATATCCCTGGTTCCCTTGTTGGCAGAGCTATGGCAGATGGTCCGAGGGTGCTCAGGAATAAAAGCCCTTGGAGCTCCACATGGGCCTGAACAGTGGCTCTGCTGAGACTCCATGAAGCTTTCTGTGTCAGTTGGGGGCCCCACTAAGTAGGGTTGGGCAGCATCTCTTGTGCCTAGGTTTGCAAAGGTTCACAGCATAGGTGTGTGTCCCCAGGGGCTCTCACACACTCACTTTTTTCCCATGGTAGGGAGCCTTTCTTGGCTCTATGCCAATCCCCTGGCAGGCAGCTGTCCTGCCTCACTCCTCTCATTGTCGATGAATCCCAGTGTGGCCTCCTGAATGATCCAGTTGAAGAGCCACTTGCCACTTGTAAGTTTATAAGTTTACTTGCCACTCTGTCTCCTCTCCTGTGAAAGCAGTGCACACTGGCTGCTTCTAGTCAGCCATCTTGGCATTAAAATCTAGGTTGTGTTATGGTTCCTTATGGTTCCAAAATTGTTTTTGAATTGCTTAGCACATACTTCTAGAAAAACAAACCTACTGAAAATATTTTGTGATGTGTGTACAGTCTCTTCTTCACTCACTTGCCTATGTATTAGGGCATATGTTAAATATTGTACTGATGATTTACCTGTATGAGTTCTTTTTTCCCTTTTATGGGTTCACTAAGTTTGCTTTTAGTTTTAGTTTCTTCTTATCCTTTGTGATTTTATTTTTTTTTGAAATATATGGAACCTGAAACTGATACTAAAAGTAAAAAATATACTAGGTATACTTAGAGAAGTTCCATTCCTTCCCGAGTTCTCCCCTTTTCATCTTGTAGGTAATCAATGGTATTGTATTTTTATATCTCACTTGTTTCATTTTATAAAGCTAAATATCTTTCTAATTTCCTTTTTTTTTTCTTATTTATCCTTCTTCCTTACCTAAAGGTGGCATACACATTTTCCCTTTTTCAGTTTTTTTTTTTTTTAATTTTTTTTTTACTTAACATTATCTCCTGGAAATCCCTCCAGGTCAGTTTACAGAGATTTTTTTGAATTGCTTTTACAGCTCTATGTATAGCTGTTTGTACCACATTATTAACCAAAATTTTCATTATACTAGAGTTTATAGCAAGCTTGTCCAACCCACCTTGTTTTTGTTGTGGTTATGGTTCTGCTTTGTTTCGTTTTAGGCTTTTAGCAACCTAAAGCCATGGTTTTTAGTTTCTGTCTCTAATGATAAGTGGAAAAGAAGAATGATGAAGGGCCTTTACTGGCCCAACCAGAAACAGAAACTAAGAACCCATGACTGTATTCTCTCCTTGGATACCCCTAGAACTTTATAGTGTATACATTGGCTTATTCAACCAATATCGAATGCTTGAACACTTATGTGGTTTTGAGTATTTTGTAATTACAAATAATGCCGTAATGATAAACTTGTACATATGCATTTTTATTGTTTGGTTTATGATATCTGTATGATCTATACAATCTAAATACCTAAGATAAATATAGTTTAACTATATATGATTCCTAGAAATGTTTATAAAATGACAAAGCATCAACATACAGCCATTAAAATTCTTTTTAGCATTTTCTCATCAAATCTATCATTGTTGTAATTTAGTTATAATTTTGTAGAAGTGAAGAGAATGCTCATGTAAATGTTTTATAAATTTGAAATATAGAAATTTCACAATAGATCCATTTTTTTTAATTTAGTGGAGTAAATGTATTAAATGTATATTCTTTATGTAACTCATAATGAAGTAACAAATGAAGGGCTTGTAGTTGAGCATCAAGAATCAATGTCAAAAACTAAATTGGAAGTAAAGCAACAAGAAAATTCTGCAGAGCAACAGCTCACTGGTAAGTATAAGAATTATGCTTAACATTAAATTATTTTAAATTAGTCACAGCAAAGATATTTTTCTTCAGTTTATGAATGTTTTTTATTATATATTTTATAGAAATTTTACCTTGAATCTAAAATGTGAGCACCATAAGATAACTAGTGAAAAAAAGTAGAGTATTCATTACTTTTGGTTAGTTTTTCTGCTTTAACAGATAGCCATGGTCATGTGCTCAATATTCAAAAAGGACAATAACAGGCCAGTAATTGTCTTTCAAAAAGTGTGTACCTTTTATCCAACTCTAGACAGGTCCAGAAGCCCAATTTATTCCACTGAACTGTTCAGTAAACTTCTTCAATCAGTGAACAGAAAGTTTGCTGAGACTTGTAACTCAAATGAAGATCAAAGGGGCCAATTTATTCACAACTTTACAAAAATGAGAGAAAATGCCACTGCATACTTGTAAATTTTAAATCTATGGCTTTCAAATAGATTTATTTTTAATTTAGCGAACTAAACACATCTCTTTCTGTAGCTCATGTTGAAGAACCAGATGAGAATCTTATACTTAGGCATCAAGACTCAGTGTCAAAATCAGAAATGCAAGTGAAGGAACAAAGAACTCTCAAAGGGCAAAGAATTACTAGTAAGTATAAAGAGTAAAGATAACTTTACATTATTTAAAAGTAAGTTCATCAGAAGGTATTTTTGTTTTGGTTCACAAATTTTTACACTTTGACTAAAATGTGAATTTATTCTCTAAAATTATTAGAGAAAAAAGGGAAAAATATTGATAAGCTTTGGTTGAGATTTCTGGCTCTAAGATTATTTCATGACCACAGGACACACAGTACTCCCTAAGGCTTTATAACAAATGTTTACTTGTCTTTCCAGTGTTAGGTGCTGTTCAGCCAACTCAAAGTAATTATGGGCCAAGCCACTTAATGGGCACCTCTCACCTGTGACCTTCTGCCAAAGGCACCAATCAGCAAAGATAGTCCTAAGATCTGTAACTCAGAACAGCAAATGGGGATCATAAGAACCTAGAGGAAGATAACCTAGGATACCCGTTTAAGGACCTCTAGGGCATCCTTTTGGTCATGGCTCCACTGAAATGAAACAGACTTTCTGGTAACCCCATAGATGAATTAATTTCATCAACGATCTCACGGAGGGAAAATGAGAATGTATTTATCCAAACAATTTCGTTAACTGCTGGGCTTTTTTTTTTTTTTTTTTTTTTTTTTTTTTTTTTGTTTTTTTTTTTTTTTTTTTTTTTTTTTGAGATAGGGTCTCACTGTCTTGCCCAGACTGAAGTGCAGTGGCCCAATCTGGGCTCACTGCAACCTCTGTCTCCCATGCTGAAGCCTCAGCCTCCTAAGTAGCTGAGATTACAGGCATGTGACACTACACCCAGCTAATTTTTGTATTTTTAGTAGAGATGGGGTTTCACCATGTTGGTCATGCTGATCTCAAACTCCTGACCTCAAATAATCCATCCACCTCGGCCTTCCAAAGTGCAGGGATTGCAGGCGTGAGCCATTGTCCCCATGCTGAGCTTGTTTCTGTCAGACTAGAAAGGGTCAAAGCTTGGTAGTCTCTTCTGGAATGAGATGTCACCCCTTAGAAATCAATCCTAAGCATTTTCATCCTGTTACTAGGTAACTGTATCTTGTCTGAACTAATTGCCTAGCTAAGAGGCACTGGTGGGTCATTAGAGCATCCAGTCCTTTTGGGTGATGTCCTTGCTTGAGTTCACTTAAATGATATAATCAATATAATGAAAGGCTAGTCCTCCCCTTGGGACCAGTTCATTTAGAGGTCATTATGCATTGATGACAGTTTTAGAGCAGTTTGGTAGCCTCGTGGAAGGATATCAGTTATGTTTTCCAACTTATTCTGTATAAGATTAAACTGAACATCTAAGTGAAAAAAAAGATATGAAAAGGCATTTGAGATGTCAGTTGTTGCAAACCAAGTTCCCTCAGTTTGGAAAATACCCTGAATGACAACTATAGACTCATGTGTCTTTGGTGCCTAGAGCTGTAAAATAGCATTGGACCAGCAAAATCAATTGAGTCATTATGCACCTGAGGCCGTGTACAAGATCTACTTAGTTATTGAATGGAGAAAGAGTCTCAGGGAGAACTTTGCTTCATTAAGCTCAACAAAAGACAACAGCCATTTCTTTTTCTTCCTAGGAAGCTATTTTGGAAAACAAAGGTGCTAGGTGCTATTAATCTGGATATTTACACTCTTCCACATGCCCCACTAAAATGACCTTAAATGCTGAAGTTTTCCATCAGGGATTGGGATGAATGCAAGTAGGGGGGTTCACATAGAAAATACATTTATACCAACAATACATTTGGTGGGGGAGGGGAATAAAATACAGTTTTGTAGTTGTCTGAAAGGATATTCTCATGGTAGTGTTTGACCAAGGGTCCTGTTGGTGGTGGTCTCAGATGCAAATCTAAAGAGCATTGCTTCGTTTCCCCAGAAGTTGTGGTGATCACAGCCACCTGTGCACCAGTATCCCAATGGCCCTACAAATGCAATTTCCTCCCACCTTCCCTTTAAATTCTAACCTTACCATACATTCTCAGATTGCTGCTGATGATTTAGGGATCTTGGTCTAACTCTTAATTTTTACTTTTGAAAGCATGAAGTTTGAGCAGAAGTAGTGGAGGACTCTCTGACTTATTTCAATATCACTGGGAGGTGCAGAGGGAAGAGTACTTTTATTAGTCATAGGGGTCATCACAGTCTAGATTTAGTGGAGCCATGTTTTGGGACCCATGGCCCACTACCTGACCAGGAAATCTTTGGTGAAAAGTTCATCAATGTCCTACTTCAGACTCCATCGTTGATTAACTAGACTCAGATATTTCTTGGGGAGAGCCCTTAACTAGATCATCCAGGAATAGGTGACAAATTACCATTTTTAGGTCACCCTGCTCACTGGTCACACATTGCTATCTTGGTGGTAGATGTTTCTGTGCCCAGAAATTTGTCAATTAAGATCTGGATTGTGCCACAAATTAATCGACATTACCTTATAAGGAAGTTTAATTGAGCTGGGTTACTAGTGAAGGTGGCTATGAAATGAAACTAGAGATCTGAGTCTGGCCAAATCTTGTTATTACTGTCTTCACTCCATCAGTGACCTTAGAGACAGCAAAATGGCTCAAGGGGCCATTATAGCCTCCGTAGTTGATGGCTCAGACATGTTTTTCAGTAGCAGGGAGCTCATCATGGGAGGCAATCCTGTCAGCCAAAAATAGTGCCCAACTGAGGAGGGAGAGGGTTTCAGATGTTTACATCATTGATTCCCCTTCCTCCACTTCCTTAGGCAATATGAGCACTGTCAAGGCTCTCTGAAGAGGCATTCTGTAGTGATAAGCCCCACAATATGCCTTGCTAAGTTAAACAAGATTATCCCCTTTATTGTGAAGGCACACTACCCACATCCCTTAGTTGCTGGGCAAAATGATCAGCAGGACTCTACATTGTTTTTCATTAAAGCATGAGTCTCAATAACTGACTGCATTGCAGGCTGTCTGCCAGTTTTAGGGGAATGCCTATGACTAAGAATAGTTATTAGGATAACTATTAACTATTAATAGCAACTCGGTGTGCAGTCTCTCCAACTTTTTTGAGCTTATTAACTTAGGACCATGAGCAGTAACCACAAAATTGCTTCCCTAGCTGTCTCAAAGCCCGTCTGCTGGATTTTTTCATTTGACTCATTGGAAATCTTGGTATGTGAATCAGAGGATAAGAAGACTATTGTTCCCTGTCAGAATTGAAAACCTCCTCTAAACAATACATTAGCATTCTAGAAAACCCCATAGTGTCTGCTGGCACATTCTAAAATGTGGGATGCTGAGTCCCTTGCAAATGATCCATTACCAACCCCATACCCCTTCCACTGAGAGTATCCTGCAGGCTCACTAGCAACTACCAAGTGCTCTTTACAGAAAGGCTTTGTGCTTCCTTGGTCACCCTGCTCTTTGTGGTAGTTTGTCGGAAAGAGAAATGCCAGTTTTTGAGTTGGTCTATTAAGATAACACACCGAGGCAGGTGGATCACGAGGTCAAGAGATCGAGACCATCCTGGTCAACATGGTGAAACCCCGTCTCTACTAAAAATACAAAAAATTGGCTGGGCATGGTGGCATGTGCCTGTAATCCCAGCTACTCAGGAGGCTGAGGCAGGAGAATTGCCTGAACCCAGGAGGTGGAGGTTGTGGTGAGCCGAGATCGCGCCACCGCACTCCAGCCTGGGCAACAAGAGCAAAACTCCGTCTCAAAAAAAATAAAAATAAATAAAAAATAACACGCCAAACTCAAAGTAACAATTAACTTTATGCACTTACTGGCATATTAAGCCATGGCCTAGACAGAGGCAGGTCCCCAGCTATACCAGTGTCCCATTTTACCCCATAGAACAGCAAGCACTTAGCAAGGGACAGATGCATCAGTGTAGACTGTGTGAGTGGTCATAGGTTGGGGTTGTCTCATAGTGGAGGGAGCTGCAAACAAGAAGCTATTTTCCATTTTATGGATCCTGACGCTGAGTTAGCTGGAGCTCTGAATCACATGAATACTTTTAGTTATTTGCTCCCTGTTCTAATTCCTCTCAAATTGAGTTAGACTTGGTTAACACATACTAGAACAACAAACCAACTAAAAAGATTTCATGATTTGTTTGCACTCCATCTCTACCTCTCATGTCCAGTAGTGAGGGTTTATGTCAAATACTATATTGATGAGTTATTGCTTTTATTTTTTCTTCAATAATTTCATTATTTCTTTTTAGTTTTCATCCCACCTTCTTTTCCTTGCTGATTTACTTTTATTTTTGAAATCTGTAAAAGTTGAATCTTTTATTTTTGAAACGTGAAGTAGGACATGGATCTATTTGCAAAAGTAAAAAAAAAATACATGCAAAAATTATACTTAGAGGAGTCTATTTTTCCCCAGTCCTCCCCCCTCATTTTGTAGGTAACCAACAACTTTGTTTCTGATATCTTTCCTCTGCTTCTTTTTGTAAAGATAACTATCTTTCTATTTCCTTCTCTATTTTTTTTCTCATTTCTTTGTCTTCCTTCCCCAAAGATAGCATTCAAGGTTTTCCCTTTGTAGATATTTTTTTCCTTCACATTATTCTTTGAAATCCCTTCAAGTCGATTTATAGACATGTTTAATTTGTTTTACAGTTACACTTACAGTTGTTTACACCACATTATTTACCATATGTACTACCATAGTGTGCAGTACAACACGTCCTTGAATAACATCATTTTATTCAACATGGTTTGATTATAATGTTAATGAGAAAAAAATGGATTCCTATCCAAGCACATAGTCTGGAGTTGACACATTCTCCCTGTGTCTGCCTGAATTTTTTCCGAGTGCTCCAATTTTCTCCCACATTCCAAAGATATGTATGTTAGGCAAATTGGTGTGTCTAAATGGTCCCTGCCTGAGTGAGTGTGGGTATGTGTCTGAATACACCCATTCTGTTGAGGGTTCGTTCCCACCTTGTGCTCTGAGCTGCTAGGATAGGTTCCAACCACTTGCAACCCTTTACTAGAATAAGTCGGTTGGAAAACAAATGAATGAATGAATGAATGCAATTATTGTAAAATAAATATTCATAAAGTAGACAATAATTATACAAATGCATGACAATAAACAATGCAGTACAAAAGCACTCTGTAAGCCACATTTTGTGATTGTTTTTAAGTTGCATGATGAGAGGAGATGTTCCTTATAATTTTGTTTTGCTTTTGATTTATTCTTTTGAATAAATCAAGGAACTTATTCCCTGACTTAACTCACCACCACTATGACAACCATCACTCACTGATTAACCACAAATTTGGTAAATAATTACCTTACTTGTTTTTATTATTTTTTCTTAATTCTATGTATAGCTCACATTTGTTTTAGTGTTTAATATTAGAAGTGTTTTGGGTCTTTATTTAGAAGTTTGTGATGTTTATGCTACAAAAAATATACTGTAGGAACTTAACTTTTGTTTATGTCAATTAGCCTATGGTAAAATGGGTTTCATTATATGTCATTTTGCTTAAGGTCACAGTTTCGAAGATTCTTTTAATGTCATTAAGTGAGGACTTACTGTATTTTATACATTATGTGGTTTTAATATTTTGCAATTACATATGTGATATAATAACATTTTACATGTGTATTTTTATTTTTATTTCTGTAAATATGTATTAACTTAAAGTATAAATAACCTAAGGAAACTAGTGACTAATATATATTAGATGCCTAGAAATGTTATGAAATAATGAGCTTCAACATGCAGCCATTAAAAATGTTCTTATAGTATTCATGTCACATCTGGATTTATGGTAATTTACTTACAAATTTGTCAAAATGAGAAAATTTCGCTACACAATGATAAGTTTGACATCTAGAGATTTAACAGTAGGTCTGTTTTTCCATTAAGAGACTAAATGCATCTTCTTATGTAGCTCATGATGAAGAACCAGGCAGAAATCTTGTGCTTGAGCATCAAGATTCAGTGTCAAAACTTGAAATGCAAATAAAAAAAACAAAAAAACTTCCCATAGAGAAAAGACATAGTAGTAAGTATAATAATTATAGGTAACTTTAAATTTTAAAAATTAATCTCATTAGATCTTTTTTCTTTGGTGCATGACTATGTAGTTGAGCATATAGTTCAAAGAAGTTTAAAGTGTGAATACCTTAAAATAACTAGGGAACAAAAGCCATATAATATTTGGCTGGAAATTCCAGTCTTGGAATTTTATGGCATGCTTATGTGCTCGGTGTCTACCAGGACCCAATAAAATCATTAATCTGTCAAATGGTGTTTATTTTCAGCCAACTGTAGGAGATTAAGGGTCCAACTGTTCAACAGGAACCTTGGGACCTGTGGTGGTATCCTTCTGTCATAAACTCTAATTGGCAAACAGAGAGGTTGCTGAGATGTGTAACTCGAATGGCAAAATGTATCAGAGAAGGCAAGGGGAGAAACAACCTGTGCGGTCATTGGAGGGTCTCCAGAGCATCCTATCTTTAGGTAGCACCTAAGGGTAGAGGTCTTCTTGGTAACCTGATAGATGGTTTCATGAAGATACCCATGAATGGAATGTGAGAGCACCAGTCTGGGCTTTCCTTTTATTTTTTGGGGCTGAGAGTGACTAAAGCTTGGCAATTGTCTCCTCTGGAGTGAAACATACCATCTCTTCCCAGTTTATTTACAGGAATTTCACATGGGTCATAGGTCCTTATACCTCGTCTGCATTAATGGCTCAGCCATGTTGCCACCTGTGGGTCAGCATGGCATCTAGCCCTTGGTGGGTGGTGTTTTTGTCTGGGCCTGGTGGAGGATGTGATGAATATAGTGGAAGGCTAATACTTCGTCTGGGAGTGGAAGGAAGGAAGCCTTGAAGGACATTAAAGGTGTAATGAAGCCCATTTAATGTAAGACAGACTGATCTTGATCATCTTTGTGGACAAGAATGCCAGAAAGGACATTTACAACGTCAATTGCTTTATAACTATTTCCTTCAGCATGGGTGGTAGCCTCTATGATAGTCATAAAGCCAGGTAACACCAGTGTCAAAGACAGAACTATGAGATTGAGCCACCAATAGTCGATTAAGTTTCCAGGTACACAGTGCCTTAAGCAAAGGCCAGATGGTGAACTTTGGCTTCCTTAGGCACAGAAATGAAGACTTTTTTTAATCCCCAAGACAGTTGATAGTGTTTTTAAGAGACAAAGACACTAGGTTATAATAGTCTGGCAGGTTTATAATAGTCTGGCAGGTTTAGTCTTCCATATTCCCCCACTAAAATGGTCCTAATTGCAACAATTCCCCTCAGGGATTGGGGGTGAATACAGAAAGGGGTAGACATAGACAATACGTCATAACAATAACCCATTCAATAACGGGTGCCATAATAATGGAAGCATATAGTGGCTTGAAGAGAACTACCTGTAGTCAGATCAGGATTTTGGTGGTGGTGGCTTCTCACTGAAAACCAGAGAACATTATCTATTTTCTCCTAATTCTCATGCCAGGGATTTTGGGGATCACAGTCACCTGTGCACTATTATGCAAAAGGCCCAAGAAATTAAATTTTCCATGTTCACTTTGAACTTTAACTTTGATATAGGGCCTCCATTCCTCACCAGGGACATAGGGACATTGGCCATGTCATAGTCTTTTTTTTTTTTGGCCAAATTCACTGGGAGAAGAGGAGAACAGCATTTGTATTATTCATAGGGGCCAGCACCAGGCAGACCCGAGGAGGCTGCCATTGTGCCCATGATGGCACACTACCACCAGGCCATGAGTTCCCTGGTGAAGAGCCCATTAATCTTCTTTTATAAGTCTTTATTGTTGGGTAACCAAACCCAGAGATCTCTTTGGTGAGGCCCTTACCCAGATCATTGAGGAGTGTGTGCCCAGTGACTATTTTTATGCTGCTGTCTCTCATGGAGTCTCTGCTTTTTTGTAGCAGTCGCTTTTTCCATGCTGAGGAATTTGTCATGTTTAGACTGTTGCTTGCACTATCACAGTAAGTGAATAAAATTATGATCTAAATCAGTGGTCCTCAACCTTTTTGGCATTAGAGAAAGTGAACAAAATTTGAGCAAAAATTGTTTCATGGAAGACAGTTTTGCTATGGACCAGGGCTGAGGTGGGGGATGGTTTTGGGATGATTCAAGTGCATTACATTTATTGTACATATTTATATTATTACTTATATTTATATTCTTACTTTGTAATATGTAATGAAATAAGTATACAACTCACTATAATGTAGAATCAGTGGGAGCCCTGAGTTTGTTTTCCTGGAACTAGACAGTCCCATGTGAGGCTGATGGAAGACCATGACAGATCATCAGGCATTAATTCTCATAAAGAACACACAACCTAGATCTTTCACAGTGCAGTTCACAACAGGGTTTCTGTTCCTATGAAAATCTAATGCCGCTGCTGATCTGACAGGAGGTGGAGCTCAGGAAGTAATTAATGTGAGTGATGGGGAGCAGCTGAAAATACAGAGGACTCTTCACTCATCCAGTGCTCGCCTACTGCTGTGTGACCCGTTTCCTAACAGACTACAGACCAGTAATGGTTCGTGGCCTTGGGGTTGGGGACACCGATCTAGATTATTTTGCTGAGCAATTTGCCTAACCTTAGAGGAGGTTTAATGTTAATTTGGCTCCATAACCAGTAGGAGTGACACGAATAAATCTGAGTCTTATTAAAAATCTTACCATTGACTGTTCTCACTCTTGTCATTGATTGCTCTCACTCTCAAGCAAGTGACCACGAGACCACCAGTATTGTTTGCAGGGCTGTATAGCCTCTGCAACCATGGTCTAAAAATGTATTTTAGTCATAGGGAAGATAGCATGGATGTGCCGAAGTTGTCGGAACCCAAATAGAACCCAGTTGAAAAAGATGGGCTTGGGTGCTCCCTTCTCATTCTCCCATTTTGCTTATCCTCCTTGAGCAAAACCTCTGCTGTCATGGCACTCTAAAGGATGGGTTCTAGAGTGACACAACCCACAAGGTAGCACTAAGTTAGTTTAACAGGATTATTTTTTTCATCATGCAGGCAAACAACCCATGCCTCTAAGGTCTTCTCTTAGGTCACAAAGGAAAACAATCCCAAAGGGCTCTCCATTCTTTCTATTTAAATGATGATTGTCAATCCCTTGCTGGGTCATAGGCTGTCTGTCATTGCCTGATACCTCTCTGGAACTAACAGCAGTTATTGCTGCAAATTAGCTCACAGGTTCTCTGAAAACTTTCAGTCTCATCTCCAGGGGACAATAGCAGTGGCCAAGGAAATGCTTCTCTAACTTTCTCAGAGGCGCTCTGTTGGATCTCTAATTTGACCTACCATGCATCTTGGCCTGAGAGTCTAGGGCTAAAGAGAAGGACCACTGGTGTCCCTTAGAACCCAAAAGCTATGTAAACAATCTGCTACCACTTTCTGAGAGTGCCCCATGATGTTAGCAGAATTTTCCAAGACCCGCTGATAGGGCTGGCAGAGTGCATCATGGGACAGACTCTTGCAAATGATCCACTAGTATCCCCCAAGAGGTCTCATGAACTCTAGCATCTCCCACAAATGTCCTGGGGATCTGCATGCTTTTTGCTTTTCCAGAAATGCATTGTGTTTAATTGCCCACCCTGCTCACAACCCTTTGTCACCAAGAGAGCTGCCAGGTGTGAAGGTGATCAATTAAGAGAGCAAGCCAAGTTGAAAGTAACAAGCCTTTATTCACTTACTGCAACAACATAAGCAAGAGTCTAAACATGAAAGGTCACTGACTCTTATCAATGTTTCATTTTCCCACAAAATGACATTGGGCAAGGATAGGATGTATCGGCACAGATGGGAGGAGAACTTCTTACTGTATGTACAGCCATGTGTACCATATCATTTACCATATATGTTCATGTACACATATACCACAATTGATATTATATCATTGTAGTATACATGTACATGTATATATACGTGTGTGTGTGCATGTGTGTGTGTGTATCTGTTAATTCAGTCAGTCTCCTACGCTTGAAAATATCAATGGATTTGGATAGTTTGCAATTACAAATAACACTGTAATGAATGACCTTGAGCATATGCATTTTCATTGTTTGGTCTATGATTATTAACCTAAGATATAGATAAGGAAAGTAGAGATTAATATAAAACACATTTAATACCTAGGAATATTTATGAAATAATAATACATCTTCAACACACATTGAAACTTTCCTCATCATTTTCATGTCAGATCTAGCATTAAGGTAGTTTACTTATAACTTTATGAGAGGAAATGTTGCTTCCACTTGTTAGAAATTTGAAATCTAGTATTTCATAGTAAATTTATTTGTCTGGTAAGGGACTAAATTTCTATCTTAACATAGCTCATGATGAAGAATCTGGTGAAAATCCTATGCTTAAAAATCAAGATTCAGTGTCAAAAATCCAGGTGCAATTGGAGAAAGAAGAAACTTCTAGAGAAGGATGTAGTAGTAAGTATAATGATGATAGCTATTTTATATTATTGTAAATTAATCTCAACTTTTTTCTTTGGTTCATACTTATGTATTTGAGTACATATTTTATAGAAAACTTATATTCTAAGTATTGAGTACATATATTTTATAGACTTATACTCTAAGCTAAACTCTAACATAACTCAAGAACAAAAACAAAGATATTGATATGTTTTGGTCAGAATTTCTTGTCATAATATCATTATGCAACTTAGTTTATGTTCTCAGTATCCATCTCAGGACAATAATTGTCTCATGAAAGATGGGTGCCTTTCAGCTGACTCTGGCCATCTGTGGGCACCTCTGATCTGTGGTAGTTCCAATCAGCAGGCAGAGGTATTGCTGAGACCTGTAACTGAAGCAGCAAATGGAAATCAGATAGGTTCTGGAAAAGGGCAGCCAGGGTGGCCAATAGAAGGATTTCCAGGGTATCATGTTGGTCAGAGCCCCACTCAAAGGTAGTAGTCTTTATGGTAACCTGATAGAGGTTGCTGTCCGGTCTCTGTGGCTTGAATGTGAACTTGGCAGCAAATCAATGGTCCCACCGATTGCTCACATTATTTTTACTTCTGGAGTCAAAGCTGGCCAAAAGCATGACAGTCATCATCTTTGGAATGGAACACCATAGCCTTTACAAATTACCCTGGAATTTTACTTGGGCTTTAGGTCCTTGTGCCTTGTCCAGTGATAATGGCATAGTACATGCTGCATGTAAGTGAACAGAGCATCTGATTCCTATTGGGTAGTATCCTTGTCTGCAAGTGACTTTAGGAGGCTGCCTAGGATGATTTAATAAACAGTGTGGAAGGCTAATGCCTCTTCCAGGAGTAGAGTGTTGTCCAGGTTTTAACCTACGCATTGATTACAGATAGCTGGGGAACTTTGGAAGCCTTCTGGAAAGATAGTAGTGGCGTATTGCGACCTATCCTGCATAAGGCTAACTAATCCTGATCATCCTCATGGAGAGGAACGCTGAAAAGATATTTGCTTTGTCAATTGGTACATATCAAGTTCCTTCATCCTGAACAACAGCCTTTGTAACTGTCACAATGTCAGGTACCACTGGTGCCAAAGGCAGCACTTAACGTTTTTTAGAGCCCCTATCAGTGTAGGGTTTAGGCACCTGAGGTCTTTCACATAGGCCAGATGGGTCTATTGAATGTAGAAATAGTGTACAAATAATTGGCCTCTTAAAGCTCAGCAATGAGGGAAATTATTTCCTTTTTTATCCCCAGAGTGTTAATACTGGTTTTGGTAGACATTGGTACTAGGTGCCAGTAGTTTAGCAGGTCATGATCTTCCATATATCCCACAAAAATATCTGGACTGCAGCAAATCCGATCAGGAGGTGGGTGTAAATGCTAGTGTTGTTTCATATAGAAAATATATTTAACCAGCAATATATTCACTAGTAGAGGCCATGACAATACAGGTTTGTAGTGGTCCAAAGGGCACCCATAGTTGGTTTAGAAAGAGGTCCTGTTGGTGGTGACCTAAGATTAAAAACTAGAAAGAATTATTTGTTTCCTCCTCATCCTCATGTCAGGGATTGTGGGGATCACAGTAATTTGTTAACCAGTAACCAAAAGGCCCAAGAAATGTCATTATTTTCCCACCCCCACTTCGAAGTTTGACCTAGATGATAGGTCAGACTTCTTTCAGGAGTGAAACTTTGTCCAGGTTGTAACCTATGCATTGATTAGCTGGGGAACTTTGGAAGCCAGGTCCAAAGTATCCTTGTCTGCAAGTGACTTTAGGAGGCTGCCTAGGATGATTTAATAAACAGTGTGGAAGGCTAATGCCTCTTCCAGGAGTAGAATGTTGTCCAGGTTTTAACCTACGCATTGATTACAGATAGCTGGGGAACTTTGGAAGCTAGAACAAAGGAACTTTGGGTCCTCAGGTCCCCACTGGGGACGTAGAGACCTTGTCCTAGCCCCTAGTTATGTTCATTTATGAAAGATGAGAGATCTGGGTAAAATTTGAAAGGATCTGTATGTTAGACCCTACAATGTGTCCCTCTAAATTTGATAAGATTGCTTTCTTCATCAAGGACGCAAACTACTCAAGTCTCAAGATTGACTGAGAGAGTTAGAGAAAATAGCACTAAACTGTTCATAATGGACATCACCATATGGACCGTAGTGCCTGGTGGTTCACAATCTGTTGGAGGGCCCATCAATCATATTCCTTTGAGACCCTGTTGTCTGGTGACCAATCTCATAGATCTCCTCTAGAAGACCATCGCATAGATTGAGCAGCAGAGGGCACTTGATTGCCATTTTTATACCACTCTATTGGCCAGTGTTTGCTATGTGGGCAGCAGCCATGTTTTCCATGCTGAAAGTTTACCAGTTACCATCTGGACTATATCTGATTGATATGACCTTATGAGGAGGTTTGATAACCAGCAGAATTGAAGCAAATGGACCTAGAAATCTGAGTTTGGTCAACAATCTTATCATCTGTTGTTTTTGTTCTCATTGTGCTACCAAGGGACTACTAGGGTGGCTGGCCAGGATACTGTAAGAAGCCCTTTGTTGGTTCTCAAAGTTGAATCAATGTGGGAGCTTGGATAGAAAACTAGGGGCTATATTCCCAGGCAAGATGGCTGAATAGGAATAGCTCCAGTCTGCAGCTCCCAGTGAGACCAGTGCAGAAGGCAGGTGATTTCTGCATTTCCAATTAAGGTACCCAGTTCATCTAACTGGGACTGGTTAGACAGTAGGTGCAGCTCACAGAAGGTGAGCAGAAGGAGGTGGGGTATCACCTCACCCAGGAAACTTAAGGGGTCAGGGAACTCCCTTCCCTAGCTAAAGGAAGCCATGAGGGACTGTGCCGTGAGGGACAGTGCTATCTGGCCCAGACACTATGCTTTTCTCATGGTCTTGGCAACCTGCAGACTAGGAGATTCCCTCTGGTGCCTACACCACCAGGGACCTGGGTTCTAAGCACAGAACTGGGTAGCTGTTTAGGTAGACACCGAGTTAACTGCAGTAGTTTTTTTCTTTTTTTTTTTTGATTGAGTTTCGCTCTTGTCACCCAGGCTGGAGTGCAGTGGTACTCACTGTAATGTTGACTCCCTGCAACTTCCACCTTCCAAGTTTAAGTGATTCTCTTGCCTCAGCCTCCTGAGTAGCTGGGATTACAAGTACACATCCTCACACCTGACATATTTTTGTATTTTTAGTAGAGATGGGTTTCACCATGTTGGCCAGGCTGGTCTCAAACTCCTGACCTTGTGAATCACCCGCCTCAGCCTCCGAAAGTGCTGGGATTACAGACATGAACCACCATACCTGGCTAACTACAGGAGTTTTTTTGTATCCTAGTGGCATGTGGAACAGCAGCAAGACAGAACTATTCATTGCCCAGGAAGGGGGCTAAAGCCAGGGAGCCTAGTGATCTTGCTCTGTGGATCCCACCCTCACGGAGTCCAACAAGCTAAGATCCACTGGCTTAAAATTCTTGATGCCAGCACAGCAGCCTGAAGTCAACCTGGGATACTCGAGCTTGGTGTGGGGGAGGGGCATCTACTATTACTGAGGCTTGAGTAGGCAGTTTTCGCCTCACAGTATAAACAAAGCCACCAGGGAGTTCAAACTGGGTGCGGAACCCACCGCAGCACGGCAAAGCCACTGTAGCTAGGCTGGCTCTCCAGATTCCTCCCCTCTGGACAGGGCATTTCTGAAAGAAAGGCAGCAGCCCGATGAGGGGCTTATAAATAAAATTTCCATCTCCCTGGGACAGACCACCTGGGGGAGGAGGCAGCTGTGGGCACAGCTTCAGCCGGCTTAAACATTTCTCCCTGCTGGGTCTGAAGAGAGCAGCAGATCTCCCAGCACAGTACTTGAGCTCTGCTAAGGGCTTGAGGACCTACTGCCTCCTCAAGTGGGTCCCTGACACCCATGCCTCCTGACGGGGAGACACCTCCTAGCAGGGATTGACAGACACCTCCTACAGGAGAGCTCCAGTTGGCATCTGGTAGGTGACTCTCTGGGATGAAGCTTTCCAGAGGAAAAAGCAGGCAGCAATCTTGGCTGTTCTGCAGCCTCTGCTGGTGATACCCAGGTAAACAAGATCTGGAATGGACCTTCAGCAAATATCAGCAGACCTGCAGAAGAGGAGATGGTTAGAAGGAAAACAAACAGAAAGCAATAGCATCAACATCACCAAAATGGATGCCTGTGCAAAAAAACCCATCCAAAGGTCACCAATATCAAAGACCAAATGTAGATAAATACATGAAGATGTGGAAAAAACAGTGCAAAAAGGCTGAAAATTACAAAAACCACAACATCTCTTCTCCTCCAAAGGATTATAACACCTTGCCAGCAAGTGAGCAAAACTGGATGAAGAATGAATTTGACGAACCGACAGAAGTGGGCTTCAGAAGGTGGGTGATAACAACCTCCTTGGAGCTAAAGGAGCATGTTCTAACCCAATGCAAGGAAGCTAAAAACCTTGATAAAAGGTTATAGAAACTGCTAACTAGAATAGCCTGTATAGAGAAGAACATAAATGACCTGATGGAGCTGAAAAACGCAGCACGAGAACTTCGTGAAGCATACACAAGTATCAATAGCTGAATTGATCAAGCAGAAGAAAGGATATCAGAGATTGAATATCAACTTAATGAAATAAATCACAAAGAAAATATTAGAGAAAACAGAATGAAAACGAATGAATAAAGCATCCAAGAAATATGGGACTATGTGAAAAGACCAAACTTAACAATTCATTGGTGTACCTGAAAGAGATAGGTAGAATGGAACCAGACTGGAAAACACTTTTCAGGATATTATCCAGGAAAACTTCCCCAACTTAGCAAGAGGGGCCAACATTCAAATTCAGATGATACAGAGAACACCACAAAGATGCTCCTTCAGAAGAGCAACCCCAAGACACATAATTGTCAGATTCACCAAGGTTGAAACAAAGGAAAAAATGTTAAGGGCAGCCAGAGAAAAAGGTCAGGTTACCCACAAAGGGAAGCCCATCAGAATAATATTGGATCTCTCAGCAGAAACCCTTCAAGCCAGAAGAGAGCGGGGCCAATATTCAACATTCTTAAAGAAAACAACTTTCAACCCAGAATTTCATATCCAGCCAAAATAAGCTTTATAAACAAAAGAGAAATAAAATCCTTTACAGACAAGGAAATGCTGATGGATTTTGTCACCACCAGGCTTGCCTTCCAAGAGCCCCTGAAGCACTAAATGTGGAAAGGAACAACCAATACCAGCCACTGCAAAAACATACCAGAATATAATGACCAATGACAGTCTGAAGAAACTGTATCAACTAATGTGCAAAATAACCAGCTAGCATCTAGGATCAAATTCACACATAATAATATTAACCTTAAATGTAAATGAGCTAAATGCCCCAATTAAATGGCACAGACTGAAAAATTGGATAAAGAGTCAATACCTATTGGTGTGCTGTATTCAGGAGACCCATCTCATATGCAAAGATACACATAGGCTCAAAATAAATGCATGCAGAAAGATTTACCAAACAAATGGAAAGAAAAAAAAAACAGGGTTGCAATCCTAGTCTCTGATAAAACAGACTTTAAGCCAACAAAGATCAAAATAAACAAAGAAGGGCATTACATAGTGGTAAAGAGATCAATGCAACAAGAAGAGCTAACTAATCTAAATATATATGCACCCACTACAGGAGCACCCAGATTCATAAAGCAAGTTCTTAGAGACCTGCAAAGAGACTTAGACTACCACATGATAATAGTGGGAGATTTTAACACCCCACTGTCAATATTAGACAGTTCAATAAGACAGAAAATTAGTGAGGATATTCAGGACTTGAACTCAGTTCTGGACCAAGCAGACCTAATAGACATCTTCAGAACTTTCCACCTCAAATCAACAGAATATACGTTCTTCTCAGCACCAACATTGCACTTATTCCCAAATTGATCATGTAATTGGAAATAAAACACTCCTCAGCAAATGCAAAAGAATGGAAATCGTAACAAAGTCTCTCAGACCACAGTACAATCAAATTAGAACTCAGGATTAAGAAACTCCCTCAAAACCACACAGCTACATGGAAACTGAACAACCTGCTCCTGAATGACTACTGGGTAAATAAATTAAGACAGAAATAAATAAGTTCTTTGAAACCAATGGGAACAAAAATACAATGTAATAGGATCCCTGGGACCCAGCTAAGCAGTGTTTAGAGGAAAATTTATAGCACTGAATGCCCACATGAGAAAATGGGAAAGATCTAAAATCAACACCCTAACATCACAATTAAAAGAACTATTCGAGCAAGAGCAAACAAATTCAAAAAGTAGCAGAAGACAAGAAATAACTAAGATCAGAGCAGAACTGAAGGAGTTAGAGACACGAAAAATCTTTCAAAAAAGTCAATGAATTCAGGAGTTTGTTTTTTTTTTTAAAGATTAACAAAATAAACTGCTAGCCAGACTAATAAGGAAGAAAATGGAGAAGAATCAAATCAACACAATAAAAAATGATAAAAGGAATATCACTACAGATCCCACAGAAATGCAAACTACCATCAGAGAATACTATAAACACCTCTACACAAATAAACTAGAAAATCTAGAAGAAATGGATAAATTCCTGGACACCTACACCCTCCCAAGACTAAACCAGGAAGAAGTCGAATCCCTGAACAGACCAATAATAAGTTCTGAAATTGAGGTAGGAATTAATAGTCTACTAATCAAAAAACGGCAGGACCAGTCAGATCACAGCCAAATTCTACCAAAGGTACAAAAAGGAGCTGGTACCATTTCTTCTGAAACTATTCCAAACAATAGAAAAAGAGGGAATCCTCCCTAACTCATTTTATGAGGCCAGCATTATCCTTATACCAAAACCTGGCAGTGACACAACAAAAAAAATTTCAGGTCAATATCCCTGATGAACGTCGAAGTGAAAATCCTCAATAAAACACTGGCATATCAAATCCGGCAGCACATTAAAAAGCTTATCCACCATGATGATGTCAGCTTCATCCCTGGGACACAAGGCTGGTTCAGCATATGCAAATCAATAAATGTAATCCACCGCATAAATAGAACCAATGACAAAAGCCACATGACTATCTCAATAGATGCAGAAAAGGCCTTCAATAAAATTAAATACCACTTCATGCTAAAAACACACAATAGCTAAATATACCTAGGAATACAACCTACAAGAGATGTGAAGGACCTCTTCAAGGAGAACTACAAACTACTGCTTAAGGAAATAAGAAAGGACACAAACAAATGGAAAAACATTCTATACTCATGGATAGGAAGAATCAATATCGTGAAAATGGTCATCCTACCCAGAGTAATTTATAGATTCAATGCTATTCCCATCAAGCTATCATTGACTTTCTTCACAGAATTAGAAAAAACTACATTAAATTTCACATGGAACAAAGAAAGAGCCTATATAGCCAAGACAATCTTAAGCAAAAAGAACAAAGCCAGAGGCATCATGCTACCTGACTTCAACCTATACTACAAGGCTACAGTAACCAAAACAGCATGGTACTTGTACCTAAACAGAGATATAGACCAATGGAACAGAACAGAGGCCTCAGAAATAACACCACACATCTACAACCACCTGATCTTTGACAAACCTGACAAAAACAAGCAATGGGGAAAGGACTCCCTATTTAATAAATGGTGTTGGGAAAACTGGCTAGCCATATACAGAAAACTGAAACTGGACCCCTTCCTTACACTTTATACAAAAATTAAGATGGATTAAAGACTTATACATAAGATCTAAAACCATTAAAACCCTAGAAGAAAACCTAGGCAATACCATTCAGGACATAGGCATGGGCAAAGAATGCATGACTAAAACACAAAAGCAATTGCAATAAAAGCCAAAATAGACAAATGGGATCTATTTAAGCTAAAGAGCTTATGTACAGCAAAAGAGACTATCATCAGTGTGAACAGGCAACCTGCAGAGTGGGAGAAAATTTTTGCAGTCTATCCATCTGACTCATAAAAGTCTAATATCCAGAACCTACAAGGAACTTAAATTTACAACAAAAAAACCCGATCAAAAAGTGGGAAAAGGATATGAATAGAGACTTTTCCAAAGAAGACATTTATGAGGCCAAGAAACATATGATAAAAAGCTCATCATCACTGGTCATCAGAGAAATGCAAATCTAAACCAAAATGAGATACCATCTCATGCCTATTAGAATGGCACTCATTAAAAAGTCAGGAAACAAAAGATGCTAGAGAGGATGTGGAGAAATAGGAACACTTTTACACTGTTGGTTGGAGTGTAAATTAGTTTAGTCATTGTGGAAGAGAGTGTGTTGATTCCTCAAGGATCTAGAACTAGAAATACCCATTTGACCCAGCAATCCCATTACTGGGTATATACCCAAAGGATTACAAATCAGTCTACTATAAAGACATATGCACACATATGTTTATTGTGGCACTATTCACAATAGCGAAGACTTGGAACCAACCCAAATGATAGACTGGATAAAGAAAATGTAGCCCATGTACACCATGGAATACTATGCAGCCATAAAAAAGAATGAGTTAATGTCCTTTGCAGGGACATGGATGAAGCTGGAAACCATCATTCTCAGCAAACTAACACAAGAACAGAAAACCAAACACTGCATGTTCTCACTCATAAGTGGGAGTTGAACAATGAGAATATATGGGCACAGGGAGGGGAACATCACACATTGGGACCTGTTGGGGGGTCAGGGGCAAGGGGAAGGATAGCATTAATAGAATACCAGTGTAGATGACAAGTTGATGGGTGCAACAAAAGACCATGGCACATGTATACCTTTGTAACAAACCTGCATATTCTGTACATGTA
Organism: Cebus imitator; assembly: GCF_001604975.1. NCBI lineage: Eukaryota > Metazoa > Chordata > Mammalia > Primates > Cebidae > Cebus > Cebus imitator. The sequence continues at coordinate 4,165,987 of NW_016107407.1, read as the reverse complement.
TCCCAAAACTTAAAGTATAATAATAATAAAGAAAACTGTGGACTAGAGGATAAATGATTGCCCTAAGAACATAGAAGCTTATGTAAACCTCCCTTAGAACTCTCTGAGAGCAGTCTGTGGCATTCACTGCACTTTCTGAGACTCATTGGCCTAGCTGATGGTCCTCAAACTCTTGTAGATGATCTGTGCACTCTATTTAAAAGTTCCCCAGAGGCTTTTTGGTTTCTCCCCAAAATGCTCAGTAGTAACTTCAGGAATTTTGGTCTATGATTGTATAATCCCAGCACTTTGGGAAGCTGAGGTAGGTGTATTGCATGAGCTCAGGAGCTCAAGACCAGCCTGGGCAACATGGCAAAACCCTGTGTCTAATATGTATATATTACAAAACTTAGCTATGTAGTGGCCCATGCCTGTAGTCCCAGCTACTTGGGGGGCTGAAGTGGAAGATAGCTTGTGTCCAGAAGGTTGAGGCTATAGTGAGCCATGTTCATGCCACTATGCTGCACTCTGGGTGACAAAGCAAAACCCTGACTCAAAAAGAAAAAAAAAAGATATTTTATACTGTGAACTAATATGTAAATACCCCAAGATAACTAAAAACAATAGCCAAGAATTGATAACCTTTGGTTGAACTTTATAACACTATTTCATGGTTTTGAGTCATAGACTCAGTATGTACCAATGTCCAATAACAGGCCAATATTTGTCTCATGAAGAATGTGTATATTTCAGCTGATTCTAGGAGATTATGGGTTCAAAAACCCAGTGGGCACCTTAGTTATGTGACAGTGTCCTTCTGCTATAGGTTCTAATTGGTGAACAGAGAAGTTGCTGAGACCTATAACTCGGAGGCAAATGTGGATCACAAGCACTCAGGCTAAAGTTAGCAGCGTGGCCCATTCGAAAGACTCCAGGCAATCCTGTTGGTCAGAACTCCACTCAAAAATGGCAGCCTTACTTGTAACACAATATATGGGTGTCATCTAGATCCCTGCCTGAGTGATGTGAAGGTACTCATAGTTGAATAGTCCCAATAGTCCCTGGGACTTCTTTATATTTGTTTGGATAGAATGAGCCAAAAGCTTGGCAATTGTCTTCTCTGGAGAAAGACCTTATGCCCTTTTCTAGATCATACCCTGGATTTCACTTGGATTTTAGGTCTTTGTACCTTGTCTATATTCTTGGGCTAGCTGTGTTGCTGTATGTGGATCAACAGGGCAATAGTTTTTATTTGGTAGTGTCTGGGACCACCAGGAAGATGTCTTCAATATAGCAGAAGGTCAGAACAGGAACATTGATACTGAAAAGAGTATTTGTGATGTCAGTTGTTGTATACAGTTTCTTTGTCTTGAGCAATAGTCTCTGTGATAGTCACAAAGTCAGTACTGCCAGTTCTTAGGGCTTCACTAAAGCAATGAACTGCCAATAATCAGTTGAGTCTCTATGTGTACCCAAGGCCAGTACACAGGCCCCATGAATGGAAAATTAGTCTCATAGGAAACTGGCTTTATTAAGGTCGGAAATGAAATAGTTATATCTTTTCTCCCCTAGTTAATGGGGTTTTTTTGGTAGACAATAGCACTAGGTACTATTAGGTAAATTCATGGTTCCCACATGTGCCACAAAATGGCCCTAGCTACAGCAATTTTCTTTAGGGCTTGGGAATGAATGCAAGCAGGAATATACTAAGACTATATCTATACAGTTATACATTCAGTAGTGGGGGCCCTAACAATGGAGGTTTTAGTGGTCCAGTGGAACCTATGCATGCTTGTGTTTGGGTAGGCGTGGTGAAGTTGGCCTCAGACCCCAAGCCAAAGAACAATGCCTGTTTCTTCTTTGTATTAGATTCCTGGTGCTTCCATAACAAATTACCACAAACTAGGTAGCTTAACCAATTAAAATTTACTGTCTCAGAACTCTTGAGGCTAGACGTAAACATAAGGTATCAGCAGGGTTGGTGATACCGACCCTTTTGAGGGACAGTCAGTAAGAATCTGTTAAATGCCTCTATTCTAGCTTCTGGTAGTTGATTAGCAATATTTGGTGTTCCTTGGCTTGGGGATGCTGCACTCTGGTCTCTGCTTTCATCCTCACACATCTTTTTCTCCGTGTGCTTGTCTCTTATCTATGTATCCTGTTTTTATAAGGATGTTATTCATATTGGACTAAAGCCCGCTATAATGATCTCATTTGTACTTGATTAGCTTTGTAAAGACCCTATTTCCAAATAAAATCATGTTCTGAGGCACTATGTGGGAAAGATAGGGGTCACTATTCAAATATTCATCGTCTTCCCATATGCAAAATGCATTCACTCCATCACAACATCTCCAAAAATTCAACGTAATTCCAAAATCTTCTCTAAGAATCATCAACTCAAAATTCCAAATTTCATCATTTAGATCATTCAGATAGTTATGGGAAAGACTTGGGGTATGATTCATCCTGTGCAAAATTCCTATTCATTTATGAACCTATAAAACCAGATATCACATTGTCTGCTTCCAAAATGCAATGGGCAGGCATACGACAGACATTGCCATTGCTAAAGGGAAAAATTGGAAGGAAAAAAAGGGGTCACAATTTACAAACAAATTCAGAATCTGGCAGGGTAAATTTCATTAGATTTTAAGACTTGAAAGTAGTCCTCTTGGCTCAGTGCCCTGTCCTCTGGGCCTAGTGGGGTATGGCCCTGCCTCCTTCAATCTGGGTGGTGGCCCACCTCTTCAAACAGAAGAGGCAACACCCCAGCTCTTTGGCCTGTGTCTTCTGGGCTCTTGGTGACAGTGGAAGCCCCACTGGCATTTGAACCATCCTTAGGGTCATTGTTTCTTTTTCTTGATGGATAACACAATTGCAGCAGAATAGTTCTATTGACCCATTTCCTGTCTATAGAATCTTAGCAATCTGATTTAATTTTAATCTAAAATAAAATCTATTTTATCCTTTCTCTATCCCCTTTAGTTCAGGTTGTCAGGATTTTTGCTGAGATGGTTGATTAGATCCACAATTCACATATCTATTTAGCAAATAGTTGTGCAGTCATATCCTTGGTGTTCTTTCTACATGTGCTTTTTTTTTTTTTTTTTTTTTTTGAGACAAGGTCTAGCTCTGTCACCTGGGCTAGAGTGCAGTGGTACAATCTCGGCTCACTACAACCTCTGCCTCCTGGGCTCAAGCGATTCTCCTGCCTCAGCCTCCCGAGTAGCTGGGAATACAGGCACCTGCCACCACACCCAGCTAATGTTTGTATTTTTAGTAAAGACGGGGTTTCACTGTGTTGGCCAGGCTGGTCTCAAACTCCTGACCTTGTGATCCACCTGCCTCAGCCTCCCAAAGTGCTGGGATTACAGGCATGAGCCACCATACCTTGCCTACAATGTGCTTTCTTATATTTTCAATACTAATAGGCTGAAGATTTTGTGAATTTTCATATTCTGTTTTCTTTTTGCTTAACAATTCCTTCTTTGATTTATCCCTTTCCCTTTTGCCTCTTACTATAACAGAAAAGATAAACCAAGATGTGCCTTAAACACTTTACTTAGAATCTTCTCAGGTAAATATCCAAGTTCATTGCTTACAAATTTTACTTTCCACCCAACAGACATAATTCAGACAAGCTCTGTGCCATTTTATAACAAAGATCACCTCTCCTCCAGTTTCCAATAATATGTTAATTTCCATCTGAGACCTCACTAGAAGCACCTTTAACATTCATATTTCTATTGACATTCTGTTCATGACAATATATGTGTATATCTAAGATGAGAGAAGCTTTCTCTGTAGTTCTTCCCTTTTCTTTCTGAGCCTTCACCAGAAACACCTTCAATATCCATATTTCTACCAACAATAACTTCAAGGTAATCTAAGTTTTTTCTATCATACACTTCAAAACTCTTACAGCCTCTACCCGTTACCCAATTCCAAAGTCATTTCCACAATTTAAAGTATTTGTTACAGCAGCGATCCACTTCCCAGTCGTAGGGCTGCTCTTAGAAAGTATCCACAAATTGGGTGGCTTTAACAATAAAAAATTATAGTCAGTGGGATAGAAGTCTGGGATCAAGGTGTTGACAGGGTTGGTTCCTTCTGAGAACCAGAGGAAAAATCAATTCCATGCCTCCACCTGAGCTCCTTGTGGGTTGCTGTTTTTGACATTCCCTGACTTCTGTATGCATCAGTTCAATCTCTGCCTTCAGCTTCACATGGCATTTTCCCAGTGTATATGGGTGCTCCAATTTTCTGTTTTTACAATGACAACATTTATATGGAATTAGGGCCCATTTTAATGACCTCATTTTCATTTATCTCTGTAAAGTTCCTATTTCCAAATAAGATCACATTCTGAGATACTGTGAGGGTTAGGACTTCAACTTATCTTTTTTAGAGGGCACAATTCAACCTGTAACCCTCCCATGATAGTGTTAGGGATTATGGAGATCACAGTTAGTTGTGCATCAAATCCAAGAGGTGCAAGAAATGCAGCTCTCCTCTCTATCCCTATTGAACTTTTACCTTGTTATACGACCATTGTTCTTCATAGGGACATATGGACCTTGGCCTGATCCTTAGTCGTCTTCTTTAGTTTTGAAAGCTGAGATATCTGGTTAATAGTTGAATGGGAGTCTCCAGTTCACCTCCAGATTCACTGGGAGGAGCGGAAGGAATAGCTCTTTTATTAATCAGGATCCATTACCTTGTAGACCCTAGTAGAGCACCCTGTAGGGCCCCATAGCTCACTACCTTGCCATGAGTTCCTTGGTGGGAGAGTCCGTCAGTCTTCCCTTGGAGAACCCACGCTTAAGTAACCAGAACCAGAGATCTTGTTGTGAAAGTGCTTGTGCAGATGGTCCTGGAGAGAGTGCATGATTACCAGTTTTACATCACTCTTTCTGCCAGCAAGTTGTTGCTATCTGTGCAGTAGCTACTTTTTCTATTTTGATGATTTATCATCAGTGAATATCTGAATTGTGTCACAGAGTGATCAGCATGGCCTTATGAGGAGGTTTAATTGTGTTAAATAACCAGTAGGAGTAAAATGAATGAACCTAAAAACTGAGTCTCATTAACAGTCTCATCTACCATACCATGTGTATGTGAATCCTGACTCTCAAAGCACCAACCAATTTATGCATTTGCTCTATCCTATAATACTTTGAAACTTTTTGCAAAATTGCTTAGCAGATACCACTACAAAAACAAACCTACTGAAAAGATTTCATGATTTGTTTGCAGTTTGTCCCCCAACACTCTTGCCCAAGACTAAGGCTATGTTTCAAATACTGTATTTATTAGTTACATGGATTAGTACTTTTTTTTCCATATAGTAGGTTCGTTTAATTAAGTTTCCTTTCAGTTTTAGTTCCCACTTCTTATCCTCATTGAATTAATTTTATTTTAAAAATATTGCATTCATGCATTTTGCATTGCTGTGAAGGAATACCGGAGCCTGGGTAATTTATAAAAAAAGAGGTTTATTTGGCTCATGGTTTTTCAGGCTGTACAAGCCTGGCACCAACATCATCTGTTCAGCTTCTGAGGCCTCAGGAAGCTTTTAGTTATGGCAGAAGGGAAGGGGAGCCAGCATGTCACATGGCAAGAGAAGAAGCAAGAGAGATACGGGGGACATCCGAAAATTTTTTCCAACAAACAGATCTTACATGAACTCATTACCATAGAGAGGGCACCGAACCATTTGTGAAGGATCTGCCCCCATGACCCAAACACCTCCCACCAGGCAACACCTCCAACCTTAGGGATCACATTTCAACAAGAGATTTGGAGGGACACACATCCAAACCATATCCAATATGTAGAACATTAAGCTACTTCCAAAAGTAAATATTATGCAAAAGATATTTTTAGAAGAACTATAATTTCTGCCACAGTCCTTCTCTTTTATTCCCTTCCTTGTTCCTACCCTTTTGTCTTATAGATAACCAACTACAGTGTTTTCTTGCTTATTTTATCTATGTCTCATTTTGAAAAGGTTAATTTTCTCTATTTCTATTTTTTTCTGATTAGTTATTTCTGACCCAAAACTTACCATACTAGATATCCTGTTTTTAAGATTTTTTTTCACTTAACATTATCTTTTAAGAAATTCCTCCATGTTAATTTATAGAAACCTTTATTATTTTTATGTAATATGTATAGTATTATGTATAATGATATGCATTTATATCATAATTTATAGCATATATCTTTGTTTATTGAGCCAATCTCCTGTACTTGAATATTTAGATGTGTTGAATATTTTGCAATTACAAATAATATGGTAATGAATAATGTGCATTTGAATTTTTATTGTGTGGTCTATTATTATGTATTAACCTATGTAAATAACCCATGAATTCTGAAGACCAATAGGAAATATATTTGATGCCTTAAAATATTTATGGTATAATGAGACAGCTTTTGTAACACCCATTAAAACCATTTTTATGTCAAATTTCTATTATGGTAATTTACTTATAATTTTATAAAAATGAGACAAAAAGAGAATTCACAGTAGATTTTTTTTTTCATTTGTGGACTAAATACATCTCTTTATGCAACTCATTTTGTAGCTCCAGATAAAAATCCTATGTTGGTTCATCAGGAGTCAGTGTCAAAACTCCAAATGCAAGAAAAGAAGAAAATAACTCCTGGAAAGGAAAGGAGTAATAGTAAGTGTAGTCATTATAGATAACTTTAAATTATTTTTAAATGAAACTTATCAGAATATATTTTTCTTTGATTCTTGAATGTGTATTTTAACATATATTTTATGGAAATAGTAGACTTTGCCCTGAATTATGAACACCTTAAGATAAGTACAGAACAAAAATGAAAGTGTTAACTTCACATTGGAATTTCTGGTCATAAGATTATTTCACAGCCATTAAGCATGCACTCAAAAGGCCCAATAATTGGCCTACAGTATTTCAAAGAGTATACCTTTCAGCTGACTCTGGGAGATTACAGTTTCCAGGAGATTATACCCAATGATCACTTATCATGTGTAGTGATGTTCTTCCCCAGGGTTCAGTCAACAAATTGAGAGGTTGTTGAGATCTGTAACTCAAACAGCAAGTGGGAATTACAGGAGCCAAGAAGAAGGATAGTCCTGAAAGCTTGTTGGTTAGCCATAGGGAATTTTGTTGGTTGAGTGCCACACAAAGGTAAGGTCTCTTGGTGACCTCATAGATGGGTGCCATCAAGTTTCTTGTGTGGTAGGGAATGTTAAAGTGTCCATAGCCAACAATGACTGGGCTTCCTTTTCATTTTAAGGGATTGAGAGGACCAAAAGATAGGCATCATCTCCTCTGGAATGTGATGTGCCCCTTCCCAAATTATAACACAGGAATTTCAATTGAGTGCTAGGTCTTTGTACCTTGTATGTACTAATGGCCAAGCTAGTTTTTATTGGTTCATGCCTGTGTTTGGATCCACCAGGAAAATATCTTCAATATAGTAGAATGCTAGTGTTCCCTCCAAGAGCAGGAATTTTTCCAGGATATGCCGTATCCATGAATGACAGGTAGCTGGGGAATTTAGGTAGTCTTGTTGAAGGACATTAGTGGTATATTGCAATCTATTCCACATAAGACTAAACTGATCCTTATCATTGGTGTGAAGAGGGATGCCGAAAAGGGGATTTTGTGTATCGATTTTTGTATACTAAGTTCTTTTCTTTTGGGCAGTAGCCTCTATGACGGTCACAAAGACAGGCACTGCCAGCACCCAGGGCTGCATTATGGCATTGAGCAGCCAGTGAGGCTGTATGCATCTGAGGTATGTGCACAGGCCAGATGGAGCTGTTTAATGAAGGATTCGTCTCACAGAAAACTTTGCCATGCTTAAGTACAACAATGAAGGCATTTATTTCCTTTTTACCCTAAGTAATCAGTATTGTTTTTGAGAAACAACAGCACAAGGTAGTCAGATAGGTTCGTGGCCTTTCACATGCCCCACTAAAATGGCCCTAATTGAGCAATTTTCTTCAGTGCTTGTGGGCAAAGGTGAGCAGGTGTTCCCTTAATGATACATTTAAACATAATACATTGAATAATGTGCACTATAACAGTAGGGTTTGTAATTGGCCAAAGAGGCCCACCATAGTTGGGTCTACGTAAGGTTCCCATTGGTGGTGACTTCAGACTTCAAAATAGAGAGAATTATCAGTTTCCCCTTCATTCTGATGCTGGGGTATATGTTCACAGTCACTTATGTACCAGTGTCCAAAAGGCCCAAGAAATATAATTATCCCCACCTTCCCATTTATCTCTGACCCTGGTCCCCACTGGGGATTTGAGGACTTAGCTTAACCTCTGGTCTTATTCATTGTTGAAGGGTGAGAGTTCTCAGTAAAAATTAAGAGGGGCTCATCAATTCATCTCCAAATTCACCAGGGAGGGGTGGAGGGAGTAACATTTTATTAATCATAGGATCCTCAATGTGCTGACCCCAGTAGGGCCCATCAACTTCATTGCAGCCAGACCTAGAGACTGTCTCTAGAGGCATCATCCAGGAGAAGGTGCTTGATTGCCATTTTATTCGGTTGTGGAAAAGTAATTGCAGTTTTTGCCATTAGATTGCTTTTGCACCAACCTAATACATCACTTTCCTGCTGGTCAGTTTTTTCTACCTCAGGAGCAGCTGCTTTTCCCGTGCCTGAAAAGTTTTCAGTTAAGTTCTGGATTTTGTCACAGAACATATGACCTGACCTTATGAGTTTGATTGAATTGGAAAATAGGCAAGAGTGGCACGAAAGAACCTAGAAATCTGAGTCTGGTCAACTATCTCCTCGACTATTCTTACTCTTCATTGTAGAACTAAGGGACTACCAGTGTTGTGATTCACAGGGCTACAATAACCTCTGCAAGGATGGTCCAAACATAATTTTAGTGGTAGGTTCATCATGGGTAAGCCAAAGCTATCAAAGGTCAAGCAATTAGCAAGCTGAGGAATGAGGCGGTCTCAAGTTGGCAACTCATACATCCCCTTTCTTTCTCCTCCTTGAGTAAAGCTTCTCTGTCATTACATTCCGAAGGAGGGTTCTGTAGTGACTCGCCCCACAAGGTACCAATTTTTCTAACAAAGTTTAAGAGTACATAAGGCTCTAAGTTGCCTTCAGTAGGTAGGTAAAGTGACCTCAGAAGGTTCTACGTTTCTTTTTGTTTTTTGGGTTTGTTTTGAGAGGGAATCTCACTTTGTCTCCCAGGCTGGAGTACGGTAGCACTATCTCAGCTCACTGCAACCTCCACCTCCCTAGTTCAAGCAATTCTCTTGCCTCAGCCTCTTGTGTAGCTAGGATTACAGGTGCTCCCCACCATGCCTGGCTAATTTTTGTATTTTTAGTATAAATGGGGTTTCACCACGTTGGTCAGGCTGGTCTCAAGCTCCTGACCTCGTGATCCGCCTGCCTCAGCCTTCCAAAGTGCTGGGATTATAGGCGTGAGCCACTGTGCCTGGCCTAGTTCTGCATTAAAAAAAAAAATCCCTTATAATTAAACCATGAGTCTCAATACTTTGCTGGGACATAGGTGGTCTATTATTGCCTGGTAGCTGTTTAGAACTAACAGCACTCATTGGGTACAAATTACCTCATAGATTCTCTGGAAACTTTCAGTCCCATCTCCCCATCATTATATACTGTAATTAATATTATACCATTGTTTGTGGTATATATATCTGTTCATTTGACCAATCTCCTATGTGTGAAAATCTCAATGGTTTTGAATATTTTTCAATTACAAGTAATGCTATAATGAATGATCTTGTACATATGCACTTTCATTGTTTGGTCTATAATTATATATTAAGCTAAAGTATAAATTATCATGCATTATGTAAGTATTTTGAGTATGTATTACAGTATAAACTCATGAATTCTGGAGACCAATATAAACTTTATTTGGTGCTTCAGAATATTTATGAAATAATGGATTAGCTTCCACAACAGCCATTAAAATTATTCTATTTTTGTGTCAGATCTAGCATTATTGTAATTTACTTACAACTTTATAAAAATAAGATAAAATGTACGTTATATATTCATAGATTTATTTTTCCATATGGTGGACTAAATGCATCTCTTGATCTAGCCCACTTTGTAGTGCCAAATGAAAATGTGACTTTTGTTCATCAAGATTCAGAGTCAAAACTCCAAATACAAGATAAGAAACAAATACATTTTGTAGTAGAACGGCGCAAAAGTAAGTATAATAATTATAGATAACTTTAAATTATTTTATATTGAACTCATCAGATCTTTTCCTTCGAATCACCAATGTGTACATCAGACTATATTTGATCAACTTTTAACTTTGCTCTAAAGTGTGAATACCCTATGATAACTAGAGAACAAAAGTATTGTATTGATACCTTTTGGTTGGTATTTGGATGGTCATTAATTACTAAGTAGCATCACTGCCTCCACACCTGCTCATGAAAGCTATTCACATGATTTTCTCATTTTACTTTCATGGGTGGAAAGTCTGATGATTACTTGGCATATCCAGAAGTTCTATTGCACATGTATTTTTTCTATTTAGCATTTCCTTTTGAAACCCGAAAAAAGGATATATCGCTTGAACATCTATTGCCTGAGGAGAAAGTTTTATTATCAAGAAGCCAATCTCAAACCAAGAAACTTCAAGCTAAAGTAATTTCAATAAAAAGTAAGTAATTATGTATAAACCTTATAAATTATTTTTATTAAATTCAGGAGAAATTTGTTTTTGGTTTATAAATATGCCTTCAACTATGTGCTGCTTTTGCTAATTAGTTCTATCACACTACCAGATCTTTCTTGATGACTTATTTGTTTATTTTACAATTACTGAGTTACATGTGTCAAATCTCCCACTTCGTGGATTTCTCTATTTCTTCTTGTATTAGTGTCAGCTTTGGCTTTACATCTTGTAATGCTCTATTTTTATTTTTGTGCTTGTAAACTTTAAATTTGTATCCTTCAAAGACAGAACAGCTTTTTTGTTATGAAAGGAGTCATTTCATCATTTTTATAATTTTTATTTTCCTTAATAAGTACTTTATCTGTTATTAAGGCTTCACAGACTTTCTTCTGGTTGGTATTTGCCTGATACATTTTTTTCCATCCTATTAGTTTAACTTCTTTGTTTCTTTATGATTTTGCTATGTCTATTGTAAGAAACTTATAATTGTGTATACTCTTTTTTAAATCAGCTTTTATTTTAAGTTCCGGGGTGCATGTGCAGGATGTGCAGGTTTGTTACATAGGTAAATGTGTGCCATGGTAGTTTGCTGCACAGATCAACACATTATCCAGTTATTAAGCCCAGCACCCATTAGCTGGTCTTCCTGATGTCCCCTCCTCCTTTCCCCAACTCCCGGCCTCAGTGTGTGGTGTACTTCCACTTGTCCATATGTTCTCATTGTTCAGCTGCCACTTATAAGTGAGAACATGTGGTGTTTAGTTTTCTGTTCCTGCATTAGTTTGCTGAGGATAACAGCTTCCAGCTTCATTCATGTCCTGCAAAGGACATGATCTTGTTTCTTTTTATGGCTGTATAGTATTCCATGTTGTATACGCCAATTTTTAGTCTGATTTCTAAAGTTATCTCTCATAACCATATATGGTTTATTATTGATTTTTTTAGGTGCAATTATACCATTTTTCTTGGATTCTCCTGTTTTTCCTACTTGGTATTTTTTTTTCACTCTCTTTCTACTCTATTTTTTTCTCATTATTCACTTTTCCTTAGCAATATTTGGTACCAAAAATTTTAAGCTTTACTTAGCGTGTGAATACAATAAGAAAATAAGGACAAATTTCAAATATACAAGTATTTATAATGTTTATAGTAGTAAATAAAATAATGTTTATAAATTAAATATATTTAATACCCATATATATAAAAATTAACAAGATGGCTTTTATATGCACAAGTGGAAAATGTAGTTATATGTTTATATTTTAACTAGACACCGATATGCTTATATCATTAAAAAGTAAGACAAAATGTTGTTGAGTAATTAACATATATTGTGAACCTAAAGGTTCTACCATAAATCAAGTTCTCTAGTGATTTTCAGAGCCTTTCTTCTTGTAGCCCAGAAAAAGATAAGTTATCAGATGAAACTCTTTTGCCTGCAACTGGATTTGCTAGAAAGAAGAGATTCTATAGTAAATATGGAAATAATCAATGTTATTAAATTGTTTGGAATTACATTAAATTTTAATTAAGCAGAATTTTATTCATGGGTATGTACTCTGCTACAATGTTATAGACATCCATTGAACTCATTTTTTGTTGTGTCATTAAAATTTATTTCTTGATTTCCTTGAATCTTGATTAGTTATCAATTATTGAGAGATGTATACTAAATTATCTCACTATGTGGATTTAACTATTTCTTCTTATAGTTCTGTTCATTTTCCTTATACTGTCTACATTATTAGTATATACAAATAAAAACTCAGGTTTTCTTTATGAACTCAACCTTTTATTTTGATGAAAGAGATCATCTTAGCCTTTAGTAAGGTCTTTTGACTAAAAGTCTATTTTGTCTAACATTGACATAACAACTACAGAGTGATTTTGGTTATTAGTGTTTGCATTTTTTTCAGTCATATCTCTAATAAATAACTTACAGTTAAATTGTTTATCATTTCAATGTGTCTGTCTTTGCCTATTCCTAGAATATGTAGTCCATTTACAATTATTGTGCTTACTGATATATTCTGATTTAAGTATTTTGGGCAGGGGTGATTTTTAATTTTTTTTTTAACTGATTCAGATTACTTTCTATTTTCTTTCTTTCCTTATTTTGAAATTACCACTTTTAATCAGTTCAATTATTCAGTGTGTCACGTATGTTATAAAAACTTTTTAAAATGTGAATACACTTAGTAAAATAAAGTCTAATTTCAACTTTCTAAGTGTATGTATGAAGTAACAAGAGTGCCTCCACATACTTTCAGAAAAAGTACTCTGATGATTTTTGTATTTACCTTCATCGTTCATTTTGAAAATGCAATAGAGGTTTTATTGTGTGACATTTATTTAAATTGTATTGACTAGTGTAAAGTCTTTTAAAACTTATAGGAAACTTTGAATGGTCCTTTATATATATTAATAATCCAGAGGCTTCACAGTAAAGCTTTTTCATTTTTTTTAAAAGCCTTTCTTTTTTCAACTGAGAAAATGGATGAAATAGCAGATGAAAATCTTTCACCTTAAATAAAGTTTTAATTTTAAAAAGCTCATGTCAAATTACAAAACTTAGTAGTTGCAGAAAAGTGAGACTTCAAAGTAAATATAATAATTAAGAATATTGTATAATTATTTTAATTAAATTTCTCTCTTTATATGTTCAATTATAAATATGTGTCATGTATACATATATATGTGTGTATAGAAAACATATATGTGTGTATGTACATTCTCTATTGTCATTAATTGTATTTTTCACGTGTTCTTAACTTCATTGAAGTTCTGTTTATCATTTATGAGAAAGGTATTTCAAATTCTGCTACTGCGATTATTTATTTCTCTGTCTCTGTAGTTCTGCCAATTTTTGTTCTATGTTTTAAAAAATATTTTATTATATACATATAGGTTTTAAATTGTTAAATTTTCTTAAGAGCACTGAAACTCTTGTCTTCATTATGGACATTTTTAAAAATAGACTTTATTTTTAGAGCAGTCTCACGTTCACAGAAAATTAGAGAGGAAGACAGAGATTTCTCATGTAGCCTCACCCACAATATGATGGATACTTTCCAGTAACTTTTGTTGCCATTAATCTGTCAGATATTAACATAGCATCTTTTTAATGTAAGTATTTGCAGAACACAATTTTTCATCATTATACTTTCACCCTTTTGTATTATTATGGCTTAGCTGTATTATATGTGTTAAATGTATTATAGTTATTTTTTAAATCCAATGTGGCAATCTTTCAATTGCAAATATAACATTTAACACATTTACATTTAATGTAAATACTGATATTTTGTGAGTTAATATACCATCACTTATGTTTTCTGTATTTCTTGCCTGATGTATTTTTGGCTCTCTTTTTAAAGTTTATTGTTAATTTGCTTTTATCATTTTTATTTCCCACATCTGTTATAAAAATTTTACTTAATTATAAAATATAAATACCTTATAAAATAATTTTCTTGAAAAGTTCTATATTTTTACACTTCACATACTCAGTCTATAATTCACTGTCTCAACAATGTGGTATTTGAGTATATTATTTCAAAATATGAGAGGACATATCGCTGGATAATTGATATGTATTTTGAATTACAGAGGCTTTTTGATAAATTCGTTTGTCTATTTAATTGATTAAAAGCATCTTTTTTGTAGCTCAGAAAGTGGAAGATGTGTTAGATGAAAATTTTTTACCTGAGGATAAAGTTGCATTTTCAAAAAGAAAATCTCAAGCTAAGATATTTGGAGCTAACAAAATGGAAACACTAAGTAGTAAGTATGATAATTTTCAATATCATTGATTTATTTTTAATTAGAGTAAGCTGAAGAATTTTGTTCATAGATTTGTGACTGTTTAGTCAACATGTCTTTAGTATACATTTATTAAATGTGTTTATTGTTCTGTTCAGTTATTTTTTCATTGAGGTTTTTCTGTTTATTCTATATTACTAAGAGACGTATGTTAATTTCTCCCACTGTGATTATGGGTTTCTCTATGTCTTATGGTAGTTCTATCAAATCAGTTTTTATATTTGGAAACTTATTTATTTATTGTGTATAAATTTATACTTTTAACCTGGTAAATGGAGACTGTCTCTTAATCTCTGAAAATGCATTTTGTTTTATGCAAATCAAAACCATAGTGAGATACCATTTCACACCAGTCAGAATGGCTATTACTTAAAAGTCAAAAAGCAACAGATGCTGGTGAGGTTGCGGAGAAAAGCTGACACTTATACACTGTTGGTGGGAGTGTAAATTAGTTCAACCATTGTGGAAAACAGTATGGCAATTCTTCAGAGAGCTAAAAGCAGAACTACCATTCAACACAGCAATCCCATTACTGGGTAGATACCCAGAGAAATATAAATCATTCTATCATAAAGATACATGCACGTGAATGTTCATTGCCTCACTGTTCACAATAGCAAAGACATGGAATCAGCCTAAATGCCTATCAATGACAAATTAGATAAAGAAAATGTGGTACATATACACCATGGAATACTATGCAGCCATAACAAGGGACAAGATTATGTCTTTTGCAGGAACATGGATGGAACTGGATGCCATTATACTTAGAGAGCTAATGCAGGAATGGAAAACCAAATACTGCATGTTCTCATTTGTAAGTGGGATGAGAGCTCATGAACACAAAGGGGACAAAAGACACTGGGGTTTACTTGAGAGTGGAGGGTGGGAGAAGGGAGATGAGCAGAAAAGGTAACTATTGGGTACTAGGCTTAATATCTGGGTGGTGAAAAAATCTATATAACAAACCTTCGTGATGCGAGTTTACCTATGTAACAAACCTTTACGTGTACCCCTGAACTGAAAATGAAAGTTAAATATAAATAAATAAATAAAGTGCTTTAGTTTTAAAGATTATCTGATACTAGTAAAGCTACATATGCTTTCTTGTGAAGTACTTACACAGTCTTTTGTAAAGAGTTTAGACAGAGGCTCTTGGTGCCTATATGGTCTCTAATTTTTTCACAATACTCTTAAACCACAAAAAAACACCCAACAATTTCTTTATTAATTAGGTGCAAAACAATTTACTACCTGTTGGATACTGCATAACTTTTATGGGGACATATATTTTCTACACAGGTAAATGCCAATGAGCACAATTGCTGTATCATATAGTAATACTATATTTAACTTTGTAAGAAACAGTTAAACTGTCTTCAAAGTAGCTGTAGTATTTTGCATCCCTACCAGCAATGAGTGAGTGTTCCTATGTTCCTTGCCAGTTTTTGCATTTATAATGCCTTAAATTTTGGCCATTCTGATAGGTTTGTACTGGCACCTCATTGTTGATTTAATTTACAATTCCTCAATTATATATATGTTAAACATCTTTTTATATGTTTAATTGCCATCTGTGTATCTTTTTTGGTGAAGTCTTTCTTCATCTCTATTGCTCATGTTGTAATGAGTTTATTTGTTTTTCTTATTGTATCAGGTATGTGTTTTCTAAATATTTCCTCCCTGCAGGTGGCTTTTTTCATTTTCTTAACAGTGTATTTTGCAGAGCAGAATGTTTTTATTTTAGTAAGTACGACTTATCAACTTTTTATTTATGGATTGTGCTTTTATTGTATCTAAAATGCCATCACCAAACTTAAGGTCACCTACACTTCTTCCTTTGTTATATTCTAGGAATTTTATAGTTTTGCATTTTATATTTTGATCTATGGTCCGCTTTGAGTTAATTTTTCGTAAGGTATAAGGTCTTTGGCTAGATTCATTTTTTTCAACATGTGGATGACTAGTTTTTCCAACATCATTTGTTGAAAAGACTCCTTTCTCTATTGAATTTCCTTTGCTTCTTTGTAAAAATGCATTGACCCTTATTGATGTAATTCTTTTTATCTCTCTTCTGTTCCAACTGGTCAATTTGTCTATTCTTTCATCAATAGCACACTGTCTTGATTTCTGTAGGGCTACAGGAGTTCTTAAAGTTGGGTAGTGTCAATTTTCTGATTTTGTTTTCCTTTAATATTGTGTTAACTATTCTGGCTCTTTTGCCTTTCCATTCAAATTAGAATCAGTTATTTTATTCCATTTTGATTCCCACAAAATGACCTGTGGGAATTTTGACTGAGATTGCATTGAATTGAGTTGAAAAGAATTGGCAACTAACAATATTGAGACTTCCTATTCATTAACAGGGATTATTGCTCCATTTAGATCTTAGATCTATTTATTCTTTGATTTCCTTATTCAGAGTTTTTATTTTTTAAAAATATATCTCTTATACATACTTTGTTGGGTTTATAAATATCTCATTTTTGGTGATAATGTAAATGGTATTGTGTGTTTAATTTGAAATATCACTTCTTCTTTGCTGATATATAATAGGAAAGCAGTTGACTTTTGTATATTAATCTTGTATCTGGCAACCATGTTATCATGGCCTATTAGATTTTTGTTGTTGAACAAAAACAATTTTACTTTCTCATTTTATATTCCTTTTATTCTCTTTTCTTGTCTTATTGCATTAGTTAGAACTTTCAGTAGAATGTGGAATAGGTGTGGTGAAAAATGATGTCCTTGATTTGTTCCTTATCTTAATGAAAAGCATCTGTTTTCTCATAATTAAGACATTAGCTATTTGTTATTTGCAGATATTTTTTATACAACTGAGGAAGTTTCCTACTACTCTGAGTTTGCTGATAGTTTTTTTAAAATCATAAATGGGCTTTGGATTTTGCTAACTTATATTTCTTCATTTCTTATTGATTATATAATTTTTTAATCTGTTGATGTGGTAAATTACATTAATTGATTTTTGAATATTGCACTAATGTTGCATACCTGGCATAAATCTCACTTGGTTGTGGTTTATAATTCTCTTTATACATTGTTGAACTCAATTTGCTAATAATTTGTTGAGGATTTTTGCATCTTTATTCATGAGAGATGTTGGTTTGTAGTTTGTCTTTCTTATAATACCTTTATCTACTTTTGGCATTAGGGTAATATACTTTAAATCTATGGAATGTGGAATGACACTACTTTGTATGACTTCTGTCCTTTTAAATTTGTTAAGGTTTGTTTTTTAGCCCAGAATAAGTTCTGTCTTATTGAATGTTCCATAGGAGCTTGAAAAGAATGTGTATTTTGCTGTTGTTGAATGGACTAATGTTTGGGTGTCAGTTAAGTCTAGTTGATTGGTGATGTGCCAAGTTCAACTATATTCTTTATTTTAATTGCATTTTAGGTTTTGGGGTACATTTGAAGAACATGCAAGATAGTTGCATAGGTGCACACATGGCAGTGTGATTTGCTAGCTTCCTCCCCTTCACCTATATCTGGCATTTCTCCCCATGCTATCTCTCCCCAACTCCCCACGCCCCAATGTCCCTCCCCTATTTCCCCCAACAGACCCCAGTGTGTAGTGCTCCCCTCCCTGTGTCCATGTGTTCTCATTGTTCAACACCCACCTATGAGTGAGAACATGCGGTGTTTGATTTTCTGCTCTTGTGTCAGTTTGCTGAGAATGATGGTTTCCAGGTTCACGAACTCACCACTTTTGATGGCTGCATAATATTCCATGGTGTATATGTGCCACATTTTCCCTGCCCAGTCTATCATCGATGGGCATTTGGGTTGGTTCCAGGTCTTTGCTATTATAAACAGTGCCGCAACGAATATTCGTGTGTATGTGTCCTTATAGTAGAAAGATTTATAATCCTTTGAATATATACCCAGTAATGGGATTGCTGGGTATATATACCATTATGTAATGTCCTTCTTTGTCTCTTTTGATCTTTGTTGCTTTAAAGTCTATTTTATCAGAGACGAGAATTGCAACTCCTGCTTTTTTTTGCTCTCCATTTTCTTGGTAAATCTTCCTCCATCCCTTTATTTTGAGCCTATGTGTATCCTTGCATGTGAGATGGGTTTCCTGGATACAGCACACCGATGGGTTTTGGCTTTTTATCCAATTTGCCAGTCTGTGTCTTTTGATTG